>NC_052046.1:8395347-8995347 GCF_015832195.1 Motacilla alba alba
GGAGCTAATTTGACCTCCCATGTGCTCTAAATCATTGAAATAGATATGAGCAAATACAGGTGAAAAAAACCTCCCCTTAATATTTGCTTGCCCAGGGGAATAAATTTGCTGGGTTTGGGCTATGCCCTCCCCCATGTTTGCTTTCCGCAAATATCCAGTCATTGAGTTTTACCTGAATAGACATTTGGGGGAAGCCAGTCACAATCTTGTGCACACAAATTAGTGCAGAGATGAATTGGCTATTTCCAAATGCCAGGCATGGAGCAGGACCCATCAAAACGCCCTGAACAGCCACCCTGTCAGTCCAGACTGCCAGGAACCAGCCTCTTAGTGTCTGTGTTCAGAAAAATTACAGATTTTAACAGCATGTTAAATAGCTGTGGCTTGTTATCCACATCTGAGGAGTCTGCAACTCACTTCCAGACACGTCCTAGGCAGAAAAACAAGATAGGATTTCTTTTGTGGAGCTTTGACTTTGTTTCTCTACAGAGGAGTGTGAAAAGTGGCTGATGTAGAGATCTGTGTTTGTGTAAAGTTGTGATTGGAGTGGGACTCAAACAGCTCTGGGTTTTTGCACAGCTCATACATGTGGCTGTGGCCTGGCATGTGATTTTATAAGATCAGCAAGATCCTTTGTAACCCTCCAGGCTCCTCTAAAGGGAAACCTCTTCCTAGTTGTGGCCAGATGCAGAGGCCAGGTGATGTCATGTTCTGCTCTGCCCTCCCTGCTCTGCTCCTGAAGTGTCCTTGCTGATTCTGTTGCACACTCCACACATCCCAGCTCTCCAAAACTCCTGCCCAGGGGCTCTGGTCATTCTCTCATCCCCTCCAAGCCCAGTGTCTTGCTGAGGGTGTCTCATTGTGGGTGTCTCACTGGGCAAAACCAGGAGCTGTTGGGCAAAACCAGGAGTTGTTGCTCAGCCTCATATGGCTGTCGCTGTCCTGCTGGGACATCGCACATCCTCCTGGTGATCCCGAATGTCTGTGGGGGCAGAGGTATCTCCCTCCCAGCCGTACTTCTCCCAGTTCCCCGTAGATGGGAGCAGAGGTCTCCTTTTCCTACAGTCCCAGTTTGATGGGACAGAGCAGGCCCTCTCCAAGCAGGGGATTTCTGTCTGGAGGAGGGGACACAGAAACTTTTAGTGCCCTTTTCACTCACTGTTTTTGAAATGTATGAAGAAAACAAAAATATCTGTTCTGGATGGCCAGCTCTGCTGTGGAGGGGGATGCTGTGTGTGGGTGGGGCTGTGCTGGGTGGTGCTGACTTGGAGCAGCCCCACGCTGTGATGGAGAGAGGATACTGAGAAATTTGTGATCTGTTCCCAGAGCAAAGGGAGCCCATAGGGAATAGGGATGTGTTCTGGGCCTGGGATAGTGAGCACAGTGTGTCCAGAGGGTCCAAGGTGCCTCTGCAGGGTGGGTTGAGTGCTCAGTTCCCATGGTGGTCCAAAATTCTTGGGCCCTTCCTTACCCCTGTCAATGCCAGCAGTAGTGGTGTGGGGTCAGGATGACCTATTCCCATGCTCCCTATCCCCCTCAAAGCCACAGGGTGATTTATTTCTTCCACTCACCACCCCCTCATATTTTCTGCAATTTTTCTATGTAAATCATGACACTGATTAATAACACTTAGCGCTTTCCAGTTCCACAGCACATTGCGAGTATTTCCTAATTAATCCGCGCAACGCTCTCATCAGGGAAGGCACCGTGCCACCGTCCTGACTTCCCAGGCTCGCAGCCTTCTGGCGGACAGAGATGGAAGTGTTCATCTGCACATCGTTAGCCCCACGCTGCTGACGCCTAATGAGTTTCCTTGCAGCAGAAGGGAGTGTTGCACGGCGCGGCTCGGAGCAGATGGGGCTGGCTTGCAAGCCACGCCGAGGGCTTGGAGAGCCGTGCAGCCTCCCAGCTTGCTGTCTCTCTGCAGGGCTGGTGACCTGGGGCAGGTGGACGGTGACTGTGGGGTGCTCTCCCACTCTCTGAGCAGGGGTTCTGCCAGCTGCGAATTCAGGGGACTTAAAGAACCAGCTCTGGCTCCAACTCTACTTCAGCAGGCAAAAAGAAGAGACCACTGAGGCAGAAAGAGCCAGTCAGGAGAGGGTTAACAACTTTCTCATGGAGACACCCGAATTGTCACTTCCTGCTAAACGCTGCGATGGCCCATGCCATGGGTGCTGGTGTATCTCATGGAACATGGAACCTGGGAAGGGGTTAAAATGAAGAGTTTCCTAGCTGCAAACCAGGAGCAAGAAACAGATCATTTTTACCCAAAGCAATTTCCCTGGCAGATCATTTTCCCACCTCCCCTCCGCTATTACGGCAGGTAATTGTGTCTGAATGACAAGCTCATCGCTTCTCTCCCCATCCTGCTCTTCCTCCTGCTCTATCTTGCAGCCAAGTCATGAAACTGGTTGCTGTAGGTGTCAGGCCCCAAGATGCAGCCCTCAGCCTCCTTGCAGGTAGCAGCAGCCCAAGGCAGGCAAGATGGCCCTTTGGGACTCTGGCTGGTGTACCCTGGCTGGCTTGTCATACCTCCTGCAGCCAACCCATGAGATTTACACCTGCCTCCCACAGCCTCAGCCCCGGCCAAGGGTGATTTAGCTCCAGTTTTCTGGAGAATCATGGGATGGAAGGGACCTTAAAGTTCACCAGGGCAGGGACAGCTTCCACCAGACGTTTTTCAGGAGGAGCAGGGCTGTGTGGCGGCTGTTCTTGGTGGCAGCTGGCAGGGATGGAGAGCCCCGCCGCCCTGCGCTGCTGTGCTGCATGGCTGCACGTGTGCAGCCCCTTGCTGTGCACCTTCACCTCGGCAGCCCTGGCTCTGCAATCCCTCCGGTGCCTCCCGGAGAGGTGGGACAGCCTCTCTCGGGGCTCATTAAAGAGGCTCATGCGGTGCCCTCTTGACACTTGTAACACAGGAGCACATGTCTTCAAAAAGCCAGGCCCTGGCGATATCCCCTGGGCCTGCCGCTGGCTTTCCTTCCCCTGCTCTCACGGCGCTCCCCAGGAGGGCTGTAAATTTGGCAGGAGCTGCATTATTTCCAGACCAGCCCTGTCTCACGTTTCCCCTGCCACTAGCTTAAGTGTCACCCCTTCCTGCCGGCCCCACAGCCTCCCCCAGCCCCACCTGCCCCTACTGCTGCCTGCTGCCCACCCTGCTGGCTTTCTGCACAGACGCAGGACCCTCAGCTGGCACGGGCACGCCTGGAAATGGATTTGTGGGTAGCCCTGCATGCCCACTGCACACATGCTGTGAATGGGGAGGTGTGTGTGCATGGGTACGTCCCTGCACAGCGTGTCTGGAGGCTCCTAGAGTGCAGGGATCGTGGCCTCACATGGTCATGCGTGGGGTTGGGATCCTCTGAGGCCTCTGTGCCAGGGTGCCTCGTCTCTCTCACTGCCATCATGGAGACTTGAGGGCTGCTCTGTGTTCGAGGTTGTGTCGCATGGCTTGTAGCATCCCTTGTTTCCTCTCAAAAATGGCCAAAATAATTATTGCAGGTCACTGCTTGGGGGATGACTTGAAATCACGGTGACCCTTCCCCGTGTCACCCAGGTTCCCTTCATCCGAGGCTGAATAGAGATCCAAAGGCTGAATATCTTCTCTTACTCATCATTGCATGGGCATCAGCTTCAGGCAGCCTTTTGTTCTGGGAGACCTGGTGCAAGCAGGGTCCTTTTCATCTTGCCCCCTTTTTGGAAGCTTTCTGGCAGAAAGCAGACGAGCGGCCTCCTCCTTGCACCCACTAGGTCCTCGGTGTCTCAGGAATGCTAGCCTTGTTTGGAGGATCTCAAAGGCTTGTTATTCATTAACCCCACCAGAGAGTTTCCTGGCAATTAATTTTTAATGGATTGAAAAATTCTCTGCCTAACCCTGCTTTCTTCAGAACCAGCCTCCAAAGCAGTTGCTCACCCTCTTGATGTTTCTAATCATTATCTCCTACATTCCTTTAGCTCTTTTAGAAACCAAAGCTGGGGAAGAAATTGGAAAGTGTTATTATTTCATTTGGGTTAAACTGTATCGCTTCAAGTTTTGCTCCCCCTGGGCACGATCATCAGCATATCTGATCAGCAAACATCTGCCTAAGCCACCCGCTCACGCCCCCCGGGAAATTTGGGGAATAAAAAAAAAAACTGAGACGAAGCCACTGACGTCACCTCCCGGCTTTTGCTCTTTCCCCCTGAGTTTTATTTCTAAGGGACATTTGCATAGAAAGAGGATCTTTGTTTCTGAAGGCTTTGCCAGCTCTTGCTGCCGACTCCCCCCATCTGGAAGGTTAATCCTTTCCCCGTGCCGGCTGCGGAAACCGGAGCTGCTCGCCGGATGGTCCCTGCCTGCTCCAGCCCCCTCCCACCGCCCGAAGGTCCATCAGCCTCACGGGTGAGTCCTGCCACCCCCAAAAAAACGGCAGCGAAGAGGCTTGGGGCACCACTTCGGGATGTCTGCGGTGGCGGGGGTCTGAGCACGCCGCCTAACCCATCCCGTGCCTCAGTTTCCCTGTGCAGAGCTGCTCCGGTAGGTGTGGGCTCCAGAGAGCGTGAATGAGGATTGATTAATGCCGCCCGTGAAGTTCTTGCAACACGTGAAGAGCGACACAGGCACATAAACAAGCGGAGTAGTTTGTGCAGCGCTCAAAGGGAGTGAAGCGCTAATTCAGTCGTACAGCAGGCATGGCCCCCACAGCGCTCCAGGAGTCGCTGGCGCTGGGACGGTCTCGGCTGAAGCGTGGAAAGCCCCCTGGACACCCATCCACCTTTCCCACTGCCTCTGCTGCCTGCCCCCGCAACAGACCCGCTGACTTTATTGGCTGAAACGAGATTTTTACAACTCAGCTGCTTAAGACATGTCTGGGTTTTCTTGTGGGCATTTCCCCCTTCTCCCAAAATCATGTGTGAATTTGCTTTTTGATTTTTTTTTCTCGAGATGAGAAAGGAGATGGGGCACAGATTTAAAAACAAACAAACAAACAAACAAAAAACAAAAAACAACCAAAAAAAAAAAACCACCAAAGAAAAACCTCCCCCAAAAAATCAAACCAGACGTCTTCTGTAAAAATATCTGTAAAAAAGTAGGCTTTTTTACATTTAGCTCCCCTCTGATGGAAATTTTTAAACAAAACAAAATTTTCCCAGGAAAATAATTTTTTTCCATCACTTGTCAAAAAGGCATATTTTATCCTTTCTCCTCCTAAAAATAATACTGAGATGAAAAACATCTTGAGGAGCTGCAAGAGCTCTCAACCTCTGTGGTCAGTACCATGTGGAGGGAGGAAAGCAACAAGAGCATCTTCCCCTATGGAAGAGAATGCTGCTGCAAGGCAGATAAATGCTCGGATGAATCCTAAGGAATGGGCTCTTTTATTTTTATTTTTTTTCTTTAAATCTAGAGCCTGCAATGTCAGCTCCTTCAAATCAGCACAGGTAGCAGATGCTTAGCTGGGGTTTATGTTTTGTGGTGCATTTTGTCAGCTGGGTGAGGGCTCAAAACAAAACCTGCCCTGCCATTCAAAACGTAAACTCAGGGCAGCTCCGTGGGCTCCACCATCCAAACCCATCCCACCACCTCTGAAAGTCATGCTCTGGAAATCAGGAAGAATACTTTGGCTCCTGGCATTTGTAGCATTACCTGGGAAGGAAAAACACCTCTGGTCTTGATCTGTGGGCAAGCCTCCAGAACAGGAGGCTTGGAAGAGCAATGCAATTCCTTTACAGAGCTTTATAATTGATTTGAAGTCACAGGGAAGCAATTAATATGGAGCCCCATGGAACTGCTTCAAAGCATGGCTGGATTTTTGACCCCATGGCTGCTAAAGCCTAGGAAAGGGAGCCAATGGAAATTGTGTTTTGAATGAATGAAGCTCCTCCTGCAGCATTTGCAAGTGCAGCTGGTTTTCAGATAGATTTTTTTTTTGTTCTTTCTGTTGAAAATGCCAAACTGTTGAAAGCAAAACAGCTTGTGAAAATGCGTGGATTGTAAGGAAACTTCATTCTCACAGAGAGAAAAAGGGAGGAAGTGGTCAAAACATCAAAATGCTTGTGCATAATACACTGTAATGTATATAAAATAATTTAATAGTAATGGGTAATTAAAATCAGGACAAAACATTTTGATTTTATCCAACTGTGCTGAGTTGAGTGACTCAAAATCATTAAATTCCAGTTCACAGGCAAAGCTCTGCCTTTGTTTTGTTCCATGTTGGAATGAGGATTGTTTTGAAACACTGGTCTCTCCTGAGGAGTAATCTCTAAATTTCCTCCCAGCAATAGCTGCTGTGGGAGATGGGAGGGTCTGCTGGAGGAGGGGAACAGGGGTTTCTACCAGGGAGCTGGGCAGGAGCTGGAGTGAATTCCTGTGGGTAAACCAGACTTGGGACTGACCTGCAGCGCAGCAGGAATCCATCCTGGGGAAAGAGTGAGGAGGCAAGGCAGACTGGACTCTGGGGATGACTTTAGTGGTGTGCACTGAACATCCAACTTCCTTGGACCTGTGTGCGCCAGCTGGGCCAGTGACGTCTCCATGAGCTCTGGTTCCCAGTGGGAAACCAGTTGGTTGAGATCACATGTGCAGTTTTGGGAGGGTAACACACACCAGGGTGTTCCAGCAGGGCAAAACCAGCCTGAGCATCGCCTCCCTGAGCGGGTGCTCTGCTCCCCACTGCGCACAGCCTGCTCCTGGCCCACAGGCTCGTCTCGAGCCCCACATGACATCCTTGTTCTTCAGGAGCTGTTTTATGACAGCAAAGAAACCTGTGGTGCTGATGACACAAGCAATGATGAGGAATTAAAACCATTTCCAGCCTCCTTTCTCGTGCACTGCTGGCAAGTTGGGAGTAAATTGGAGATAGAGAGCAACTATCTTTGTCAGAGCACAGCCAAAGGAAGATAGGCTTGTTTTTATGATTAATTGCAGATTAATTAATTTTATATTAAAAGAAGTACTACTTTCTGTTTCCTCACTGTGGGCTTTTTTTTTTTTTCTGTTTGTTGCTTGAGAAAGGCAATAAATACCATTAGGCAAATGGGTTTCAAAGTGTCATGTGAAAATGGAAACCTATGTCTTCAAATGTGACTTTCATTTGGGTTGTGTGAGGGCTTTTTTTTAATTTGGTGCGGTTTTGTTCTTGTTTAGTTTTTGCTTTTGTCTCAGCCCCATTATACATGTAGATCAAAAAGAGGGATGCAGACATAGAAGCCCTGGATGCTCAAGCAGTGCTACAAAATGGGGTGTAGGATGCTGTAGCTGGGGCTTCACACCACACTCACTGGGGCAGTTTTGTTATCACACAGTGGATGACATGGTGGCTGGTATTTTTCCCATGTGTTTTAAGAGCAATTTTGAGATTCTTGCATTCTAAAAGGACCCTTATGCTATGGAAAAGAGGGTAGTGTCCTTTCAACCAGACAGCTGGAAAAGCCTGCAAGCTTTCAAAAGCACAATCATATTTGCAGCAGCTAAACAATCATTTAAGGGGTGAAGGTGCCTTCTTTCAGAAGAAGGAGGTGTTTTGGCTGTGCTGTGATTTAATTGCAACCTGCAACTACAGTACTTGGCTGAGGCTCACTCATTCCCTGCTCTTCCCCCGGTGGGATGGGGAGTAATTCAGAGAGATTCAGAGAAAGGTAAAACCCACAGGCTGAGGTAAGAAAAGGTTTCTAATGGAAATAAAGTAATATATTAATAATACCAACAATAATAACTATGGAAAGGAGAGGGGTAGAGAGGTGTAAACATAAGATGGACAATTGATGCACAACACAATTGCTCACACCCACGGGCCAGTGCCCAGCCTGTTCCCCATCAGCAATTGGTGTCTTCCAGCCAACTGTCCCCAGTTTATGCACTGGGCATGATGTGGGCTGTGTGTGGAATATCCCTTTGGCCAGTTCGGGTCAGCTCTCCTGGCCACGCTCCCTCTTGTGCACCTGCTTCTTGTGCATCTGCTCACTGGCTCTGAAATGTCTAATTTAGGGTAAGCCATACTGAGGAACATCTAACCCATCAGTGTGTTATCAACATTATTCTCATACTAAATCCAAATCACAGCACTATACCAGGTACTTAGAAGGAAATTAGTTCTACCCCAGCAAACACAGGATAGGCTGGTGCTCCCTCTGCCAAGCCTCTTATGACTAAATGTCATCTCAAAGCCTTCCTCCATCAGCATTCTCACTTACAAGGCCAGTTTGGATGAGTTTTCCTTCTGTGGTTAGAGTATGGGGTAGGCATGTCCAAATTCCAAAGTCTCCAGCCCAGCTGGTGATTATGGACTTTCCTTATTGCTGGTGAGATGACACTGTTTTTTCCCAGGGGAGGATTTCTCTCCTGCTCCATGTCCAAAAATGCACAGTCCAGGAGGAGCAGTACTCTCCCCAGGTCTTGCATGGCAGGACTGACAGGGAGAAGGTAGGGACCTGAAATGAGCTGGTGACACCCCCAGATGGTGACAGGGCTGCTCCCACCTCTGTCCTCTCCCTGGCTCCCACCCTCCCAAGCTGCAGTCACACCCTGTGCTCCCCTTCCTGTGGTTGGCAGTGCCCACCCTTGGTGCCCCTTTGTCTTGTTCTCCTGTTACTTTTTATTGCTCTTCACATCCACTGTAGTTTATTTGGGTCTGAATGTGATAAACTCCACATTTGGGCTTTTTTTAAAAGCCAAATATTTGTGGAAAGTAATACTTAGCCAGACTCATATTCCATCCTTAGCACAAATCTAATCCAGATACAAGCCAAACAGCAGGACAACAACTGCTCTTAATACTCACCGTGTTTTCAGCATAATAGTTTTCATTAAAGGGAGAAGATACCAGCTTTTAAATTGCTTCAGAATTATTCCCCATAACAATTCAGGGCCAGGCCCACCCTGGGCTCCCTGGCTGCCTCGCCCCTTGCAGGGGTAACTCTGACCTTAAACCCCCAAATTCCCCCCTTGCTGCTCCAGCCTGGTCTTTCTTAACCCACTTTGCTGAAGAAGCTGAACCATCTGTCTTCGTGGGAGTGTGAAAAGATGATCAGTGATTGAGGTGACCACATTTGCAAAGAGGATTTGATTTAGTCTATTAATTGGATTTAGTCCATTAATTAATTTTGATTTGGTCTATTAATTTTCAGGCTTGGTTCTGATAATCTCTTTGTTATCCCCCTTGTTCTCTCTAAAGGTTTCCTTTTATATCTGTCTACCAAGCCCCAGAGATCCTCCTGGGCTAAGTGGTGAAAATGCAATTTATGATTCCGAATGCTTCCTTGTGGAGCTCATAAACCCATGCTAATCCGCGGATATGATTAACAAAGCAGCTCTGCTTTACCAAGGGAGCTAGCAGGGCGTTGATGGGGAGGTCTTGTCTTCATGTCTGAACCATTCCCAAATCTCCCCAGTCCAGCTCAAACCTCTGAGGGAGGGCAGGGTTGGAGCAGGTGGTTAATCCAGTATCCCAGACAGATGGGGGTTCCACAGCAAAGGTGAAGGAAGGGGTTACAGAGGTGTTGCAATGCCAAGGATCTTCCCTGGCTTCCAACACTCCCCTCCTCAACAACCCTTTCTACCTCCAAGGAGACTCACCACATGAATAAGTCTTGTTTTCAGCTGAAAGACTACCTGGAAGCTCTCTCAGCTCCTTTCCCTTCTGACCATGTTTGTCTTACCATGACCTGTAGCTGAGCTCTTCCCCAAAGTCAGGACCACTCACTACGAAAACCTGTTGCTTGTTCACCTTTTTGGTACCACACGGCGCTGATCCCTCACCTCAGAGGAATGCTGCACCACAGCAAAACACTCATGAAGGATGGTGAATGGTGTGGAGCAGTCCCCCTTCTGACAAGCACATGAGTGACTTTGCTCATGCAGGACCAGGGCAGAGGTAGCCAGGGATACGTGGTAAAAGGCACAGTAAGGGGATAAGGGGCAGAGAGGACAGAACAGATTGCGAGCAGTTGTTAAAAACAAGACAAAGGAACGCGTGATAGACCCGTGGAACTGGTTGCAGCATAATGGTGTCCAACCTAGAAGTTTGCAGGAGTTTAAGAAGACAATAAAGAAAGTGTTTTCTGGGACGCTGGGGAAATGGGTGTCTGGTCCTACCTGACAGGGTCCCCCTCCCCTTTCTAGGCTGTGTCCCCTCTACTGAAGCAGCCAGATGGAACCACAGTGGTGCTGAAACCTTGCAGCACTGGGGCTGAGTCAACATCCACCAAGCACAGATTCTCTCTGCACACACTGCTATGTGTGAGAGCCATACTTAGGGAGCCCAGGTGGGAGTATCTTGGGCTGCAGCACTGTGATCCCTCCCATGTCTGGTCCCTGCAGGCTGTGTGAACAGGATCCAGGCTGCACAAGACCCTGCAGGAACTCATGGAGGGTCTGAAGGGTCCCAGAGTGTGTTGTGCACAGACAGATCCTGCTGTGTGCTCCTGCACAGGTGTGGGCTCAGGGCTGCAATGGGATCTGCTCCCACTGGAGTCTCCTTGGATCTGCTCAGTAGTGCCTGTCACTGGGCTGCAGACTGGAACTCAGCTGTGTTTGTGATCTGCCTTTTCTGTAGGTAAGAGGGAAGGAAAGACAAGCTCAACTGCCCTTTTTCTGCATGGCTTTCCTAGTATGAGGCTTCACCAGCTTCAGTCCATTCAGTGGATCACAGCCTCTCTTGAGCTTAAGTGCTCCCGCACTTTCTCCCTGAAAACTCTTTCCTCCCTCTCCTGTGTCTTCCAGGCAGCATCTTGCAACCCCTCCTGCCTTCCTATCCTACATCTTCCTTTGTTGCCAGCCTCTTGAGTGATCCAATTCAGCCACTGCCAAACCCTAAAACATTGGTGTGCTCTGTGATTTACAAAGCACATTGCCTCCAGTGAATTTCTTGCCTGATGTTTTCAGAGCCCTTTTGGGTAGCAAAGCAGCTATACATCACAGAGCAGTTGTGTTTTTTCTCCTTTTTATGTTTCAGGGGATTGAGGGATTTCTGAGTGTTCCTTGAAGCAGCTACAAGAGCTCAGAGCTGAGAAGATGAGCTGGACTCAGTCACCTGAACATGAGGTCTCTGAGTATTCACAGAAGTTAAATCCTGGCTCCAAGGGCCTTTCTTATATTTCTTGAGACTGTCATCAGTGAGCCAGCACAGACAGACAATAGGGTTTAACATCCTGAGCAGGACTAAAACAGGCTATCCTCTCTGTGCGCCCAGAAACCCACAAGGAAGCCTGCAGACATCTCTTTGGGAGTCTCTGAGGACAGACGAGCTGTTTCTCAGCTTGTGAGGATCCAGCTGCAGCTGTGTAGCACCTTCTCCCCCTCCTTGTGATGTGAGTGACCTGGAGCTGGGTGTACATGTGCAGATACCCACCCTGCAGCAGCTCTGGGCTGAGACCTGGCACACTCATTTCCCAAGAGGAGAACTGGCAGCCGGAGAGGCTGCAGCCTGGAGGGCAGCTCAGCATCAGCATTTGGCTACCCTTGTCCTCCTCTGAGCTTGGGGAGGTAAGGGATAAGGACAGCATTTTCTGATTTCTTGGGGTTTGGATGGGAAAAGTTAAGAGCATAGCTCCCTACTGTACAGCAAGTCTGTGTGGTGGGCTATGGAGGAGGAGATGCTTTTATCCAGGTGGGTCCCTCTCTTTTCCTTGCAATGGAAGGGAAGGACAGAGGTTTTTCCTCCCTCCAAGCCTCACCGTGGAGCTGGCTGTGGGGGGAAATACCTGTGCAGGGATGACAGCCAGGGTTGCAAGGGGATGGTGGGACCAGGCAGACCCTTCCAGTGGCTGAAATCTCAGTGCACACCCCAAGCTTTGAGAAGAAGAACTCTGCAGGCTCCTCACAATTTAGCCATCCAGACTTTGCACAGCAGGAAGCTTGATGCACCTCTCTGGGGTGGTGAGCTGAAATTTTGGTAGCTGGGGCTCCCAGGGTGGTGTTGTGTCCCCATCCTCTCACAGTCAGAGTGGGAGGCCTCAGTGCTTAGCTCCATCTCTCCTGCATGGATGCCCTTGGAGGAGCCATCCTGCCCCTGGGGTTCCCCTGCTGCTCAGCCCAAGCGTGTCTGACACACTGTGCTGCCCTGCCACTGAGCTGTCAATACTGCTGGAGATGCCCTGTGGAACAAAAAGGTGCTGGAAGGACGTGCACATCATACTAATTTCCACAGGCTTGCTCAGATCGGTGCAAGTCTAGGGGCCACAGAACATCAGACCTGGGAGTCTGAACAATCTGGGTGGCTGGAAAAGTCCAGAAGCCAGAGGCTGGAGGCATCCTGGGACTAGTGCTGCAGGAGTGAGGGGGAGTATGCCACGCTGAAAGGGGCTGGTGACAATTAGTTCCAAACACAGCAAACTGTAATCACCGAATTATTCAAGAATAATTATGCCGTGATAACAACATTACACTTTCTATTTCCCTTATTGCTGTTCTTGTTAAATATAATTACCATGCAAATTGCACAGCATAAGCAAGCCCAGGTGATTAAAAGGGCCATGGAGGCCTTGGGAGCAGAAACTGAGGTGACTATAAGTACATATCTCTCTGCTTGCTTAGTTGTTTGTCCAGATTTTCACTTGGGAGATCATAGAATCATGGAATTGTTTAGGCTGGAAAACACCTCTAGGATTATCAATTCCATATTCCCAAGTGCCACATCCACAAGTCCTTTAAACACCTCCAGGCACGATGACACCACCACTGCCCTGGACAGCCTGTTCTAGAGCTTGATAACCCTTTCAATGAGGGAATTCTGTCTAATATCTGATCTAAAGCTGCCCTGGTGGAACTTGAGGCTGTTTCCTCCTGTCTTAGCTCTTGTTATATGGCAGAGGGGGCTGACCCCCACCTGCCTACACCCTCCTGTCAGAGAGTTGTTGAGAGTGAAAAGGTCCTCCCTGAACCTGCTTCTTCTCTGGGCTGAGCTCCCCACCTCCATCAGCTGCTTCTCACCAGACATGCTCCAGACCCTTCCCCAACTCCGTTTCCTTCTCTGGACTCTCTCCAGCCCCCTCAGTGTCCTTCTTGCTGTGAGCAAACAAAGCTGGGCACAAGATTCCAGGCGTGGCCTCCCCCGTGCCCCAGCACAGAGGGGCAGTCACTGCCCTGCTCCTGCTGGCCACACCATTGCTGACACAAGCCCGGTGCCATTGGCCTTCTTGGCCACCTGGGCACACTCCAGCTCGTGCCCAGCCACTGAAAACCAGCACCTCCAGGGCCTTCCCCACTCAGCAGCTTTGCAGCCTCGCTGTCCCAGCCTGGAGCTGCAGGGGGTTGTTGTGACCCAAGGGCAGGACCCAGCACTTGGCCTTGTTGAACCTCACACAATTGGCCCTGGCCCATGGATCCAGCCTGTGCAGATCCCTCTGCAGAGCCCCCCTGCCCTCCAGCAGATCAGCACGCACACCCAGCTTGGCATTGGCCTCAAACTGACCGAGGGTGCTCTCAGTTCCCTCATCCAGGTCATCACTATTGACATTAAACAGGGCTGGCCCCAGAACTGAACCCTGGGGAACGCTGCTGTGTCCAGCGAAGATGGGTTAAGTCCATTCACCACCACTCTCTGGGGCAGGCTAGTTTCTACCCACCAAAGAGTGCACCTGCCTAAGCCATGAGCTGCCAGTTTCTCCAGGAGAATCCTGTTGGAGACAGTGTCTTCACATAATTATAGAATGAGTTCAACTCAGAGAAGTGAGGAAGGACTGAAAGATGTGGCTCCAAGCTGACCAGACATCTGCCAGCAGGCCCAGGATGGGCTCTGCTGTGAAGACCTCCAGGTGCAGTGTGTGCAGTCTGGGCTGTGACTTCCCTCTGCTGAGAGAAGGAACTGCCCTGCACAAAAGCACCCCAGAAGAGATGTTTTCCCACCTTCCAGTATTCCTGGCTAGTTCAGCACCCATCCCACACCGTTTTTGTGGTGACCGGGCACTTGCTAATCATTCTGTGCTCCTTTCTGTGGCTTTGTGGTACATCAGCATTGCTCTTCCAGCTCTCACTGTGCAGCTGCATTCATGGGTAGGAACTAGAAGATGCTTTTTTTGCTCCTTCCTTCCCCTCTCATCAGAGTATAGGCATCTGAAGGACATGACCAGGAAGGCAGAGGAGGAGCTGTTAAGCATAATGAAGTGGAGGAGTGTGACAGAAACTGCTGAATGGAGTTCCCTGGGGAGGGCTGAGAGCATTAACACCTGAGTCAGTGAAAAAGCTGCTGAACAAACCCACAGCATGAAAGGACAGTCTCATGGATGCCCTGTGGGACAAGGACAGCTCCTTGCAGCAAGGGCTGGGAGCTGGAATGCTCAGCCCTGGTGACCTGTGTGGGATTAGCTCTCCATGCAGTCTCCTGCCACCGCCTCTTCTGCCCTTTTGAGGTCAATGGACATGTTTCCCATACACCTCTCATTTCTGACTGACCCCAAGGCCTCTACCCCTCGTACCTCAGCTGTGTCTCCTGGCTGCAAAACAGCCTCTCCAGTCTGGCCGTCATGTCTCTGCTGGGCTGGGACCTGGCAGACGCTTGCTGCCACAACTCCTCTTGATTCCACTGCAAACAGGGTCTGAAAAACAGACCCCATGCCCAGCAGCTGTCCCAGGGCTGCAGCTGGCACAGGGATAGAGTGGGAGGCAAACCTTGCTTTTCCTCTTCTCCTCTGGACCACCCCTTCTCTCTGCCTTCACCGAGCTGAAAGCTGCCGGTCAAAGGCACTTACCTGATGTGCTTCCTGGTGCAGCCGTGAGATCACACTAATTATAGGGCTCGCAGCTCCTCAGATTAAATCATCCTTCTGTACATACATACACACATACATACACACATGTGTGCACAGAGTTTATTATTATTACAGTGCCAGACAATCCTTCTTCATTAGGGCTTGGAATTTGCTTTTGATGCTCTCAGTCAGATCTTTAACATTATTTAAACACAATGGGTTTGAGGGAGTTTTTGTTATTTTTAATGCAGACCAGATTTTGCTGGGATCAGAGAATTAAACTGTTCTTCATCTAGACCTACAAGCTGCCTCCTCGTCTGCAGGAACCAGGAGGGTCCTCAGTGACAAATTCAGCCTGCAGTGCTTTTGAAATCACAGCCAGGTCTCCAAGGAGGGAGAAAGGAGGGTGAATGCCTCTTGCCACCTGTGCCACAACTCCATGGTCAGCACGGACCTGGAGTTCTCCTGAGTGTGGGGTGAGCACCAAGCAGGCACTGGCAGGTCCCTCGCCTTCCCCGTGCGTCACAATGCTCAAGGACGTCAGGAGCACATCTGGAGTGACAGGGAGGGAGTCCCCGTGCCCGGCACAGCTGGGGCTGGGTGTCTGCTTGCAGGCAGAGCGCCTGGCCCTGCTGTGTGGCACCTCCCCAGCTGGAGCACCCCGCTGGGACCGCTGGCTCCCCAGGACCCCAGATGCCAGAGGCAATGCACCTCATCTCTCATCACCCATCTGGGTAGAGGCCTTTTGCTGGGAATGAGGGAGATCCAGGCAGAGGAGGAAGGGAGTTGTCTGAGATTCACATGTTGCAGGGGTGGGGCTGTGTCCAAGCAGCCCTGGCTGTGCAATTGTGGGAAAAACAGACACAGACTGCTTCTGTGAGTGGTCCCAGTGCACATAAAATATGTTTAGTGGCAAAAAAATTAATTCAGAGGAGATGATGCTGTAGAAGATGGTGTTCCTTTTAAATGTTGTTTTCCTGAGTATTGAAAGGAAGGAGCCGTATTGAACCGTATGCCAGTGGTATCCAAACGTGTCCTGGGCTGCATCCAGAGCCCCGTGGGCAGCAGGGCAGGGAGGGGATTCTGCCCCTCTGCTCTGCTCTGCTGTGACCCACCTGGAGCACTGCACCCAGCTCTGGGCTCCCAGCACGGGAGGGACAGGGAGCTGCTGGAGTGAGCCCAGGGGAGGCCACCAAGATGATCAGAGGGATGGAGCAGCTCTGTTGTGAGGAAAGGCTGAGAGAATGGGGGTTGTTCAGCCTGGAGAAGGGAAGGCTCTGAGGAGAACTTATAGCACCTTCCAGTACCTAAAGGGGCTACAAGAGAGCTTGAGAAGGACTCTTCAACAGGAACTGTTGAACAGTTCAACAGGACAAGGAGAATTAGCTTCAAACAGAAAGAGTGTGGGTTTAGATTGGATATTGGGAAAAAATAAATTACTGGGAGGGTGGTGAGGCACTGGCAGAGGTTGCCCAGAGAAGCTGTGAATGCCCCATCCCTGGAAATGTTCAAGGTCTGGCTGAATGAGGCTTTGGGCAACCTTGTCTAGTGAAAGGTGTCCCTGCTCACGGCAGGGGGATTGGAATGAGATGATCTTTATGGTCCCATCTGACCTAAACCAGTCTGTGATTCTGTGATTCTATAAGAAAAGAGAGAGATTAAGAAAATGAAAGAGATAGATGGTCTTCAAATTTTACTCAGCAACTAAAAAACAGACACAAGTTGGGTATCAGAATAGCATTTCTTCTGAAAAGTAGAAAAAATTTCCCTTGTGAGATCATCCTGGTGTAGAAGCATTTGGTGGAAGAGATGGGAGCAAACCATTATCTTGCAGAGGAGTCCAGGTGCGAAAGGGAGTGACTGGAGCTGAAATAAAATATTGACACTAGAACGGACATGCGTGAATGGGCCATGAATAAATAGAATCTGGAGAGGAAGAGAAACTACCCAGCCAACAAGAGTCCTGGAACTGCCTCCTGTAAAGCAGCGATAGGGGTAGGGAGATTAAAGGGCCCTGAGACTAAACCACCACTTTGCCTCATTTTTTGATAACCCAGGGCTGCTGCCCATGGGAGCAAAATCATGAAGTGTAATTAGAAATGAGGGTAGAGGAGTTATCACAGACAGTCTGGAAGCAAAGTTTGGCAAGCCCAGTGCTCTGAGCTTGGTGGGACTGGGTAGCCTCTGTCCCAGTGAACTGGCAGGTTGGCCAGAGGGAATTTAAGCATCTCCCAAGCCTTGGTGTGCTGTGATGGGACTGCAGTGGCTGTAACTGAGCTGGGACTGGAAACTCAAAGCTACTTCCTACCCATTAATGCAGAAGGCTTCAAGGAGCTACTGCCGCTGTGGGCCAGGCAGGAGATGCTGGTAGGGCTGGAGGTGCAGTCCTGGGAAGCTGGAGGGACTCCCAGCAGGACTTAATTTTGCAGAATAAACAGATCCAGTGTTATACCCTGGAATCTGCAGAATGAGGTGTCCTCAGCAGTCCCCTGCAGCACAGTGGAGGGGGAGCTGCTTCTCCACCTTCACTTTCCAAATCACTGCCTCCCTTGGCATCATCAGTCGAGAGAGCTGCCATCCACTTGAGGCTCTCTCCTTCTTCTTGTCCTGATTATTATGATCATTACTGTCTCATTTCAAGCTGTAAATCAGAAATATTGTGCCTCGTATTTTTCCTCCCTGGGGAACGCATAACTAGGGGTGAGATTGGCTCTGAAGTTCAGTGCTGTTCTGTTGAAAAACTGCCTCGACAAATCGAAACTGTCTCACTTTTTAGAAGAAGTTTTGATTGGAATCAATCTTTCTTTTTTTTATGAGCATAAAAAGGGAGTAGTTAAAAGTAAGATTTATTCCAAATTCATCTTATCAGCTCTGAGACATTCAATTTTGTAATCAATTCCCACAGGGGCTCCACCAAGAAGCCCATATTCAGAATCAATCTTGTATTTCATTAGGTTATTTCTGGTGTTAAAAAATAAGATTGATTCTTACTTTATGTTATAGCGCTACAGCAATTTATTTTTTAATGATATGAGGTAAGAATCAATCTCTGGCTTCTTTTTCCTTTTTTATTTTTTTTTCTTTTTTAATCCTGCTTTTCCTGCAATGGTTTTGTTAGAGCCAAGAGAAGTTAGCAAGCTCTGAAGGATTTTCAAATTACTCTTGTGCAAATTTAGATCATGTTGGTGCCAGGCTGCTGCTCACAGGATCTGCAGAGCACCACGAGGTCTGATGAAAGGCACAGTCTGCCATGTCCTGGGATTTTGGGAACACACCACACAAAACTGCTCTGATCTCCAGTCCTTGGCAGCAGCATCCTGACCTCCATGGATTCCCACACCACCCCCAGCTTGCCCAGGAGCAGGCATCCCAATGACACTGGTTGCTAGCTGCTTCCGTAATCACAGTGACAATAAGATTACAAAATTGATCCCTAATACTTCATCAGCTGTGTGTGATTCATCAGGAGTGGTTCAGAAGTTACTCAAGCAAGCACAAGTGCTTTTCAATTGGGAAATTACCTAGCTTGCAGCACTGGTGTTTGGTTACTGTGTTGGTATTTCCCTGGCTATTCAAAGGTATTTTGGTATAAATAGTGGCACCTTGTTGTTCCTTTCTTCTTTTGCCTTTTGAGCGACAGAGAAAACACAACACAGGTTTTCAGCAATGAGGGGGATAAACTGCCAGAGTAACTGACCCATGAATTGAAGCTCCCTAAAACTCAGGATAATGAACCTCATGGCATCTTTCTGGCCCTGGTTGATTGTGGCACCCAGGGCAGTCAGCCTTTCCCTTCCTGGGCTCCAGAGGCTGTTCCTTCTTGATGCTAATGTGATGCACAGGAACAAGGGCCAGTCTCTCTCTATGCCCCAACTTTAGAGTTACTGGGACATGGTCTCCAAATTTTGCTCATGATGCTGGGATCCTGGTTGCTCTTAGTGTACCACTGGCCTTCTGGGCTTGGAGGAGTGACATTTAGCAGACCTCAGTCCTCTGCTTGCAACTTGGTCACCCCAGACACTACAGGGTTTGGAGATAAAACTGAAAAATGATAGCCAGAATAGCAGAACTTTTCCTGCTCAATTACCACTTGAGCCTTCTGGAATCCCTGCCAGAGCTCTCGTTCATGAGAGGTGACCCAAATCTCAATATTCAGCAGAAGTGCAAGGTTGTCTCCAGGTTTATCTTACACCGAGCTCTCAGTCCAGCCTAAGGTCCATATCCTCAGCTGGGCAGGTGAGGCTGGCTGTCTTCCATGTCCCAGGCTCACTCTTGTCATCAGTGGAGGGCTGAACCTGTTTTCCTTCAAACAGGTGACTAGGAAGCACCTGAGTTTACTGGAAAATTCCCTCTTCCTCTCTCCCAGAATGGCTCATCCCCAGGTCAGACCATGCAGTGGGCACATCCTCCCAGCGTGCTGAGCTCCGTGGCTTGGCTGCACTGGGAAGGATAGACTTGTGAAGCTGAAGATTGCAAAGGGTCCTTCCCCTTGAGGAAAATGCTGGAAAATCACACACCCTTGGGACCTCTGAAGCAGCAGGGCAGGACTGGGACACCCTGAGAAAACTGGCAGCAGGAGCCTCCTGTGAGTTGTACACCCCAGAACCCTGGCTTTGAAAGTCTCTGTGGAGCAGAGATACTTCCAGGATCACTCACATGTTGTGTCCTTGTGCACAACATGGGTGCAAATCTCCAATTTTGTCTCTCTCTATCAACCTTCTACTCTTGCTGTCTCCTCATGCATGCCTCTTGCTTGTCTCTATCTTTGTCACTGTGTACATATCTGTCTGTCTGTGGCTCTGGTAGTCTTCAAAGGCCCTGAGTTCATTTGATTTCATTATCATTTTCCATCTCTTGAGCTCTATCTCTTTGTTTTTTCCCCTTTTCTCATTATAATTTACATGCGGCTTGGGTGCATGCTGGAAATGAAATGCGAATTTGATAAAGCAGCCACAGCTCTTGCTTCCAACCGTGGCCTGAAAGCCCTGAACCCCTTGGAGAAAAGCAGGCTGTCTTTTTTTTTTTTCCATAAAAGGGGAAAAAACATATTTTTTTTTTTTCCATTGCACTGGCATAGAATGAAATTCCTCCAGCAATTACCAGGAGATAATGGCCTGAAATTAAACAGTCCTATCTCATTCTCTAACTATAGGACTTTTTATTTTTTCAAACTATTGAATACCAGGCGAACAATAATCAGGCAGGCATTAGGCATTCACACACAGGCTACCTGGGATATGAAAGTCCATACACACAGCAGAGCTCCTTTTATTTTTTGTTATTAGTAAGGCACGCAGAGTCCTATGCAGATGGAGACAGGCATTAGCCTGGTGCCCAGCAATGCTAATTCAGGTGCAGGCACCACTGCTGCCTTGCTCGTGGAAACACCTAATTGGTGATGGAGGGGGTGGGGGAACTTCCCTGTGAGCACGGCTCTTCCCTTGCCCATCTGTGCCATCCACATTTCCCACAGTGCCATTCCTGGCAGCCCTGTCCTCGTTTTGCCACACGGTGAATGTAGAGAAGGAGTTTGAGGGAGGATGGGGGTCAGGTCAGGTCCTGTTGCACTGCATGGAAGCTTTCTGGACTTTGTGGCCCCACACACTCCCTCAGGTGATCACATCCTGCTTTTCCTTGCTCTGCTGGTCTCTCCGAGGGCAGCTGCAGGGCTCTGCCGTGGCCTTGGAGTTGGCACGCCGTGTTGAAGCTGCCTGGCACAGACAGAGTCAGCACACTGCTTCCTGCTGAGCCAATCTCACTCAAATTACCCAGGAGATTTCAGCAAAAGAGTAATTGAGCTGCTCTGACTTAGACACAGCTTGATGTACAAGTGAAAGGGAAAAATTCCAGGAGGAAGGAGCTTGACTCCTAAAGCTGGTGAGAGGTAAAAAGAAGTGAGGAGACAGCTGAGACTGAACAGCATGCTCTGGGGGGAATAAATACACCACCAATGGACTTCACAAAAGGTTTGAAAAGATGGAGTTATGTGGGGTGGGGAGAGATGGCTGCTTGCAGTGACAGGGACACCCATCCGAGCGGAGCCTGGGACTTGCAGGAGGTGCCTGAACCACTTCTTTGACATTTTGAATCCAGGTGCTGAATTCCAGAAGGAGCAGAGGGCAGGGACACATGCTGGAGAGAGGAGGCGCTCCCCGCCGTGTCTCATCCTGGAGAAGGTGGTAAGGCTGGGATGTTCTCCCAGTTACGTGTGACAGTGACCTGACACTGTCCTGGCACACACACAAGGGGCTGCAGCTCACGTGAATGCCCCCCCAGCCTGGGAGTTGTTCTCATCCAGTAGCAGAGGTGCTTTCTTCGTCTGTGAGTTATGCTAAGCTAAAATTTAAAGGGATGGAATGGCCCATGGAGCTGGGGGAAGACCATAATGTTCTAGGTTCCTGAAATGGCTTTTCCACAAGAAACTTCGATTCACCTGGTGGGTTCCTTCTGCTTCAAAATTATTTATAACAGGAACTTTTAAAAATTGTTGAAACGACCTCCTTCAATATCTGCATGGCACAGTATCTTCTCTTCACTTGGAAATACTTTCGCTGTCTAATACTTGTTTGTGTGTAGTCATGAGTTAAAATTAAAACAGAAATCATATGAAGTACTCCAAAATCCACCAAACAGCATAACATATTTTTAAGTGAGAGGATTGATGGGCGGCTTTTCAGTTTCCCAGAGTAACTCTTTCTCCTGAAGTGAAACTGGACAATGTTTCAGCATCATAAATACCATGTCCTCTTGAACCAGGCAGGAGACACGAGAGAGCCCTGGAGGATTTCTGCAGACCTGGCCATGGTCCTGTGTAGGCAGGCAGGGGCTCTGCTCTCTCAGCCCAGCTGGGAATGCTCCAGAAGGGTTAACAAGATAACAGGGACTGGCAGAGTCGTGCCTATAATTTATTAAGGCTTTCAAACGGCTTTTGATAAAGTCCCTCATAGGAGACTATTAAGGAAACCTGGTAACCACAGGATGAGAGGAAAAGCCAAGGCATGGATTAAAACCAAGATAAGACAGGGAAGGAAGGGAAGGAACAAATGGCCAATTCTCAGCAGGCAGAAAGGTTAATAGTGGAGAGCCTGAGGTCACCCCAGGCCCTGAGTGGCTGAATATATTTATTAACACAAGCACAGAGGGAAAGGGAGCAGCGTGGCTGTGGAGCTCACTGGAGGCTGCTGCAGCAAGGCAGATGGGGGTGAGATGTAGTAGCAGCCCTGTGGTGAGATGGGATGGGATGGGATGGGATGGGATGGGATGGGATGGGATGGGATGGGATGGGATGGGATGGGATGGGATGGGATGGGATGGGATGGGATGGGATGGGATGGGATGGGATGGGATGGGATGGGATGGGATGGGATGGGATGGGATGGGCAGACAGTTGGTGATACTGCATCTGGAGCTGTGCTTGGGGCCAGTGTGGGAGCTGGGGCACCCCAGAGGGTTGTAGCTGCGGGTGGGGTGCGCAGGGGGATTGTGAAAGACCCTGCTCTCCAGAGGAGCCAGGGCAGAGTGAGCCAGCTCACATCTAAC
Organism: Motacilla alba alba; assembly: GCF_015832195.1. Taxonomy (NCBI): domain Eukaryota; kingdom Metazoa; phylum Chordata; class Aves; order Passeriformes; family Motacillidae; genus Motacilla; species Motacilla alba. The sequence goes on from NC_052046.1 coordinate 8,417,554, forward strand.
TCAGAGGCAGAATGGTCAGGTTCAGTTGGAAACAAGCCCAAAACAGAGCTAACAGGATTCCCTTTAGATCAATGGGACAGATTTAAATCTGCTAAGAACTGCCCTGAAGGCCATATTTCTAAGACCCAATGATACTCCCCAAAACAGATAGAATTTGTCACTTTTCATATCAGAAACAAGGACAACATCTCCTTATCCCAAGCAAGGCAGGATGGCAACCCCCTGGACTCAAGTGAAATGCAAAAGCCAAGTTAGTGAATTTAAATATTAATCTAAGTGATGAGCAGGGTCCAAAGGAGCAGTCTGGAAAAACTACCTGATGAGCATGAAGAGCAATACTGGGTATTGACTTGGTGAATATTATCCATCCTGTGCAAACAGCCCAGTGGAGCAAACAGCCTGGGGGAACAAATAGCCTGTGGACACCTGATTAAACAGTGTTTGTGATAACTAGTGGAGAATGTCTTTTTAATTACTTTTGTGTGGGGGAATGCAGATTTGTGTGAAAAGTCTCTTCTGTTTTGCTTTTATGGACACAACCATCTTGAAAAACTAACTTGAGAAATGGCTCCAATGAAAAGTTTGGAAGATGGGAGAAAACTTTTGGTCTTTTTAAGAGAGGAAGAAATGTAGAGGTTTCCTCATTTTAAAAAATGACCTGACTGGAAGTTAAAAAGAAACCATAAAGGAAAAGCCTGAATTGCCACAAAACATTTTGAAACTGTTAGAATACAACACATCCAAAATTATTAACATGAGGTGTTTCTCAAGAAATCCATTAATTAAAACAATTTTAATTAATTTTTAGTTTCCAATTTTGATTTTTTTCTTCCTTAGAAGAATAAAATTTAGAAAATTGATGAAACTTTTGGTGACAAAGCCTTGCAGAGAAAATTGTTTGTCTGAAATCCATGCAGGGATGAGCTGTGTGAGGAGGAATTAGATCTCAGCAGCAATCTCAGTCATGGGGTTTCGTAATTGTGTGCTCCATGTTTTGAACATCCGCACCCTTTTAATGGATTTTCCTAGGTTAATTATACCATTATTTCACCCTGCATGTATAAAACTGGCTGTTCAAAGTCAACTGTAAATGAAAATTGCAGCTGTTAAATCACTGGGGTGGCTGACTTGCTGGCTGCAAAACAAACACGGCACCCACTAATTGGCCTGTAAACAAGGGTGGTGGGGAAGGGCTGAGGCGAGTCTCTGGCATCCATCGGGCACCATCCAATAGAAAACTGAGCATCGGGAATACCAAAGTCTCTGGAAAGACCCTCTGGATGCCAAGGTCAGCAGATGGCCCGGGGGGACAATCCGAGAGGCTGAGCTGCGTGCACACTTTCTCTTTTCTCCCAGGTCACTCGCCGCCTGCTATGTTAATTATCCATTAGGAAAAACAAGCAAGCAAACCCATGTGCCTGCCCAAGGTGACTCCAGAGGGTGTGAAATGCTGGAAGAGCACTTCTCACCTGCTCTGTTGGCAGAGGGAAGGAGACAGACGCCTGACTCATGTCCACATCACCACTGACAGCAATTGGACAATAGACTCGAATAAACCAGGAAAAATCATCCAAGGGAACAACTTTCTGGAGTTTCTGTAGATAGCTTAAGATGATACCATTTGAGGCTTTTCAGGCTTTCTGAATCCTTCTATTTCTCTTTATGCCCTCTTTTTCTTCCTGCTCATCCTCATTGGAAACTGACAGGAAAATAAGACACTGAGGAAACATCCTTCAGCTGAATTTGCCACCTTGTGGATGTGGCAGCGTTTTGCAGAAATCCCTCCATAGTGGCAGAGAGCAGCAGGAGGCAGGTTGTGTGTGCTGGGACCTCCACAGTTTTGCTGCTTGTGCCCCTCAGTGCCCCTCACCTCTCACTGGACAGGCATCCTCAAGGATGTGCAGCCTGGGCAGAGAACAGCACCTCAGGACCTTGGAGCTGCTTGGGACTTGCCAGACCCCCTGATGAGTTTCCCCAGGATGCACCTCCTCCCTTGGAGCATCGTCAAATGCTCCAGCTTTTTCTCCCCCGCCTTCTGAAAGATCAAAGTGTCAAAGTCTGCCGTTGAGCTTTACCATCCTCCACCAGGCAAGCATTATGTTAAGTGGAAACCAGTGTTCCAGCTAATTTTAGTTCTGTGTCTGGAACTTGAGATGGCAGTCCCTGAGAAATCTGAGGGCTCTGTCAGACCAGAAGGCATTTTTCCTCAGGGTCCCAGAGAGCAGTCCCTCTAGTCTCCCTCCAGCAGGAAAGGCAAAGACAAAGCTGTGCAGCTGTGATAAAAGCAGGTAACACTGACTGCAGGTTTCTTGGCTGATCCTGGAAAGACTGTTCTATGAGCATGAAGTAACCAGGGAACTGGAAGGCCCTGTAAGACTCTTTTCAGGCTGTTCCCTGTCTTGATGCAGAAGCAGCTCTAGTGAAGCCAAGCACATGCTTCCCTCACCATCCTTATAGACCTTGGGCAACAGAGCCTTAACTCTGCACAAAGCTCTTTTTTTTTTTTTTTTGTGTCTCTCCATCATCCCCCTTGCTGGTGTAGGCAAGTGTTAGGGAAAATTTTCACTTAAAAAATTAAGTTTACTGAAGGACTTGTCTGCTCTGAGCTTCTGTTTGCTGTAGCATCTCTTTGGTGCTGAACATGCACAAGGAGCAAGGAAACACAGATTGGAATTAGTGACAATAAAGTTTGGGACAGGAGCTGCTCAAGAGCAGTACTAGGGAGTGGTGGTGTTCCGAGGTCCTGCGGGTGGGGTGTCACAGTTTATGAAAGGGAAGTGGGTTCTGCAGTGAGACACAGGTGCTGTGTCATGCCAAGGTCACCCAGCCAGCTGTCCCTCCTTCAGCTGGTGCCTCATCACCAGGCTCACGAGACCTGGGGTGAAAGAGTACACATGCAACAGGTTAAGGGGGAATGAATTCCAGTTCGGATGCAGTTCTGGAAGGAGTTTGCCCTGAAAGAGTCTCACTGTCACCAGCGTGGGTTGAAAACCATAAAGCAGCCTGTGTGCCTCATCAAGTTTTTGCATTGCTCAGCAAGGTAGCGGTCTTGTTTAACGTATTTATTAATGATCTGGAAGTAGAGGTAAACAGCTTGTTAATTACATTCTCCTGCCTCAGTTGGGAGGCATTGTGAATGCCAGTGCAGATTGGGTAATAATAGAGACATCAGAGACATTAGGAAGACATGCAGGAAAGAAAATGAACTCCCTCTTGGCTCAGGGAAGTCACAAAATAATCCAAGACTGGGTTTTTGAGTAGGAACAGTGATTCACATTGGGAAAAGACCAGTGACCGCAAGGTAGAGAGGGATTTTGGAGCAGGCAAACATGTTTAAGGTACTCTAAGGAGGGGTGGCACAGGAGAGAACGGAGTGTGAGTGTGGGAAACGATCCTCCCCCTCCTCCCCTCTCAGGCTGCCACGCTCCTTGCTGTATTTTCAGAGCAGCAATGACTAACGGATGCTGTCTCAAGGAAGAGTTACAAATATGATCAGAGGCCCTGGGAAGGGCAAAATTGCTTCATGAGGAAAGATTAAAAGTGCTTGCATACGTCAAGCTCAGTTAAATGATGTTCAGGGAAGGTGGGATAACAGCTGACAAATATTTGAGCAGCATAAATCTGAGCAGTGACAGTGGGCTATAAATACAGCACAGGAGCTCTTGTGGGGTGCAGGTGTCATTTTGAATATACCTAACATCTGTCACAGTGCAGGTCGGGGAGGCAGCAGTGCCTGTGTGGCTGCTCCTGAGCACTGAGATTTGAGATACGGAAGGGAAGGGTGGAAGGTGAAATATCTGCGTTTATCACTGTGACTTACCACTCCTGGGCAACAGCACAGCCAGCTGCTGCAAGAACTGTGAGCAGGGGAGCAGCCTGCTCCTTACCAAGACTGAACTACCTGCTTGTGCCGTAATGGGGAGGGGAAAAAGTTCTTTTAGCAGCTGGGAGATAGGAAGGGAGCTGGGAAAAAGGTGCCCTGCATGGTTTTGGCACATTGGGACCTCCTGGTACAGGTAAGATTTAATGTGCCTCTGATGTCCCAAGGAAATGAGATTATGAAAGTTGATGCAAAAACTGGCTGGATTGACAACACATCTGCACAGACCTGTCTGGAACCTCTCTCCCTGTCAAATACAGGTTTTAAAACTGGGGTTAAAAAATGTCGTCTGGGCATGAAGAAAAGATCTGACGTAGGGACTAATGTGTGAAGGAAGATCTGTGCAAAACTGCAAAGACTCCATTTTGTCAAAGAGAGTTTCAAGCAGTGAGGATACAAGAATATGCCTGTCACTGGGAAAGGGGAATATATGTTATCAATACCTGTCCACAGCCTCAGCTGGCCTTAGGCCTCTCTGCTTCGACAATGGTGTCTCAGAAAGCTCCTCAGGGCTGTCAGTGGGAATGCTGCAGATCTATTTATGGATTCACCAGGAAAAAAAAAAAAAGCTCTTTTCTGTAGCTTGCCAGCCAGAATTGCTAGAGGAGGGGTCTGGAGCTGGGAGTACAGCAATGTAAAGAGAAGCTTCATCTTGGCTCTCTTTGGGAGTCATTGTCTTAGTGAAACAATGGTATTGAGAACCAAGTGTCTAGAACGAAAATCCTGTCTCTGAGCAGTGGAATTATCTCACTGACAGCCTGAGACCACATAAACTTGTCTGGTCCTGGTAAGGAATGATAGGTCTACTAGAAAATCTCCAACATTGCTTTCCTTACCCTTCCTGGGTCAGGATTTTCCCTCCTCTACACGAGTTTCCCAAACAACACAAGGGAGCTCACTTATCCGACAGTCTTTTAAAGGAAGTTTAACTAAAGTAGGTGCCTTGCAGAGAACATTCCTCTGTCGGCTTCAGAGAAATGAGCCAGCAAATCTGATGGCTTTTTCTCATACTTGAAGTACTAAGTGGCTTCTTTTTTAGATGCATGACACAGGAGCTTTCCTTGCACCCTGCAGGGTTCTTATGCCCTCCTCATACTGGTTTTTGAACAACTCATCTGCCACTTCAGACTGCATCCGACTGTGGGATCCTCTCAAAAACACAAGCTCTCTGTGCACTGATAACTGAAAAGTGTCTTTTCAGACTTAAGTTCCTCTTCTGCAGCTCCCACTAAATACAGCACTTAGAGCTTTTATGGTGTTTTTCATTTCCAAAGTGCTTTACAAACATTAATAATACAAAACACATGAACTCCACTGCCACAGTAATACCCTAATCCTTTCTCTTATCTCTTCTTAGGGCTCAGAACTTCCAGCCCAGCAAAAGCCCACAAGCTCTGGAGTTCTCTGACAAATAAACACCATTAAAAATAATCTCTGGATGTTTCCTACTTCCTCTTTTAAAAGTGCCTTTCTACATCCCTTCATGCCAATAATCCATTAATCCAGTCAGTTGCAGGGTTGTGAACTGTGTATGGTAATTGGCTTGAAGAGTACTGCATTTCTGGGCTACAGCTCTCTGGACTACATTTGCAGCAGCTTTACAGGAGGACAGGCACACAGGGACCACATCCTTGTGAACCTCAGACTCAGTGTAGGCACTGGATTTTCCACCCTTGGAGCTAAACCCAGCTCTAGCTGGAGGCTGCAGCCTAAGACCCAGCAAGCTCTTTGCCAGCTCTGAGTGGTGAGATTTGACCTTGTGCACCTGATACAAAACTGTGAGGATGTGTTCCCTAATCCTTCTGCCTGCTCCCTGTGTGCTCTGCAGAGCAGGCAGCAGCTCAGTGAGCAGGGGTGATCCAACATGGATTGATCACATTGTATATCATGGAAAAAATAAAATTGGAGGTGGTTTGCCCAAATGTGCCAGGATGCAAAGTGCAGCAGTTTGGTGGCTGTTTCATGAGCACCCTGGAGACTCCAGCAGCATGGCTGGAAAACCCAGGGACTGAGCAGGACCAGGGACAATTATTTAATTCATCCCAAGGTACACTGCCGCTGAGTCAGAGCCAAAAATGACTTTGTGTGTCATGGTGAGATTTCAGTCTTGTTCCTTTGAGACAGGGGTTGGGCTCACCTTCCATTTCCTACAACATCCCTGCCTGATGCTCTGGATGATGTGTGGAATCATGAAATGATACCCACAAACCATACAGTAGAAGAAATGTCAGCCACAGCTTTCAGGTAAGGCTGACAAGGTAAATGAGCCAGCCTTGGTGTGTCTCTCCTCCGATTGCATTGGGACCCTGGCCCTTGTAACTCTTCCAGTGACAAACCAGGTCATTGCTAAGTGCTTTGAAGCAGTTGTGGGTCAAGTAGAAGGTCTGTGGCAGGAATGTGGCTTGATGCCCACTCAGCACTGATCTGGTGCCCTCACCAGAAAGCTCTGCTTTCCTGGGTCATGCCTTGCTTTCAGCTTGCTGCAGTTAGTAACCATCTTTGCAGACACCTCAACAGCATCTGTCTCTAATGCTTGCCTGCACATTTTTTTTCTCTTTGCCCCTGCTCCAATTTTACCAGCCTTAAAACATAATTTCCATTTCTACCCTTGATTTTGTATTCAGATTTAGCAACCTGCATCTCAAATTTATGCTTAATAATTCTCCTTATCAAGCCATCAAGTAATTTTCCTCCCTCAAATTACTGCCTCCCCCACTCTCTCTGCAACTCCTCCTCCTCTTTCTTCATCTCTCTTTTGTATCTGGCAATATTTCAGACTCCTTCCATAATTTGCTTGACTGTGTAATTGATCAGAATAACTCAGTTTTATTACAATTTGCTTGAAATCCCTTTGTTAGCAATTAGAACACTTTGTTTAAAGACAAATAAGATTTAATGCGACTCTCTCCTCCTTGGCAGCCTCCCAGTCTGGTCTTTCCATGCCTCCTTGCGGCTGTCTGCTCTGTGCTACCCTACTCAACAGCTGGCAACAAATTCTCTGTTTCTTGCCTCTGGGATTCTGCCCTCTGTCTCTCCCTCTGCTGCCTCTGGTGATGCCTGGTCCACCTTCCTCACTGATTTGCCAAAATTTATTGTGCTGGCATGGGGATTGTGGCATGCCTTCCCTCCCTTCACTATACTCTCTCTCTCTCCCTGGAGAGACTCAGGCACCCAGTGCAGCAGCAAATGGGTCTGAACCAGCCATCAGGATACTGAAATGGTTTTGGACCACATGAGGAACATCCTCATGCCCAGAGGGCAATGAGGCTGACTGGGATTGTGAAAGGGACACAGGACTGGGTTGGCAATGTGTGTATTTTTAGATTTAACGTCTTGTCCATAGTTACGCACAATAAACAGTGCCTTGTATGTGTCTTGGGTATCTTTCCCAAAATGCCTTCAGCATACTAGAAATGATGCCTATCTGATAAATCCCAGAGATTAGCTGTCATCTCCACAGGGAAATGGCTCTCCAGCTGTCTGAACTACTGCAGCCCTGATGCTGTCAAAATCCAAAACCTCTCCAGTGCTCCCCTGGCTCACACAGCCATGTCCTTTGTCTGTGACTGATTCTGAAGGTGACAGTCAGCTGCAACCTGCCTGGAGGTTTATTGCTTCACCCAACCCAGAATGGGGAGCAGGAAAACAACTGTTGTGGAGGGACCTGGGTCTGAGACTCTTTCTGTGGTTTTAGCTTCACTTGGCACTGATCTTCCCATAGGGTAGAAGTAGGTGGGCGTGGAGCTGCACATGCAAGGGGTACCAGCTGGTGGCCAGCACAAAGTGTGCAAGGTAGATGGGAGGATGACAAGGAGACAGGACCTGGCACCTGGGCCCAGACCATTCTCTGTACCCTGATTTGTGCTCAGTGCTCATCCTTCCCCGCAAGCCCCTGTGCAGCAGCCTCCTTCCCTTAACCAGAGCCCTGTCCTCCTGGTTCACATGCTGAGCGTCCATGTCTTGGCAGGTGACAAAGAATGGCAGGACCCAGCACAGGACCCAGGACCATCTGGGATGCAGGCTTCCATCCAGGGAGGTCTCTCCCATCACATGGATGCTTTCTCCAGACATGTCTGTCCAGCTGAGAGGAACTCAGGCTACCTGCTGCATCTCACTAGTGGGGACTCAGCACTCGAGAGTCCTGAGCAGGCAAGAGGTGTCACCTGTCACCTGAGGCCTCCTGGGCTGGCTGTGCATTCTTAATCTGCAGCAGCACCAGCACCTCAATCCAGGTAGTGGCAACTGAGGTGATGGCAAAAACAATACAAAACTGTCTCTCTCACTCTGGAAAAGCCTCATCAGAAGCGTTGTATTCAGTGCCTGCCTTGCCTTGGGAAACTGTAAATGCATCTGTCTGGGAGGATGCAGCCGTGCAGGCTCCAGAACAGTGGTTATTTCTCCCAGGGGATTTTGGATCTAGCAATGTAATTTCAATAGCCTGATGCTTTGTGTGCTGGCAGAGGCAGTGGGGGGGAGCCAGAGGGAAGGGCTCATCCAGACACTCTCCTTTCTGCCTGAGTGGGTAGTGTGTCCATCAAAGCAGTGGAGGAAATCCATGTGGTTAACACAGTGTGTCACGGAATATCAAAATATGCCACAGGATTTCCGGCCAAAATGTCAAGTAGGGTCTCATGAAAATATCTGACACCGGAATTACCCTCTGCCAAAGCTCAGTGGAGTTGCACTGCGGCTGGACAGTAAGAGCGTGTTATTTGCAATCGACTCAGAGCTGCTCTGTTAGCACTGGGATTTACGCTGCTGAGCTTCTTTCCAAGTACATTTCATAAACCTGGGTTTAGCTTCTTGCTCTGTGAGCATTTTCTACAGGCTGGTCTGGATTCTGCAGCCAGCTCCTTGCCCTTTGGCACTTTGCTTTTTGAACAAAGAAATGCTTTAAATATTTCAAAATATCCTTAAAAGGTGCTGTACGTAACCAATGTAGGTGACCAGCAGCTCAACACCTTCATCTTCATGGGAGTTCTGATTAGCTGATTTGAAAACCCTTAACAAATTAAAAAACCCTTGACTGATTTGAAAGCCCTTAGCTGAATTTAAAACCCCGGTCTAAATCATTGAGAGTTTTGGAGTTAAACACTTGAGAAGAGGGAAGTGATATTGAACGATAGCAAGGCACACAGAACTCTTGCTGCAAGCTGACCACTAGTATTGGAAATAGCTTCTTTGATACCAGCATTTGCATTCTGACTTTCCTGGTCTGAGCCATCACCTGGGCTCACCCAGGGCTTGAAATCAGAAAGGAAGGGAAAGAGCGCACAGGGCACAGTGGCAGCCTGACAGAGCAGGCAGCAAACACAGCACCCAGTGCCACAACTGCTGCTGCACTTGGTCAGAGGATCTGCTGGTACCCAGGAGGGGCAGGAGCTGGAGGAGGGACCTGGCGCTGGGTGGCTCTGGGGCTGTTGCTGGTGCTGGAGGCAGCTGTGTTTCACAAAAGGAACAGCAAATAAACCACCATGCTATTTGCATTTTGTCTGACTTTAATTCTGTTTTCCTGCTAGCTGAGCTGGGTCTTGAAAGGAACCTGTTGCTTTTGTTGATCTCTTCTGATTCTTTTGAAAAAAAGAATCAATGCATTAAAGAGGTACCATTAGGGATGCGGTGGTGGGTTACTTGTTTCAGGAAATTTCTCAGAATTGTTTCTTTCCCCTCCTGTTGCTGGTGCTGTCCATCATGACTACCAGCCACAAGCAATATTATTTTCAATAACCAGGTTTCTAGTTTTTTTTTTTAAGAAAAACTCTTACTGTCAGGGTATGAAATCTGGGCACTGAAGGATTGCTTTACTCCTCGAACTGCAAGAGAGCTGAGACAGCCAGAGGACAGTCAGCAGCTTTGCCTGTCAGGTCCCTGAAATAGCAGGAGCCCAGGTGTCTTGCAGCAGATGGGAAGGACTCAGTGCCACTCAGTGCTGTGTGGGATCTGTGGAGGGATCTTGGTGCTGCTGGCTGAGATCCTGGCACAATCAGCCTGCGCTGCTCATCCTCTCAGAGGCCAGCAATGTTGCCTGCTGGTGGAATTACTTTCTATGAACAACTCCAGTTCTCAGCTGTAAAATGCATCCTCAGAAAGCCGGGAAATTGTAGATGCTGGTGGGGACTAACTGGGGGTAGATGTAAGGCAAGTGTTTCCTATTTTGCCACAATCCCTGTGAAATTTCCAGGGTGGATTTCTCTGGGAGTCCAGGAACGGAAGTGAGGAGACTTAGCCCCTTCCAGTACTGAAGCTGGTTAGTTTCACACTCTTATTTCTTTGCACCAGTCAGGGTCTAAACCATGTGGCACTCTGTCCTCCCAGCCCAATGAAGCAAAACTTTTGGGTGAAGCAAGAATGGCAGACACAGTCCTTTGCCGAGACTTCAGTTCCAAGCCCAGTTGTTAGTGAGCTAAGCCAAGTATATCCTTAGGTCTTAATACAAACTTCACTGGCCTTCAGTCTTAGTACAGGATGACTTGTCTGGTGTGAATAGAAATGTCTGAGCTTATATAAGACTTCTGCAGTCAGACCCTGGCATCTCTTCAGGCTCCTCTCACAGTGTGGAAGACTGCCTTCTCTCTCTTTTCCTTTCTCTCCAGCTTGGCAGGCTACGAGGTGACAGGGTGAGGTTAAAAGATGCTTCCATTCATAGCACGCTTCCCTACAGATTCCTGAGAACCTGCAGCATGAATCTAGCCCCATGTGTTATAGCTCCTTTGCAGGACTCCTGGCTGATCAGGACATCCCTGATGTAAACTTGGCCAGAGGAGCCAATAGAGCAAGAGTCAAAGTAGCAGAGCAAGCAGTTTATGCTGTAAACCCCAATCCTTGGAAAACGTGCAGATGAGATTCAAATTTGCCCCCCTTTGCAATATGAGTAATCATCACTCACATGCTTCTTCCTTCCCTCTGCTCCTCAACAGGGTCCAGAGGCCAGTTATAATATGCTCCTTTCCCTGATCCCATCCTTATGGCTCCCGATGCAACACCACATTCCTTCTGTCCACAGCCCGAGCTCCTCTGGCTTGGGGGACAGGAATCCAGAAGGCTGATGCGTGCCTGTGTTTATTTTTTACACACTCTTGCTGTTTTATGGTGTTTTTTGTGGTCGAGGGGTCAGCTGGGAGCAGAAATAATTTGCCTGCCTTGGGAAAAAAAATGTATCTATTAGCTTTCTTGGCTGCAGTTGGAAAAGCTCTGTTCCTCCGTCCTCCCTGCCAGAGAGGCAGAGCATCTCCAAATAGCCCCAGGGACACTGGAGTGCTCACTGCATCCAAGTTGTGGGATCTGGCAGGATCAGGCACTGCCCCTGGGTTATGTTGCCTGAGCAGTTCTCGGTGGGTCACCAGCAGCCACAAGCCCGGGAAAACTTCTGAGCTTGGAAACTGGTAGGAAAGATGCTGCTACCTTAATAAGGAAGTGTTGCGGCCTGCATTTTAGGGATTGAGTTGAGGGAGGGTTCTCATGTCCTCTGGAGATCAAACCAGCCATGTCCATGTTCCGTCTCTGAAGGCTCGCTAGTTTCACCTCTCTGCTGTGCTCAGTTTGGCTGGTTATGCCTCACAGTGTGCACTGCTGGCCACAGGACAGCCTGGAGCCCTTCTCTGTTTTTTGGTGAATGGGAACCTTGTCAGGTGTTTCCCTTCCAGGCAGTCCTTCCAACCATTTCAGCCACTCCACCCAGCATGACTGGTACCATTTCCTGTTGCTGTGCATGGGGACCACACAGGCACCACAGCCCAGAAGTGCCTTCAGCACCCTAAAGAGAAAGAGACAAAGGTCCACACAGCTACTGAGTCACCTTTTACAAACTGCAGAGCACCCCACAACTTTCTACTTTCAAAAGGCTCCTTCTGACCCTCCAAGAAGCCTGAGTTCTGCACCAGGGCTTGGCTTTGGTGCTTCACAGACCCTGAGAGTCAGTGTTTATGTTTGTCTGGTAGCTAGAGGGAAAAGCAAAGGAAAGCCAAGGTGCCTCTGCAACCTCGGCATGGGCAGAGGAGATCCACTTCCAAGATGGGTCCTAAAGGGAAATTACTGGAAGCCAGCTGCTCCCAGCCTAGGGTGTCTTTTTGATCTCTACTTGACTGTTGTATCACCTCCTTTGCCCTTGTGTCCTACCCTCTTGGGTGATCACCAGGCAGAGGAGCTTCTAAGCTGGAAAATGGCAGAGGATGGAGAGACAAGCTGTGTGAAGAATTCAGAGCAGAGATAAAAGGTGAATTGTCTCCATGACATGACACAGCTCTTTCTCTGTGGCTTGAAGCAATAGGCTGACAACTGCTTTACCATCATCATGCTCCTTTCCCCTATCAAAGTGAATTTTATGCCACTGGATGGTCTCATATTGACAGCCATGGAGAGTAAAATCCTTTATCATGGTCTGTAGAGGATGGGGATGGACAACAGCTTCCCACATGGAGATTCTTCAGCCGTGCCAGAGAAAGGGGCAATGGACATGTAAGGGCTGTGGATCCAAGTTCAGGCTGTGTTTAATGGTGGGAACACATGGGAAGGTGGTGAGGTACTGGCACAGAGGAGCTCTGGGTGCTCCGTCCCTGGAAGTGTTCAAGGCAAGGCTGGATGGAGCTCTGAGGAATCTCGTTTAGGTGTCCCTGCCCATGACAAGGTGTCTCTGCCCATGACAAGGGATTTGGAATAAAATGATCATGAAGAATCCTCCAACCCAAACAGTTTCGTGATTCTATGTGTAGCGCCCATTGAAAACTGAGGTGTTTTTGCAAAGCAATTTTTTCTTCTGTGGGAGCAATCCTAACCCTAACTGAGCTTTTCTACAGGTCTGAGGACAGTTTCCAGTTTGCAAACAGTTGTGCGTGACAGCTGAAGTGTCAGGGGTGTAAATGCTATAAAAAGTCAGGGATGGAACTGGGAAGCAGTGGGTCACCATGGGACATCTTCCCAAAGCTGAAATGTTTTACTGCTGCTGGATTGCTCACACAACCTGCCCAGCCAGGCAGAGGTTTGACCATGGGTCTCTCAGCACTGTAAGGAGGTTGTCTGAGCAGCCACATCTGCCTCTGTCAACAGTGATGCTCATGGAGATGATGGATGTGACACTGAACACCTTGAGTGTACTTCTGATTCAAGAAGTTTGGGGGTTTACATGTATCATAGGGAGGAAATGATCCTTCAGTAATCAATCAAGTTGGTGATTAATGCATTCTTGCCTTAGCAGAGATTTTACAACATTATTTCTCAGACACAGCTGGAGGAAAGGAAAATAATAAATCCTGAGTGTCAAGGGGAGTGAGCTCTGGGAGAAGTTGTTCATTGTCCTTTCCAACAAAAGTACAGGGTGCAGTGAGTGAAATTAGCAGGTGACAGACTCAAAACAAGCACCTAATACAGTTGAGAAGTCCTTGTTGTAGGTGATAAAGATTTTAATGAGTTCATAAAGGCTGCTGGAGGTAACAATGCAAGCCACATTTACAGCAGAAAGTCTCAAGATGCAAAGCACAGGGCAGGGATAAATATCGATTAGATATGCTGGCTCCTACTCTTGTCATCTGCTGTTGGCTACTCTCGGATGCTGAGCCAAGGGGACCTTTGGGATAATCAGGCAAAGCTGCTTTCATGCAGCAGCTGATTGCAAGCTTGGTTAAATTCCAAGTGTCCTGTTGCCTCATTCCCAACCTGAGCTGTTTGGGCAGCTCACAATTCCAGCTCTGCTGCTGCTGCTCCCAGCTTTCTGCATCTCCTGGGATGATCTCTGTGTGATCATCTGCTGTAGCACAGGTTGCAGCAAAGACAATCTTGTTTGTAAAATGAAATGAGTCCAAGAAGATTTGTCATTTGCATCACTGAGATTAAACAATACCCTTTATTTAAGAAAATTATAAAATAAAATTAAATCATCACTTAACACTGTTTCTTCAAACTTGTAGTGATAAACATGCAGGAAAAGCTTTGCTCAATAATCTTGCAGCCTCCCTTCTGCAGCAAGAGATAAAGCAGGAATAACAAACTACCTGGAGCTGGCTACACACCAGCCACCACTCCGTCAGCACAGATAGGAGTTAATTATTTCCTATCAGCTGGCCAGCTCTGGGAAGTAAGGGGCAATGATTTCAAGGCTCTTCTTGTTAAGCAATGGTGACAAAAAAAAGGGAGGATATTAGGATTATTGTCCGCTTCTTTCATGAAGAATAACAAGGATGGTTGGAGCAGAGCAATTAAGGAAGGAGGGATTTCATCTCCAGCAACTGCATTAATGAAATAAGAGATAGGTCTAAGAGAGAAATCCTTGAAAATATGAAGGATAATGTAGTTCATCATGGGGAGGATATTTGAATAACAAAGGTTTCAGTTTCTTCTTGTAGTGCAGTGTGGGAGATGCACAGTAGTGAGAGAAACAGGCTCAGACCTTGAGCTGAGCAATTCCCCCGCAGGGAATTGTCCCACTGTGGGGCTGCCACCACATTTTCCTTCATGTCTTTCCCATCACATATTGCCCTGTCCCTTCAATGTCAGTGGTCTTTTTGAGGAGTCCTGGAAGATTCCTCTTCTGCATGAGTGTTTTGCCACAAGAGATGGTTTTCGGACTCTGCAGGATTTTCTGTGCAGAGGTGGGATGGGAAATGCATTGGGGTACATCTTTGGGAAGATGTGCCAGAGACAAACAGGGGGCACTTGGTCCTCAGCCCACATTGGCACCCCAGCACTCAGAGTGAATGAATCCATTTTGCTTTTGTGCCACATGACCCAGTCCTGGGACAGAATATCTTTTTTCACTGTGACGACCAAAGCAGACCAACATACTCCAGTATGATATCAATACAGGATGGTAAAAAGGATCCTAAAAATCATTTTCTACACAGCTACTGTCCATTCCAAATAGGAATTTCTCCCTCCATGCTGAGGTTTCTTTCCTTATTTCAGCATTGTCTCTATTAGCAGTGTGATTTTTACCAGTTAAAGTTATGCCACTAAAAGCCTTGATTTACAGTTTTGGAATTATTCCTCTTCACACATGGAAATGGTTATACCAGCATAAGGCACCTTTATCCTGAGATAACCAAGTCCATGCAAAGGCAGGCTCTAATGCTTTTAACAATACCAGCACTGTTAGAGAGCCAGCTATCACTAGCTGAAGGCAGACAAGCCCCGTGTTAAAAACTCCTCTTAAGACTGCTGTTTTTTATAAAAATGGTGCTCCATTCCTCCCTAAGACTAATGAAATATGATACAGGAAATCAACATGGCACCGGATATTTATTAGAATTGTAACCCAAACCTGAGAAACATCTCAATGCAATAAAAATACAGATTTGCAAAGACAACAGAACATGACTAAATGCGTCATGAGAAATAAATCAGAGACTACCTTCAGTTTATATTTGGAAAGATGGCTGCTCTTTATTCACCTTAATCATAAATTCCTCAAAATAAGACCTCATTTATACCAGGAACAAGCTGCCAAGGGTTATATTGCATTAACCTTCTAGGGATTTCTTCAGATATGATGGGCTAGGTTTCTTAGCTGAGCACAGAGTGCCAGACTCATTACAGGATGTCTGGACAGGTTGCAGTGGGGGGGGGGGGGGTCACACTGCCTGAACCATCACCTGCCCCTTCTGGACATGCAATCCACAGCACCTCAGAAGCAGGAGACCTCAACTTTTGTCCTAACAACGGTGGTACTGCAAAAAGAAATACAGACATGTCCAGCTAATTATTTATAATGCAGTTCAGAAAGGTCATCGTGTCAGACATGGATTTATGGGAAGTCGCACATATACATATTTTGCAGGCATGTTACATCTGCCCTGGGACTGTGCCAATCCCACATTACCTATTAAGCAGCCACCGATGGTGTTTATCATCCAGGACAGCAAAGCTTTATCATCTCCCAATGCTATCACTGCTCTGCAGCCTCATTTGTGTGATGCTGTGCAGCCTGCATTGTGTATGGAAGCCTGTTTCACTCCGTCAGCCTTAGGCAAAGACAGCATTGCTGGGGCTTGACAGACACCCCAAGATGCTGAAACACCTCTTCAATCACAGAATCAGTAAAGCTGGAAAAAATGTTTGAGATCATCAACTCTGGCCATTAACCCAGCACTGCCAAGTCCAGCCTGTCCTCACTGACAGCCTCACAGCCATACACAGACCTCTGCCACTGATCCAGCACAGTCCCCAAAGAGAAGAAAGGCCACCACAGGGATGAAGCAGCCCATGTAGCAGCATGTCACTGCTCAGCCCGTGCAGCAGAGGGGCTGTTACAGCTCATTAAGGCATTGCTGGAGTCAAGGATGTAGAAGCAAGGATGGGGTGAGCAGGCAGCCCCTTGAGCATGGCAATGTGATCAGGACTATGCAGATTGTCCCTTAGGGGCACTGGGATGCTAACAGAATGTGTGCCACCAGTCTGGCTCCGTCTCTGCTGTCATTGGGGTGGTGACAGGTATAAGCTCCCAAGAAGACCCAGCTCAGATTGGAAACCACTGCTGACCTGATGGTCTGTGCTCTCCGTGACCACAAAGGTGTGAGGCAGCTCCAGCTTTGGGGAAGCTGGGTGCTGAGCTTAGAGGGAGCAACCCTTTGATAAGCTTCACTGTGAAAATAGCAACCTGGCAGACTTTGACCATGACAGGAAGGAGCAGAACAAGTGTCTAAACCGTGTCTTGAGGTGAACACAGTAGGGAAATGCAGCACTCTGCCCACATGCAGCTTTCAATTCTCCATAGAGAATGCTGTGCCCACACCAGGGCTGGACAAACACTCAAGAGGGTTTAGGAAATTAACTCACATCAGCTCCAGTACCAAAACCTTACAGGGAGCTGTTCTTCTACTTCATCTTTAGGATGTGTGACACCCCCAGAAATTGTTAATTTAGCTTCCCATCAGACACTGGCTGCTATCAATGGCTCTCCTGTGCTGTTTGCTGTTGCAGTGCAAATGCCTTCAGTACAGCAGGCTGTGGTGTTGTCCCTGGTACTGTGCTTTCTCTCTTTTAAGCACATCAGTTTCCCATCCTGGGTACCAAGGTCTGTTAAAAACAAGGTGAAGTCTCTTATTATCTAGCAGGTTAAGGGTCTCCTGAGCACTTTGTCCACTCTATAATCTCTGCTCCACAGCATCTGCACTTTATCTGTCTCAGTTACTTGTGCTTGGCATGTGGATTGATCGGTGCAGCGGGAAGTGCTCCGATATGTACCTGTGAGCTTAACTGGCTATTATGGGGGGGGTCTTTTTCCAGGTTTGTAATTTTTGGGGGTTTTTCCTTGGGTTTTGTTGTTGCGGATTTGTTTTGTTTTGGTTTTTTTGTTTGTTTGTTTGTTGGAGCTTTTAAATTTGTTTTGTTTGTTTGTTGAATAATATCTATCTATCTATCTATCTATCTATCTACTTATTTTAAAAAAACCCTGGTAGGCTCAAAAGAACCCAGTTACAATACAAACCTGTGTTGTGGCTTGAGTTTGTACACACAATGCTTGATAGTTCTTACTTCACCTGACTCTCAGGCTCTATAAATGAGACAGACAAACAGAAGTGGAAGAAAACAACAAAAAGAGAAAGAGACACCCAGGAGGGACCTGGCAAGAGAGTGAAGTCTCCTACATTCCTCTTAGCTGTGAGATAACTGAGGTCACTCTTCTTTATAACCCATCTCCCTGAAATGATCTACCCTGGGACACTTCTGCTGGCAAGCAAATGAAGTTGTGCTTGGGCAAGAGCCTGCAGCTCATAGAGAAAAAGTGCAGAGCTTTCTCCTGCAGACTCCTCCAGCATCACTCCCAAGCAACCTAAGCTCCAGCAGTGGCTTTAAATGTGCTCTAATTGAGGAAAAGGGGACAGAATTTCTTGACGCCCCCATCAGAACTGCACCCACTCATCCTCAGTGGCAAAATCTGGCCAGGGATATTTGGCCCTTGGGTCTAACTCCCTGTGTTCCTGCCTTGTGTTGCATGGACATACATAACTTTGATCAAACTGGACACATTTAAATAGTCTCTTCACTTCTTGGCTCTTGCAGAGTTCAATAGAAGCAGACAAATGAATCACACCTCTGTCATTGTTCACAGCCACGCAGATTCATCTCCTGATGGCTTCTTCCTTCCCGGGGAGCCCAGCACGTCTTCCTGCAAAGTTTCTCAGAAAGTTAGAAGCAGTTTCCTTGTCCAAATAAGCTTGATTTTTTTCTCCAGATTTATTTAGGCTTGTTCCTTCATGTTGCCAACTCATATGTCAGACTGTGGTGTGTCTGTATTGAGCCATGATGTCCGCTTTGTACCTGTACTGAAAGATTGGCGCCGTAGCAGCATTTTGTTTGAACTTGCCTGCAGGCAGCCTGTTATGCTGGAAGATGGCAAAGCTTCAGTCTGGGGCTGTTGGCTTTGATTTGGCTCTGAACTGCTGGCTCATCTCCAATAGCTTAATGGTCGTCCAGCAAAGGTATCAAAGCATGGAGAAGGGGGAGGAAACAGGGGCCCTGTTTACTACTGGGGCTCTGATCCTTGCAAGGACTGAATGCCTGCAAAATAAGAGCTGGCAGGCAGGCCAGCTTTAGGCAGTGCTCACCCCATCAGCTCAGACCAGAGTAAGGGCGATTTTGTTACAAAACAAGCTCCACATGCAGAGCGCAGCATTTCTCCTCAGATTACACACGTGTAGCAGGAATTTCCCACAGGCTAGTGCTGGTTAGAGGTCACCCTCACCACAACCACATCAACACATCCACAATGCCAAAAGTTTGCAGCCCATACTTAACACTTGCTTTTAAGGACTCAACTGGAAGCTCAGCCTATAAAAGGTCTTTCAAGGTCTCTGATGTCTCTCCAAAAGAAGGATGCACTGTGTCACCTGCACCATGCTGCTGCAGAAAGGCTACTGCATGGTGGAGGACAGCAGGATGTCCCAGGATTATTGGTAAACTGTATTGCTGAACACTAGGGAAAATTTCTTCGCTGAAAAATTGGTTTAGCTTTGAAACAGGCTGTCCAGGGAAGCTGTGGAGTCACCATCCCTGGAAGTGTTCAAAAAATGAGCAGACGTTGCAGATCATGATATAGTTTAGTGGGAATGGTGGTATTTGGTCAAAGGTTGGGCTTGGTCTTGAAGATGTTTTTTGACCTTAATGATTCTATGATTGTGTGAACTGTGGCTTAGGGCAGATGCTGTGCATTACTGCCACAACAAGAAACCTTCTACTCAGAGAACTGAGCTTGACCCCTTGTCACTGATGTCCATGGGCATTCTCAGCCACTGACCACTACCCTCAATGTGCAGTGACCTCTACCCTTGTAAATGCAGTGCCCTCCATCCCTGTGTGATTGGCTCAGGAGAGACTCTGCAGCCTTTCTGAGTTCTTAGAGGATTATCACATCCTGGCATGTTCATCCTAAGCCAGACAAAGTGGGGAATTTTATTGTTGCTTCAGTTTCCTTCCTCTGAAGCAATATTCCACGTCTCCACTCCCTGGGACAGCAACTAATGGCGCAGCTGATCATCCTCTGCATCTGCATATCAGACAAAGCTAGCAGCCCAGAGCAGGGGATATTTTCTCAAGGAGATACTTTTGCCAAACATACCCCTGTCACAAAATAATTCCTTAGTTATTTTTCATACAGCTTCCTGTGTCTTGTGACATTGTGACCAAGTTACAAGGTGGGAATTAATGTTGTGCCATTCAGGTTTTCTCCCTCTCGACAAACACTGATTGTTTTCTGTTGGTTTTCTCCTGTCTTGACAGGTTTATTTCTCATATATGTTTGAGATTGACTTTAGCACCAGTGAAAGAAGCCATACTGACAGCCAAGGAACCAAAGCGTCTTGCTCTGCAGAAGTCACGGCAGCAAAGGCAAACCCACCTGGGCTGGGTGCTCCTTGTTGAAACAGAAGTGCCGGTGCCTGGGGCTTCTGTAGAGCTATAATGAGCAAAATTAAAAAATAACAACAAACTAACAACCACAACAATTACCAGGTCATAGCGTAAAGCAAACTTCTCTGAGAGGAAGGGAGCAGGTTGGCTTACACCAGCTTTGCATCCTGTTCCCAACCTGGCTGTATTAGTGACAAATCCTTAAAAAGCCCCAGGTAGGGGTCAATAAGCAAATGTTATTCCTCAGGAGTGCAGCAGGGAAATCGAGCCTTTGTGACTCATTTAGCCCTCGGCCTCACTGCTGGGATTGCAGGTTGCAGAAATTTCTGTGATGGAAGTGCTTCAGCAGAACATTGCAAGCAGGGGTTTCTGAAGTGAGGCACTTAAACACAGGCTTTGTATCCCAGGTAAATGGTCTGATTGGAAACCAAGGGGAACTGCCGTGGCAAATTGCTATTTGGCTTTGCCTCACGCAGGCTGGATGTTGTGCAGCTAATGATGCAGGACTTGCATGAACAAGGATAAAATCCAACTTTGTGCCAATCACACTGTGCACAGTACACCCCCGAGACAGCCTGACCCCATCCACTGGACTGTCCCCTGCCATCACTGCCAGGAGAGGCTGTGACACTGGTACCCAGCGGGAGCACGGGCTTGTGTGTGCAGTTCCTCTCCTGACGCAGCTGGATCCGTGGGGCTATTGGAGACAACTTTGTGCAGCCAAAATAAATGGTGCTCATGTCAATACAGAAAACTTTCCAGCTGAGCCGGGGAGCCCCAGGAGGGAATCAAATTGCTCAGCAATGCTAAAGCTTTGGCTAGCTCCATCCTGTTCACCCTCTCACATTGGACTCGCACGCGGGCAGAGTTCAATCTGGCCCATGTAGCATTCACCTGGGAGTTTCTGGACTCTTCAGCTGCAACTTTTATCTGAATGACACATTGGGATTTTTAAAAAGCTATTAGTGCTGCAGGAAACACATAACCCTATCAGGCTACCAGCTGCAGGCTCTTACACCCATGTGGGAATTTTGCTGGGATGTCATTTGGAAAATGGGGCATGCTGCTGGGGCTCCCTATGCCTGGCACTGCAGAGATTTATCTCTGTTGATAGTGTGAGGGTCTTTCACAGAGAGCCAGCAAGTGCAGGGCAGTGGCAAAAGGCTTAGGGTATGTGGTCACAGAGTCTACGAATGAGAAATATGGATGTGTGCATGTGTGCAACTAAATTCTGCCTGCAAATACAGCCATGACCTGTGTGTGTTCTTGGCCAGCTCACAGGCAGTGTCTCTGTGTGTACAAATGTAATGACTGTTTCTGTATGCTTGGGGTGAGTATGCATGTGTTTTTGTGTGTATTCCTGGGGTGTACAGCCATCCTGCCGTGTGTGCCCGCTGACTCAGTAAATTGGTGTTTGCATATGGAATGCTTTGTGCTCTCGAGCAAACCAACCTCCCTGTCCCTGTGCTGTGTGTGATTCCCTGCGGGCTGCTCATGCCTTCTCCACTCTCCCTCTCATTTCCAACCACTGCTGCTCTGTGCCCAAACACGGAACACCCAATAAATGGTGTCAGTGGCCAGCAGTTTGCTGGGGTATCAGTCACTGAATGAGCCCTGGGTGGCTTTTGAATGCCTGTTGTGCAGGATGCAGCCTGGGGTGGCTGGAGCTCGGCTGGAGGCACCAGCACCAGGCCAAACAGCATCCCCCAGTACAACCCTTGGCCTCATCTGCAGGCTGGGATGATGAAGATTTCTGCCCCTACTTTGTTCAGTGGAGGAAGGTAGCTCAGGCAGGCTTGTGTCTGTAATGTCACAGCTTGGGGTTGATCAATAGTCCTCCTTAACAAAACACAGGCCTGGTTCTGCTTGCACTAACCATTATCATTGCCTTCTGCAGGGCTGGAACCAGGTGACTGTAAGCAGCCAGGATCCAGAAACTTCCAGGAGTCACTGCCAGTGAGCTAAGCCACGGTGCAATCTCTGCCCTCCGGCCGGGTCAAATCAGGCAACTCCTGATGGAAGAAAGGGATCCTATGCATGAAAATAGTTGCTGTGGCAAAATCATGTGTGGGAAAGGACTGCGAGTAATTACACCACTTCCTAGCCAAAAGCATTTATTTTAGGAAGGCACACTTTCTCTGTCTGCTGGAGAAGTCAAATGCCAAGAATGGACAGAGTTAGGAGAGACCAAGTGTTCGTTCCTGCCACAAGGCAGGATTCTTCCCATCCTAGGCAGGTGTATGTTTAACCTTTTTGTAGATGCCTCAAGAAATGAAGATTTTGCCTCTCCCCCACACAGCTTATCCTAGTACTTCATTATTCCTAGTCTTAGAGGTCTCCTAACATCTAATCTGAACCTCCTTCCTACATCAGAACTTGTCCCATTCCCAGTGTCAATAGAGAATTCCTTTCTTATTTGAAGCAGCTTTTTAAACATTTAAAAGCTATGCTCATATCTTGGGCTTCTCCTTTCAAGACTAAGAGGTCCTGGTGTCTTTGATCTTTCCTTATGTTGTTTTCACTGCTCTTCTCTGGAGAGCTGCCAAATAGTCCAACTGCCTCCTGAAATACTGCGCACACCTTGGACATGGTGTTCCTCCCAGAAGGAAATCCCAGTTTCTGGACAATTGCATCTGGTTTGAATTCAGGTCACATTCACAGCAGTTGAGATTTGCACAAACGACTGATAGAGGTGAGCAGGGCAATATCCTGTAAGAAATCTTGAGTCTGTGGCACCTGGGTGCTCTTTTCCTCCCAGTACAAATGGAAGCTACTCAAGAGGTGCACTGCTGGCTCAGAGCACATGGAGATGCTCTGAGTGCAGTTGAATTTAATTCCCATATTTCCCCAGCATGGTCAGGGCAAGCTTTGGCATCCTGTCTGGTACATCTCCAGACTCGCCAGCAGACAGAGGGGCACTGCCCTTCCCCATCTCCAAGTGCCTGCATGGTGGAGTCACCCATGGCCTCAGCTGGCTTTGGGACTGTGTGCCGAGCTGGCAGTCAGTCAGCAAACTCAGGTGAGGGTGAAACCCTCTTATTCTGTGGATATTCTGAAATATTTGACTTCCTGCCCCAGGGAAGAGATCTCCAGAGCCACAATGAGAAGTTAGGGATGTGATTTTCAATGAATGCACACTCACTGTTTCTTGCAAGACCCATATTAATAATACATCCTCAGCAGGAGAATCCAGAAGCCACATATTCCTTACTAAATACAAATAAAGTGCTGTCGGTACTGTTTCCTTTTAAAGCGTGAAACATGAGGAAAAATCCTGATTCCCAAACTCCAGCAAGGCCAGAGGAACTACAGTAATGGCACAGCCCAGGACCTTCCTGGTGCCTCACTTACTCACAGGGTGTCCCTTATCCACGGGAAATTAGGTGACCTTGTTGTTGGAGCAACTGTGGGAGCTCTTGCCCACGCACTTGCAGGTGCTTCAATGAAAGGTTTCTTTCAATGGGAGCAAACAAAATCTACTGAGAACTGCGAAGTCAGCAATGCCCTTTAATGATAAGGTGTTAATCTGGTTTTTCCCCATTCTTTTTCTTTTTTTTTTTTTCTTTGCTCCTCTCATTTGTGGATATTAAAAAAAAAAAAAGAAAAAAAAAGAAGAGAGAGAGAAAAAGAAAGTCAATGAATGAAAATCCATTAAATGTAACTGGTAGCTGAAATGTTTATACCATGTATAACTGCCTGATCCTGCCATTACTTTTCCCTGCATCCTGCTGTACCTGCAATTCAAGAAAATTGCCTCCCAAATTGCCATCTTTAGTTTATGATCCACACACACCTTGAGTGTAAGCAGTGGATGGAAATGGACTAAAAATTTAATCCAGACAGGATTTCCTTGCATTTTTAACAGTCCTTGCTGTCAAATTGTAAGTCCTGCTTATTAAAGGTCATGTATATTAGAGAATGAGGCAGGGAGAATTACAGAAAATGACACCTTTAGCGATGCATATAAATTAAGAAAAAAAACATAAAAAAGATCCTGCATTTACATGTTTGCCTCTGTTTATAGGTAGAGAGACCAATTAAAAGTTGTGTTTGTTACAGTGACATGTACATGCAGAAACCTTTGGCAGAAATCTTCAGCATTCAAGCTGCACTGAGATTTGCCCTTAGAATTGGCTAAAGTCCCTCTGTTTCACACTTCCTGCATGATCAAATTTCTTATCCTAATTTGACCTAACAGTCTACAGAGATTAATGAAAATTTCCAAGTAAAATTGTTTTTGGTTTTTTGGTGTTTTTCAAGTGAAGTACTCTTCCATCCCCACTTTCCCTGAGGAGGCTTTTTAAAAATGCTCTTTTTGGAAATGTGGTCATAGTTATTGCTCCTTTATTAGGGACTTTCTAGCTAGACTACCACTGCTCTAGTTTCCAGTAAACTTACAACTTCACATACAGATACACACTCTAATCACAGTTTCAGCTGTTAAACTGGTTCTCAGATCATCTGCCCTGAGTTCTCTGATTCCCAGAGGGCAACCTCTTCCCTCTAACACTCTTTCTCCCCTTCTCACAGCATCCTTTCAGTAATCACTTTTTTTTAGGACTATTAATTTGAAGTTTCCTAAATAAAGGCATAAAAATATATATGTAAAAAATAAATTTAAAGTGTTCATTGTTTTGCAGAGTGGTGGTGAGCTTGGGGAGAGATGAAGAATGGGAATGGAACAGAAGGAAGGAACAAATTAGTGGAAGAATGGTCCCGTGGAGAATCATTCACCACCAATATATCATCACTGGCTCAGGACACCCCTGGTTCTCAAATTGCTGATGACTGGAGGGGCAGCAAGATTGCTTTGTTCTTCCAGTCTTGCCCAGTTACCTGCTGCTGGACACCTTTGGGAGTGGGGCAGGGGTCTTTAGTCTGACCAAAGCAAGTATCACCACCTGGGGCATGCTCTGCAGAGCCCTCATGCACTGACAGCAAAACACAACTATGGACAAGGGCAGGCACTGCTGAAGGATCTTGTCCCACTTCTGCTCCCTATCTCATCCAGCCCCCACTGGAAGGATGGACACAATAAATATTCATAGTGTACTTTCAGGTCTATTAAAAGCTACGTCTTTTTTTTCCCCTCCAAGGTAGGTTCATCTATTCTGATTATGCTAAGGGCCTACCAAATCACTCTCTCTAAATTTGCCATAGCCCTAGTGATAAATGCAGCTGCTGGAGTGGGTCCTTTCTGGTGTTAATCAAATGCTTTAATGAAGCCAGCATGCTGTTCACATGCATTAAAATGCTCAGTCCCAGCCTGAAGAGGTGTGGTACCTCTCTGGCTCCTGTGCCTCTGCACCAGAGGTAAATAAAGTACTTAAAACCTCTGTTGAGAAGGGATGAGTATCTATTTGTTGCTGCTTCTCCTTCAGGCACTCCTCCCTATCTGCCCTCCACTTTAATTTTATTTTTTTACAAGGTATGAATGGTATTTAGTGCCTCCACTCTCAGGATTACACAGGAAAGTGTCACGGGTGTGCTCTGACAGCTGTTTTCCCTTATTCCCGTTGTGTGCAACAAAGCTGGAGCACTGACTCCAGCTTCCCTATCAAGCATTCTCTTCCCAGTATCCGGAGCAGGGGAGCCAGGGGGGAGCTGAGCAGGCAGGGAGGCACCGTGACCCAGTGAGCAGGTGGCACCTTGCACACCCTGGATCTTGAGTTCTGCGCCCACAACCGCAGCGGTGGCCTTGCAGGCTTGCAGACAGGAGAGAGGCTTTCCCTGGAGAATCCTAGTGTGGCTGGGGCCGTGCTTGCATTCAGAAGGCTTTTAAGATCACTGGTGTGGGCAGTGGCGTGGTCAGCGGCTTGCATGTGTGAATGAAGAAGGCAGCAGCAAGGGAAGTGAAGGATCAAGAGCACATATCCTGTGAGGAGTGGCTGAGTGTGCTCAGCCTGGAGAAAAGGAGGCTCTGGGAGAAGCTTATTACCCTCTGCAACTATCTGGAAGGAGGCTGTAGCCAGGTGGGGGTCAGTTCCTTCTCTCAGGTAACTAGTGACAGAACAAGAGGGAATGACCTATGTTCGCAGAACTTTACTGAAAGTTCTGCCAGACAAGGTTTAGGCTGGATATTAGGAAAAATGTCTCCATCTAAAGGAGTGTCAAGCACAGGAACAGGTTGCTCAGAGCAGTGGTGAAGCCACCATCCCTGCAGGTTTTAAAAAGATGAGTAAAAGTGGTACTTGTGAGCATGGTTTAGTGGTGGAGCTGGCAGTGCTGGACTAACAGTTTCAGCTAATGGTCTTAGAGGTCTTTTCCAGCCTAAATGATTTTGTGATTCCATGAATGAGGGACAGCCCAGTAAGTCTGCTATTCAGGAAGGCTATAAACCATGGGTAACATAAGGGATAAGTCAAACTCCGGCTCAAGACACTCAGGAACTGGGTACCCAGGCTCCTGTGGGAGTCCAGAGAGATATTTCAATGACCCTGACTTTGCCACTGACCTTTGGTGGGCTGAATCACTCTCTATTTGCTTGTTTAGACATTTTTGTCTGCTGTGTGGGTGTCTGCATGAGAGCTGGTGCATGGACATCCATGGTGGGATTGAAATTCCACCCCACTCCCAGTTACATTGGAAGGTTTAGACCCACTTTTAGACCTGTGGGATCCCTTTGGGCTTCCTTCTGACCCAGAAAGAAGCCACTGCATTTGTAAGCCCATTTTTAGAAGGCCAGGATATTCTGAAATATCTCAGATGACATTATTTGTCTATGGATAGGCAACTGAATGGAGTGGCAATTCCCAGAGAAATGAAATTGGCATGGTGGGGCTGCATGCAGGCACCTGGATTCAGGTTATTGACATCTACATGAGGTATTTTTTCCTCCCTGACTGTGAATCTCCATGGGAGGATCTGGAAGGGCTGCTCAAGGATGTTAAACTTTGTACGTTCAGGCTTGCTATTATCAACAAAAACTGCATTTTATGGACTCTGAGTGTATATCACTGTGGGTGGTATGCAGACAAATAACTCCCCAGGACCCAAGCAAGACCCACCAATGAATTTCACATGGGCTACAAAACAACAGCTGCAAACATCACCACCAAGTAGAACTCAAAAAATGCTCAAGGGAAAGCAGTGAGACTGTAAGCACTTCCCAAGCCCCTGAGCATCCTGAATTTACTTATTTGGCATCCACTTGGAAAAGGAAGATAGACTCCTCACTTGGGGAGCTGAGCCACATGGTAAATTGTGTCTTGTGCCACATCACAAGTGAATATGACCTAGCTGAACACAGTTTAAAGGACACTGACTGTTCTGCTCTTTGTCGTATCTGATCTATTTTTTAAAAAAACTTATAATCCATCCTTTAATCCATTTTTTCTCTCTTCACATGGGTCCTTCCTTCTCTCTTTCTTCTTTTTTCCTCTTTCCTTGTTTCCCTACAGGGATGGAAACCTATTCACTATTGCTGAAACACAAAGACAGCTGAAAAATTGACACTGAAAAAGGACTGGAGGGCTGAGTGGATTCCCATCATAGGAGTCCAGGAATCTTCTGGACAAACATAGCAAGAAGCACACAGTGTTTAATTTTATATTCATTCTGAGTTAATATCAGTAACTTACAGTTGGTTAAAATACCTTTTCTGAGGCAGTATCCTGTGATGGAGGGCGTCAGGAGACAGAACATTACACATTTCTTTTTTGTGTTTTCTCAGTCACGTCTAGAAATAAAAACTGGGATGTATTTCCAGGCTTGAATTTGACTTGAGGTTCTTGAGACAGTCCCTGCAATGTCTTTCTTACAGTGTTGAACAGCTCCTGAAAATCTTAACCAAGATTTTGTCTGGTTAAGGAGTGTACGTGCTGCTGCAACACACCTCTTGATCTCACTATCAGTAAACTAAGGAGGTTGAGGGCAAGACTCAGGCCACCTGCTTCAGTAGGCGATAAGGAAAGTAAACAGAATTCATGTCCTCCTACTGGAGACAGAAATTCAGAAAACTTGCACTCCTGCCTGGGGAGAAAGCCTTGTGCCAAAAAGAGTCACTCACCGGATTCTTCCATGTCTGGCCCTAAGCTCACAAGAAAGGGACATTTCATCTCTTCCACCCTGGGGTGATTTTTGTGCAGCATCCCAGGTGCATTTTCACTGATCATTCTCAAAGTTAAAACACCTTCCCTACTCCTGTTCTTGCTTCTACTCATTATATCTTGTATCTTGTTTGTCCATCCAAGTATCACACAATAAATCTGCCATCAAAAGAGGAAATTGCTTTCCCTTTACAAACTCCTAATATTTTTCCCAATTCTCTGCTTTCTAGTGACAGCACCAAGACCACAACTTCCCTTCTTCCTGTGGGAGGACACTCCCTTCAGCTCTGAATATGTGTCCTGTCCTTGTAAGCACTGACCATCTTTATCTCAGCCAATAGATTCGTTACCAGCAATTTTGCTTTTCCTCCCGGATTATGGATGACAAGACACAGTCATGCTAGGATTCCTACCAACTCCTACGGACCTTGCCTCCTCAGAAACACCCCCACCTGCCCTTGATGCCTCATAAACAACTGCTTTTTAGCAGATCACTTAGCAGTTCCTAATCCATTTAGAGAGCACTTCATGGACATTGCATCACACTACATTTTTAATCAAACTGTCATGAGCTGCAAAGCTGAAGCTTTATTAAAGTCTAAATATATTATATTCACATAGTCACCTTTATCATCCCAACTTTTTATCTCATCAAAGAGTGTTTGACAAGTCCTATTTTCTATTAGTCTGTGTTAACTGGCCCTAATTATGTTCCCATGCATTAATTCTGTTTTGATTGACTCCTATATTCGTTTTTCCATTATTGTGATGAGATTATGTCAGACTTGCCACTCTAGAGCTGCTGGGGTCAGATCACTTTCTCTTTTCTAATACTGGCCCATAATGAGAGCTCCCCGACTCCTCTGGAATTTCCCTAGTGCTACAGGAGTTATCCAAGACTGATGTCAAGGGGTCAAAAATTTCCTCAGCCAGTTCTAGGAAAAGTCTTGGCTGCAAGTTTGCAGATCCTGTTCGTATAAAATCTGTTTATCCCTAGAAGAAGTTGCTTAACTTCCTTCTTGGTTGCTAGTAGAGTGGAAAATATTTCGACATCCTTGTGTGATATAAACACATCCTCTTCTTTCTTTCCAAACTCAGAGCAAACATATTTATTGAATATTTCTACTGTCTCTAAATCATTATTCACATTTTTTTCTGTCTCCACATGGTTGGCCCATGACATAGCTGACATTTATGGTTTTCCTAATTAGCCTAGAAAAGTCTTTCCTGTTCAATAATTTGGATCTTTCCTTGCCACCTTTATCTCCTCCTTTCCTTTTTCTGCACTTCCTATCTTAAAATTTATACTGATTAGCATTTCTGCTTCATGTCCTTGCTTTACTTTGCTATTCTAGGGCTAATTGCTACCTTCATGTCAATGTTGAACTAAAAATGTCTGTTGGCCAAAAATTGTTCGGATCTTTTTCTCGTGAAACCATAGGGTTTAGGGTTTTGTAAACTCCCCATAAAGATTTCCATATACATATACATATACATATACATATACATATACATATACATATACATATACCTATACATATACATATACATATACATATGCATGTTTAGTACGTACATGTGTACTATGAATATATGTACATGTACATATATTCATACTACACATATGTTCATGTGTGTTTATGTATGTATGTATGTATGCATATTTATTTTTCCCATGCTCAGGGAAGTTCATCCTTTCCCTTGGCTTTGGGAAATAGTTTTCTGAAGTCACAGCACACGTGTTTTAGAGGGCAGCTTGTTTTTATTAGGTGTCATGAACAAGATTCCAGGGAACAGAACCACTTGGATGCGCCCGGGCAGGCCATTGGATGTACCTTCCAAGAGCTTTTGCACTTTGCAGAGATGGATGTAGCTGGATCAGGCTGGTCAGGAGTGGGAAAGTTGTCCATCCAAGGCAATCAAACCTACAAATCCTCATGGTTTTTTTCTAACCACACCTTCCTCAAAATGACCCCCATGTCAGCAGAAGGCTCAAGGCCAAAGAGCTCTTTCAGGGTCACAGGTATTCTATAACAGTCTCAGGACAGCTCTGCTGATATGTAACATTTGATGTTGACTGAACACAGCCATTTCGTAAGATTCGTTTGGAACCCAGATTTGTGCGACCAAGAACTCCACCAGATGAAAAATCATTACAAGGAAAGGAGACACCAGGCAGCTGGAGGGGAAGGAGCTCTTTTACATTACCAACATGTGGAAGACAAGATAGATTTTGTTACTCTGAGTAAAAGAGGTTGTACCTGCTTGAAGGTTGCCTGACTCAATTTGTTGAATGATTCAGAATGACCTTAGGTGTTGATAATTCTGTCTCCTAAGAGATTTCCTAAGAATTCAAGCTTTTCACAGCTAATATGACTTTACCCAAGCTGTGTCTGTCTGAGGACTATTCAATAATGACAGTCAGTTTGGTTTGTTTGCAATCTCACTGTGTCTGTTCAGCATGTAAGGATGCCAGAAGATGCTTTATCAGGGTTCAAGTTGAAAGAGTATGAGAAACCTTTGGCAAAGTGAGATGAAATTGTAGGTGAAATAACTATCATAAAGCAAGTTGTGGCTGACAGACACAGTTTTAGAATCATTACAAAGTTCAGCACATTGAAGGAATAAAACCCAGTCAGCTCAGCCCTAGTCATTGAGTCTGAAATGGATGGTTTGAATCATGGTTAATTTATTCAAACTGGCTTTCCATCTTGATGTGATAGACAGGTATGATATGCCTATCCCCATTCGACATTTTAAATAGTTCTCACAATAATGCGTCAAATTGAGTTCCATCACTGGTTATAATGCAGAGCATTGACCTGTGACATTTGAAATTAAATGACGGGAGCACAAACGCACTCATTCCCGAGTGATCAAGCTTTTCACACAGGTGGAACGTTTTTGTTCCAGCAGCCATTTTGTTCCAGCCATAGCACCCAGCTTGTGTCAATCACAATTCAAAGCAAAGGGAGCAATTCCTCTCAGAACACATAATTATGCTGCTGATCTCTTTACCTCAGGATGCTGTGGACAGTAAGAGATTACTTGTGTTTAAAAGATGACTGGGCAGATTCGTGGAGGAGTGAGCTACTGCTGTTAAGCAAAACATGCTCATCTACTTCAGGATGTCTGTGTGATAGAAAGTGCTGGAGCCTGGCAGAGCACTCAGGGGAAATATCACTATATCCTTGCCATGTTTTTGTACTTTCCATGTGAGCATCTCTTGCTGGCTCTTTCCAGAAATAGGACAGTGTTATAATGGATTTTTTGTCTGTCTGAGTGCACCCATCCTTATATTTTTAATCAAACCCAGTGGAAATGCCTGACCATGATTAAAACGAGCATGGGAATGGGCTGTAAGTCCCTAAAAGTTTGGCATGGCAGCTCTTCAACTGAGAGTGTGTCACAGGAGCTGATGAATAGCTGGGTGCAGTACCACATGAACAACAAAACAAACGTCCTCCTTGGGCTGGGATTTCATAGCTGAGCTTGCACTCACCTTGCAGACACGATCTTAATGGTGAATGAACTTCAGGGTAGACTGCATTTGATGCAAGATAGCAGTCATTATTCAAGCTGACATTGACAAAATGACAGAGTGGTAAAGTAATGGCACATTCTTTGATACTGCTCTCAGGGTCAGGGTGCTCACTGCTGTTGGATGGCTTATCGATCTGGCTTGCCATTTTTAGAGACCAGACAAGATGTCAGAAGGAAGTTGCAACTGGTGAATAACAAGAATTAAAGGATTTTGCATTGATTCGTGGCCTTCACAAAGTTTGGACATACAGCTTTCTTATGGTCTCTGAACAAATGGTTCTGAAACTTGTGTACCTCCCACATGATGATTCCATGGATAGGAGGTGCTTTGACAGCCAGCAACTTTCTTATTACTGTTCTCATAATTTTATTCCTGTGAGCTTCCAAGAATGCTACATACAGGGATGGATTTCATTTTGAGGCCCGTTGTGACACAAAAGGGCAGCTCTGATTTCATAGCTACATGCATTCCTTTGGAGAATGAAGGTTTATGCAAAGTCTTGGTGCACAAGGAGGATGCCAAGCCAAATGTATTTTTAGCTGCTCAGCCAGCTGGGTTTCTTGTGTCTATGAATTCACTGTTTTTCCCCACAACGATGAACAGGAACACCAGTCTTGTAAAAGTTCTCAGCAAAATATCTGTAAAAATTGGTGAACCCAAAGGTGCTGTGAAGCTCCCAAACTTTCTTTGGAGCCCATCCAGCAATGGCAGAAACACTTTAGTTTTACAATTATTCCCTCTGAGGGGATGGAGGAGATGATGTATCCAAGGAATTGTACTTTAGTGAACTTCCAGTGTTTTTTGAGAGCAGTCTGTTTTCCCAAGCATCAGCTAGAGAGGACCAGCACTGTTCATGGAGCCAGCCAGGAATGAGCTTGAGGCATCCATGTAGACATTACGGATGCAAGGCCCAACGGGAACAGGCTGAGCAGCTTTGCTAAATACTCAAAGCAAAATGTGTGCTGCAGAGTCTAAAACCTTCTAGTCAACACCTTCATAAATACACACCAAGCTGCAAGCTCTATTTAAGCCCAGCTCCATAAACATCCTGGCACTCTGTGTCCTTTTCAACAGTTCATTGATTAAAAACAGATGACATTTGGTTTTGATCATTATTTATTTTTCACAGTTTGATGCAGTCAACAACAAGGCATAAAGACGCATCCTTTTTTAACAAACATAACAGAGGCATAGAGGAAAATACATGACTGAATGAAATTCTTCGTTGGGCTTTTTTTAAAAGGTATTCCTATGGGGTTTGAAATCCAGTCTGGAGAAGCAGTAAATTATTTTAACTGACATGCTAGCTTCAAAATTAGGATTGTTTGGATATTGAAAGTCGGAGGCTGAATTACAACACCAGAGAGATTCCATCCAGGTGTTTTTCAGAGGTCTGGGGGAGAGATTCACCTAAGCTATCTAGACACAGGTACGGTCAGTGTGACCACATTGCTTCCAGGACATCAACAGATCTACATAAAAATTACCACTTTGAACACAATTAGTCCCTACTGATGGGATTTTTCCAAAATGCAGAGGTGATGCACTGCAAGCAACAGCAGGGCAATGTGTCAGGTTGATTGAATCAAACTGTGTGTTCACAAGGTGAGCTGGGATCAGGACTCAGGGACCTCACTCTGACACAACCAGCAGCAAGGTCAGGAGGGGCCCCAGCTTTGCTGGACCAGAAAATGAAGCTTCAGGGTAGCCATGAGGTTCCCAGATGTGACAAAGTCACTCAAAAGAAACCGTGAAGCAGAGCAAGAAGAGCTGACTTTTCATGTGCATGGGTAAAGCTGAAACAGCAGCAGAGCTATCAACTTTCAGGTTTCACCAAGGCTGGGTGTTGTGCACATTTCCTTGGCTGGGCAACGTTTAAGAAAATGGATTTTTCAAGTGTGATATTAACAAAGCCCAAAGAAAATTGTCCTGAATGGTCCATGTGGTGCCTTTCTTTCTTCCCATCCTATCAGCCAGCACTGGTGTAAATAAAGTTCCTGTGTGGGAAAGTAAATATGATCTGAGCAGGAAGAAAACCATTTGCCCTTGATTTTGCAGACTTTGCAGGCCTGTCTGCAGAGTTCGAGCAGGGGTTTGTACAGGTCTGGAGTGCTGACCCCAGCCAGCTGAATCCTTTGCTTTATTCTATCAGCTTTGGCAGAAGCAGACAGAGGCACGTCAACCCACTCACTCCTGGTCAAACGTCATGCACAGCAGATCAAAGCGGGACAGACCCTGCCTGTTGCTTGCCAAGAGGGCCAGGTGGCAGAAAGCTTCTCACATGTCAGCAGGCACTAGGAAAAGTTTGGGAAATATTAATAGACAGCTGATGTCCTAGTGGAGGTCTCAAGCTGCAGCTTTCAGAAGGTCACTGCACCTTCAAGCGCAGCTGCTGCAGAGTCAGGGGTGCGTGCAGCTGGGAGGGAAACAGGGATACAAGGATACAGGGCAGAAAAGAGGTGTACCCATTTTTCCAGTGTAGGTCAACACAGGGAAGATGACCAAGGGCTGGTTAGGAGAGGAGGCAGATGGCAAAGACAGAAATATGCATCTTCGTACCCATAATAATCAGCTTTGTCTTTCTTCAAATCACAAACAAGTGTTTAAAGAGGAACTCATCCTCTTTCCTGGGTTGCTTTGGTGGTCTGGAATACACTCCAGGAATTGCTTCCAGTGAGCTGTCTGTTTCTACACTCAGCTTGCAGAGTAGTCAATGCCCCAGATCTTAGTGGAATTTAAATGGAAAAAGGGCAAAAAGGCTAATCCAGGGAGGGAGCCAGGAAGACATTTAGAAGCAGGAACATGGTAACGCAAAATCACTGTTCCCAGCAACACTTACAGTCTCCTCCCTAGGACCAAGTATTAAATGGGACAGAGAGCTGCTGCGATTTGGCTTCTGCTCCTCATATGTTGAATTTTATTTTCCTATTTAATTTTTTATTGTCTTTTTTTCTTTTTCATTTGGGAAGTGACCCAAGAAACTGTGTTTCCCACATAGCCATTTCAAAGGAAATTTGATGCTGCAACAAGGACCCTGGGGGAAACACTTTGGGAAAACAGCACCAGCTCTGTCCTGCATTTCTTTTTTTTTTTTTTTTTTTTTCCTTAGGAAGCAAAGAAAAAAAAAGAAAAAAAAGGCCAAAGGGAGAGAAGCTCTCAGTGCCTCAGTGTGGGGAGATGTGAAGCCGGGGGAGATTGGGTTTCAGAAAAGCAGGCGACGTGGCTGCTTCATCCTGCTGCTTGAGCCAAGGACTCTCAGCCTTTATTCAGACACAGAAATACCTCACTCTTCAAAGCTGACATTTTTGTGATCCCATTTTTTCATCCCTTTACCTTCTTGTCCCTACCAGAAGGCTCCATAAAACTTCTCCTGATTTGACGCAGGCTGCCATGAAGGTTTCTGGACATTTGAAGATGGAGACATGATTCCTTCTTGCCTTCCCTAGGAGAAGGTGAGGAAAAAACTCCTGCAGCACACTGTGTGGCATTGTGGTCTGGCACTCCCTGGCAGCCTCCTGGAGATCCAGAGACAGAGCTGTTTATGTCAGGGCTTGGCACTTTCAGGTGAAGTATCCTCATGCACAGCACACCTCTAAGTCTGCCCCTAGAGCAAAGATCTCAGTGTTTTACAGGACCACAGACTGATTGCTCAGCACAGCAGTAACCCAGGCTCTGAGGACACTTCTTTCAGTAACCTGAAAAAGGATCACCCTCCTGAACAGCCTCAGGGTGCAAAATGATCTCTCCCAGTCATGCTGAAGTTGGCTGGGATTGGAGAAAGGAGGAAAAAGCCTTTCCCCAGCAGGTGCACGTCCAGCTGTTTACCCTGCCTTTGATAAATAAACAAAGGCTTTGATCAAAGCTGCTTGGCATGAGCATCTTCCCCAGCCTCTGAAATGCAACTTTTCCTTGCCAGCTTGGAGAGACGCAATACTGGAGCTGGGATGAGCCAGTGCAATTGGTGAGGGATATCCTATTTCTCATGCTGGTCAGGTGAGCAGAGAGGCAGACACCAAGTGTTTCCGTCTGAGCTGCTCCAGCCATGCAGCTGCTGGGCAGGCTGGGCACAGATAACCCTCAGGTCACCAGCTCCAGCAGTGCCAGGAGGGTCAGTGGAACTGATTCCCAAAAGCTGCAGGAGCACACTCTTGTCTCACACCCTGCAGGGGACTCTGACCCAGTGGGTCAAGCAGGACCAGAGAAATGGTGGTGTCTCACCAGCCAGCTCACTGTCATTCTGCTTTGTGGGATGGGAACAGTAGTAGTGCTGCCCCAGGTTGTACACAAATGCCCTGAAGAATGCAATAGCTGACAAAACAGTCATATTTGTAGTCCTCTCCCCCTGTCCTTCACACTCATGGTAACCCAAAGAGCACTGCTGACTGATGCTGCCAGACTGGTAGGATTTAGTCCATTCAAGCAATGAACGCAAAAGCTCATTTTTACATCCTTGTGATCCTGGATACATTTACTGCCTCCCCTTCAGAGTGCTTCTTCCTTATGGCTGGGAGCTGTCTGGCAGAGCAACATCAGGAATCATCTCGCAGCTCAGTGCAGGTCAAATCCTCACCCTCTCGCACAGAGTGAACTGAGAAGTGCTGCAGCAAGAAGATTTGTGTCCCACAAGCCACTTGGGGCAGCATCCTTGAATCCCAGGGAGTAACTGAGTGAGAAGGTGACCAGGTACCTGGTCCCCAGCTGTCCCTCACTGTGCCATCATGATGATGGCACCATGTCCAGATGACACAAGGGTGTCCAGATCCACCGCTTGCACACTGCATGTCACAGGAATGTCACAGCACCTGGGCAGCTGAGCCTTGATCCTGTGGAAAGGATGTGATAATGGAGGCCTGAACGAGATGTGCAAATTAGTTCTTCCCCTTTAGCATTCCCCTTGTCCTCTCAGCCTCAGTTCACACAGCTCTAAAGAGCCACTGTAACCCCTTATATGCTCCTCAAGGTCTACTCAGGCTCTGAAATTCCCCCAGGCTGGCAGTCTGCCCCTATTCACCACAAAGCACTGAAAGGCCAAACCTGCTCTGCTGCAGCTGAGCAGCCTGTCCATTTAACAGAAACCTAGAATACTTCAGGTTGGAAAGGACCTTTAAAGGTAATTTGTTCCAAGTCCCCTGCAGGGATGTCTCCAACTAGATCAGGTTTCTCAGCCCTGTCCAACCTGGCCTTGAATTTTTCCAGGTGTAAGACATCTACCAAACTCTGGGCAACAAATGCCACTGTTTCCCCACCCTCATTGTAAAGAATGTCTTCATTGTATCTAGCGTGAATATCCCTTCTTTTTGTTTTAAAACAATTCCCTCTGCCCTACTGCTACAAGAGCTCCCACAGCACGGCACGCTTCCCTGGGCAATGAGACTGCAGGAAATGTCTGCTGGGTAAGGAGGCCATCACTAAATCCCAGTCCTCTCTTCCATGGACCATACTGGTGCCCAGAAGATGTGACTGTGTAATTCCACATTTCCACTAGTCCCCTTGAGCTGAGCATCACACAGCGTGTGCAGGTGGCTGGAGGTGGCAGACCAGGAGACTGCTGGCACCACGCCTGTGGCCACAGAGACACAGGATGTTCCTCTGCCTGTGTGAGGTTGTCCTGGGTGTGCACACGATTTTTCAGGGTGAAATCCATTGTTTATGCTGTGATTCAGCTCAGCCACTCCAAGCAGTGCAGCCTGACTAACTTCATTTACTTCCCCTCCCACCACCCAGACAGTGGACCTGGCTCTGCTCCAGAGCAAGGGACACATTCCAGAGTGGAACAAGATTGTCAGGGTCCAGTACACTCTCTTGCCCTTGGCAAAGGATTCTAGATAAGATCAGCAATTTTTAAAAATTTTTTTTAGATTCATTCATTGAGGAGGGACAGAGATCCATGAGAGTCATTTCATGGATGGCTCCAAACAGCTGTGGCTCAGAAGCAGCTTTCAAGTGCTCTCAGCCTGGTTGCATCTGAGTGAGTGTCCTGGGGGCCTGATTTGCTTTCTAATCCATCTACCTGGATGTTTCAAACATATTGCCCCCTCAGCTTCTCCATCTCAGTTTATTTCCATATCTTATTGCATATTCCCAAATGATGTTGAATAACACGTCTGTGATATTACTTTTTAAATAACCTTAATTGTCTGATTTTGATTTGTGTTTAAATTGCACTTTCCCCTGCAACCTGAGAGGCATCAGAATTATACACACAGGGTTTCATTGAAAAGTATTTTTGTGTGCTCGTTTGGCAAGCCCTCCTGTTGGAGGGCACATGCACAAGGGGGCAGAGTTAAAGCTTCTGGGAAAAGATCAACTTCTGAATTTTCTGAGGCTTATGAGATTAAAACCTCACATTTAACGTCTCATTGAAAGAGAGCTGTCAGATTCTATTTCACATAAGATGTTGTTTTTGCGAAAAGTGCTTTTTACAAAACATATGGCCAAGGTAATTGTTTGGGGCTTGGGAGGTGGGAGTGGGGAGAGGGAGTTATTCCAGGGAAGGCGTATCTTTTCAACAGCTCTGACCTGAAGAATCAGAGCCCTCAGTCAGTGCATGAAAATGAAGCTGAGTTCACAGTGCAGCGATGTTCGCTTTCCCGTTTCCTTTGCCAGGAGGGAGAGAAGCAAAGGGGAACAGGCTGCTCAGAGGAGAGAGCCATGCAGTGCCTCAGCACAAGTCTCAGACACCTTCCATGGCTCCAGATCCACCTCAAGCAGAGCTGAAAGACTGCAACCCAACTGGCACAGGCCTGCTTGCACATGGGTGCATTTAATGAGCAACACACTTTGTTCATTACATGCCTTCACTCCAAATCATAAAAGATTTCATGAAGGCTTTTCCTTTCCAAACATATGTAGATTAGTCGCTCCCCTTTAAGGTGGCTTTTGTGTGTACAGCAGAGAGAAATGTTCAGCCAGGCTGAAGCTCAGGGCTGACATCAGTGGGAGCTTTCGTTAATTGAATTACTGTTTTGTGGCAGAATGTTTTAAAAATAAGCGGAAATGTCCCACATACTTTTTTGGCTGAGAGATCAAATGTATCCAAAGGAATTCAATAATATTCCTACATCTGTGAGTCCTGTCTGTCCCTGGAGGAAAAAAAAAAAGTCAAATTCAGCCTCCA
The DNA here is from genome assembly GCF_015832195.1 of Motacilla alba alba. NCBI lineage: Eukaryota > Metazoa > Chordata > Aves > Passeriformes > Motacillidae > Motacilla > Motacilla alba. Next base: position 8,455,977 of record NC_052046.1, read on the forward strand.
CCATTGTTTGTGTTCATTATATTCCCTTATCGTCTTTTTGGCTTGTGGGCAGCAGGGGGGAACTAGCAGAGTTCCTCGGGCCTCAAATGGAAACATATAGAGTCATATGCATATCACAAGAGCAGGAAGGACAGTATCAGAAGAAAAGACTCTCCACTATTCATCTGAATAAGAGCTGTGATTTGCTTTGAAGGCATTCACCTCCCCCATTGCTTGCTTTTCTTGTGAATACTTATTGTGGCAGAATCCAGGCTGAAAAGGTGCAGGTAGAAAAAGGAAAGCACGAGGTGAGATTCTTTGAACCAGCATTCGCATGCAGAGCCACATGTGGATATGAATTTTCAGGCAAGTGTATCTCTAGATACGTATTGGCAGGCAAATCCCAAAGCAAGTACTTGCACTTATATGAACTGATGAGGATTTATCTAAGAATTTGCTGGCAAAAGAACACTCATATGAGCACTTATTCAGCGATACACTTGCAGGGAAATACTTGTTCACAGGCTTGTCCACAAATGCCTTCGCTGGAAATTCATATGTAAATACAGGTGCTACTGTCCCTCCATGTATGCCCAGGGAGCGAAGGTGTGTTCATGCGCAGGTGAGCAAGGCATGCAACAAGTAAATGAAAATACAAATATGAAGGGAGAGGAAAATGGCGTTTGGCAGTCATGCAAATGGAGCAGGGTCCTCATGCAGGGTCTGTGTGAGTGTGCAGCCTGGGATACTGGTGAGATCACACATGCAAACAAATTCAGACAGGGCTTTCCTGCGGCAGAGGCTCGTGCATGTTGACAAACACACATCCTTTCTCCTGGCCAATGCTCAGGCAATCAGGCACTGACTGATTTTATGGTGGCACAGGAAAACAAGAACTTGCCAGTCAGCCCTTGGCTGGCTGCTTGGATGTTCAGGAGTCCTCTGTGGGAGGAGGAGGAGGAACAACAAAGTCACACATCTCACGCCCAAAGAGAAACACCCTTAGCTCAGACCTACACTAAACTCATAGAGAAAGAAACCAGGTGGAACCTCCTTGCCAATTCCTGATCTTGGGATGTCAAAGTGAAAAACAGGAATGGCATCAAATCCATCTGGATATATTTGGCCTTCTTCCTCACCAGAAAAATTGTATTGGACACTCCAGCTTTTTTTTTAAAACGTTCTGACACTAAACAGCTTAATCTCCCTTTGACATCTGCTCTTAGCTTCAGCATCAGACCAGGATTTATTTAAACTGCCTTAAATGGACATTGCCAGGCTGGAAAGAAAAATAATTATACGAAACAACTGATACTTTCAAAGCAGAGAACTTCTCACCCCGTGCCCTAAAACAGACTCTCCTGCGTGGCTGCTTGTAGCATGGAATTTATCAAGGAAATAGAGAGGTGAATCCCCTCTACCAGAAGGCTCCATTGCAGACAGACCACACCAGCCAGCACCAGGCTTTTCACTGAACATAAAGGGGCTTCAGGCAGCTGCAAGTAGTTGAGCACTGGTCACAGCTTGTTGCTGATTTAAAGCCATTGGGTCCTATGTATCTGCACAGGAAAGTGAACGGCTGCACAGCTGCAGAACCAGCATGGCCCTGTCTGCTTGCACTGCCTCCTCCCCATGAGCAACCAGTCCTGCTGGAGTCCTGTGCTGTGCAGGAAAGCTGCTTGTGGTGGGATTGGCTGGAAGATGGACAGGGTGGTGGGGGCAGAAATGGATGCTGCCTGGGTCTGGTTTTGGAATAACCCTCCTCCTCACATGGTGTCTCCATCTATCTCCCTCCTCCCGTGAAGCTCTGATTTCCATCTCTTTCCATCCATACATCCACATTGTAAGGCAGCCCCTGCACCCACGTCACCTTTCCCCAGTGCCTGCAGGACTGCAGGCTGCACACACACCTTTCCTACCGTCAGACACGCACCCCCTCACACACCCCATGTGGAAACCGCCAGCCAGGCTCCCCGAATGCGAGCCTGGGGAGTTATAAAAAGGTAGATGTGTTTTTCAGGAACGCGAGCAGCCCAGCTGAGCAGAACTTCAAGGGGGCCACTTCTCACTCCTTTTCATTTCCACTCCGAAGAGTGCCTGAATGATGTCCGGTGGGAATGAGCTCGCCAAGAAAAATGCAGCTGAGCTGCTGTCGTAAGGGCTGTGCTCTTCACGCCGTAAAACCGGAGCAGAGGAGCCGTGTGAGAAGCTAAGACCCTCACGCACAGGCCATAATGTTCTTTTCTGCTTTGAAGCAGATTTAGGGCTGGCTCAGCCTCCCTGGGGGCTGGAGGCTGCTGCTTATCCATGCAGCCTAGCAGCAGCAATAAGCAGCTGAACGTCCTCAAGCCTCTTCTTTACAGAGAGCAGAGAACAATCCTCTTCCTCTAAAGTGGTGGCTGCAATCAAGGAATCACAGGATGGATTGCCAGACAAAACCACTCTCTCTGACAAGTTTTGGACCTGAACACTTCCCCCCTCTGAGGCCTGTTGCCATCTCTTCATTCTTGCTCCACTGTCATGGAAAGGAATCCCTTGCAGGGCATCCTGGATGGCAGCTGGGTACTCTGTGTCCTCCCCAAAACTTGTCTCCAGGCAGAGGTCTTCTGGACAGCATCCCACAGGGTTTTGAAGAGAGGTGGATGCTGTCTTGATCCCTTGGAATTTGTCGGCTTTACTCAGCATAAACCTGCCTCTCATATTTCCTGTATATAGGGCAGTTCTGGGGGTTTTCCTCCTCTCCTCTCCTCTCCTCTCCTCTCCTCTCCTCTCCTCTCCTCTCCTCTCCTCTCCTCTCCTCTCCTCTCCTCTCCTCTCCTCTCCTCTCCTCTCCTCTCCTCTCCTCTCCTCTCCTCTCCTCTCCTCTCCTCTCCTCTCCTCTCCTCTCCTCTCCTCTCCTCTCCTCTCTCCTCTCCTCTCTCTCCTCTCCTCTCCTCTCCTCTCCTCTCCTCTCCTCTCCTCTCCTCTCCTCTCCTCTCCTCTCCTCTCCTCTCCTCTCCTCTCCTCTCCTCTCCTCTCCTCTCCTCTCCCTCTCTTCACATGGATATACAGCTGTTGATGGACATGGATGAATTATTTTCTCCAACATCCCAATCAGCAGGGTTCATCAGCAGTTGCCAGATGATTGGATTTCTCCAGCTGCCCTGGGGATTCATGGCAGAGGGCAAGACTCTGGTCAGGGAAGGTGATGCTTTATAGAAGCTGGTTACAGGGCAAGGAATTCCAGCATTGGGACACTGTGGCAGAGCTTACCCTTTCTGACATTTCTTTCTGACCCTTTTATCTCTCCCATTCTGTGGCTGGCTAGAGTATGCCTGGACTAGGGTAGATGCATAAACCCTGGTTATCTGAAAACTCACCCATGGGGAAAGGGGATTTTGGAGGAAATACAACTCTGGATGTTTGGGTTACTGGCTTTGCTGCTTCACAGCTGCCTTGCCCTCAGTGGTCACCACAGCACACACTGATAGCAAAGCACCATCCAGGGCTCAGAAGCAAAACCTGCTTTGGCCATGAGAGCCAGCCACATATTCCTACAGCCTACCTGGGGGACTGCAATAACAAGTAGCTACAAATGTGTGACTTTTTTCCACAGACGCAGCTACCTGAAAACTCAGCATCTAATTTGCACTTGTCATTTGGGATATCTCTTTTTTGTTGAGCACCTTTGATGCAGATTCACCCTGTCTGTTGAACACCCTTATATGAAGAAGTTATTTTCCTCATTCCCTGGAGGTATCTGTTCCTCTTCACTGGCTGTGGAAGGAGCAGACAGCAGTTGCAGTGTAAATCAGAACCATGGCATTAACACAGCAAAAAATTGGTGGGATGAGCCCTACCCTCTGTGTCAGATGGGAGGTCACCCCTATATCCTGCTGCCTGCCCTTTCCCACTGTCTATAAAAAGAGCATTTGATGGCTCTGATACACTCAGATCTCAGGTGTTACATGAGGTGCCTGGGAGTGACAGAGGAAGAGGAGACAAAAACGAATTTTCAATAACCTTTCTAGGGTAGAAGGTTAAAAAAAAAAAGTGGCAAATCTCAGAGTTCCCCACATCTGCTGGGATGACCTCTCTTGCCACAGGGATGGCTGGATATGACTGGTACCCACCCCTCAGCCACTATGGTGTGCAAGATACTATTGCACTATCATCCCCTGAGGCTCGTGTCATGGTAGTGACATAGAAAATCTGCTTTAACCATTGAAGATAAATGTGCTGCCAGTCCAGAGGAGCCAACATGCATGTTCTGTGTCCTTTGCAGGGGAAATTCGGGTGCCCAGCTCTGCACAGAGAGTGCAGGCTGTCTGCACAACATGCATCTGCAGCACAAGTGCTAGTACTCACGCTCATGACCTTCTCCCCAGTCAGGTCTGCTGGAGATCACTTTGCTTTATTAATGAGAACAGAGATTCCCTGAGAACAATTAAAAAAGTTGCTGTAGGCACAAACAGTGCGTGTGCAGACCTATAGTGGTCCTTCAAGTCCTGTGCAGAAACTAGGCAGACTGATCAAGTCAAAGCCCAAGGAACACTTTTTCACTCAATTAAAGTAGTTTAAAATGAAATTGTGGGTCCTCAAATATACCTACCATAGTTCATCTCTCAAATGCATGTATTAGATACATTCAGATGGGCTGTCTAAGTTGATAACAGACTTGGGGAATGACCTCAGGTTGAACTGCAGGGAAAAGAAATTGTTACCTCATTAATATCTCAGCAAAATAAATGTCAAGTGGAAAAACAGTTTCTGTGTAATCAATCTTGGTTCACAGACATTGTGCTCTGACAATTCCTCTCATGGAAAGGAATATATTTCCCATAGATCTGTAGTGTTTCATACATTACAGCTTTCATAATATCAAAAGCCAGTGCTTAGGTTACATTGAGCTTTTCTTTCTAACCCTTTGGTTTCACATGACCATAATTCTCTGTAAAATTTCTCTGTTCAGACTAAAACTTTCATACTTTGTATAGGGCAAGAAATGATGATTTTTCTTTCACTGAAGAAAATCCTTTTAGCTATCTTTGATTTATTAGAATGTGTGTAGAGGAGAATTACACTTTTATGGCTTTTTAAAATGTATTTTTCTTCTTGGCAACTAGCAAAGCTAGGAAAGGCCTTTTCCTAACCTATGTGGCATTTTCCTCCCCAAGAAGCTAAGCTTTTGCAGGGAATGGACTGGGGAAGTCATGTACAAGAAAAACAGCCATTGAAGGATCACCTCTAAGCATGTTTAGCTAAGATACAATAGGATTTTGGGGGAAGGGAAAAGACACCATTTTACACCTATTTCTTGCAAGAAAACATTGTGTACAGAACGGGGCTGGGCTGGTTTGGGCTGGCCACTGGGTTAAGGACAGGAATGTAAGTTTAAGTGACAAGAAAATCTCCCTCAAATGCAGAGTGGTGGTGCATCTCTATTTGCAATCTTACTGGACAGCATGATTTGGATTCTGAAGACATTCACTTTTGCTGGTTTTTCTCCCAAAAAAGTCTCTGAAAGTCAAATGGTGAGGGAGAATCTCTTGTATAATTGCAAAGGAAGCACTTTCTCTACTTCACCTTTATGCTGAAATGTGTGAAAGCATTGCTTAGCAAGACACCAAAGTTTCTCTGGATTCAGATTCTGAGGCTGGTTCCCACCTTCCTCTCTAGCCAGCTGCTCATGGTAGAGGCAAGTGGTTGCTAAATTACTGTCAAGTAGCCCCTGAGGAAGGGTCCTTCTGTGCTTCAGCCACATGCTGTGGCTGCCCTGGATTTACATGCCCTGGGCATAGAATCACAGATTGGCTTGGGTTGGAGGAGTCCATACAGATCATCTCATTCCAGCCCTCCTGTCATGGACAGGGTCACCTTCCACCAGACCATTCCAGCCCTCCTGTCATGGGCAGGGTCACCTTCTACCAGACCAGGTTGCTCCAAGTTCAATCCGGCCTGGCCCTGGACACTTTCAGGGATGGGGCAGCCACAGCTTCTCTGGGCAACCCGTGCCAGGGCCTCACCACCCTCACAGAGAAGAATCTGTTCCTAATATCTGGCTTTATCTCCCACCTTTTAGTTTAATGCCATTCCCCTTGTCCTATCACTGCATACCCTTGTCAGAAGCTCCTCCTCAGCTCTCTTGTAGCCCTCTAGGAACTGGAAGGAGCTATAATGTCTCCCCAGAGCCAGTCTGAATAAGCCCCACTCTCTCAGCCTGTCTCCACTGGAGACGTGCTCCAGCCTCTGATCACCTGCCATCCTCTGGACCCATTCCCTTTATGATGAGATGTGAATGTCACAGAGGTGGATGCAGTATTCCATAGCATCCTACCCCTGTCCCTGACCCATCATGATGGATATGTGGAGTAAGGTACACTGGGAAGAAAACACCTGCAAGCCCTGCAGAATACTGAGGTGAGTGAAAGAACCTCAGTATTTAAAATATGGAATTATTTTAAACCAGTGTCATGCTGCCCATGCAAACTGGCTCATGTGTTTGAGCACCAGGCATTGCCACCTCCGTGAACCCGCTGATTTCCAGGGGGTAGCAGAATACAAGAGAAATCAAAAAAAGCTGCACATTGCTTTCTTCTACTCTCATTTTCTCTTACTAAGAGAGGCTAAGAAAATGTCATGCAAAATTCCTGTGTTAATGTGACAATAGAATTATAGATCCTTTCAGTGAAGGATGGCAGGAAGTGGAGAGGTCGATCCCATCTCAGCCACATTAATTTGTAGCCCCTATTTGTTGTGCTGTCTGCCTCTAGTCCTGGAGACAGTGGCAGTTAATTCCAGCAGAATTTCAGCAGACCTCGTGGAATCTTAGCTGAAAAGCAAGTTTCTCACCATCACTGGAATTTTTAAAGCACAGCGGAATTTGGGCTCAACTTCTTGCCTTGTTTTCTGACCTGTGCAGTAGTGCTTGTTCTGTTGATTTCACCTTCTTAACCCATTTCTTATATTTGTCCTATATATCCCTTGCAACCACTCAGAGACTGGATTCATCCTACTACCTCGAAGCATTTTCCTCTGAGATCTCTGCTTTCTGTGCAAGAAAATTCTAGCTGGCATTTGCAATTCATTGTAACTAGATCCAGGCATTGCCCTATTCAACACAGTTGGCTACCCCACAGAGATTTCCTTCACGTCATGATATTTGTCTTTGGAAATTTTTGTTGTAGACCTGTTGTCACTGCCTACTGCTATTTGAATTTAAACTAAAGCTGACAGGGATTGTTAGATCTCAGGCAGTTTTCTGCAAAGTTCTTGTATATAATCCTTTGCTACTTAGTAAAAATAAAATTTCAAACAGCATGGCAACACTAATATCTCCGGTTTTGGGGGGAAAAAAATCTGCCATGCCCCTGTTCTCAACAGTTTTGTCTGTCTTAAATAATTGGGCTGGAAAAATCTATTAAAGGAATTAAGTGTACACATTGATCAGGGGCTGTTGTTTGGATGCCTCCAGACCCAAGACCCTGTATCACACTGAAAACTCGAGGGCAGTGAGGCATTGTAAGGCCATTGGTGGGCAATTTGGAGGAAGATGTAGATTATAGGTAAGCTACACAGTTTTCCCTTAGATGCTTAAAGCACGAAACGCAAAGACCTTCCTAAGATATGCTGTTCCTAAGACTGAAAACTGTTGGTATTTTACTACCTGTAGAAATAACCCTGAACAAAACTAAAGGCCCATCAACCAGGCTTTGGGTCTTACTGAGATGGCACTTTCTGGTTTTTTTCTTTTGGCAGGAAGCTGTATGTCTTAATGCCCTGGTCCTCCAGCCCTTGCAGCATCTGACCCTAAATCTGTGGGGTAACTCACAGGGTTAATGGTGAACTGACTTGGGGCCATTCATTGTACCTTTACACAGCCAAAGAGACCGGTTGTTAGGAAATGTAGGCTCTACAGTCAGGTAGGAACATATTTTAAGACACTGTGTATTAAAAGTATATTTACAATATAATAAGCCAGGCTGTATATTTCAAAGATCAATGGGAAGGGGCCACTTTTGGTGATGTTTGAAGTCTATCTCCTGGGCTGTCACATATATTCAAAGAATGCCTGCTATACATTTAGATCAACCCCCATCCCAAATGGAGGGGAACGCAGCTCTCTCCCCATATGGGGCTAATCTCCGGGAAGGCAGCGTGAGCACATGGTACCAATTCCTACACACTTTGGTCCCTTAACTCAGTCCTGAAGGCAGGGAGCTGAGATGGGGGCAGGGGTGAAAGCCTGGTGTCACCCATTTATCACACAGGAGAAGAGTGCCTGCTGCTCACAGGTGAGGAGTTTCACTTCCATAACAGGAGAGAAATATGAGAGGACTGATCCCAGGGAGTGACACCTCAGGACAGGAATAGCCTCCTGAAGGAATTGCAGAAATTGCAGTTCCCTCCACTTTGTGGGACAACAGCGAGAAGGCAAATAGAGCCCAGAATGAGCTCCACCTCTCTGCACAGCTATTTTTGCATCTGAGTCCTGCAAACCTGACCTTGTGGACAGATAGATATAGATATAGATATAGATATAGATATAGATATAGATATAGATGATATAGATATAGATATAGATATAGATATAGATATAGATATAGATATAGATATAGATATAGATATAGATATACACACAGATATACACACAGATAGATATACACATGTATATACCCCATGTATACACACACACACACACACACACACACACACACACATATATATATATTGCACATAAGCAACACTGTGGAGGGAGGAGTCTGACTTGAGTGTGGCAGATCTGCCTGAGCCACCAGAGTTGCCCTTGCAGCCCAAAGGGGCACACAGGAGCCAGACACAACACTGCCCTCCCCTGCACATGCAGGCTGCAGGTGTGAGAAGCAGCTGCTAGCTGCTGGTGCTGGAGGATGGGTAAAGACACTCCTGGCAGGAGGGAAAATGATAGGTAAAGAAATGTGCCTTCTGTGGCAGGAGGGATCCTGCCGTGGGGATTGCACTGGGAGACCTGGATGAGGACAGAAACATTTCAGGGTGAATTAAAATCCAAGCTTTTAAACACCATGTTGTTTCTTGGAAGTTTCTCAAAGCTGTTACTATTTTTTCTTCTGCTACATTAATAAAGTAAATCCTGGTTTAGGCAGTCTTGACATTTTTTGGGTTTTTTTAATCTCATTTTCTTTTATGTGGAAGAAAAAAAGTAAAAAGAGGGAAAGAGTAATAATACAAGAGGGATAGATCAAGAACTAATGTTAATGCACCCAAGCTTGAAAAACCAACATTTTCAAGGGAACATCAAAACTAGGGGAAGGAGAGGGATCTCTTGCTTAAAATTTTGAAGCAATACATTGTGCTATATTTTTCCCCAAACTTTGTTGATTTTTTTGCTCTTCTATTTGCATTAGAGAAAAATGTTTTCTGGGACAAGCCATGATGAGATGAGAGTCAGAGCTGTGAGGTGTAGCAGAATTGCTTGCCCTGCTTGAGATTACTACGCGAGATATAGTCCAAGCCAATTGCATGAATATCCTGTTTTGGTTGTGTTCATCTTGCTCTACACAGGCCAAGCCATGCCCTCTGATGCACCATGCAGAAATGTCTGTGCCTCCAGGCAAGAGACGAGGATCTGTTGAGAAAATCATCCCAATCCCTTTTCTGCTACAACAGAGGCCTTTGCCTGAAAAATGCACGTTTTTGGTGCAGGGATTTCTATTTTTTTCTGAGACATTTCAGAAGGAAATGAGTTATTCCCAAACAGTGCTCAATAGTCTCACAGCCTGTTACACACTAAAAGGGAATTGTATTTCTCAGGGCTTATGTCTCTTACAGGGCAAGAGCAGAGAGATGAACTGAGTGGACATCCTACCAGCCTTGCATGATTCAGCTCTGCACTTGGGGGAAATGCCACACCCCAAATCTGAGCGACAGCTGACATTCCCACCAGTAATTTCCAGATGCTTGGCAGGAGTGAAGACTCCTGTCCTGTGTTAATGTACAGTCTCAAGGATGTGAACTCAGTTCTGGACACCACTGTGTGTACAACTGGGGGATGCTCAGCTCCATGCCCTTGTTCCTGCACAGCTCTGAAGGGTCAGAGGGACTCTGTGGTGGTCTTGTTTCTTGGGGCTTTCCATCCTTCCCAGAACTCACCAGCTTCCTGCAATCATGCAGCCTTGAGCACAGCCTGCCTGCATCCCACTCCATGTCCCTGTCCCAGCAACTGCTGTCAAGCCTCAAACTCTTCAAGCAGCTTTGTCAAACTTTAATTACGTGACTACAATCTGTCCAAGAATTTTATGACATTAATAAGAATGTTCCTAATTAGCATTTATTGTTTTTATTATTGAAATCCCAAATTACACAACCAATTGATTTTTCCCTGTTGCCCTCATTAAGTCGGAGTGAAATGCATTTTAAAATAGATTGGCATTTAATTCCTTTAGAAAGTGCTGATTAGATCAAGCGCCTGTTTCACTGCATTTGGTTGCATGAAGACGCTTTAGGTTTTAATTTCTCCTTGTTAGTATGAAGCTGAGTCACTCACTGAGTTCCTCTTCCCCCCTGCCACACAGGCACCCACTGGAAAAATCTCCCTCCATGGCTTAGATCAGGACTTTGGAATAAATGAAAGAAAAACAAATGTCTCCAGACAGCGGATTTGACATGAGATGAAATGCAAAGCTCAGCTGGGTGTTGAAACTGTTCAGCTTGCTTCATGAGCTGGCAGGATGGGGAAATAAACCTGAAATTATTAAGGGGTGTTTGGCTAAATATACAGACTCTGATATTTTTCTGTCTTCTTAAGACAGCCTGCCTGTGCTTGCTGCCTGTTCCCTGTCTCTCCTCCCTGCCTGCTAGACAATCCTTTGGTCTGCCATGCAAAAGCCATGGAAACTCAAGACAGGCATGGAGATGAGACCCAGAACACACTTCCAGTTGATGCACAGGTGTCTTGCACAGCTTCACCAAATCTCAAGGTCCTCATTAAGGCTCCTTTCTATATAATTGCATAACAAAGAATGTCTCCCTATCCCCTGAATTTAATAGGGATGTGAATACATGGCAATGTGGGGACCTCCATTGTTACAAAAATGCTACAGCCAGCTTTCCCCAAAGCCTGTTACATCCCATGAGGAGAACTTGTACAATATTGGGGGTATATATTCTTGATCTTCTTGACCTTCTTGTTTCCCCTGAAAAACGGTCAGAGCAACACTCTTTTTCATTATATTTCCTGGGTGACAGATATCTCTGCAGACAGGGCAGTGTCCAGCAGACTGAACTCTGCCATACCGTGGGATGAAGAGGTGCTACAGTCCCCTGTCCTGGCTAGGACCTGGCCAGCAAGTCCTCCAGAGTCCTGGCTACAGAATATGCAAAGAGTTTCTTCCAGTTCAGGATTCTGATATCAATGTGAGGGTACGTCCTTCAGAACAGTCCATCCTCTTTCATCTTCCAGCATGTCTCCCCATATCAAATAAACGCACAAAGAGAAGAGAAACAAACCAGAATTTATCCAGACAAGCAGGCTGAAGAGGGACCACGCTCTCCTGCCCAGCTGGGGCTGCAGTTTCTGTCTTAGCTGTGCATGACAACTCACACAGCCCCGCGCTGGGCTGTGGTGATGGCTGTGCTGGGGCAGCTGGGGGCACAAGCTGTTGGCAGCACTCTGCAGGGACAGGACCCTTCCCTCAGAAATGCCTCTTCTCAAAGATTTTGGAGTTATCTTCTCTTGCTCAGAGGCGCTTCCCTTTCTTCTCCTTATAAAACCCATGCTGAAATTCACTGGATTTCCTTTTGGGGAATGACACTTGCTGGACCTACACCGTGCCTGCAGCAGCGCCTGCTGGGGCTGTGTGTGAGGCTGTGCGCGTGGGGCAGGTGACCCAGGGTGCTGAGCCCAGGCTGGTGCCACTACCTGCTCCTGCAAAAGCGGGGCTGAGAACAAAACTGTTGACAGAAATGCGTGGTACTGGGGCTCCTCTCCTCTCCATGGTTTTACATGTGAAGCAAGACAGAGCACAGTGTTTATCTTTACTTTTAGGTGAGTTATTTTTACAGAATTATTATTTTTTGCTGGGAAAAAAGAAAAGGTTTATTTCCTGTTTTGTATGGAGTTTCTTTTCCTGAAAATGTGTGGGTAACACACATTTAGCATGGGCAACTGTCTCCTTAGAATTCTGCTAAAAGCAAAAGAGTTTGTCTCTCCACCATATTTGCTTGTGTGGGAAGAAAACACAATTCCTCATCCCTCCATCAGTGTCACCTGGACACCAGTGGAACCAGTGAATGAAAGCAGAGTTTATCCCACACCCTCACTGTTTTCTTCTTCCACTGAGGCAACTCCCACAAAGTCAAAACCTTTTTTCAAATCGTTTGCTAGACTTGTTACTTGTTTGCTAGATTTGTTACCTTTTGCTAGATTTGTTAGATTTTGTTAGGTTTGTTAGCAAAAATCTGTGGTAAAACTATCCTTCAAAATAGGTCACGCAGTGTCAGGTCATCTTTGTGAGTAGCTAATCCTGCATCTCCATCCCTGCCCCAAGCTGCATCCAGGGAGTCCTGAGGGTTTTCATTTACTGCTGGCCAAGACATCTGTGAGCCCTTGAGCTCAGGTTTTTTGTGGCACAAATTGCCCACAGAGCCCATGCTCTGCCTCGGGCTGGGGCTGGGGCTCTCTGTGCCGCAGGGAATGTGTTGCAGTAGTTGTTAGGATGGGGAATGAGAGAGTGGTGATGGTACCAGGAGCAGATTTTAGCTGTCTGCCAAAGCATGGGAAAAGAAAGGCTGAGGGGCTTTCCCCCTTTCCTCACCAGGTAGAGGGGGAAACTGAGTCACAGTGCCACGGAGCATTTGCTCTGGAGTTGTGCCAGAGCCGGGAAGGAGTCCAAGTATCCTGAATGTCGAGCCTTTGACCCAGACACCACCCCATGCTGCCTCTTTATTAAGCATCCTCTAAGATGTCTTTAAAAAGTCTCACAGAAAGGCTCTCTTGTTCTCCTGGGAGCTCTATATTAGCATCTGAAACACCCGTGCTAAATTTGAGGAGGAAGGGGGAGGTGAAAACGCATGAGTAGCTACTTTGATTAGGTAATAAAGTATCAATTTATTTTTTATAAATACAGAGAAAATTCAAACCAGCTGGAACTTGCAGTACCTCTTTGCACGCCACATTTCTAGCAAAATTTCCTGTGATTCCCTGGAATCTACCCTGTGCATTATCATGCCTGAGGGTGCACGGACAGTTTCTGTGCTGTCTCTCTGCTGGTCAGCCAGCCACATACTAAGGCAAGGAGCAGAGGGACTGCTACAACTGTTTACTCTGGATTTCTCTCTTCTTGAATGCTGAGAGGATTTTCCACTAGGGCTGCAGAGCCCACGGTTACCTGGGGCTTTTGGGAGAACTGGTTATTTCTCTGACAGCTCAGGGACCTGTGCTGCTGCTGGCACTGTGAGCAAAGGATGCTGAGGGAGGAAAAGGTTGGATGCAAGGCGTGCACGCTTGGAAGCACTCACGTGTGGGTGTGCAAGCCCATGTGAATGGATCTCCTGGGTCTCTGCTTCTCATCATGTTTGTGTCTGAACATCTACCTGAGTCACTCCAAACTGACCTGTATGGAGAAACTGAAAGCCTGGGGTTGTGAGGAAGAAGAGGCTGGGGAATAGTCATGAGGCAGCAGAGAGGGTGGGAATGATCCGCAGCCATTGGACAGGAAAGAAGAAACAGGTTTAAACTGCAGGAAGGGGATTTCAAGCAAGATACAAGTAAATCACAGTGACAAGAATTAAGTGTTTGCTGACTGACTGGAGAGAAGGAGGCTTGCTATTTCAGGGAATCTTTGAGAATAACATGTCTGCCAGGAAGGACTGGAGAAAGACTAGTTTTGGGGAAGGAGATGACTGATGGCTCTCTGTGTCCCTTACAGCCTTCTCAGCTGTGACTTTATATCCCTTAAGCTACAGCAGGAACTGAGCTGATGTAGTGCTGGTGGGAAAAATAACTGAGGGCAGCCTGAATGCAATCCCCACTATACTCCTTCCTCGGCACCCCAGGGCCTGCACTGGATTAGGCAAAAACTTTTCCTCAGAGAGACCTTTCAAACAGCCCACATTCTAGCCCCGAGAAATGGCATCTCCTGATAAAGCTTGTTTTGATTGTGACAGGAAGGAGTGAGTCCAGGTGAAGGAATATATAATCTCCTGTCTTTGTGTTGATAAAAGCAAAGGCGCAGTAGCACAGTGGGAAGATCCTGTTGGTGGAGAGTTCCCAGTGGAGTCTCTGAGAATTTAGGACTGATCCTATAGGGAAGGGGCACATGTGAGGCCTTGGAGCAGCGCTGCATTTCTCCAACCCGCACTGCAGAGCACATTGCCTTTGTAGATCCCACTCGGATCTTTCCCTTTATGCCTTTTTTTTTTTTTTTTTTTTTTTTTTTCTGACAGGAGAGCTATATTTTGCAACATGTTGAACTCCACAAACAAACTAAGATTCTATTTTAAACTTCAAATTGATGTATCCAACTGGCAAGGAAATTAGCATGAATTAATTAGGGTGAAGATGAAAGGCTTCGGTAAGCAGCGTTATGAGCAACAGCCTTTATTAAAGCTCCACAATACATTCTCCACTTATCGAAGAATATACCATTTAATGAACGCTAGATCTGAGCAAGCCACTGACTGGGGTTGACAGAATGGTACCGGTGCTTAACTAGCACCTCCCGTGGTTTGGACTCTCTGCACCTCGGCTGCCAGAGGTGGTTTTGTACCCCAACAGCCTCCCCCAGCCAGCCTCTCCTGCGGCTCCATCCAGCTCGGCAGCCTCCCACGCTGCTTTAGCAAACAAGCCCCTGTTCTGCTCGGCTGATAAAGGAGCTAGCAAACAATCTGATAAGTAATAGCTTCGGTGGCAAACAATTAATCACAGCAACAAAGGCGTTTAAGGGGGGGGGCAAAAGGGAGGTAATCAGCAAGCAGAAACTCCAGAGTTTAGCCGCTGGAAGCTGCCAGCGAGGCAACATGGGGAATTCACAAGGGTCTGTGTCGCTCCTCTCCCTCTTCTTCGGCTCAAATTCTGTTTCCCAGAGTTTCAGCTCAGAGTGACAACCTGTGTCACTTCGGTGCTCTGACTCACGGCTGTTATTCAGCGTCTCAGAAGGGCACAGGGACACATACGCTGAGTTAACAAAGTTTGGGGCAGTTAATTAGAGAAGACCTCAATGCCCTGTAACCCTGCCCTCAGCTCATCGTGCGATTGCAGAGAATGGATGAAGTGCGTGTTACACTCAGGTCTCCCAGGACAGCAGCTGATTTTAATGAGACTCATATACTTCTGCCCCTCTGCATTTAAAGGAATCACTTAGCTACTCAGCAATGCCCTCCTTCGCCTCCTCTTCCTCCTCCAGCTCTTTAATTGCTCCGTTCTACCCCCCACTGCTCCTTCAGACCAATCAACTCCCTTCGGTCCTCTGATACACGTTATATATTTCTCGTTATTTCACTTTATGCTGTTAACTATTTGCTGTTTGAATTCCCTCTTGGCCCTCAAGTTTCCACCATAAATGTGATAAGTTACAACATCTGTTCTGCCAGGACCGGACTTTCACTCTCAAAAGATTGTTATTTTACTTCAAAAAGCCCCAAAGCGCAGCAACTCGCAGCTCTCGGTGCTTCATGGGAGCGCAGCAACCCCCGGCATGACACCTCTGCGGACATGGGAATGCCAGGAAATGACACCCTTTGGGTGAAATTTTCTGCACTTTGGTCTGAGGAGTGCACTTTGAAACTTTGTATCCACTTCGAAGTTAATTTGGGTGAGAAAATTCTGCTTCAGTCAGAAACAAGCCGTTCTACGAGCCCTGAAATTGCACTTTTTAACACTTCCATGTGGAAACTGTGGGTTTTCTCAATTTTGCAGAGATCCTTATAAGAACCGTTGGGAACATCTGAAGGGAAACAAGAGCCAGAATTATGCTTTTCACCTTTCAAATTTACCCAAAGTTTTACTTCTGGGGCAAAAATATTTTTCAACTCTCTCATTCAAGCCAGCTTAAAAAAAAAACATCAAAAATGTTGTTTGTCCAAGCCACTTCTAAGCCTAGCTTTTCTCAAGTAATTATTTATTTGCTGGCAGGGATTTTGAGAGTTAACCACAGTGTGGTCTTGCTGGGTGAAGTGCAAGAGGGCTCCCATGTGCTGGGAATCACCTCAAGGAATGAGGCAGGATGGAGTGAAAAACGCTGCCTTGAAGGGCTCTCAAATGCTGTAGGAAAGATGGGGAGAGCAAACAAACATCTTCCTGGAGTTCACAAAGCTGTGTGGCAGAGGAGAGCAAACAAAAAAAAATCTTCCTTCAGTTCTCAGAGCTGACTGGCAGGAAAGAGAGCAGCCCTTTGCCTGCCTGCCACAAGCACAGAGGCCACCTGTCTGACTGGAGGCTGGAAAAGAGCCTTTCCATCATTCCACAGGCTCCTGGTGGAGGAACAAGCCTGAAGGTCGTGTCAGGTGTGACAGAGAGCTGGTCCCAGAGGATGCTGCTGTCCTTATGGGGTGGCACATGAGGTGTGTGCCCCCTGCTTGGTACAGCAGCTGCTTCTGAGCATGCAGAGATGGCCTTGCTGCTACTGTCCCCTGCCTCTCCAGAGCCAGCACTCAGAGCTCATCTTCAGGGAAATTCATGGCAATGAGAGCCATTTGACTCACAGTTGTGGAGTCCAGTATTTTCCCTTCCTGCCTGGAAAAGGATGGGCAAGTTTTGTACCAGCTGCCTGCCTCTTTTAGCAGAGCTGAGTGTGAGCTGGGAGGATTATCTGGGGCAGCTGGAGAGTGGCCTGGGCTCAGTATCTTGGCTTCCCACCACAGAGGTCATCCCACAGAGCAGGGAAGTGGTTGTGAGAGAACCTGGGGGAAGTTTAGTGGTTTTAAGAGGTTTTCCGTTCCAGGATGGAGCAAAAGCCACGGAGATTTAACCATCTCCTTGAAAGAAAACAGCAGGGGAAAAAGATGTGGGGATGACTCAAACAGTTCTGCTTCAGTTTCCTTTTTTTTTTTTTTTCAATTTTTCATTTGGTTTTACAATGTATTTGCCTTTTTGAAACAGGTGAAGAAGTCATCTTGAAACACTGCACTCAAGAAAGACCCAAATGAAACACTTCAACCTTATCAAAATACTCATCCTCTTTTTTTCCCTTTTCTCTCTCTCTCTTTTTTTTTTTTTTTTTTTTTTTCCCACCTTAAAATGAGTTTTGTCAGAAGGCAACACTTCGAAGTGAAACACTTTGCTTTGGATAAATTGATCTTTCCCCCTGGAATATTGTTTCAACAGAAGGAGGTTGCACGGCCTGGGAGGAGGTCTGGCATGCTGTCTGGCATGCCCACACTGCTAAAACAAGGCTCAGATACCTGGACAGTCACAAAAAATCCTCCTAAATTGTTCATCCCAGCACCTCAACATCCTCGAGGGTGTGCTTCAAACCAGCAGTAATGCAATGAGGTAGTCTGATTTTTTTCCTTGAGTATCATCCTCAGGCTTGCAACAAAACGCCACACTAGGATTAAGCAATTTTGATGAATTATCCCCCTGTGAAATAATCCTGGTGGGTTTTGTGCCACTTTTTTTTTTATAACACTTTTACCACCCATAATGTCCTGTGGCTAGAAGTTACACAGGTTAACCTCCATCTATGAGAGAAAAATTCCTTTGCTTCTTTTGAACCTGCTTTCTTCTAGTTTGATGCATGGCTGTCTCAGAAAAGGCAGGAAAGCATCCATCCCCAGTCATCTTTTCCATGCTATTTTAGACTTGCTGAGCTCCTAATCTACCCATCCATAATCACCACCCAGCCCTTACACAGACTGAAGAGTCCCAATCTGCTGGTCCATGCAGCCGTGTTTCCTTTTCTACGGGGCTAGCTGCTTCTTGTCGCCAATTACTCTTTGACTTGGAGAAATCCAAATTAACCCTAGTCTCCATATATTTAATAAAAAAGAAAGAAAGAAAAAAAAAAAAAAAAAAGAAGAAGAAAAGAAACTGGGAGCTGCTCTATATTTCTGTACCTCTGATCCTGCTGGTACTTTTCCCATCCTTCCTTATTTAGGAGAATGCATTTCTCCTGGAGTCTCTTATACAATGCTGAAATTGTCTCCATTCTTAGTGGAAGTAGGGACATTTTTCCTCACTGAATGAAACTTTTCCTCTTTTATGTCTAAAAATACACCTTGTACTGATGGGGGTAGTTCTGATATTTTTATCAATTTTGTCAAATGCCTCAAGTCTGAAAAGACAGTGAAAAATATTTCTGAAGAGTGCTGGAACATCTCGGTTTTCCATTTTCGATATGAAACTTCTGCATTTTTCTTCAAAACGGTATTTTGCTGGTGTTTAGGAGGGGGAGCAAATGATTTCCTATTTCCGTAGGATCAACATGCATCTCCTTGCTGCAGAGAAACACCAGCGTGAGAGACCTGATGTTCTACGGCGCTGGAGGGCAATTGCCAGGCGGGAGGAAAGGATCTGTGGTCTGGGAATGAAGAAAGAGCCAGCGTGATATAATTTGGCAGCTAGTTTCAACCTGGCCAAACTCTCTGCGCTGAAGTTTTGTCTCTTCAAAGAGGAAAAGCCCTCAGCCCCTGATCTGAGCCTGACAGGCTAAAACCACCCAGATCCCGCGCAATGCTGGCGACATCCCGGACCCGGCAGTTTACAGACAGGCTCCCTGTCGGAAATTAGGACTCTCAGGAACGACCGGGATGTGATTAGCGGTTCTTTGATGAGTGCCCAACAAGCTGTCAGCTCTCCCGAAAGAATCAGACAGTGAGGTGGCGGCCGTTCTGTTGAAGGCTGGTCCTCCTTCGGAGGATGCAATCCTCGCGTTCCGGCTTGCTCCCGGCTGCGGCGCAGGCAGCGCAGCGAGGAGAGTGGGAAGAGGGGAGTGATTCTTGTTCCCAGCACTCCTGAGCCGCTGCTCAAAAATCATTTAACGCCGAATAAATTATGGTGTAATTTAGTTGCATAGCATTTCGTGCTCAATTAGTGCCACTTTAGAGAGAGGCAGTTCTCCATGGAGGATGAAGCTCGGGAATTTCACTTTCGACTGGGGTGGGGGGAAATGTATCTTTTAAAGATAAACGGGTAGCCATGGCAACAACACAACTCCGGGAGAAGCCGGGAAGAGGAGCGGCTGGAAAGGAGGGGAAGGTAGATAAGGGACAGGCTGGCAATAGGTCTTACTTAGGAAACAGATATATCTGCGGGAGGAATGGTGCTGCTGGCTGCTGCATTCCAAGCTTCTGTAGGAGCCCACCAGTTTCGTAGAGGGTGCTCCAATCTGGAGACGTGGTCACCCCTGGAAAAAGCAGGCCCAAGAGGCTGGGGCAATGAACAAGGGAAGGTGAAAAAAAAAGTCAGGAAGTCCCTACAGCCGACATCCCACGGGATAAAACTATTGGGAAAACCTAAGTGGCCTGGTGGTCAAACCAGAGCTTGGAGAGCACTGCTGGAGGTGGGCTCACAGCCACAGAGGTGCAACAGCCAGCTGTGACTTCCATCCATCACGATGCATGGGTGTGGACATCACTCTAGGACATCCAGGACCCCTGGGGAGCCCTTCTCCTCCTGCCCATCTCCCTCACCACCAGCACTCGACCAGGTGAGATGAGAGCCATCCAGGGGCCCAGCCCTGGGAGGAGGAACAGGAGCTTGGGGCACCATGAGGAGGATGCACATCCCTCCTCCCAGCCTGTGAACCCGGACATCCTGAGTTCCCAGAGCTACAGAGGGCCTCCAGCAGCACCCTCTGAATGACATCAACACAGTGGGGGTGTAACAGCAGTGCTGGGACTGTCCCAGCTTGGCACAGCTCTAAGAAAACAGCTCCTCAACAGGACATTTCCCTTCAAGCTCAGAGGCTTGCCGGGTATGTCTTGAGCAACCATGTCCTCACCCCGTGCCTAAGGATGCAATTCCCCAAGCTAATACATCTAAGAGACAGAAAGCATTTCCTGATGTTCAGATGCAATTTTTCTCGCCTGATTTCATCCCCTTCCTCCCTGTGAAGCTACCAGGAGACCCTTAATACCCTCCCTCCTCCTCCCAAATTTTTGCAAGCAGGCAAGTCCCTTACCCCTTCCTCACAGACCTTTCATCACTTTTACCCATTTCTGGAGTGCCTTTGGATTTCCAGCAACTTTATGGTGTCCAGGAAATCACACAAGCACTGTTCCCAGGAGAGAGGTCTGATCCAGATGGGTCCTGCCTCCAGATGTCTCCTTGCACAAGACCTGTGTGCGAGCAGCAGCGTGTGCAGCCGGCTCCCTCATGGAGTGCAAGGGCAGGGTCAAGCCTTACCTGTGCTCTTGGCCTTACCTTTGCTGTTGAATTAAATAACAGCAGCAAAAACAACCTTCAGCCTCTCACCCCCACCTTGGTTTCCTCCCCAAGTCCCCAGAGCCTATTGCTTCTCCCTCTGGTAGCAACTGAGCTCCTCCTGCAGCATTAAATCAGGGTGTATTTAGCATTAGGAAGAGCCAGCAGAAACCTTTCAGGAGGTGAATTCGGGGTACCTGATATCAGGTTGTCTCAACTTACAAGAAGAAGAGGCTGTGCTGTTGAAAAGGATGTGATCTTCACAACTGGGAGAAAAAAAATACTAGCAGAGAAGAAGAAAGTTTTCCTTAAAGAGAGCACAGCATAAGTTTCCTTCTTTAAGAGGCCCCTGCAGTTCTAGGAATAAAACAGGAACTGTCCTATCGAGATCTTAACCACAGGTATGGAAAATGCATGGGGAGACACGGTCTGTGCTTTGAAATGACAGACAGCTGTGTGGGATAAATGAAGATGCTGGGATGGCAAATACGATGAAAACAAGTACTTGCACAATATTCAGAATGGACAGAAGATGATAAATCTGTAAATAAGAGTGTAAAGAGGATATGCCAGCAGTTGTGGAATTGAAAGGAATGAGATGCAACATAAGGTATTTAAACATCCTCTTCCAAGGAACTCTGGAAGAAAACCATGGGTCATCTGTCATGACCCCCTTTGCAGCGCAGCCCTCTTGTGTGAAGCGGGGAGCTGCATCTGGTTTCTACTGATTGGTGTCCAGTATTTGACTGGAGCATCTTACAGAAAATGATCCCTTGCTTTTAGATGTGAAGAAATTACCACATCCCAGAAATTACCACATCCCTGGGATTTTGACTAAATATCTGGTCACATTTTCTGCTGCAAATGTGGGCCTTACATTTCACTGGAATTTGTCTGACCTTAATTTCCAGTTATTGGCTCTTTTGTTCCTTTTCCCATGTGATTGAAGAGTCTTTCACACCTTATATTTTCTTCCTGGGAAGGTACTTACACATTGCAATCAGTTAAATCTCAATCTTTTTGATGAGCTAAACAGATCAAGAATTTTCAGTCTCTCATTGCAAGGCTGATTTTCTTCCAGCTCCACAGATCTTTTGTGGCTCTTTCCTGCACTGTCTCCCACTTGCTCAACTTTGATCATCTCATTTTCCTGCCCTCATCTTTCTCCCCAAGAGTTTTGCTCATAATTCCCTAGAAACGTGAAAAATTAGTCTTTCTGAAGTATTGAGTGTGTGTGTGTGCTTTTCCCTAGCCAGGACCGTGCTCCAAAAGATGACATAAATGAAATAAAATTACAATTGCTGGTATTAAGCAATCACCAATTTCCAAAAGCAGAGATCTCACGGATCACTTCATGCTTGCTATTTATCCTGACACATCAATTACTGACACAGCGTTCCTTTGGACGGGTGCAATACCTCTGGTGTTGGGATAGACAGCATCTCTGATTTTAAGCACTTGCCTGAAGGTTCCTTGGAGGGGCACAGCATCTTGAAAGGAGCGCCTTATTATGGACACATAGCTGCCAATTTGTGTGGCCCATTGTCTGTAGTGCCCTCCCCAGGACAAAAATGAGGATCTTGGAGGGTTAGAGAATGGAATTTGACCCAAACTTTCTCAGTTGTCTCACAGTATTCATCTCATGCTTCCAGTCTGGGCTCCTTTCCTGGATTCCTTTCAGCCCCTTCCCCACCTCAGGTGCCCAATGTACCCCTTAATCTTGATAACAAAATGCAAGAAGCTATGCAGGGTCAGCCCTTGCACTGCAAATTCCTTCTCTTGGCTCCGGCTAGGGAATCGTGCTGTTCAGTATCATCCCGGGATGTTATTAATGTGTTGTTTACTTCTCCGTCCCTGTCATTAATAAAGATGTTAAACTAGACCAGCTCTAACATCGATCCCTGTGGCACCTTCTGGAAACCTTCCTCCCCATGCAGACCCCTGTAGTTTATCATGGCTCTGTGTTTACACACCTCTTAGCCAATTTTCCGTCAGGTGTCTCAGCTTGTATCCACTCCAATTCGAATTCATTTGCCAGGTACGGTTTTGCAAGGCACTCTATCAAATACTTTATTAAAGGTGGCCTCTAGATACTTGCATTTTTCTTCCCTAAGTACAAATGGCTCCATCTGAAGAGATAACACGCAGACTGGTACACACATTTGGAAGAAGATAGGGCCATGTTTTGTATACAGGCAGTGGTTATCAGCATGAGTGTTTAAGTTTGGGGGTGTTGGGGAATGCTAATTGAAATTTTCCATGTTTTTTGAATCCAGGGGCTTGATTCTGGTCACCTTTCCTTGGTGTGAATGTGTTTGGTTTTGTTTTGTCCAAAACACAACTGCTAATTTTTAGGTAGCCAAATAACAGATCCGTGAGAGGTTTCCGAAGTGCTTCATGACACTAAGTCAGGGGTACATCCTGGAAAATCCCAATTTGCGAAGGAAAATCTACTTTGGGAAGACTAGCACTCCTGGAAAATTTGGACCAAATCTAGCAAAGAAGGATGTGGGAGGGGATACCTGACCAGGGCAGTATTACAACCTGAATGTTTTCAACATGAACTCCAAATATTTGGTTTCCCAATTGTAGAACCTCTGTGGGCAGTAGGAGGAAACCATGCACT
The DNA here is from genome assembly GCF_015832195.1 of Motacilla alba alba. NCBI lineage: Eukaryota > Metazoa > Chordata > Aves > Passeriformes > Motacillidae > Motacilla > Motacilla alba. Next base: position 8,478,920 of record NC_052046.1, read on the forward strand.
TGCCATGTGTATGGGCTTGAGACGTTGCTGTGTCTCCATGACTTTTGTCTGGAAGCAGGGAGTCCTGGTCCCTGCCCAAGGGGACAGTCCTGGCTGCAAGGGCTCCTGGCTCACTCTAACTCCATCCATGCTGCTGGTGGTCACAGTCAGCTCTTGCAGTCTGCTGGCCTGGGAGAGAGTCTCCAAACCTGTGTGATTTTCCTCCAACCCAGCGGAGAGCTGCCTTTTACAGGGCTGTGGATTGCAGGGGGAATAGTGCCAGGACAAACCTTGCAGGATCTGCAGTCGATAAGCATCACGGCAGGTCAGAGAGGGATCACATTCCCATTGCCCTACTTCATCTTTTCCCTCTCCTTCTAGCCAGGCTCTCCATTACAAAATGTACAAGTCAGGCAGAACAGCCCATCTCCCCTCATTCATGTGCGTGCTTGTGTGTGTGTGTGTGCAATCATTTTTCTCCTCTGTCAGAAGACAAAGCTGGCTTGTAAAAAACCCATTAATCTGAGCCTATGCCTCGTGCTCCTTTTCTGCTGTGCAGGACTCCAGAGGAAGTGCTGAACGAGACATTCTGCTGTGCTAATGCCTCCTAATCTTCCCCTCTACCCTGATAGTCTCCAGCAAACCCTTGCTGAGCACTGGGGCTATACGTCTTCACGGCTGCTCACCAGGGGCATCATTAGGAAAGGGCTCTTAAATGGCTTGACATTCATGGCTTCCCAGAGGAATGGAGCTGCTGACAGATCTCTCCATTTGGAATATGAAATCTATTTGTTCAGATGCATAATGACCGATTTGTCTTCTCAGAGGAGCTGCTGCTGAGTCCTGGGACTCAGTTATGGTGCTGCAGGCCAGCAGCTGCATGCTGAGACCACAGCAGAGCCAGCTCTAAGTGATGTTGATTAGAGGAGGGGGGAAAAACAGCCCTGAGGGGGCAGAGGTTGTAGGAGAATTACAGTCTGGGGATGGAGAAGGTCTGGAGAAAGAGGGCCCTGCAGGGATTCAAGCCAGACAGTGTGCTGGAGCTCACCGGAGCTGGAGGGGAAAGAAAGGCAGCAGAGGCATCCTGGAGGAGATGCTGGGTCGTGGTGCCATCTCCTGTAAGGAGCCTTGACCATGGCCTCATTTTCTTGTTTGCAAGCAGCACCTGGGCACTCAACCTACACTGCACCAGTCCTGACACCAGATGGGAATGGACACTGCTGGTTCTTCTGCTGCTGGTCAGAGCATTGTGGAGAGCAAAGTGGAACAGCTAAGCAGCATCACAGTGCACTATTAGGGGCACAGTGCTTCCACATCGAAGGCTTCACCAGGAAAGGTCACACCTTCCCTTCCTGTTTCATCGCCTCAAAGCCTTGAGCAGCTTCAGGGCAATGAAGGAAGCTCTGGAGCAAGGAAAGAGCAGAAATTCCTGATGGGAAAGCAGAGAAGTGATATCAGAACCCAGAAGAGATTGAGGAGACAGAGAAGGTCACAGAATCACAAAATCAGAGAATGCTGGTGCTGGAAGGGACCTCTGGAAATCATCTAGTCTGACGTCCCTGCTAGAGCAGGTCATTGCACTTGGGGTGATGCAGTCAAGAGCAAAAGAGGATGCAAAAAGGGCAGATGTTAGAAAAGCTTCACCTGAAACAGGGGAGAAGTCAGATCCCTGGAGAAGCAACCTGGAAACAAGACTTATTCTGCAAGCGACCTGCATGGATCCAGCGTTCCAGCTGCCTTGTGGTGGGAGCTGCTGACAGGTTGTAGGTTCTGTGTCATGAAGGATAAGGGCAGAAGATGCCCTGAGCACTGAAAGCTTCATCCCAGCCTTCATCAAAGGTGCAGGGAAGGACCTCCTTCCCTGACACCCTCCTACTGCAGCTGAATCAAGACACTGACCTCTACCACTGAGACGTGGGATTTTTGCTCCTAGGGGAATCCCAACATTTCAGTGTCTGCTTGTTTTTCCCAAAAGAGATGGACGACTTGCCATTTCGAAATTTTCCACAGAGCGATAATTAAACAAACAAACAAACAAAATCAGTAACGACAGAAAATTTGGACAGCAGCAAAATGTTTTGATGCCGTGAGAAGGTCTGGCAGAGTCGAACCTATGTGGTGTAGGAATATGAAGACTGAGGAGATATGGAAAGCTGATGAAAAATTATTCTCAGGTTTGAGCTCCCCTCTAACCCCCTGGCTTGGCATCAGCAAGTCAGAAGAGAAAAAGGCATCTCAGGACAATGCAGTACCTGCTCCTTCAATGCCAAAATGCCTGTACTTGGTCTGCCTCCCAGCTTCCACCACGGATGAATTCTTTTTCAAAGCAGGAAGCAGCTGAAGATGCCTGGGCTTGTCCCGTGCCAATGGGAAGGCTTCCCAGGCACACAGAGCCCCGACTGCTGCGAGTGCTCCAAAGCCAGCTGCCTGCTCAGTCACAAACACGATAATTGAATCAGAAGAACAGGAGGGAAGAGCCACATCTCTGCTCCGCTGTGCCCCATCAACAGACTAGTTGGCTATCTGGAGCTTGGGGCTCTTCCAGGGAGCCCTTGGCAGCACTGCTCACAGGACTGTTTGCCTCTGTAATCACAAACAACACCAAGGAGATGCCTGGTGTGCTCAGGGCCACCTTTCATGCTGGGATTTCTCTGTTTGCATTAGGTTATCAGTGTACCGTGAATTCCTGGGCGTGCAAATCAGGACAGATGCCAGTGGGGGAGCAGAGAAGGAGAGAGCTGCAGAGAATGCCTGGCCCCTGGAGGTTCCCAGAAGACAAGCCCGGGTCTAGCACTTGCCCTGGTCATTGCAGTTAGATGAAGGGTCACTAAGGTGTTGTTCCTGTAGCTTCCTGAGGCACCACTGGCTGTGCAGCCAGGTTGGATGTGGAGGTGGAGGAGATGAACATACTCTGTGGTTGGGGTAGGGGTTGTGTGGTCTGGTTCAAAATCAAACCAGCCTGGAATGTATCATCTCCATCACTATCTCCCACGGACCCACAGCAAATCTACCACCTGGACTTCTGTTTTCCTCTTTATCCTGCTGTAAGATTAAGAGGAGAATGCCGGTGTTACTTCACATGCACCCCCTGTGGTGCTGCATAGATGTGGAAAGAGCCCTGGAGCAGGCAACAAGAGGCTGTGTGGCAAGGGCAGCTCCGACAGGGAGCAGAAGAGAAGGGAGCAGGAAGCACAACTCAGTCCAGGCACCCAAAATGCCTCTATTGGTTGCAAACAGCTCTCTGGTGGGAGTGCTGTCTGGACATAGGAATGCAGGCAGACCCAGACTGAACTGGCCACAGAGAAGGGAGTAGGAGCTCTGATCCAGCCAGACCCAAACTCGGACTCAGAGCCACACCCATTCCAAGATGAGCCATGGTGACTGTTGTACAACCTGGCTTGGTCTGTGTGGGCAGAGGTGTGCGTGGGATGCCCTGGTGAGTGTCCATCCAGGGTTGGGAGCAGGTGTGCCAACATTCAGCCAGGCCTGGCTGATTCATGGGAAGCCAGCACTCTGCAATCAGACTCCTGCAAGTCTGAGTCCCCAGACAGAGTTTGGGGCAGGATTCAGATGAGGCCCAGATGACTGTGAGAGGAAGGAAAGTGGCTTCCTCAAACTGTACGGAGAAGTATTATTCCCAATGCAGCAGCAAAATCATCAATGTCCCTGGGATTGAAGCAGTTCCCATGCGCGAGGATGGATGAGGATGCAGCCTTGTGGTGTGTCTTGGAGGTGTTGGAGCAGCTCTGTGAATGACAAACAGAGTTGTCAGGCACTGTTCTCCAGGGACTGCTGGCTTAGCTCCTGTGTGTATAAAACCGTGGGTGTCCCAAGAGTCCCTGTGTGTGTAAAGGCTGTGCTGGAGAGAGGCTGCATCCTTCAACAGCGACTCACAGCAGAAGAAGAGTGACCCAGCACCCAAAACAACCCAGTGATCAAAAGCCTTCCTTACTAGGCTTGTCCCTGTTGCATGAGGGTGAGAAAACAAACAGCATGTCAGACAGATGTTAGCTAATGAACTGGAAGGTGCCCAGGGTGCAGAATCCAGCTGGAGTCACACCAGAAGATCTGTGCAAGTGTGATAGAGCCCGGCTGTAGACATTTAGTGGGCCAGCTGTGAAATGCAGCTTTGAGGCATTTCAAAACCAAGTGAATTTATTTCACCCTAGGTGTCCCTTTCAGGGTGCTAAGACATTACAATCTTACCTGTTTGGCGTCAAAGTTCATTCTGGGGCAGTTTATTTGTGGAGGGAGGGTTGGAGGTTGTGCTCTTTTGGGTTTTACCCCTCTCTACCTGCAGCTCTGCTCCCCAGCACTGTGGGACACCACTGTATCTTTTTGGCAGGCTGTCACCTAGATCCTGGTGCCAGAGGTGAGCACAGCTGCCCTTGGAGCTCATCTTCCTAAAGGCATTCCTGAAGGAGATGGCCTGGCTTCCCTGAAAAGGGTCTGCTGCCTCCTTACCTTTGTCCTGATCTGTTGAATGGTTTCAGACCTGGCTGGCATTCTCACAACAAGTTGTATTGACTCTCTCAAAGTGAAGTGTTTTCTGACAGATAGTGGGATGTTTTTGTGTACTCAGAGCTTGGGAAACTTGCACTGGACTCCTCATGTAACAATGGGAAGAGAAATGAGAATAAACAGATACCTGTGGTCATTTAGAGTCCTGATCTGTGGCTCAGGCAGTCAGGGCTCTGCCCTCTCACTGGCTCCAGCCACGTCCCTGCTGGAGGCATGTCAGCCCTGAGCAAGCACAGAGAGTGCTGAGGGTCCCCAGCTCCTGCAAAGACCTTCCGTGTCACTGCCATCAGAGGACAAGGACAGGTCCAACCGGCCTGCTTTTGCTGTTCATTCCAAAGTCTCCTCAGGGGAGAGAGTCTCTTTATCCTCGCCAAGGAGCAGCTGCAAAGGGTTATGACATACCAGGAGCAGAACAAAGCCAAAAGCCTGATGGAATCTTCTATCTCCCTATGCCCTGGGGGTCTGCATTTCACCCAACACTGCTCCACAGGGACAGTTCCCAGCTGGGGGGCAGGGTGGCTGTGGGGGCTGAAGTGGGATACTTGGTGGGGGTGAAAACCTCCTTGTCATGCTCCAGTTTCTCCACAAACAAACCGGGCAGTGGCACACCTCAGTGATCCCACTGGTCCTCAGCCATAAAGCCATCCCTGCCCTGTTTTGTCGTCTCTGCTCCATAGAAAGCTGCTACCATGGTGGGGCAGACAACTCATCATCTCTGCAGGCCTGCACTGATGCATTCATTTTATCTCCTTGTTCTCCATCAGGGTGCTACCAGGCACTTAGGAGCATCAGCATCCCAGGACCACCTTGCAGTGTTCAGCCCTGCTCCTGCAGAGGCACAGTGCATTTGCAGACCCGGCTCCACATTGTGCAGCATTTATTACTCGAGGAGCAGAGCCAAGCTGCAAAATAAATGTCTGGCTCCTTTACTGCTGGTTTCTAGCAGTGAAGGAGTGTCATAAACTTTATGCAAACTCCCAGGTGATAGCTGCAGAGTGGAGGGATGTATTTGCTATATTTTTAATATCCCCTCTTTGATGTGGCATGTTGTTTCCACTTTAACAGTGGTACAAGGGACATCTGTATGGAGGAGGGCTCTTTCCTCACTTTGCTGCCCTTTAGCAGCTTCTATTGCCTTTCTCCACCTGAGCTCCCTGTGCAGAGTGATTTATCACTTGGTAGAGAGTCAGGGGACCACAGGGAAGATCCTGATGGAGGACCTGTGTGACTGATGTGAACGGGCATCTGAAGCCTGCCAGACACAGCGTCCAGCTCTGTTCCCCTGCAGACATGGGGGAGGTTGTGTAAAACACTCATTTTGCAGATGGCAAAAGCTTAAGTGTCACATTTGTGTTACAGGACAGAGACAAAGCCCATCTCTTGTCTCTGCAGTCACTGGAGAGGACTGGGTTCTGGTTTGCAGCCTGGCAGTGCCAGCAGCCAGGAGGAGGGAACAGCGTAGTGCAGTCTGCGGTAGGGTTATCCCTGCCGCTGCTTTTGCTCCCCAAACCTGAGCTTTGTGTGCACACCCAGAAACAGGCAGCACCAACCCATGCTCCTACACACCAGAAATGGTGTTTAAAGGATCAATATAATTTTTCCCATGACTCCTCCCCAGCTCATCCCTCCACAGAGGTGTGCCAAGCTACTCTGTCCAGCAGCACTTCTGCCTCTCTTGTGTCTTCCCGAGCACACAGGGGCCTTTTGTCTTTGCTCATTTGGTTGTTCAACACAATGAGGCTTACAGGGACATCACAACTAACCTTCCTCAACCAGGCACTTCTCAAACACCCCCAGCTGCTGCAGGGCCGTTGAGGGATGCATGCAATGCCTGGATCTGCAAGGGTCCTGCCAGCTGAAATCACTTGTATTTTAAGACACCACTCCAGTGACCCTGCAAAGCAGGAGAGCTTGAGTGCCCACAGTCACTGGGATGCAGTAGGAGCCTCCAGCATGAAGTCTGTGTTCAGCCCAAGTGCTTTTATCTCCATGAAGAGTGACCTCTGGGGGGACAGTTCAGAGGAAGGGGCTGTTCTTTGCCCTGGGAATGAAACATCAGAGGACAACTTGCCCTTCTGCTTCCCCTGTGGGCACTGGGAGATCACTCAGCCTGAGCCAGAGCATGCGTAAAGGAAATTCTTGTGGGGGCTTTGTGTGATTTTTGGAGATCCCCTCACAGTACTCTTGGATAGCTCTCACCTGCTTTTGTTGTCTAGGATTCTCATGCTGCTGCGGTTCCTTTTGTTCACTGAGTCCTTGTTCTCCTCCTCCCTCTCTGGACTTACCATGCCAAATGGATTTTGATTGCCTTTAGCCAGAGATCAAGCACTTCTCTCTCATTAGAAGCAATATTTGTTGTACCAGCACTCGAATGACCCCAGTGCAGGGAACTACAGAACAATCCTTTTTACTTCTATGCAGAAGACAAATATTTGCTGGTACAAAACACTTTGGATGGTGTTATAGGGAAGATTTCTGCACACTTCAAACATGCAACAGAGCTGATATGCCTTTCCACCAAGTCACATGTACCCTGACACCTGCTCTATCAGTAAAGTTGTAAAACAATGGTTTTTCTTTACAGGAGAAAAAAAATTATTTAAAGCCTACCCTTTGTTTTCTTTGCTTATTATTTAATCTTTTTTTCCCCTCCGTCTCTTGAACTGGAATGAAACCAAGTTTCTTAATTTTATTTTCAATGTATTTATAGGTTGTGGGAAAAGAAATGAAAAGAGCAGCGCCCAAGGCTGGCCAACTGCCAGTGACCTCTTCTTGGTGCAGGAGGGATGAAATGAGTCTCAGCCAGGCTGATTCCCCCTTGCCTACCCGGAGTGCTCTGACTTCTGTGCTGTTGGCTACTTTGCATCACTGATTTTCATTAAAAGTCTAATCAAGGACCTGTTGAATTTTTCCATCAAGAATTTAATCAAAATCTATTCATTACCATTACATATTTTGTCTTAAATATCTTTCCCTTTTTTCCCCCCTGAAGTGAAGGACAATGTCATTTGCAAGTAAAAAGAAAGTTAATGACCATTTCAAGTTGAGAAACTGAAGTGGAAGAGGTATTTTAAGTGTGTTTTCCCTTCTGAATCTTTGTAGGAAACAGCAAGTGGTGAAATCAAGTTAAAATATTTTTCCAGCTGCCGAGAGCACGCTGGACTCTTAGCTTGGAGTGAAGGATCAAGGTCCTCTCCTAAAGTGTCTCATCCTGCAAAACAGCACTTCTGTGTGTAGCCACACAGAGAGGGAGAACCTGAGCGTGGATATTTTACAGGCTCCAGTTAGCTACCCAACAGGAAAACAGATATTTCAAAGGGAGGGCAGCAAGTTTTATGTCTGTCCAGAACTGAGCCATTTCTTCTACTCCAGGAAGCCTTCCTTAGCCCGTGGGGATGTGGATGTTGAAGCAGGAAAGGTGAAACTGGGAGAAAGTGGGCTGGGGAAGTCCTTGCTTGTAGTTGGCTTCTTCCAGGCGTGGTCACCTTTCCGTGTTGCTCAGTTTTAAAGTCTAATGAGATGTGCTGATTCCACAGCTGGGAATTTCTTCTGCAATAATAATTATCATCCTTTACCCTTCCCTAGCTGCTTCTAGTCCAGGGCCCCTATGCCTCCACCCAGTAACAGATCTTGTCTTGCCAACCCTTCTAGGTTGATGATCTCCATTTGACAGACAGAGGGAAGCAAACAAATGTTCCTGAAGACAATGGGCATTTCTTCTCTTCCCATGACAGGTTGGGGTCCCTCGGGGATAGGTGCTGTTCCCTCCCTCTGATTCACAGCGAGGTGAGAGTTAGATGACACAGGACAGGCTGATTCCCCCCCTGCAATGCTGCTTTCAGGGTTTCATAGCACATTTTCAACCATCAGGCTGAGCTTTTCCACAGGGAAGTAGACGTCTTCCCCCTCGGGACTGGCAGTGCTTCATGCAATGACCAGGGGTGCCCTTGCTGCTGCTTGTCAGGGCAGCAAAATGATGCTCTGGCACACGGACCCATTTGCATCCAGTGCTCATGCCAGGCTGGGAGGTAAAAGCAAGCACAGTCTGGCGAAGGTAAGGGCAGAAATGCCCCTCTCTAGACCTAGGAAAAGCCACAGAAACTAATAACCAGCCAAAACGTGTTGTCTGAGTGCACTGGGCAGCAGAAGAGGTTTAGTGCAGCATGTTGGGGCACATCACAGGCACAGTGAGCTGGGAACAGCTTGGAATTCATCAGACCTGTGTTTGGAAGTGAGCTGTGCCAGGATAATTAAGGAGAGACAGGTCCGCCTTGTCCAGGACAGGGCACAACAGCTGCCCTTTGGGGCTCCCTCCTCTCACTCCAGCCAGGCAGGCATGGAGGATTTTCCACGTTCTTTCCCAGCACAGTCCCTCTCCTCCCATGTCTCATTCAGACATGCAGGTGTGGACATCATTCTGAGGCTCACAGGGGGCCAGACTGTGACACCTGGTCACTCATGCACTCTCTTTGCAGCACCAAGGATGTGGAGACAGAAGTAATGGGCAGGTGTTTGCCCTTCAAGCTACAAACCGCCTCCCAAAAGTGGCATTTGTGGCCTCATTCCTGGCATCTTCCCATTCCCATGCTTGCTGGGCAAAGGGTTTTAATAGGGTTCAAAGCTTTCTGGTTGGCATTCCTGGGTTGCTCGGTTGGCTCTAGTATGGTACTTCAGACAAAATGAGAATTTCATCACATAGTAAAGCTCTAAATAAAAAAGAAGGTCACCCTCAAATGCACATGAATACTTCAGTTTCCATCTTCAACTCAACTGTGCTTAAACTGCTGAGCAGAAGGAGGGTTTGGAAGGTCTTTGAAGGACCCCACAGTTACCAGGATTACCAGATTAGGTCTCCCAGGGCTCAAAACATTGCTTCATATGATGCCCATATGATGCCCAACCCAAGAACACTGAGAGCCAGGGAAAAGGAAATTTGCCTTGGATTCTCATATATCAACTCTCTGACGCTTCTCTTAATGCTACAATCTGCCCTTTCCCACTAAACAGACAAAACTGTGGCCATAATGGGTAATTCCTTTCCCCATCCAGCTGCTTGTGATCTCGTAATGACACTGCAAAGCATCTCTCATTCTGCAAATTCTCCTTTTAAGACACTTTAGGGTCATTCTTTTTTATGGGAAGAAACAGAGAGGGGAGGAAGGAATGATCCTGAGGGAAAGAGATAAATAATCTTCAAAGAGAACAATTAGCAATCAATTGCAGCACTGCTGTAGAGCAGAGATAGACAGCATATTTCTGGCTTTTAATTCTGATTAATGAGAGAAAGGCCTGGCATTCCCTTTCTCCATCCTTGAGAAACTGGTCTCCTGATTATGTCACAACTGATCTGCAATTGTTCTCTCTGAAGATTGTTTATCTCTTTTCTTCATGGTTGCTTTCTTTGGGACCTTAATAAATTGGATCCAGCCAGCAGCAGCGCTTGCTAATTTCCCCCTGAAGAGGATTTGAGTTTTTGTCAAGCTCATAGGGCACCTGTTTGCTTGGTCCCTGTTGCTTCTTAAAAGATTGTGTTTGAAACATTGCTTTCCAGCACTGCAGCATCAAGATCGCTGGTAGTTATGTGTTGGCACTGGATGAAATCAGCAGCAGGGCTCAGCATTGATCTCTAAATGCTCCACAGAGATGACCTTGGCCAACAGGACTTTTTTAGGATCACAGTTTTATAAGCTATGGGGAGCACCTTGTTCTCCTCCCCTGCTTTTCAGAAAGGAGTGAGATGGGACAGGATTGCCAGAAGCTTGGAAAAGCCTCAGGCTTAGCCAGCAGGAGGCTGGACAAAGCTCACAGGATTAGAGTAAATCAGCGGGTATCTAGATGGTAAAGAAGGGAAAACCTCAATGGATGTAGAAAAGATGCTCAGAGCCAAGCCCATGGCACAGCTGGAGTCTTCTCTGCAGGAGGCTGCGGGTCCTGCTTAAGGGCTGGCTGAGCAGGGGCACTGTGGCTCTGGAGTCCTGGGGCTTGTGGTGCCTCTGGCATCTTTGTGGGCTCTGTCACAAAACTGAGGACCAGCTCTGCACTAGATTTCTCTTGCCACTCCTGTACGTGGTACATTTTCCTGCTTCCAAGCTGTTGTATGGAAATGCAGTGAGGCAGCCCCTCCCTGCCAGAGCCATTCTCTTACAGGTAGACAAGTGGAGAAATGGATGGTGTCGGCTTTTGTGGACAGCACAGAGGTGATGATGCACTTGCTTGTTGCTCTGAAGGTGAAGGTTAAAGATTCTTTGCCTTCCTCCCTTCCCATTCTCAAACAAATCCTCTGTGTGTGTGTGTATGTGTCTGCATCAGTGTCTGTATTACTGCCTGCATGAACATAAGGGTCTATCTTGCATTAATGCAGTCAGATAAGGAGGTCTCCTTGGGGAATCTTTCCCCACTGTTTTTATTTCTATATGACAAACACTGCGTGCTTGAGTGGTAAATGAGATGGTGTTATTTCTCTGACTTCCTTTATGTTCTTGTCCTAATATTCCCCCCTATTTCAAGCTGTTGCTACAAACCCTCTCACTCTGCTCCCTCTTCTCTGTGGCTCTCATCCTTCAGATGTTTAGGCTAAATCTCTCCGTGGGGTCTGATGGGATCAGCTTCATAAACCTTCCTGCTCTTAGGTTACCTAGGAGAAAGGCCATGGGAAGAAGTGTTACAAAAGGCCTTCCTATCCCCAGGGCCGTATACTGTAACCTGCTGTGTGATATGACCATTTCCTCTTGGTTGGAGTGATGAAAGCTACACCCCTAAAAACCTGCATATATGTTTCAGCTGAAAAAGAAAAGGAAAAAAAAAAAAAAGAAGATAATTAAAAAAAAAGAAAGAAAAAGGTCATGATGAGAATGGAGAACCAGCTGCATTGCCAGCTCCGCTGGAAAGTGTGAACTGGGATGTGGGTTCTCTAAAGGTCATCCTGAGCCAGAGAAAGCCTCAACTGAATTCAAAATACTTCCCCTCCTTACTGGCAGCAGCACATGTGTTTTCAGAAAGTCTTTAGGTTTCATTCTTATTAATGTTGCTTCCCCTTTGCATGCTCCAGGGTCAGTCCCCAGCCTGTGTGGGGATGGGAGCTCTCCCTGGTTTTAGGTTGCTTGAGCCTGGCATGGCTGGATGGAAATAAAATTGTGTTTTCTCAGGATCCCAGCTGTCCTCACCTTCTGCAGTACTGACCATGCCATCAGCCAGGTTGGAAGCTCTTGGGGATGTCTCTTGCTGGGAATTCAGCACTCAGGACATAACGCCTGCCATTGCTCTGCTTGGGTTAAGAGACAGCCTCCCATCACCTCATGGAAAAATCCTGTATAGGTGACAAAGCCACAGAGACCTCTGGACACCTGTGTGTTCCCAGGTCCGTGAGGAATAGTGGCTGCTTCCCACTTGCCAGCATCAGAAGGGTATTCTTGGGCACAGAATATCCCAGGGAAAAGCATCCAGCACTGCCTTGAAATGTGTCAGGGTTATTAGCAAGCAGCAGCCTGTGAATGACAAACTCCTTGATTTAGAATTAAGCTGACGTTTTATTTCAATCTATACCATGTTGTTTTTGAGGAAAAGAGCTGCTCATGCAGCTCTGATCAGTGCCTGGAAAACTTGGAATGGCAGAAGGCAGCTCTCACTGATCCCGAGCTGTGAGGTGAGTGTGACAAGCCAGACTTTTACCTGCAAGAGCCAGCTGAGCTGCTGAATGCAAAACACAACTGCATCCTGCCTTGGAACGTATGAGAAGCCAGGTAGTGGTGTCACCATTGATAACCACAGCCTGAAATCACAGGTCAAGTTTGGACATTCTTATCCCTTTTCCCTGATGCATCATTGGCTTTTGCCCACTTTTGTCCTGCTCCAGCATCTCCCTGACAGACCCAGCTGGCTGATGACCACTTCAGGGTGGGAAGCTTCCCCAGAAACCCACATCAGTCTTGGTGGTGCAGAGAATAAGTCATTGTATTTGGGGCTGAGACTAAAAAATTTAATCCCAGGGCACGATGCCAGGCCTGCCACTTGCAGCTTTCTCCTACTGGCTGTAAAAGATCTCATGACAACCTGTCCCAGACACGGGCCCACCAGGCTGGAGACACATCCTGGTTTTGGCAATGATGCCCCTTACTCTAGCCACCAATGCTGCAATTCCACTGTGTAAGTGTTGAAACTTGATCTGTCATCAGTAAGCTCACCTTCCCATCCGTGGAGAGAAATAAAGTTCTCATGTGCTGTGATCAACCTCACCTTACTGCAGAGAGCTCAAGGGAGGCTTCCATGCCAGGAAAGGGAGGTGGAAGAGATTGGCTCTGGCTGAAGTGCCCCAGGCTTTGTGTCCAGCTCTGGGGAGGTGGAACCTGCCCCCAGCATTGTTGACCCTTGGCACCTCCGGGCTGCTCAGCCAGGATGTGAATGTGCTCGTGTAATGATGCATTGAGACCGCTCATTACCTTCCCACCAAATGACAGTGGAAAGCAAGAAAGCATCGGATCCCTGGGAAGAGAGCTCTGTCAAATCTGCCCCACAATTTCCAAGAACTGCTGGTCTAGCCCAGTGTGCTTGCCTGGGGCAGGAACGCTGAGGACAAGCCTTGCTTAGGGGGTAGATGATGTCTTGCACTGACTTCCTCCTGCTGCATGTCCCTGATGGACAGGGTGATCTCACCACGGAAAGCAGAGGGCTGGAGAACACTTCACTCCTCAGCGGGTGGCACTCATTACACAGAGCAAGTGCCTAAAAGCAGCAGGGCTGTGCAGCCGTTCTCACTAATGGGGAGGTCTAGCCTGAAGACTGCAAAAAGTGTTATTTTTGCAACTTCCATCCCTGCAACTACATGGAGTGTAACAGGGAAGATTATCTTGACAGCTCTCTCACCTTACTCTCTCATTACAGCTCATCCAGCAAGGATGGGGGGTGGGGGGGAAGTAGTGAAGCAATGTTAGGAGGCTGTGCATTTTTTATGGTTATGTCTTATGATGTGTTAATTTGCCAAATCAAATATATGTCTCAGCACTTCCACCTTTACCTCCTGCATGCCTGCAAAATAAATAGTCATATTAATCATACTTTGCCATTCTCCCCAGGGATTGGAAAGCAGTTTGCAAAGATGGGTTGGGCCAGCCTTGCTGCCTTGTGGGGAGGGTACTCTGAGGGAAGCTGAGGCACAAGGAAAGTGGAGCAGCTTGCTGGGTGGCAGGTGAGGAGTGGAGGGTTAGTTCAGTTCCTACAGACTGGGAGGTAAAATGTGAGTGGAGTGGAGAGGACACACCAGGGTTTCAAAACCGGGTCTTGTAAGCTCTCACTGACTGGCAAAGCCCAGCATCGGGTGGTGAAGGGTGGGCAGATAAGAGGTACCAGAGAAAAGGAGCAATGAGGGAAAACCACCCCCCAGTACATCCAAATGGGAGCAGAACATGACGTGATTGTTCAGCTGTGAGCTGCTGAAGCTGAATTCAAGCAGCAACTGGGTATTGAGGGAAGAGGCTCCAATGCTTCAGCATGGAGTTTGTCCTTCTTCCCTCATCCCTCCCCTCCACCTGCCTACTATAAAAAAAATTTCCTTCTTTTGCAGTCTGCTTCTCCTCTTTCTTAATCTTGGATGACTTCATTTACACTGATTCTCTGTCTGCTGACACCTGCCATCAGCTCTGAGCCTCTCTCCACTGGAGGAGTCTGTGACCCATAGGCTCCAGCATGGTAGAATAAGTTATTAATCAAAATAATGTCATCCAGCAGCATTGCAAGCCAGGAAAAAAAATTCCGTAGAAGAGATGTTCCTGGGGATCTGCAATGAGAAGTGTCACTATGTCCATGATGATATGTGTTCCTGGCCAGACACTTTCCAGGAAGAAATCAGTGTGGTGGATTGTAGCTTGCATTTTTGGGAGCATGTGGGCTGTGGGACTCACTGAGATGTGAGCACTGCAACACTGAAGGCAATCTCCAGGTGTTTAAAACTCAGAAAACATGAGATGGAATAGGAGCTCTCTGAGTGGTCTGCTTCACCACTAGGATATTGCACATGCGAGATGGAGCTCAGAAAGCCTGAATGTACAAAAATCTCCTGAAAGTAAGGAGGTGTTCTATATGCTAGGGGGAGGATCAGAGAAGTTTGGGTTAGAGTCATGTGCCTCATCATCTCTCCTGTGAAGGGCCATGTCCATTCATGATCTTGAGCCCTCTGCAAGCATGGCAATGCACCCCTCCCTGAAGGCATCTTGCTGGATGCCTGGTGGAGAAAAGACTGTGCCAGGGTGCAGCTGGGAGAGGCCATGTTTTCAGGACCTTACCCCTACTCCAGGACCCTTTCAGGCAGACTATAAATCAGAAATCAGTCCTCTTGGTGGCTGGAAGTGAAGTGTCAAAGCTGTGCAGCCAGGGAGAGGATCCAGGAGATGTTTGTCTGAGCAGGAGGTTAGAAAGAAAAGAGAAAGGCCTTGTGCTCTGCATGGGAGAGCTAACTCCTTTGGCTTGAGGTTAGAGACACAAACAATGCTGAGCATGGCCCTGAGCCCCTCGGTCACAGTCAAAACAACATTGACTCCTCATTCAGGCATCTGAGGTGCTCTCCAGACTCCCATCTCTGGCCACAGTGCTGTACCATTGCAGCCTTTGGTGTTGGCAGATTTAGGCTGGGGAATGCTGACCTGCTGCTCCCCTGAGTTGGTGTTCTAGGTTTCCATAACAGAGACAGGGTGAAGGAGCACCACCAACAAAATTTTCCAAACCCCCTGTCCCATTTCATACTGCAGGGGAGACCTAACACTATGAGTGTGAGGCTTCTCCTGGATGCTGATGACTGAGCCAAGGATTTGGGGCCACACAACACGAGGGGGTTATCAGTCACGTGGGACACAATCCCTCCCAAGGATGTCAGCTCCAGGGGAGGTGGGTCACGTTTGTCCTGGGCTTCCCATCATGTCCTCTGCAGTGAATGACTCCTTCTCTTGCCCTCGGGACAATGTTGGCTGGGAACCCTGTTCCCAGCACCTCTCTGGTGTCCCTCCCGTACACATGCTGGCAGCCCTCTCTCAGTATCCTGAAGCTGTTCCTTGTGTAAAGGACAAGACAGAACTGCAGTAACCTGACAAGTCACTTATCCTTATGGCATGGCTCCGTTCCCAGCTTCTTTCCTATTACGTCCTTAGTCTCAAGCAATTTGCAGTAAGGTCATGGGATGAGACTGGATGGGATGGGAGGCTCTCACATCTTCTAGAGGTCTGGGGGAGAAAGGGTCACAAAGGCAGGCAAGGACTCTGTTGGGTGCTTCACCCTCAGGGAAGGGGTGGAACCAGCCTCCTGCACCAAGAGGGGTAGGAAATGCTGGAGCTCCCTGCTTCCCTGCCTGTGCTTGAAACTGCATTCATCTGCCAGCCCTGTTGTGCAGCAGTTTTAGGAGGGAGAGTGGCACCCTGCAGCGCCCTGTCCCCTGGCTGCCGGGGGAGGAAAAGCAGGTTCTGTGCAAATGTGCTCCCTTGGAGGCTGCGATGGGCTGAGACCAGCTAAGTGCTGATGTGCTCATGCAGAGACTGTCATCCACATGACTTGTGGGGAGCAGCGTGGCTGAGGATGGAAGGTGCCCCAGGAACTAAAATTCCTGTCTCCAGATTATTTGTGAGCCTGGGATGGAGGCATTCATCAGCAAGTTTCTCTGTAGAGTACAGCTCCCCAACTGCTCTGCATTTTCTGGTGTTATGTGTCTTATTGCAGCGGAAGGCACAGCCTCTGGTGCCAGTGGGGACACCCCAAAGGACCCTCAACATCTGCACAGTGCTGCTGGATACAATGGAGGGCAGGCTCTTGCACCCTTGAAAGGCCAGGTGGGATCTCCTGGACGCCTCCTCAGGGGCTGGAAACCTCCACCAGACACATGAACTGCTCCCTCAAGGTCACAGAGTAGAAAAGCAGCTGGAGCTGGTTCACATTTTCTTTTTTTAAACAAAATGAGCCTTTTCTTAGATACTGTTTTCAGGAATTTCACCAGGAAGGAAAAGATGTCTTTTATTTCAGGAACATTTTCTTAATGCTCCAAACTGACAGGCACACTGACAGCAAAAACATCCTGAACCCCCCTAGACTTTTATTTTTTGCACACAAGAAAATTTGCATATGTTAGCATATATATTTGATATATAATGTGTATATCCTCTGAAAAGTAATTAGTATTTTTTCAACCAGCTGCAATGATCACATGTTCCTAGGCTCCGTGCTGGCATAATTGGATGAAACTCTGTTGTACGTGTTATACTGCCGGTTTGAAGAATACATCCAAAAGTTCCCATCTGGCCCCAGGATTTCTGAATTTCTGTCAGTGTTTTAAAGCATCTCTACCATGGCCAAAAGGTCAGTACAACAGGAGAGGCTGAGGAGGCTGAGTCTGGGTGTTAAAGGTCATGTCCAAGAAACCCATCAGAATTTGTGCAGACTCCTGAAATCAGGAACCTGGGAGACAAAGTAGTTTAGAGAGCCCCAGTCCCTGACAGCACACTCGAAGAGTGGGGGCTATGGCTTCAATAATCTTGTTTCTGCTTGTTTTCAGTTATCACATCATGCAGCTAAACCTGGAAAGCCACTCCTGACAGCGATGTGTCATGGAAGAAATGTTTTTTTCTGAGGATACCATGAAGGTTTTCTGAGGATAAAGAATAAAACTTGTGCAACTTGTTAAAGGAGCTGCAATACAGCAGGAAAACTGTTGAAAGGAGAACTCTGTGTATCACTGAGGATATGAACTACCTGCCTAAAATTGATTGTCAACCTGCTCACGCTGTGGTCGGGTGAAAATGCTCCTCATCCTCCACTCTGGCCAGATTTTGTCATGGGGAAAGTAGGCAAGAGGCAAAATGCAAGGGTGACTTACATGATTTCTGATAGAGCAGCAGATGGAATATTTTTTTTTTTATTAGCAGATTTAAAGGAATTTAAATCTGGTGAAAAGTTCAGGTGAAGAAGAGTTTAAGAAGTAAGAAAGGGTAAGGCTTGCTTTCAAATCTCCTCCTCCAGGAGTTTTGTTGATGCCTGTGAGCAAAGCAGTTTTGGGTTCAAGGGGGGCTGAATACCCCTTTGTTAAAAGGAGCTCAGCTGCACTTGTCCACCTTTCAAGGGCATTGTGGGCATAAATACTGCCAAATGCTGAGATGCTACAGCAATCACAAATACACTTGAATAAGAAGGTTTCTGTGTTGCCCAGAGGCAGCCATTTACCAGCTGGAAACTCACTGCATTGAGAGGTTTTATTTCAAAGTAAGCTCAGCCACAACAGCGAATGACATCCTGGTGTGTCTGGTGGTGAAAGATGACGTGGTCTGAGGAGCTCTCTAACAGCATGCTCTGAAGCAATTTTGAAGGAGCAAGTCTTGATAGCCTTGCCTGCGGATGGAGAGCAGCGTGGAAGGCCGTGGTGAGGTTGTTGTTTGCTGCTTGTGATGTGCAGGCTGGAAATCAGGCTCCAGGCTTGAGACAGCACAGGAACCTCAGATCTTCAGCATGGATAGCAACAGGGAAATGTGTTTGCTGGTTCCTCTCAGCACTTGCTTGAGCTAATTGCAAAATGTGAAGGATGATGAATGGCAGCAGAAAGCATACCTGACAGAAGGCTTGGGAAAAGGCAGTGCATGTTCACAAGAGCTTGGACACTCACAAGCAAATACTGTTTTTCTTCCAGTCAGGTGTCACTAACAAAGTGCAGCTACTGTTACCCAAAATGTGAAACAGTGAAAAACTTTGTTTAGGAAAGCCGAATGGGGGCAAGAAATTCAGGAATATTTATATTTCATTGGCCCTATTTGTGGACAAAATACCAGTGCAGCCCTGGATTTCACGCTGTTGCAAGCTTCGAAGCTATTGCTCTGTGCCTTTCAGCCAAAGGAACTTGGACTTCGTGGGCCTTCTCTGGTCAACACAGGAACAATTCCCCTTAGCAGAAGAGTCACCAGCATGCTGACAGGGCAGATGGACCCCTGGCATGAGGACAGAACACACAGCAGCTCTGCCATGCACATGCCAGCCCAAGAATGCCAGCACTCGGACCTTGCTAGGAGCCACCAGGGCCAGGAGAGGCGCCGGGGCCAGGACAACAGCACATACACCATTTGAAGACACCCAATGACAAATCCTCCAGGTTCTCTAATTGTTTTCTCACTCTGCAACCTTCTTCTTCACCAGCCATAAGACTCTTGTTGCAGGCTCTGAGCGTTACCATGGTGTTCAGGCCACCAGGGTCACCTCACCAGCTCTATCAAAGCCCCTTGAACAATAAACTGCTGAAAACACTGGGTATCTCTGTGGTTCCAGCTAAAGGAGTGTTACAGCTCTCCTTTGTCCTCAGAGCAGATGCTCTGAGATGTCTAGGGGCTCCATGGGTCCGGATTTGGATCACTTTCCCCATGACCTGTGCAAGCTGAGGCAGAACTCTGCTCATCCTGATACCCCTTGTTGAACTCTCATGGCTGTGGTGACACGAGGCACCCAGCACCCATGTTTTTCTCACACTTGCTCATCTCATAACCTTACAAGGGATACAGAATGGCAGGAATATTTCTTACTCCTGCATTTTTTTTACACCTCCAGATGTTTCGCTTCCTCTTTTCCCTCCCACCCCCAGTGACATGATGATGAGAGACTCATTCCTGGAATGGGGTTGGGAATTACATTTTGGGGGATTGCTTTTTATTTGTCTTTTCTCAACTCTAGCAGCTGCTGGTTACTTCCTTTTGCCTGATGCCATGGGCATCAGTGGGCTTGTTCTCCCCTTAAAGGACTCTGCTAATCTCCAGCCCACCCCTGCAGGGCCCTTGTGAAGCACAGACAGGCTTCCATGACTGCCCAGTTTTGCATTTATCTCACAATCCTCCAGCTCATTCATCCCCCAGTTTGATAAAATCTTTTTAGGGCTTCTCACAATCCCTCATAGTTCTGTCCTTTCATCAATTTCCTTCCTTCTTCTATTAACAAATAAAACCCTCCACAGTATGATGCCACCTGCATAGATCTCACCTCTTGCTCTGTCCTCTTGCTTCTCCAAACCATTAATAAATATTTTCAGTGATGCCCCTCCCAAAACTAGTCCCTTGAGTCTTTCCCGTTTAACCTCCCTCTGCTCCAAGGATCATTTATTCACTCCTACCCTTTGTATCCCATTGCTTGAGCAGTTTTTGACCCACAACAGGATGCTGCCCCTTACCCTACAGATATTTATTTTCCTTAAGAGTCTCCTGTGAGGAACTCCACCAAAAAGCCTTTAGAAAAATCCAAGAAAATTATGTCCAGAAGAGCCCTTTATCCTATTTGCTGTATTAACTCTTTCCCAGGTTTTGGCATGCTCAGAAGTCATAGATTTCTGTGTCTGCTGCATTCACGCTCATCCCCATGTGCTGTCTGTTCAAAAATCTCACCAGACTTTTGAGGGCTGGGATGCTCTGAGTTACTCATCCATCACCAGATTTCTCAGGATCCTACCAAACCAAAGGTCCACAGGACCCCAGAATATGGGGAGGGAGGGATTTTAAAATAAGGGAAAAACTGTGGGGCCCGGATGAATATTCCCACTTTAATTAGCCCAATCATCCCCCTGGAAAGTGTATTGGGGAGAAAAAACACTTCTTTGTTTATTTTCAGATTTTGATTAGATTTCTGTGTCTTTCATTCACTGGTTCTGTTTACTTTTAAAGTTTCTGGGTTTTTTTAGAAACATGTTAGTTAGTGTTCATTCTTTCACCATGGGATCTTTTAGGCAATCATAAGCCTTTTTCAGCTAGAAAAAAATACCCCTATGTTTTCCAAATAGGAAAAAACCTTTATTTTAACAAGATCCTGTGTTTATTCCCTGGCATCTCCACAAGGGTGCTGCTCTTTATCCCTGTGTGCTGTGAACTCTTCAGGAGGACCTTGACAGGCTGGAGGGAAGGGTAAACTTTGAAAGTCAGCAAAGTTGAACTGTCTGAAGTTCAGTGCAGGTCCTGCACGTGGGGAGAAACAAGCCCATTCACAGTCTGGGGGATGCCCTGCTGAGAAACAGAGCCGAGGAGAAGGAGCCGGGGATCCTGGTGGACAAGAACTTGCCCCTCTGCCCCTGAGCCAGCAGTGTTCTCTGCTGGAAAGCCAAGGGTTCTTTGGGATGCCTCAGGAAGAGCATTGCCAGCAGGTCAGGGAAGTGATCCTGACCCTCTGCTGAACCCTGTGTCATGTGGATCACTGTGTCCAGTCCTCAGCTCCTCAGGACGTGGGAGATGTGGAGCTTTAGGAGCAGGTCCACAATTTCTTGGTATAGAAGACATGGCCAAGATCTTTGTTTGAACTTTATCTCAAGTTTGGTGTTCAGCTTTTGGAAAGATGTTGAAAATGGAATGATTGAAAAAAGGAGCTGTAAAAATGATGGGAGGCCTAGGAAAAAAAGAAAACTTGGAAATGAATGTGAAGAATTTTATCCTATTTAGCCTACTAGAGAGAAGGGTAAGAAGTAATTTGACCTATAGGTATCTATACAGGAAGATGGTATTTGATATTACAGTCCTCTTTAATTGAGCAGACAAAGGAAAATGAGATCTAATGTCTGGAAGATGAAGATGGAAAAATTAAAGGTGGATATGAGGTGCAGCTTTTCTTTTTTTTTTTTTTTTTTTTTTTTTTTTTTTTTTTTTTTTTTTAATAGGCTGAGCAATTAACCACTGGAGCAATTTCCAAGAATGGAAAAAATATCCATCACTCGAGGTTCTGACGTCAAGACTGGATGGCTTTCTGAAATCCCATGTCAGTGCCCAGTCATGAGTGCCATGCAGGACTGCTGTAATTCCATGGATCGGGTCCTTCAGGAGGTCAAAACCAATTACCATAATTGCACTGTCTGCTTTAAATTCACTGAATATCCATGGCCCTTTCTCCACCACGTTTCTAAGGCACGACTACTTAAGAGCAGCACATCAGAAACTTCTGTTTAAGTTGAAAATATATCTAGAAGAAAAATTGCCATGATGTCCTGATGTCCTTTCCTTTTCCTTCTCTAAATGGCCTTTGGGAACACAGAGGCAGCACTGAACACCTTTCCCCACCACTTTTGTCTTGAAGATGCATCTATGGAAAGGCTGCCTGAGGCTGGTCCCTCCCTGTCAATCCCCTCCCACAGCTGGGCAGTGAATTCCCACTGCCATTGTCTCCCAGTCCTGGCATTCCCCACCCAAGCTACTCCCAAACCAGCCACTTTGTGTATTTCCCCACTACGGCTTGTGTTTGTGAATTCCCTTCACCTTTGTTTTGCTGTGATGTTTGCCCCAGTACACGCAAACCTCATCTGGCTGTTTTCTAACACCACTGCCTGAAACTGGTCTCATTGTTTTCACGCATTTACCTTAAATTTCCACTGCGTCCTATTGTTTCACACCTCACACTGGGAGAGTGAGGTTATCATGCGAACCCAGAAGTGGGCAGCCTGAAGGCTCTCTTACTCTTGCTGCCCATTTCTGGCAGCATGAAGAGCTGACACAAAGAGTGACAAGAGGAACCATGTACGTTTTTGTGCTCCTGCTTCCAGGAAATTCTCCTTGTTGTGTGTTTACAGAGCACCTCGCAGAGCTGGCCTGCAACGCAATTTCCCCAGGGGCATGCAGAGAGGAACTGTTACTATCAATTACTGCAATTATTGCAATTATAATAATTATTATTCTGTCACTTAAATTTCAGCAATTAATTTTTCCAGAGTCTAGTTCAAGCCATTTTCTCTCTGCCAGATGCTGATCACAGCAAGAGCGAGGTGCAGCATCTGCTGCTGATCAGAATCTGGTTTAACTCATGAAATACTGCAGGGGCAGGTGCTCGGTAAAGGGCAGGCCTGGGTCTCTTTGATGGGCTCAGGGAGAGCCCATCAAAGCAGCTGAGTGTGCAGTGTGATGTTTATGCTGCAGACCAGGCACGATGTTAGTCTGGGTACTGCAGGCTGGAATAGGACTGTGCTAAACTGGGCTACGAGGGTTCAGGGGCAGGGTATTGTCAGACTAAGGTGGAGGGTGGATTATCCAAATTTAGGCAGCTGAAGGGTGTGTCTCTGAGCTATGGCAGAAGTGAGCAACCCAGGGAGAGAGCCTGGCCATGCCAAGGAGCAGTTCGTCCCTTCCTTGTAGGAGCAGCTCCTGGCAGTGTATCACATCACCCTCTGGAGACACCGCCTCGTTTGCCCCACTGGGTTTGGTGAAGTCCAAAGTGTCTGTTTAGACCAGACACCTGCCTTAAGTGGGAGTAAAATCATATCCTTCACATTCTTAATTGTAGGTTTGACAAGAAACCTTGACATGTGAGAAGAATCCATCGATCCAGAGGTTTGGGAACCACCAATTCCAGATAAATGTAGGAAGGACAAAGCAAGTGGCAGTTTCCTCTCATCAACCAGCACCAAGTGACACTAATAACACAGTGTTTTGGCAAAAACCAATACGGAATATACAGGTCACCTTCCTGAGTGACAGATCCTGAGACCTAAAATTGGCATCAGTTGGACAGGTCCATTGAGAAGTATTTACCTTTTTTTTTTTTTTGCTTTTGTATCAGCTCAGAGGTGGCTTACACCATATTCAGGGTGCAATATTAACCTCACACGAGATGCTGCTTCCTCAGGCATCACTGCTGCTCCTCGTTATAAGCATTCTTCTACTGCAAACCCTGAGAAATCCTACACCCAGGTCAGCAAACTTGAAATGAAGGCAGGGAGCTCTACCTCAGGAGGCAGTTGTCCTAGAAATGCTCATAATAGATATTCAGTTCACTGCTGTAAGAAAGGGATTGAATGATATCTTTGAATCTTTCAGTAGCAAGACAGTAGGCAGAAACTAGGAGATTGCTGCTGTCTTCTTATTGATATCGTGTCCAATTCTGTGTTCCTGCCTTCCAAAAAGACCTTTAGTTAATTAGAAGAGGATAAGAAAACTGCTGCCACAATGACTTGATGTTGGGGAAGGTTGTCTTCTAGTGAGGAATTCACTTACATTATTTATCCAAGGGAAAATTAAGAGGCAATTGGATCATGGCCTATGGGTCTGGGCATTGAAAAACAGTCCAGGGAAATAAATTGGGCTTTGATTTGCTGGGAAAAGACGGCTGAAAATCCAGTGGTAGGCAGAGGAAATGCAGTCACACTGGTAAAAAAGTGCAAAAAGTGAGTGGATAATGAGGCTTGGCAGGGTGACCCTTACTCATCTTAAAGCCAAGGCTGGGGATGTGCCGTGGTGCTCACAAATGTCATGTGAACAATGCAGAAACTGGTGGGGTAGAACTTTTCTCTCCTCACTGCTGCTTGGTGATTTGGATTCTCTGATTCCCAGGGCTACAAACAGCTGCGTTTTCTCACTGATAACAGAAAAAAAAGTCTTTCTCACACAGAGCAGT
Organism: Motacilla alba alba; assembly: GCF_015832195.1. Taxonomy (NCBI): domain Eukaryota; kingdom Metazoa; phylum Chordata; class Aves; order Passeriformes; family Motacillidae; genus Motacilla; species Motacilla alba. The sequence goes on from NC_052046.1 coordinate 8,502,773, forward strand.
ATGAGTTAGGAGTGTAACAAAGTCTGCCATTTTAGGCATCAGGGACAATGTCTGTTCTTTAAAAGACACTATTTAACTTCACTTGTGTGGTTGCTTGAATGTTTCTTGGTGATCCATGGGAAGATATCCAGAGAAAAAACAAAATAAATGGAGAATAAACCAGACATGAAACACCTTGCTTTCAATTTGTCTTCTTCAAATTAAGAAAATTATAAAATAAAAGGCCAGTTTTTTCATGATCCACCAGCAAAGGCCACGTTTAATTCTGTGTAAAGTAAGTGAAGGTTTCTACTATTTCAGTAGTCTCTTTAGCGAGCTCTGCTTTAGTGGTGGTGTTTAATGGGTCTCTAGCTGAAAAAAAAAAAAAAAGGTAAGGATGATTTTTCCTTTTTTGATGGCAGAGCTGCAGAAGGCTGCAGGCTGAAACCCAGGGCTGTGAGTGGGATTCCTGGGGCGGGTCCAAGACAAAGCTGGACTCTGACTCTGCTTCCGCATTTTTGAAAGGCTTTGGGACTGCGAGGCTGGAGGTTTGTTACATGAAGGCAATCTGCCCAAGGTAACTGATCAAAAAAGAGATAGGTGGGATAAATAAACTGTGTAAACAACTTCATGAGTGTGCTGTGTTTGACAGGGATAGAGTTAATATTTTGCACAGTAGCTACCATGGGGCTGCAATCTGGATTTGGGCTGAAAACAGTGTTGATAACAGAGGAATGTTTTTTTAATTTATTGCTGAGCAGATCTTGCACAGAGTCAAGGCCTTTTCTGCTTCTCACGCCTCCCCACCAGTGAGGGGCTGGAGGCTGGGAGGGGCCACAGATGGGACAGCTGACCTCAGCTGACCATGAGGACACTCCGTACCATATGGCAACATGCTCAGTATAGAAATCTGGGGAAAGAATCTAGGGGAAGGGAGAACATTTGGAATGGTGGAAGTCATCTTCCCAATGAGGCGTAACCATGAGGCGTGATGAGTAACCATGAGGCGTGATGGAGCCCTGCCTTCCTGGAGAAGGCTGACCATCTGCATGCCCATGGAAATGGTGCTCTAATTCCTTGTTTGGTTTTACCTACGAGGCTGTTTTCATCTCAGTCTGCGGGTTTTCTCACTTTAACTGCTCTGATTCTCCACTCCATCCCTACACAAAGGGAGTGAGCAAGTGGCTGTGTGGGGTCCAGCTGCTGTCTGGGGTAAAACCATGACAGTGAGGAATAAGTACCATTTCTTTAATCCAGCGAAGAATTGCACCAGTCAGAACCAGCAGCTAGAATTCGATTGAGGCAGATGAAATTCAATTCTGAGGGAGAACACAGGTTTTTCACTGTGAGACCAATTAACCACTGAAACAAACAATGAAGGAAGCAGTGATTTCCAGCCCTGCTCATATATTGGGCTGACATGCCATATGGAGCCATAGGCGGATCCAAAATGGGGTAAAAATGGGCTGCATGAGGTGAGAGAACATCTCCTGATGGTGCTAGTCAGGTGAAGCTCTGCCCTCCAAGTTACCACTGGCCAGAGGGGATGGCTGTGTGGCCCATTTGCAGTTTAAGACAAAGACTGGACTTCTTAGCCAGGAACATGCAGAGACATTTCAGCAGGCTCTGCTCAGCTACAATTGCATAATGAAGTCATTTTAGGAGGAAATGTTTATGTTTAGTTCACTAACAGGGCTTCATTAAGAGCCTTTATAGACCAAAAGACAAAGAGTAACCCAATCAAAGGTTCCTGATGAAGAGAAAACAGCAAAATAGGAAAAACAGAATTTCCTACATACCAGGAATGTGTGAGCCCATTCCCTGCAATGAACAGAGATACAGTTTCTTCATTGACTTACAAGGACATTTAGTGCTTATTTGCATATGAGAACGCGTGCACAGAGAAGCACAAGCCCACAGAGATGTCAGCCCTCCCAGATATGAGTCCTGGCTGGGGTGCAGTACATCCAGCCTGTTTTGCAGGGTACAGGGCTGTAGGTGTGAGAGGCTGGGTTAGTGATGAATGCATCTGGAGGATGGAGTCCAAGAGGGTGGAAGAGACTGCAAAGTGGTGCCACAACAGGACAAGATCCAGCCCTGGCCCAATGCTCTGAGGACCCAATTTCTCATATTTTGCACTCTCTGCAGGACCAGCTTGAGCTGGATGGCTCCCCAGTTGCAGGTGATCCAGGAGGAAATGCACACACAACTACCAAACCACCCCTCCCCCTGTGTGCCTAATCCAAGGGGTGGAGGGATCACATGAACGATCCCAAATCCTCCAGGGCTTCTCTTGCTGGAAGGCAAAGGGTCAGGGCCAGAGTCATAGGTAAACACAGCCCTACAACCTGAATCTCCAACACCCCGGGAGCGGAACCCCTCCACTGTGCTTGTTCCTGTCCTTCTTTCTTCACTGGCGATGTCTGCTGTAAGGAAGGGTGTCTGGCAGAGCCTGCAAAGGGAACCTTGTGGACACTGATGTCTCTGAGCTTATCCTGGCAATCAGAGTTGTGCAGTCCCAGCTGTCTCCAAGACATACCATAGTCCCTATGTCTTGCCAGCCAACACCTGGACCTGGCAGTCCTGAGAAAACAGACCTTTCTCTCACAGACAAAAACAGAGTAAAAATAAAATATTACCCATGTGAAATATCTCCTTTGCAGTGAGTTGAGGGACAAAATTTGCCAGTGCAAAGGACCTCCTAGGCTGCTGCAGTCACTCATCCACAAGAACCAAAGCCTCTAATCCCATTAAGAAACTTATCTTTCCTGATGGACAAAAAAGCTTTCTCCCATCAAACGTCTATTCTGATGGAAATCTTTATACCAGAACTCCTTCTGTCTCACAAAGGGCCAGGGTGCAATACAAGCCTTTGATGTTGTGTTTGGAGTATAATGAAAGGCATTAATTTGAATAGAATTATTGAAATGGCATGTCTGTTTCTGCTATTAATAGAAAAATCTTAAAACAATGAGCAGCAGAGATGGGGTCTATTGCAGCAAGCAGGAACAAAGGCAGAGCATTTTGCTCTGGTTGTGTTACGGGAATGGCTTCAGGTCTCTAATGTGCTGGGCTCTGCAAAGAGCAGAAACAACAAACCTTGCATGAGGCCAAAAGAGCAAAATCTTCAGACCTGGGCTCTGCCTGCACATCTCCTACAGCTCAAAAGCTGCAGTGCATCCAAGAAAACCGCACAGAATGGATTCAAACCAAATCAGTGGTGATGGGTCCTCATTTACCAGGGCAGCTCCTTGCCAGAGGGTGCCATGGCTGCTAAAAGTTTATCTGGGTCCAAGGTGAGACTGAACGAATTCACAAAAGAGAAATCTAATCAGGATCAAGCCTATAATTCCCTAATATTTGTAGCATGGGAAGGATGCAGGAGGGGAGGATCATACCTGCGTGACATGATATTATGCCTTCCTTACACATGCACATTTATCAGGATGCTGAGATACCAGACTTTAATCTGACTTAATAAAATTGTTCTGATAGTTTTGAGTTCTTCTGATCCCTGTATATAAAGAAGCATTTGTATTTTTATATCTGTGCATCATTGCATAATAAGCTGAAAATCAGAAATCTAGGTGGATTCTGTGGTGAAAAAATAAAAAACCCAAACAACACTTCCCAGGGGATTGGGTTTCTAATAATTGCCTCTTTGTCTTTCATGTTTGCTTTCCAGGAACAGGCTGGCAAAGTGACTCAGGGATCACTGCTGCTGTGCTGTACTTTGGGAGCAGAGCTGGCAAGTGGGATGAGGCACCTTGTGGGCACTGGCTCCACAAGGAGCTCACAGTGGGAAATAGCTTAAGGACAGCTCTATGTGTGGGGTGAAATTAGACAGCTCCCCTGTCTCAGGAGACTGAGAATCTCTGGGGAAAGATGACAGAAACATGCTTTTGCCACAGAGTGTGACACAGAGGCCAAGAGATCAGGAACCCTCAAGAAGAAACTACTTAGTGGTGTAGTCAAAAGTCACAAATCCCACCAGCATCCCCAACAGCTGTTTCCATGAGGGAAGGACCACAGCGAGTGATGTGAGTTTATTCTTTGCCTCAACAGGTGCTTTCTGACTCAGACAACCCCTTCACCTGTATCCACTAATTTTACCTCCAGAGCTGGTTTGATGGGCAAAGGATGATGCAAGCCCCAGCTCAGGAACGGGCTGAGAGCACACATGGGCAGCATGGAGATCAGCTGCAGGAGGAGTCTAGAGAAAACCTGTGTGCTCTGGGATGCCATTTCCAGCATTTCCTTCCGCCCTCCAGGAAGACTTGCCTTGCGCATCTGCTCTGAGTCTCTGTCATGGCTTTGCTTCTCCCCAAGACACCAACACCAAGGCTAGCAACATCCTCCCTCCTTCAGGTTCTCTGTGGTTCTCCACCGCATTGTTGGGGTTTGAAAACATCCACACACAGAGGTCCTGCAGAGATCTGAGAAAGTGACCAAGTCTGGAAATTACCCAGGTACAGACAGAAAGAAGAGAAACCAGCAGTGGGTTTGCAGAGCAGAGGAGCAAGTGACAGGAATGGGAGGCTAGTTAAAATTAAAGCTGTGAGTTGGGGGAGACCAGAAGAAGCTGAGAACAGGAGACAGCATCACAACTTCTGGTTTTTGCTGCTTTGGTTTTGACTACCTGGCAAATCCTCCTGTAACATTCCCATCCCTTTCATTCAGGACGCTGCGGTTTCATTCCTGTTAGTCACCACAGACGAAGCCAGCACCACATTTTACCTTCCCCAGACTGGGAGAACAAGGCTGACGCTTTGCATCTTGAAAGGGGAGCGGGCAGCTTGGCAGACAGCGCCGTTGTGTGTTGCTCCCACTGCCGCAGCCAGGAGCCTGCTTTGTGTCAGTGCCACTGAGCTTCCCGGGAGCCGGCCCCGCCGGGCAGCCGGGAGCTGGCACAGCCCTCTGGGAGGATGCTGGACCCTCTTGTAGGCCAGGAATCAGTGGGCTGGTGGCCTCTGTATGACAGGTAGTTATAACTGATAGCTTGTGGAGGTGCTGCGTTTCTTCTCTGCAGCAGTAACACAGCCCAGGCCCCCGGTTTGAAAACCCTGAGCTGCTATCACAGCTGCATCACTATTACTTTTGCATGCTGTTGCTGAGTGATGCTGCTGGATAGAATATTCAGCAATGTGAGCAATTAAGGGCATGTCTATATGCATTGAAGGGCATAAAACAAAGTTTCAGCACAGCAGGAGGGTCCACTGGGAAGCTGGAAGCAGGAGACCCATGTTGCATCTCCTTCAAGGACGCAGTCTCAAGCTCTGGAATGATTCTTGGGACCAGCTTTGCACAGGGCATGCTTCATCCCCTGCAGCAGAACTGCCCCAGAATGCATTTTGTTTAGTGCTTATTAAATCCATCCCTCAGCTGCTGCACCAGGCCCTCTGTCTCACCAGCTGCCTCTGAAGCACAGCATTTTCTAGGGGCACTTTCTGGTTTTCTGGCACAGTAGTTTTCTGGGGGCAGTGAGGGCTGACACAGAAGCTTACTCCACCTGAAGAACTTGCAAGCTGTAAACTTCTCCCTGCTTTTTATCTGGGCTGATTGGCTGTTGGTTTTTCACACACACTTCCAGAAGCCTGGTCTCCCAGGAACACCAGCAGGGAAACCAGTGGAAAATGGCAAAGCCAATGAAGTTCTTAATGGTGTCAAACTGAGCATCTACAGCTAAGATAGACACAAATACAGTATCAATGATGCATTTAGAAGGTTACCTCTCATGATAAAAGGGAGTTGCAACAAGGAGATTTCTCCAATCCTCCTTCCTTCCTCTTCTTACTCTTCCCTGAAACTTGTCATTGTTGATGAAATGGCAAGACCTGCAGCACATGGGAGGAACAGCAAACACCAAATAAAGCCTGGGACAGGACCTGCAGCAGACAAAGGTCCGTAGTGTAACCCACAGACACATTCACTAGAGTCTGGCAATTATGCTGGGTGTTAATTGCTGCTGCACGAGGTGGGATTCAACAGCACTGGCACCTCGGAGTTGGCACCAGTGCAGCCCCACAGCAGCCCCTGCTCCACCTCTCCTTGCCTTTGCTCACCACCTTGCTCCTCTCTGTCCTTTGGCAAACCTGGCCGGCACATTTGGAAACGATGAGATAAAGCTCACAGAATGAAAAGGTTTTGAGCAGGTGCTGGATCTATTGATTCGTCTGCTGGCCTTTCAATTGCTGGGGGTCACATCTCCAAGTTCTGCCATGAAATAACAAGGACTATAAATAAAACAAACAGTCTGAAATTTTTCACAAGGCTCCAGTCACTAGCAACTTCCAGAAGACAAAGTACCAGGTGATACTGAAGTCCTCAGGAAATACAACCAAAGCTGTCAGGCTGTAATCCACAAACACTTTCCTTACCAGCCATATGGGTGAACACCTCTCTCACCTCCTCCTCTGCCACCAGCAGCTCTTTCTCCCCTCTCTGCACCACTCCTGTAAGCAGATGATGAACTCTAGGTGATCTAGCTTAAACATAGGTGTGTGTACATATTTCCATGTTTGATGCATATATCTTTACAGACAGCTTACTTTCTGTCAGTTCACTGACTGAAGTTATTGTGTGGTTTCAGAAAAGGGGGATGCTTTCCCATCACTTCCATCATTTGCCATGAATAACCACTGTGAGCTGTTTAGCCTGCCCTTAAATAATTTTAGCAGCAATTCCTCTGATATCTTCCTATGGACAGACTTTACAGCCAAAATCAGCTCCTCCTGAGAGCACTCCTCTCTATTTTTCAGCATAAATTTTCTTTTCCTTCTGCTTTGTGAAAGAGAGCTGTGGTACAAAAAAATGTTGTTTTTTTGTTTTATTTTTCTCAGGGTCATCAACTCACAGGATCATTGACTCATAGGATCATTTAGGTTGGAAAAGATTTTTGAGACCATCAAAGTTCAACTGTTAACCCAGCACTTTTCTGTTCACCACTAAACCACGTATGCAAGCACAGCACATCTTCTAGACAAACCCTCCTGGAGTCACATACAGCAGTTGCTGTGCAAAATCTGCTCATTGCAGGGGCAGAGGCTGAAGAGGGGGAACCCAGGGTGGACATCCCAATGGGGCTGCTGAGCTGGGGGAGGTGGCCCTGCATGGTGTGGGATTGACCTAGCATCCCAAGAATTCAAGTGAATAGAGTCAAGACAAATGGATGCACGGAGACAAAGCTGTGGCAGGGCTGGGCAGTCATGACAATGGAAAGGAGCAGAGTTTCATGCCAGGAAGTGGTGGACCACCAAGAGGTGCTGAAGGCCATTTAAGCTTCCCTCTCTTAAGTATTACTCCAAAATATCACTAAGGGACAGGCATGAGTGAACGTTTTTTCTGAGGATAGTGCTCTGCATCCTGCTGCTGCCTGGTGCCTTGTGTGCATTCATTCCATCAGGTTCCCAGCAGACTGCTCTGGCTCACCAAGGCATCGTGTGCCAGCTGAGGCAGGTAACTCCAGGTGCTGCAGACAGAGTTAATGGCTCTGAGTCAGAAGAGGCTGTTCAGCTGCAAGTGAGGGGGTTAAAAACCTCAGCCAACAGCAGCACGACTGTTTGCTCCTAGCTGCTGGCACTGACAGACCGCTCTGTCAAAGCCACTCCGTGACAGGGGTGCCACAGCTGTCGGGGGAGAGAAAAGCTGGGTCAAAACACTGCGAGCTGTGCATGTCCCTGCTTGGCATTTTGCTTTTGCCTGAGACTCCATCTCCCTTCTGCAAAATGGGAGTTTGCAGTTGACCTTCCTCCTCCCCAGCCTTTGCAAGCTCAGCGCCCTGCATGGGGTACAGGAGTCCTGCTTTTTGCAGGGGTGAGTCTCCTGCTCCTCCCACTGGGCTGGAGGCAGCTGGGTGGGTTCTCCTTTGCCTACTAAAGTGTGAGCATCACTGCCACACCACAGGACCTTTCTGCCAGCAAGAGCACTAGAAGGATTTCCTCTCCTTCACCTGGTGCGCGCTGCAATATCCCAGAAGCTTCTTGCTCTCCACATGCCCTCTCTCCTGCTGAGTGGGTTGAAACTGGTCTGTGTACTCCAAAATTGAGAGGGGAGGCACAGCAGCCCCCTGTGCACATCTGTACAGAGGCAGTGCTGGAGCAGATGCCTGTCCCTGAGGACACTGAGCAAGGTGAGCATGTCGTGCCTCATCCCCCAGGAGTTAGTGTCCTCTGCAGGGGTGAAACTTGGCAGGCAAGATACAAGGACAATTCAGAAAGGCAGGTGGTAAAATGTAATTTTAGATCCCATGCAGGCAAGAAAAGAGAAAAAAGAGATACTGAGAAGACTGAATTATTTGCTAGTTTGGAATGCTTAATTTTCCATCTTTTCTAGAACATTTGCATAATCTTTTCTTCTTTTTTTTTCATGTAGGATTTTTTGTTTTGTTTTAATTTTTTTGCTTGCAATTTCTTTTTTATTTTTTTCCCTTATGAAATGCTTTTTCGTCCCTGCTACCTTGGCAGCCTGTGTTTGAGCATGAGCAAATTATTCTGTGCTGAATACCTCAGAAGATGCCAGCTCTTGGGGGCCTCACAATGCAATTGCAATCAAAACCTTGGAAAAGGGGAGACTGGTGACAGGGAGGTCACCAATCTGAGTGGTGCCACCACTGCCACAGAGCAGGACTCCTGCACCCAGTGCAGCAGCCAGATGTATCCACAGCAGCCTATCTCACCCCTGCAGGGCCACGGGGTGTGCCTTTGGCTTTTCAGCCCGTGGCTGTGGGCTCAGGCAGGGGATGGTGCCCAGTGTGCCGTGGGTGGAGGTGTTGCTGAGCAGAGGCAAATATTGCTGCTCCTTGGCTTATTCAGCATTTCCCTTGATCAGAAAGTACTAAAGCTCAGAAACTCAGCAGAGGCTCTGCCAGAGTGTTTCAACTGGTTATTGAGATCCCTTGCTAAGCCCCCTCGGCACATCGTCAGGCTGACAAACACAAGCACTGCTGAAAAAAATGGAGACATTTCATTTAAAAATTGTGCTGAAAGTCAGCGTTCAGCCTTCTCTGCAAGAAAATGTGATTAAACATCTCCTCTTTAGCTTGAAAACACTTGCCAAGTTTTATCTGAAAATTCATTACACCCTCTCTCCACATACGTTTTCCAATGAATGCACTATTTATCTCCATCCTATTAAAAAATATACATAAATATCCGTCTCTTGCTGTAACACCAGACTGCGGGGCTCATGTGTGGGTTCAGAGCCAGACTTGCTTTGAGCCTCTTCATTTTCCTCTGGGTCCATAACTGTGTTGGAAATCTCTGGATGATGGACTTCCAATCATGTCTTGGGGAAGGGAGAGGCCACTTCCAAAGGGAAAACTGAGTTAAATAGTTTTAAAAAACTCAGAAAAGCCAAAAAACCCCAAACCAACACAAACAACCCAGGAAAAAACCCAACCCAAAGCCTCTTGGAAATAAAGATGAGCAATCTTCAGGCTCACTGGTTGCTTTGGAGCACCAGGGAAGGGATCCTTGATGGCTAGCACAGAGCTATCCAAGTGCTTCAAGTCCTGATCTCCCCAACCAACCCTCCTCCTAATGGGGAATATTTATTCTGTGTTGACAGAAGTCTGCTCCAGGGTGGGAGCTAATATTAATTATATGACAAACACATCCTTGGGCAGTGATTTGCATGCGGCCTTACATCAAACAACTCAAGGTCCTATAAAAGAGGAGCGGAGTCTGCTCCTGCTCCCTGCTGCATACTGAATGAATCCAGGCATGATATTTGATTGCTGTGACCTTCAGGAAGGTCTGAACCTGTTCCCAGCCCTTGCACGCCCACACAGGTGACTGGCACAGACTTGGCAGCCCATCCTGGAGGGGCTCTTCAGGTAGTTTGGAGAACCTCTTGTGAAATACCGGGTGTGCAAAGGCACAGGGTACCTCGAGCTGGGGTCTGCCTCCTTAAACCAGCATCATATTTACAGCTTTATCATCTGCAGAGAACAGCTGGTGCCTCATCCTGCTGCACACTCCGCAGTGTGACTCTCTAACTTGCAGTCTGATTTATGGAGCATGCCTTGCTTTACTCAGTAAAATTTAGAAATGACATAGAAAAAAAAAGTAAACTAACCCCCCCCAACCCCCCTTGGAAAAAAAAAAAAAAACCAAAAAATCAAACTGAATAAAAAAAAGAAAATGAAAATAAAAAGAAAATAAGAAGAAAAGTGGCTGAGCCTCTTTACTTCATGTTCCACTATCAGAACTGACAGGTAAAAGGGCAGATGGGAAAATACCTGCTGAGAATGAAGGAAGATCTACTAAACAGAAATCTATCTCACTCCCCATGAGGTTATCAATGCTGTGGTGATCTGAGTATGAAAATAACATATTGTCAGAGTCGGGTGCCAGCAGAGGAATAGCCCAGCTATGCAGGGCCTCACAAAGAAACAAATCTGGGGTATTTGGAGCAGCCCAGCCAAAGGATATCTGATCCTGGAACTGTCTCTTATTTTGCTTATCCATTTCATTACCCGTGGTTGCCTTTCACTGCCAGAAGACACGGAAACAGCACCGTGAAATCCTCTGGCTCAAGGGGATTGGTTTGGAGATGTTTGGGAAATCTGATGATTTTTCCCTCCATCAAAAAAAAGAAAAAAAAAAAAATCTGATTTCTCAATACCAAAATTTGCCTTAGGGAAGGGTTGGAATTGATGGATTTCCCAACTCTAAAAATAATTGTTCCCAATACCTTTTGGAATTGTAAAACTAAGGGTCTCTGACTTCTTTCAGTGCTTACTTAGAAATGCAACCCCAGGGTAACAGAAATGTTTGAGGCAAGAGCAGAGCAGTCGACAATGACAGTAGTGAAATATTTTGACTGTGCCAAACCAGTCTTGAAGGATTATTATTCCAGTTCTAGCCCAATCTGGAACAGACATTTTGTTTGTTTTCCTTTTTTTCTTCTTCTTCTTTTTATTTTTCTTTTATTTAATCTTAAAAATGTTCACAGCATAGGAAATAGCTCTGGGGGAGGCTCCTGTTCTGCCAGAATCCTATCATTTCTGTGGAGACTCCATGGAGCTGGTACCAGTAGGAAACTATCAGGAAAAAAGGACAGAGGCACAGAGAGTGTTCTTGACAGAGTGAAGCTGCCCATGTCCTGACTGCATGAAACTTGGGAAACTCCTTACAGGAAAACGAAAGACGGAAGATTAATCTATGCATTAAATTGGGTGTTTCTTCTGAGCCCAGCACTGGGCTGTATCTTAATGACTTGAAGGTAGGTATAAACCACTTGTGTGGGGTTTCTGAGAGGAATCCCTTTCCAATACCCATCATCCAGAAAGGAGATCTTAGTAACTCCTCATGCCCCCACTTCCCTTAAATGTTTTGCTTACAAAATTAAAATCTGCTTATCTTTTGTTTTGCTTTGAATATTCCCTGAGAGCCTCCTCCCACCAGCCGGGATTCAGGACCTGTATCCTCATTTCAAGGGAGCAATTCTTGTTCAGCTCTTGCTAGTGCTCTGCCTTGCCTCTCCACTAGGATATGGTCCTGACAATGCTGGGAGCACTGCAGGGTGGGATTCAGGATGAGACTTAGGTGCAGCTCATGGGAGCCTCCCCAGAAAAGAAGCTTGTCCAGGCATCAGGATCCTCACCAAGTAGGAGCAGAATGCCGCAGAAACAGCCCTCAGGGTGGGGAGATCTTTATATTTTCCTTGCTGATGTAAAAAAGCCCCAGATATGTTGGAATCCCATTTCCTGGTGATCCTGAGAGAGGGTGCACCAAGGATGGAAACAATTTAAGGATGTAGATTAAAAAGAGGGAAATGAGGGAAAGATGTTGCCTGATGGTATGAGGACTCTGGAAACCCAAGTATCAGGTGATAGAGTACAAAAAGGAGGTTGAAATGTGGAGAACAGAAAGGGAAAAGTCTGAGAATGAAAGAGAACAGCAGCTGCCGATAGTGTGTCTTTGATGGAGAAGGGGATACACACAGCTGCCAAGGGTTTTTTTTTTCACCTTCATGTGTGAAAATTCATGTGAATTATTTAATGAGCAGATTTGCATATTTTCAAATAAATTGCAGTTTATCCTGCCATTGCTTCTCATTCTGTTTCTGTTGACAGAAGCTGTTGCTAATCGAGGAGCTCTTTTTCTGTAAGGTTTTATAAGAGGTGCTCACTGAGACACTGTTACTCCTTCCAGGAACACACCAGGAGGGGGAAAGGCCTGGAGACAGGATGAGATTTCTCTTAGGACGCACACCAAAATCCCATTTCCCAGTGGGAACAAAATACTTTTACGATTCCACGCTATGCTTCACTTAGGGTGGGAGGAATCTGAAGGAGGACTTGCAGTGATGTGAAGACCAGAGTTAAAAGTGTAGGCACTTGTCAGGAGCCTTTATCTCTAGAACAGCAGGCAAAACAAATAATTGTGCTGTATTAATAAAGCCTGGGGATGGTTTTCTATAAATATGCCTGGGGAGTAAGTACACAGGGGTAGGAGACCTATTTCAGCCAAAGGATAGTTCTGGCATGAGAACAAATGTATATGAACTGGCCATGAATAAACCAGGCTGGAAATTGGTCTAGGGCTTAGAACCATTAGAGCAATTGGGTTTGGGGCAACCACCCAGTAGGAGCCATGGAGGCAGAAATCCAAATAGCTTTTAGGAGAGAGCACACTCCAGCTCTGAAAGGGCGTGGTGATGTGTTGCTGCAACAGCAGGGATTGAATTTGGCAAGTCTGGAATTCCCTGCCAGCCCCACGTTCTTGTGTTTCAAGTGTTTGGGAGGTTTGACTGCTCTTTTTTGTAGACAAATATGGCTTTGTGAGCAAAAGCAAATAAACTGCTGGTGGAAAAATTTATTTGAACATTTTTCAGGGTATTTTAAGGCAAAAAGAGTTGAAAACAAAAGCTGAAAAGCCAGCTTTCACCTCCCTATCAGAGCTATGACAGCCTGGGGTGTCTTTTCCAGATAGGAAAGCCGAAAAATGAAGGTGTATAGAAGCACCACTGACCTCTGGGCTCAAAGACAACATTGAGATAGGGTATCCTGGAGGCAGTGACCACCAAATTCCAGAGCAGTTTCCCAGTCTTAGGCAGGAAAAGTGTCCCACCAGGCATTACTCAGAGACAGAAAGGATGGAGCTAAGTTTCTGAAAAAAGTTCCTCCTCATCAGTGCCTTGACAGCCCCCTGCTTCACATCACAAGCCAGCAGTGATTTCCTGTCCTGCCCAAGCCCAGGTTTTTATTTGCTAGTTCCTCCTAGGACGTATCAACATCATGCAGTTTGTGGACGAACAGCCCCATGCACCAATGTAAGTCAGGAACCACCTGCTGGAAAGCAGCTCAGCAGAAAAGGCCCTGGGGGGCCTGGTGAGCACAAACTGACCATGATCCAAAGGACAGTGGCATCCTGAGCTGCACCAGGATCAGCATTGCCAGCAGGTGAGGGGAACTGATCCCTGCCCTCTGCTCAGCCCTGGTGAGGCTACAGCTGCAGCGTTGTGTCCGGTGCTTGGCTCCCCACTGTGGGAGAGACATGGATGTGTTGGAGAGTGTCCAGTGAAGGACTGATGGAGGGGCTGGATCCTGTCTCCCGTGAGGAAAGGCTGAGGGAGCTGGGACAGCTCAGCCTGGAGAGCACTGAGGCGGGTGCACCATAAGGGAGGGTGACAGAGAACAGAGCCAGGCTCTTTCCAGCGGTACCCAGTGGCAGGAACAGAGGCAAGGAGCTCAAACTGGGACACAGAAGGCTCCTTCTGAACATCAGGAAACACTTTGTTGCTGTGAGGGTGACCAAGTACTGCAACAGGTTGAGTCCTCAACCTGTAAGGTCCTCAAAAGGTATCTGGACACAGGCAGCCTGCTCTACATGGTCCTGCTTGGAGAGACAGCTTGGATAAAATCACAGAGCTCTCTGTCAGTCTTAGCTAACCTGGGATTCTGTGAGATCCACAGGCAAATGATGTTCTGTTTCAAAGGCTCTATTTTATTTGCAATCTGCCATCTACAGTTTTCATTTGAAGCCTGCTAACTCCATTGTAAGGAACAGAAAACAACTGGCTTCTCTCCATCCCTTCCTTTCCTCACAATCTTGCAGACCTTTCTCACGCTTTGGTTATCAGTTTGTCAAATCTTAGCCTCAGCTTATTGGGTTCCTCCTCACGCAGCTGCAGTTCTATTGCTTCGCTTGCTATTTTTGCCTTTTTCCAAACCTTTCCCAAAGCAGCTCGCTCTGGGGAGCATTGTGACACTGGAAAGTCCCAGGTCACAAACAGCAGGAGACACATACAGTGAATTTATAGGCCTCAGTCATTTACAGAAGATGAAATTGAGGTCTCAGAGAATAGACAGGCACAGTATTGACTGGTAAGCTGATAAATCAACACACAGCTTTGGGATGCTGGGCCTGCTTGTTTGCACCAGGAGGATCACTCGATGAAGGAGCTCCAGATGGACCTCCTAAACTGGTCCTAAAGCTGCATCTGCTCACCATGCCAGTGTGGCCAAACCCCATTAAACTGCCTGTCCCTTTGGGGCCAGAGTGGAACCCGTCCAAATTAATCCCTAAAGGACTCTGAGGATGATATAGCTGGGGTTCAAAAGTCATCCCTATCCTTGAATTTAGAGGGGCGGAATCTGGTACCAAGGTTTTCCATGCCTTGCCTACACATCTCCCACTCTCCTTCAATCAGTGAAGCTCTCTTTGTTTGCACCCATAATTTTCTGGCATATGAATTGAGAAACAGCAATTGCCAGAGGTGCTGAAGCACTGCAATTTAGCTCTGGGTTGCTGGGCAGCAATTTAAACTACCATAATTTCAGGAGATCCATAGAGGAACCCTTCCCTAATTGAGCCTTTTTGCTTCAGTCAGTCAGACATGCTTATACAGAGGACAATGAGTCACTATAGGAAACATCAATATGAGAAGTCGCTGGGAAGGAACAAGACCAAGTTCAAACTGCCCACAAACTTCCTGCAAATTTCTGTTCAGCAACAGAATTTCACAAAATAAACCTCCTTTAAAATATTTTTTGAGAGCTGCTGTTTGGTTTTTATTTTTTTAAGAGAGGAAAAAAAAAAGATAAGGACACACACAAGAAAAAGAGCAATGGCAGTCCTGTTCTCTAGCTTGTGAAGTATTTTCTGGTTGAGAATAGAGACATGGCAGAGGAAGCCAAGGATGAGTAGGAGCTCCTTGCCTACAGTGAAGCACAGGGTGAAGTCACGGCTCCTCACCTGGACTGGTGGTCAGAGCAGCCCATGTGGGAGCCCAGAGGGGTGACTCTGGAGCAGGGCTTTATCTCTCCAGCCATGTCCTCCACCCTAAGAATGATTTTGCTTTGAGTCTGGGTGAGCAGAGGGGAGTAGGATGTGTGCCTTGGAGTAGGATGTTAGCTCACATGTCAGCCAGTACCACTTGCCCTTTCTCATTAAGGCAGCCCTGTTTCCTTGCACTCCCCTCACAGCTCTAAACCCAGTTATTTCTTCTTGTCCCAGCTTCTGAACACATTAATTAAAAGCATCTGGGGCCAGTCCATCCTAGTGTGCAGGTGAATGTCTCTTCAGTATTCATCAAGCTTCATTGTCTGGTGCTTGGTGACAATTTTATCTTCCTCTGGGGAAACAAAAGAAGGAGAGATGATGTTGCTGTAAAGAGATGCTAATCGCACTATGGGGATCTCCTGAAGAATTCGCAGAGCTCTTTGTTGTGGGATGTCGGGTCTCCTTGTCCTCAGCTCTTTCTTTCCTCTCTGATTTCTGTAGCACGTTGTGTGGGCAGGAAGAGAGAGTTGAAGTTATAAAGATATTGAAGGGCAAGGGAAGGGCATTACTTAATACTGCATCTCAGAGAATGCCACAAGCTGGTTTGAATTGGGCCTGCCTTTTTATTACACATGTGCAGTGCCTAGTTGACAGGGACAGACATCAGCTCTCACCCTGCATCACTGGGGGAGGGCTACTTTTTTCCTGCTATGATTTTTGGTTCCTTTCTGGCTTACCAAGAGCTGAAAATGGATAACTGTCCATACATATGCATTTCTTCTTCTGGAGTTTGAGCAGAGCTTGGGGAGCCTCTGAAGGAACATGTGGAGCCAGGTGTGGAAGGAAGATGGCTCTGGATGGGACTGACAGTGACTGGTACCTTCAGGTGACTGTGGTTTTCTACAACACTGCCAACAGCAAAATCCACCTCCTAATGATGTAACCCAGGGACCATTTTCTCCTCCTCCAACACAGCCCAAGGGCAGCCATTTGCACTCTGTAGATACATCCAAGATCTGCCTCTGTGCTCCCAAACACAGCCTCAGAACCTGTCATCTTCTGCTTGGGTCCTAGCTGCAGGGGACACCAACCAGCTGGGCTGTAGGTTGATGGCTGGAATCAGCAGTGTCTTTGAGGGCTGCTTTGCTATGTCCATCAACAGTGACTTCTTTAGAGTCTTCATCATCCCTGCAGGTGAAGTTACACATACCCAGACTTGCCTTGCAAGCTGTCCCCAGTGTCTGACAAGCAGCCTAGCATGTCCTGACAGTGCCAGCTGCCTGCAAAGCCTTTTGGATCTGCATGCCACATCCCAATGCATGCCACATCCCAGTGCATGCCACATCCCAATGCGTGCCCTGAGCTCTGTGGACTGGCAGCTTCGATGCCTTCAAAGAGTTAACTTCCCTCCAGATACTCTTCCCCAGTGAAGTGACTTGAAACAGGGGCCAGCACACAGCAACACAGAACAGACTGGAGCAAACCATATGCTTCTGCACAAGAATAACAGCATCATTAAAATCCTGAACCAAGAACTCAAAGGAGCATTTGAAGAGTACATAGCAGCGAGTCCTGAATCCTAACTATCAGCTTCTCTTCCCCTCAAGTCCTTTGTATGGGCTGAATGTGAAAGCAAAATGTGTACTCAATCACAGCAACCCACTTCCTCCTCAAGTGACTCTCCAGGTATGTGCTCACCTCAGGAGTGAGATGTAGCCTAAAACAGCAGGGAAACAAACAGGTGAAACAATAGAGAGAAAAGGAGTATGGGGGGAGAGGGAGCAAGACAGACCCCAGTCACTGCTTAAACTTTGCTTATTTACAGCTTCAGCATACATATGAAGATCTATAGCACTTACACCCAAATAAATCCTCCCCTGGAGACAGGTGGCAGATATCCCCCTCCATTATTTACAGCCACTTCTCAGTGAAAACTGCAAGCTGTAAAATGCCCATACAGTGTTGGAGAGATTTATAGTCCTCCTGTATTTCACACACTGCCTTGCCCCGCTGTGTTGCCTTTGGGAAGACATGGCAAATGGACTCCAAGGTGTTTGACAAAGATGAAGACTCATTTATTACTTGATGCTTTGGAGAGAAATATTTGTACGCAGCAGCCTACATGGGTGGCAAAGGTTAATCCTCTCCTCTCCCGTCAATGCAGCTTTTCATGGGCGAGGGGAAAGCAGTGTGTTGGCAAGTAAAGGAGTGAGGAAGGGGAGCAGCAGCAGTGACCCGTGTCACCCTGTGTCCTTTAGTAGGGCCAGAGGAGACTGGGGACTTCACTCTGTCACTGACCCTTCACCCAGTCAAGTCTGATCTCAACTTTTTCTTTCACAGGTCTTGGTCCTGCAGGAAGGGGACTGATGTCCTCACTTTTCAGCAGCAGATGAGATTTCCTGGATCCTACTGCTAGAGGAGACTTTTGGCTTGCAGGTTAAAAGCATCCATGACACCCACCAACCTGAAATCCAATTGAGACATGCCCGATTCCCCCTGGCTCAGTGGGGCATAGGACCATATGGGCTTTTGGCAAATTGGGCTTCAAAGGGGGCTTCAGAGTATCTTCTCTAAGGTTGGGACTCCACAAATGCATCCCCTTGTCCTTCTCTGCTGGCAAGGCCAACAGTACTGCTCTTTCATCTCTGAAGGTGAACCCTGAGAGTGGTGTTGAGGCAAAGAGCCAGCATGGTGCCAGCAGGCTGCTAGCGTGCTGCTGCTCTGGTTATACACAAAGAGCTTCAATCTCTGGGGCTGTCGATAGAATGCTTCTCAGCAGCACTAAATTCTTGCAAAAACTCGAACATGAAAACATAAAAATAAAAACACGGTGTAAAAAACAAACAATAAAAATATAACACCAAATACATCACTTAACTAAAACCGCTCACCCAGTGGCTTTGATGTTAATGCATTGTCTATAACAACGTGGCATTCCAGCTGAATACTAACCGGCTGCAGAGCCCAAGCCCAGCCTCACTCCAGAGGTTTCTGGTTTTACTACCCTGATTTCTGCAGTCAGTCTTCCTCTCCTGGGGTTTATTAGGTCTCGTCCCCTGCCATGATCAACTAAGAGCTGTTTTCACTTTCCCTCCCCAGTGTTAATTAAAGCTGGGGTGGAGTAACCCACAGGCTCCTCAGAGGAGGGAGAGGAAAACTGAGCCCAGCACGACGACAGGGTTTGATCAGGGGAGAGCTGTGTTAACAAGAGCCTATGGATGTGAGTGGGATGAACAGTCGGTGGGGAAGGCAGGAACAGATGGTACCCAACTATGTGCAGCATGGTTTCTGGGGTCTGCAGGATATGCAAAAGCTCCTGCTCACTGCACAGGCTGCCTTGTGCCTAATGTCAGCACCAGCCACAGCTTCTGCAGAGCCATCCTGACCTGTTCCTGTATACACAGCATGGGTACAGCCCAGACAGAGTCTCTCCTGCTCCAGCCCTTGCACGCTGCTAGCATGGGCTCAGCCAGACATTACTGACCCCTCTTTGATGTCAAATTTTGGGGGAGTTCCTGTGCAGACCTGATCCAAGTGTGGCAGCTCTGTGCAGATATTCCATACCCAGGTGCAGGCAAAAGGTTGAGTGAAAGCCTGGCAGGAAGCAAGACAGAAGGGGAGTCTGCATCTGAGCTGTGAGGCACGACTTCTGGAGGCACGACTGGAGGCATGACTTCTGTTCCACGCTGGAAGAGGTACCAGTTGCTCCAAAAGATTCTGGTCGCTTTGTTGATGGAGCACCTGGATTTCAGTCTCACCTGCTATGGCTGACTGCTGCCAGCCAAATGGTGAGGGAAGGGGGTGAGGATGACCCTGAATGGGTTAGTCAAATCCCTGCACTGTAGGTGAAGTCATGGGGCAGGAACTGAGACAGGAGATAAACTGGAGGGCTTTACCCTAGAGGCTTTCACTGCAGACAATTTGTAGATGCTGTTTCAACCATAGTTAATAAAGCCAGTACCAGGGGGTGATGGCCCTAGACGGCCCTGCCTCAGCTCACATTGCTTGCTGAGACAGCAATTGCCAAACAGACAGCTGGGGACAGCTTCCATCCAAAGCCTGTAAATCCACACCCTGAGCTGCTCCAGCCCCATTCTGTCCTTGGATTTCAACAGGTGGAGTCATGTGGAGCAAAGTGATCCAAGTTTTCCATTCCTGCAAGGTCATGGTGACCACTCTCTCTTCAAAGGAAAGCATCCCATCTGTTCATGGCTGCTTCATACTGCAGAAGGCAGGTGGTCTCTCTTCTGTCCCTGGCTTAGCTAACATTTACTTCCACACCCAATCTTCTTCCAAAACACATTTTTGTTCTCTAAGATAAATCCTGAGACAAGCATCAAGCACATCTGTTGCTATGCTCTGTGTCTGGCCCTGGAGCTTCTCCCTGGTCCACTTCCCTGCTGCTGGAAGGAGCAAATGTCCTCTGCTTCTCCAGCCTCCTACCCTTTTCTGCCTTGGTACAGACAGCAGTGCAGGGCTGGGGCCCAGGGTGAGAAGCCAGAGGTGTGCCTGCTGTCTGTAATCACATGGCAGAGGTTAAGAGCAAGGCTGTGGCTGTCACATGTGTGACATGTATGGGTTCTTCCTGGCTCTTTTGAGTTTGGATGTCCAGCATGGATGGACAGTGGGAAGAAGGTGGCATTGGTTAGCTGAGGCAAAGAAATTCTGTTCTGAGTCAGTGGAGAAAGCATCCAACTTGACCTAAAGTGAGAAAGGAAGATAAGAAGCAGCTGAGGAAGCTGAATATTACCTACAAACTTGAGAGTCTGTCCTTCTTTAATTTTTTTTGCAAATTATCCATCACTGCAAGGTGTTATTATGTCGTGCTTTAACCAAGCTCTTGGCCTTAAGTGACCCAACCTGTAGCAAGGTTCTCTCCCACATTACTAGACAGCGTGCTTGAAAAGCTGTGCAAGATCCTTTTGTTCCTCCAGGCATCCTGTGCTGTTTGGTGATATTGCTGCTTGACAGTAAGGGATATGATGGGGAATCAGGAGGAGAAATGTCTCCCATTGACGACTGATGAGTAGGGAGATTCCTCCTGCAAATGAGTCTACTCACCTACCAGCTGGCATCAGGGACTAGGAGAGAGATATCACAAGAGCCTCCCACCCAGGGTGTGATGTTGCCTGTCTGTACCTCTCACCCAGCTGTGGATCCAGCTCTGCTTCCTGCAGCAGCTCCTGGGCTTGCAGTCCTGCTCCATAGCCCCAGTGCCTCCCACACCTCTGGAACATGGAGATGTCCATCTCCCCCTGCTCTCTCATGCTCCCTGCTCCCATCAGAAGTCTCAGAGAAGCATGATGCTCTGTGGGGGGCTCCAGCTTGTCTTGTCATGCAGTCTGCTGTGTCGTGCATTGGAAGCACTCCCTAGTTTTAATTAAGGCTTTGAGGACCCAAGTCAGGCAGAAAGAAGAGAAAATGCTAAGAACAGCTAATTTCTTAAGCTGCCCTCTGGCACCTTTTGAAACTTACCTCATGTAGCAAATTAAAAATGCTAATAGATGGCCAATAAAAAAAAAACCCAAACTCTTTCTTCTCTGTAATTTCAGTGAGATGAGTGGTTCTATGCATCAATTAGTGGTGGGAAATGAGATTTTCTTCACTGGAGAAGGGCTGGGCAGAACACACAAACTCGTAGGCTGGCTTCTGAAAGGGTTCAGTCCCCTGAATGTCTTCAGCAAAGGCACATACTGAGCTGCACCTCTCACTTTTATAGTTCTTACAGACTTATTACTCCTCATTACCTTTTGTCTCAAGGCAGACTGTAAGTCTGGAGACTCAAATGGGACAAGCTCCATCCCTTGTTTTTCAGAGAGTTTCATCTCATCTGGGTACTGCTTTTACATCAGTAATTAATACAAAATCACAGCAGGCGCTACCCTTGTACGGCCTGAAGTTGTCTTTGCAGAGATGCTATCTAACACACCCCAAACTGCCAGCAGCACCCATGGCTGCAGCAATCTCAGCTTGTGCTCTGCTGGGATCACAGCAGCTCTAAGAGTTTAGAGAGCAAATGAAGTCCTTGCAGATCCTAGGCACAAGACATGGGAAAAACTGCCTTCTCCCCCCTACACCTCTGTCACTACAGGGTTGCAATTTGAAAATATACATATCCGTTTTTTCTTATGGTCAGAGGTTTGAGTACCAGGCTTCTGATAGCCAAACAAGCACTGTGCTAGCCAAGACCAGAGAGCTTTGGATGAAGGATTTTTGATATTGATGAATATTGAATAGTTTATCCAAAGCAGTACAGCCACCAGGATTGAAATGGTAGTGGACACCAGCTGAAAACCTTGTCTCGTGTATCTGCACTGGACACAAATTAATCAGAGGAGAGACAGAGCTAGAGTTTGACACTATCAGTAGAGAGCCCAAATGTCAGGATGACTGGAAAACATATGAAAAAGCCTTCAGTGCTTTGGATCTTCTGTGCTATGCATATAGATACTCTGTGATTGCACCTGGGGCAAAAACAGGCACTTCAGACTGGGGAAGACAAGGCTCCAAGGAGACCTTAGAGCACCTTCCAGTAGCTAAACAGGCTACAAGAGAGCTGGAGAGGGACTTTTTACCAGGGCATGTAGTGATAGGACAAGGGGGAATGGCTTTAAACTGACCAAGGACGGGTTTAAATTGTACATTAGGAAGAAATTGCTTACTATGCGATAGTGAGATGCTGGCACTAGTTGCCCTGAGAAGTCATGGATACCCCATCCCTGGAAATATTAAAAGCCAGGCTGGATGGGGCTTTGAGCCTCCTGACTTAGTGGAAAATGTCCCTGCCCATGGCAGGGGGTTGGAACAAGATGATCTTTAAGGTCCCTGCTAATCCAAACCATTCTGTGATTCTATAACCATGCTATTTCTACTGAACAGCATGAGCTGATTCCCTTCTTGCACTGATCTTTACTCCCTTTCATTGTCATCTCCTATTCGTCTTTTTCCAGAAATACCCACCTGTGATCTACATTTTTGAGGCCTTGGCCCAAGACAAGCACTCAGTTAAATATACAGTCCCAGCATATTGATTTTACAGATCAGCTGGAACACCTGGGAGGTAAAAAGTCCAGGGAGCTTGAAGGAGGTCATGGACAGCATCAGAGTCACACAATTTGGCCTATATCCAGTGGCTCTGTGCTTAAAAGCTTTCAGCCAACTAAAAGCAGTCTTGGAGCACCAGGAAGGTCTGAATAATAACTCTTGAGCATGGTTAATGAAACTTCTGGGTTTGACGTATTTCAGCCACATCATGTCTCCCTTCTGCTTCTGCCCTCCCATCGCTGCAGTGGAGCACACAGGAAGGAGTGAGAAAATTGCAAGCAGAAGCTTCTACTTTCCTTTTGGAATGGTCTTGACTTTTGACTCCCTCAAGGGCCACACAAGTTTGTTGCGCAGCAGGCCCAGCCAAATGAACATCGACACCTTTGTAATTGCACTGAGCAAGGGAAGGTTAGTGAGAGGGGAGGAGAGGATGGTATGTTCCCAGGGCTCCATGACCTCATCCTTCCGTTGTCACAGAAGCACAGGGAGCAGGGAGATAAGGCACTGGAGAAGGAGTGGAGCAGTTTCCAAGCAGGGTTTTGAGCTCAGTTTTCACACACCAGGTGCTTCATGGTGTTCCAAGGCTGTTGTGGTCAGGGAGTTTCTCTTGTTCCTTCTGTGGGGCAAAGTCAACAGAAGGGTCCCAGCTCGGTGCAGGCAGATTCTCAGTCACCAGTTCCCAGATTTGGGAACCAGTACAGATTTGGGGTGTTGAGTATTTCCTCTCCTCATGGCCAAAACATGGGACCAATTTCTCTATACTTGAAAAACCCACATGTTCAGTGCAGTGCTGCAAACACAACCCAAGGACAAGTCTCCATGAGAGCAAGGCCAGCATCCACTTCGGGGGCAATGCTACCGAGGATTTTTTCACTATTTTTTCAGCTCTTTGGCAAACATGTTTCAGGATCACCTCTGGCTCCTTTACACTCACAGGAACACAGCAAAGAAAGAAGGGCAGGTCTATAGCTCCAGCTTGTCTCAGTAGAACACAGAGAGAAAAAACAGCACAAGTTTGCAGGACCTTGGTGATCAATATCTCAGCAAATTGGGACTGGATGGTGATGGCACATACCAGCACTGAGGAGAAGTTTCATTTGCTGTTTTTCAGTGGTTGGTTGGAAATTTTCTAAAAGCAGTGTCATCATGGTATTTTGGGTTTTTTTTTGAAGATTCACCTTCACTTCTGGTGAGACAGTGTGCAGACTTTGTGTCCAGGCTTTGGGTGTCCAGATACTTGCCATATTTCAGGCCACTTACAGATAGAGGCTCTCAGGAGAGGTTGATTTTGATTTCTAGAGGTTCAGCTTTTCTTCTGTAGCTTCTCTAAAATCCTATACAGCAACACAGGTGTTGCAGCCACAAGGACCATTTTGCCAAAGTAGGACACATTCCTGTGGTCCTAATCATGCTTTCCCTTTCCTCTTCTGCAGGTCACTGTCTGAAACCTGTTGAGAAGCCTAAATCTCTCCATGATTCCCCAGTGGGAGTTGGTTGCACTGTAAGCTAGCTGGGCTATCAGCAGATGCAGCTGAGACCCCTCAGACCAGGGGCTATGAAAGAGAAGACCCTGCTGTCCTAAGCAGTGTCCTTAGAGAGTTAAAACAAAGATATCCAGGGCTATAAGCTCTTTATCTTACACAAACATTAAATTCAATTTAATACAAAGGGGGAAAAATGAGATTTATATCTTCCAGATTCTGCTAGTCTGGGACACAAACTTAATTAGAAAGACTGAAATGTCATCATCTCCTGGAGGAGGGTGAGCATCTTTGTTGGATGCACTCACTGGCCAAATAAATGTGATCTGCTATTTCTTAAATGCCAGTGTCTCATTGCAAAGAGTGGGGAAATGACCCTCTGGAAAAAGAACAAACCTCTGCTCATCCTCTAGTCCATTTAAGGAAAATTATTAACCTGGCCTATCCTTAAATTGTGCATGCTGTAAAGAGGATCCTGGACCTGGCTGTGGTTTTGAAGCCATGAGGAGAGTTTTAGGCACGGCTTCTCCCAGCTGGGCAGCCCCGGCTGTGCAGCAGATGCAGGAAGGGCAGAGAGCATATGGAGGAACACAGGTCTGTGCCTCTTGGTGCCTGCCTCAGCTGTGCAAAGCATGAGCTGAGCAGAGCTGCAGTGACAAGCAATGAGCTTGTACTTCTGGAGGCTGACATCTCCAAAGGGCCTGTGAATTTTGCAAGTGACCATTTAATCTGGCAAGCGATGAGAACTCTGACCTTGACAACTTCCTAGTGCATTAAGTGGCACCCAGACCTGCAGGACATTAGGGCTGTGGTTCCCAAATTGGGACCTGGCATCTATGGCATGAAAAGGAAGTCACAGAAGATGACCTGTGGTTGTCCTTGGGAGCTGTACTAGTCAGCATTTCTTCCTCAGTGGTACAAAGAGCCTCAAAACATCTTCCCTCTGCCATGGGATTAAAGCCAAGGTCAGACTGTTCCCATGGAATAGCCAGGTCATGGAGAAATGTTTGTGCAGTGTTTTGTGTTTTCCATTCCAGCTCTGCTCTGCTCACTGCAGCATCTTTCACAGCTCAGGGAGGATGTGTGCAGGACAGAAAATCAGGAGGATGGGGAGTGTGAGATGAAAAGCAGAGATAGGGTGGAAAGCAGTGTCCAGGATAGGTGGAGCATGCATTGAGGCGACTGGGGGATGGAAACAGCCCTGGGACTGAAAGCTTGATTTAAAAATAAGAGTTTTGAAGGAGAGATGGAGATAGAGGTGATGGAGAGGGAGAAAGAGATGGAGAGAGGGGCCAGACATGTCTGTAGAATAGCCTCCAGATCTTTGTGGCAGTTTACTTTGCCTAAGGCCTGCTTCTGTGAGTCAAAATATTTGGAGACAAAAGTATGAGGAATAACCAGGCAGTGGTGGTAGGAAATAAACAGGATGGCAGTTCAGGACTTTTCCAGTGATGTTTGATCCTGCCTCAGAGGGAGGGAGAGACTGGATTGCTTGACCCTGGTGTGGGAAGGCAGAGCCTGTAAGGTGCTGACTTTCACTCGTGGTCCAGCTGTTCCAGAGCTTTGCAGGGATGACCCTTGTGTCCTCTTGGGACAGGCAGTTGAACCTGCAAAGGCAACCCTTGAGTGTGTTTGGAGCCCTGACTTATTCACACTCTGCTCCCCGGGACTGCTAAACAGCCCCCCAGTGAATCCCAGGGCAGTGGCAGGAGGCTGGTCAAGAGAGTTGTTGTCCAGTACCTTCCACATGATATTTCATGAAAGAATTGTGGGATAAAAGGAGGCAAACTCAGACTGAACAACCTTGGGCTGACTCCTTTCCTGGCCACTCTTGGACACATCCTTAGAAATTATGAATCCCAATCTGCCTTGATGGCAATCCAAAGCCCAAGTCCTGGTCTCCAGTCAGTTTGGAAAGAAGGTGATCACAGATCTGTCCCAAAGCAAGACCATAGTCCAGGCATGCAAATGAGACAAGAAGTTCTCTCCAGGTGGGTATCAAGCTGAACAATGCAGACAAGTTTCTTCCGAGGAAGGCTGAGGAGTACCTTGAGTGTTGTGATCTAACTAGGATGGATCCTGTGCCCAACAGCAATGGTCTCCCTGCCCCAGTATGGCCCACAAAGCACACATTCCATTCAGCTGAACCCCATTAAACCATCAATTTCTCAGTTTCCCCTCAATTATGGAGATCAATGACCCCTTAACTCTGCTTTCCTCCATACATTTCCTGCTTCTTCCAAATGTGGAGCAGTTAATTGCAGTTCACGGCTCATCCTAATGTTTCCTCTCTTGCTCACTTTCTCTCTCTGCTGTAATTTACTGACATTTTCTAAGCACGTTTAGGCTATGTTGGCAGCTGGATTCTGCGATAAGATTTTTTGACATCTAGTGATTGTTGGTCGATAACATTTCTATCCCATAATGAACAGAGGAGGGGAACAGGGAAGGGAAGTGCAGACAAGGAGTGATCTTCAACAGTTAGGAGATGAGATCATTATCTCTCGGAAATATGGGAAAGGCAGAAGTGAGAGTGGAGAGGTGATGCAGTCATCACAGCTGAGAACAAGCTCATAATCACCTTTCACTGGACAGGCATTGTTGTACAAACACACGTGTCCCAGGGTGCTCTCTGCTTCCCCAGCTCCAACCTTGGGATGTCTCAGAGAGGGAGTCTGATCACAGATCTCCTTGCAGGGGATGTGGCCAGAGAGGGGGAAGTACAGGTCTTGCTTTCCCTCCAGCTGGAGTTACTGCTGCTGGCTCTGGACGTGTGTTCCTGAGTGCTAGTGGGCAGCCAGCACGCTGCTGGGGTCTCCAGAGCTGTAGGATCCCATCTCCCTCTGTTTTTCTTTCTCTTTCCGCTGATCTAAGTCCATGTCTGCACTTTCTACCTGTGCCTGCCAAGTCCAGCCTGACTGGTGAGCCCAGTGAAGGCTGAGGAAACAGGGTGCCAAGCTCCTGGTTTCTAGGAAACATCCAAAGAAATCAAGGCTGCTGAAAGTTAGGATTTGTGCCTTGGGTTATCAAGACCCAGCTGTGTTTGATCCAAGGTGAGAAGGCTTCAGAGTCCTCCACTATCACAGAGCCAGACAATCACAGAATTGTCGAATAGTTTTGGCCAGAAAGAACCTTCTGAAGGCCATATAGTCCAACTACTCAGCAGTGAGCAGGCTGCTCAGGGCCCTGTCCAGCCTGACCTTGCATGTTTCCAGGGACAGGGCATCCACCACCTCCCTGGGAAACCTGGGACCCAATTCTACCACCATGATAGTAAAATACCATTTTTCCTATACCTAATTTAAATCAACCCTTTTCCAGTTTGAAACCATTAAACCTCCACACTGTGTGAGGTGGACTGGCTGTTTGGGGTTTGGCTTGGCTTGGGCCTCTGTTTAAGCTCAGGTTGAATGCAACCAGATACAAAATGCTGTCTCTTGTGAAGAGTCCCAGGAATTTCACACAAATACTGCTGTGTGGGCTGGGACCATGGGTGAGGGGTTGTGTTCTGGCTGTGACACAGGCACTGCGTGTAGATTTGGCATAAGGACTGTCTTAGTCTTTCTTTTGTCTCCCAGACTGCAAAGGGATGATGTTTCCTAGTCAGGAAAATCCTCTGGGCAAGAGCTGCCTATTCCCTGGCTGCCTGGCAGGATGGAGTTTTCTCCTGAGCTCCTAATCTACCACTTTTCAGCAGACATCAAAGAGAGAAGTGATTTCATGACCTTGAGCTTGTGGCATTGGTCTTGTGCTGCTCCATGAGCCTCACTGGGCACTGATCCTCGCCCTCAGCACCATGGGATGGAACTGCAGCAGTAACCTGGACTGGCTGACCTGGACCTCAGCACGCTCACATGCAGCGATGGGAAATGAGACAACACATTGCTTCTAACTCCATGCCCAGTCAGATCTTCAGCTGAGACCCACAGCATGCAGGGATTCGCCAGGCAGCCAGGCATCTGCCTCTCTCTGACTAAAGGCATTGAAGCCTTTTGCAGTCACAAAATCTGCGATGGAGTTAGTGAACAGGGAGCTGCTCGCTGCTGGGGAAGCCCCAGAGCAGCAGGTTGCTGCCAGAAGGGATGATTTGCTGGGGAAGCACAACTACAGGCTTGTCCTGCTGTGTTTGTTTGAGGTGGATGCTCCTAGCTGCTGTCAGGTGAGGCTCACTACAGTCACCTTTATCACCTGCTCTGTGACAGTGCCTCTGTCTCTCCTGGCTGCAGAAAGGGCTGAGGGCAATGGCAGATCTTGTTAAGGAGCCACACTGAAATGTAGATGGGGTAAGGCTGGACCTGAGTTTGTTTTACTGTCATTCTTCTCATCCCGGGAGTCTAAAGGGTGCTTAGTTCTGCTTTCTGCCTGTGCCCAGCCCACCCCAAATTTATTCCAAAGGTCATGAGGACAGGCAGCGAGGGGCAGAACCACCCTCCTCCTCCCAAATCTCCCCTCTGCCACTTCCCACTAGTGAAAATTTTGTAGAGAAACACAAGAGACAAGGCTCATATGGCCACAGCCTCCCCACTCCCACACCTCTCAAGATGGTATCTTTGCCCTTAATAGCTCTTGATGGGATTTATTTTCTTTTACTCATGTTGTTCACTCGCTTTGGGAAACATGAAATTCTTGTCATCTACAAGAGATCTGCTGGCAACAAGCTTCACAATTTGAACACAAGTTGGGGGGTGGGGGAATGGTGTGAGGATGGGTGGCAGGAAAGCATCCTTTTTGTGTTCATTTTAAGCCCATTGCCTGGTGAATTCCCTGCATGCTTGTTCACCCTTGTGCTGCAAGCTACAGCAAAAAAAGAATACTTCATCTGCCACCTTCTTTTAACCTGCCAGGTTACTCCCAGCATCTCCATTCAGCTTTTTCTCTGAGCTGCAGAATCCTAAGTGATTTAGTCACTTTGTGTCTAGAGCTGTAGTGTGCCTCTGATCAGACCTGTCACCTCTCCTTTCCTCTGCTGTATCCAGCTCTGTTTCTTGTCTGAGACAGAGGTCAAAGCCACATCCAAGATGCAGCTCCACCATGGTCTGTGTGGTAGCACAGGTGCCTTCTCCATTCCTTCCCCAGAAAGGCACAACTTTCTGTTTGCTTCTTTGGCTGCTAATGAACAGGAGACTGAGACTTCTGTAAAGCTGCCCACGCCAAGCCCCCTTTCAGGAGGATAACAGCTTGTTGTCAGTTGGATACAGCTGTGTGAGATTCTTTGGGTTTTTTTCCCCCAGGTGCATCATTTTGCATTTGCAGGAGCCACACAGAGCCAGCAGAGCTACAGGCTACTCACTGCACCCACCATAACCGATTCCAGTCACGGTGTAAGCAATAAACTAATTCAGCACAGGGTTCCTGCACCCCAAATCAGGCAGGGCAAGGTGGGGCAGGGCTTGCTTTAGGCTGTTAAAATATTAATGTGTCTGCTGGTTTCTGACCTGGTTTTTAAGGATGTCTGAAGACATTCTCTTCAGCCCTGCTGCCATCTCTCTCCTGGAAGACACAAAGCCTCTGCTTCCTCAGCACAGCCTTTCTTCTTCTTCCACCCACTGCTCTAAATTCAGTCCCTCATTTATTGGATCAAGAAAAGAGGAACATCCCCTATGTTCTTACCAATCCATCCAGATAAAACTAATGGGATTTCAGACTGACAGGACTCAGAAAAGACTATTTTATCTGACTGAGAAACATAACCACATGCCTCAGACTAATGGAGAAATACCTGTTGAGAGCCAGAAATAAAGGAGAGTAGCTGCCGGATGCTCTGTTTGGTTGTTAATATCATCCAACTTTTAAAACTCCTTAGTTATCAGATTTTGCAGATCAGCTTAAAAAAGAATTGCAAGATCTAAAAAACGGGAAGCATTTGCTCTTTGCTATATTAGGAATGCATTGCCCAGCTTTTCTCTGCAACTACGACAGCAAAGACTATGCTCCAGAAACTGAAAAAACCCAAGCTGAAATTCCCTGGAAATAGCTCGCTTCCACCACAGGGAAGGGCAGAAGAAAAAATAACACCACCAAATAAATTAATTAAATGTGAACTGTGGGTTGTCTTTTCATCTCCACCGTTATCAGGTTAAGAAGTAGAGAGGGAAGCACCACTGGAGGAAGGATTTTCTTGGAGATGCTTGGTGGGGAGGGTGCCCCAGGAAAGGGACATCTGATTTTTGTGTCCTCATCAGATGGGAAAAGGAGGTCAAAGACACTTCTTCACAGTCCTCCCAGCAGAGGGAACTGTCGGTCCTTGCTGGAGGCAGGTCACTTGGAAGCTGGGAGGTTTTGCAGAGCCTCAGAACAGGCGTGCAGGGGTAGCTGCACTTTAGATTGGAGGACACAGCCTGCTGCTGCTACATCTGCTGAGGTGGCAGGGGATGTTTGCAAGCCCACAGAGCTGTTCCATCCTCTGAATCACAGTCCATGCAGCAAAGGCTAAGCCTAGCCTGGTCTTGGGTAGGGTTATGGTAGCTCCTGCTGCCTCTCTTAGTCACCTCCTGCACCAAGATGTTTCTGTTCTTCTCTCTCTACACACACATTCTCATAGGAAAGTAAGGAAAAATGGATGCTCTGCCTCTCCCCTATCACAGCCCCCATCTGCACAAGCCCTGCCTGGATTTGCCATCCAGTGCCTAAATCCCGTGTTAACTCTGTTTATCTCACAACACCCAAGGGGCATCATAAGCTGCTGGACTGGTGCACCTATAATATAACCTAATTTTTATTTAAGAGGCATCATAAAAGTGCTGAAAGCAAAATCAAGCAGGTAAACCCCAAAATCTATAATGGAAAAGCTGTATCTAAGGCAGTAAAGTAAAAAAAAAAACACCAGTTTTGCTGTTGCTGGAATACCTTATTTCTGCCTCTGCCCACCTGTGCTGTCTGTACTGACACTCAAAATTATCATTTTTCATAGGTCCTCATATCTAATTTAATCTTTGATGCACAAAGGGGATAAATTAAAGTTAACCTAGGCAACCACAAATTTCCTTTTCCCCAACTTTTGCCAGCTTGACCCGAGGAATGAAATTTCCATAGCAGTGTTTATGTGGTGCTGCTGTGGCTGTACATGCAGCTGGACACACACACACGCACACACAGAGGCTGTGGCCACACTTCTGATGCAGGCAGTGGGTCTGCAGGGAAGTGAGGGACTCCCAGGGAGCAGATTACACCTCTCTTCACAGGCACGTGAGAATGCTCAGTGCACTTCAAGCACAAGCAAATGGCTAATGAGTGGAGGAAACTGGTGTTTTATTGTGCAGTATAATAGGATAGCACAGCTAAACACAATAAAAGGCAGACAGCCATATCCCTGCAACATAAACCTGGCTGGGCTTTGGAGCACTTGGGGTCTATTACACGAAATCTGTGGCCTGGGGAAGGCAGAGGATTTCTGCTCCATTTACTGACATTAGGCAGGGCTGCTGCTAGCATAGGTTCACCCCATTACAGAGCCACCTGACAGGCTCTCCTGCAAGTTGTCTCTCCCTGAGATATCCCTGGAGTTATCTCAGGATATTTACACTGGAGAGCTGGATGCTCCTGTAGACACCACAGCAGTTAAACCCAGTTCTTCCCAGTCTGGCTGCCTGTTGGGGTTTCTTTGAGCGTGGCTTTTCTCTTGCCCCTTTTTTTTTTGTTCTGTAAGTCCCCAGTTATATAGTCCAGCCCCAGCAGCTCCAGGCTCCCTGGGTGGCTGATAAAGCCCCAGTCCTTGTGCCCTTGTGGGGCCGTGGCTGAGGCTGTGCTTGCTTTGACTTCTCACCAGCCTCTCTAGAAGATGAATGAGCCTTGTTAATCAGCAAGTGGCTCTAGGAGAAGACTAGGGCATAACATACCTGTCCAGAACCAAGAAAGTGGGTTGTCTTCTGTCCTCTGCTTTGATGCCTTGCAATGCATGTCACACCTTAGAGAGGAAGATTCAGAACTCTGCAAGTAGGGCTGATTTGTTAGCATTCATTAGACCTATATTGTTCCTGAGCTGCAGAAGCCCTGGGCTCTTTCAGATTGTGCTGTTCAGCATCCCCAGGAGCAAACCCTTTCCCTTGTTTCTGTTCCCAGCCTCATGTGAGCCTTTCCCTGCTTCTGACCATTCCCTCTCTGATGTTGCTTTCCAGGTGGTGCTCAGTTGCTGATGGTCCTTGACATCTCCATCAGAGATGCAGGAGAAGATGAGTCCCCAGGTGCATGTGAGCTGCCAGAGCAGAGATGACCTGTGCTGGGGCATTTGGGTTTGTTCCCATGGCAGAGACCTGCCCAGGGCTCCACAAGCAGTGGAGATGGGGCGCTCTTCCGAGATAAACTTCACACCCCCAGGTAATCTGTCCCATGCTGCTTCATCCCTGCAGTCACCCTTTCTGCTGCAGAAGAGCCCCAGCCTGGGTAATGGCTCCCTACCTGGAAACCATCCTGCTGTTCATCTTTGCCAGGATCCTCTAGACCTTTTCCAGCTTCATCTGGATGAAAGATAAGGAACAGAGGCACACCCTGTGCCCCAGTCAAAGGTGTAGTGGCTCTGTTCCACACCATAACATGTGTGCCTTCCTAATAATTCCTGCCTTTTGCTTTGGAATTTCCATCACCACATTTTGCCAAGCTGACATTTCACACACAGGTGTCTGCCCCTCCATGATTCTTTACTGTGTAGCAATGCTTTGTTCAGAGCAAAGGAAAGCCTAAGGAAGCCTTTTAACACAGGCTTTCTTCCGTAGGCTGGTGGAGCAGCGTGAATGACTCCTGACAAACACCTGCTGTATAATGTACATAAGTACATGCTGCAGAGCCTGCCCTCACAGAATTCACAGAATTCACAGAATCACTGGTTTGGAAGAGACCTTAAAGATCATCAAGTACCACACATGCCCCAGCAACTCAACTAAACCATGGCACCGAGTGCCACATCCAGTCTGTTTTTAAACATATCCAGGGGTGGTGATTCCACCACCTCTCCAGGCAGACCATTCCAAAACTTTATCACCCTTTCTGTAAAAAACTTCTTCCTGATATCCAACCTATATTTCCCTTTAGACTCTGTCCTCTTGTTCTGTCAGTGCTGCCTGGAGAAAGAGACTAACCCCCCCCCCCCCTCCCCCCCCCGACTACAACCTCCCTTCAGAAAGTTGCAGAGAGTGATAAGGTCACCTCTGAGTCTCCTTTTCTCCAGGCTAAACGACCCCAGCTCCCTCACTCATTCCTACAGGGTTTGTGTTCCCAGCCCCTCACGAGCCTCGTTGCCCTCCTCTGGACACGCTCAAGAGTCTCAGTATCCTTCCCAAACTGAGGGCCCAGAACTGTTCCAGCACTCTCTTCCTGCCATGCCAGCATTCCCCGCAGTTGCGCTTCACCCATCCCTGCTCCAGCCTGCCTGCACAAAGCAGGACAGAGATGCGAACCAGGTGATGTTGTTTCCCTCCCTGGGCAGCAGCGAGTTCTCTGCGTGTCTGGGTGTGCCAGGGGCAGTGACACAGGGACTATGAGCTCCCATTGGAAGGTAGCTCTCCATCAGGGCTTCTTGGAGCAAGAAATCCCACAGGGAAGCAAGAGACGTGTTGGAAAGTCACCACTGCTCTGCAAGACATAGGAGCCCAGGGAAGAAAGAGGGGGTAATTTCCCCTCCCCAGTGCTGTCCCTGGCCACCCTTGTGGCAACATCTCACCCACTGTTACCCAGAGCCCATCTCTGCACCCTTGCTGTGCATTGAAATATTGTCTTAGAGAGGCACAACTCCACCTGTGACACCTGAAGGCAAATGGAATGGTTTAAAATTATGAATCCTAAAAAAAAAACCCTGATAGCATGGATGGAAGTGCATGGGAGGGGCGAGGCAGGGCTGTGGGAAGATCCATATGGTGGGGTGAGTTCAGGCATTTGATTGCTGAAGTGTTGGCGGAGATGTCTGTCCCAAAAACCTACAGGGAAAAGAAACAGGATGCCTCAGGGATGAGGCTGAGGGCAGCCCAGCCGTGCCCAGAGAGGCAATGGCAAGTAATAGGTTAATAAGGCAGAGAAAAAGTCCTGCCTAAATATAACCACCGTGCTGCAGGGTGGTTAGGCCATGTCCCCAGCAGGTCATTCTGGTCCTGACCTGATCCAGTTGCAGCAACACGAATAGCCATCTGTGAGTTTTGGTGTGGAAAATATTACTAATTAAAATTAAAAAAAGGAAAGCAAAACATCTGTACTCGGCAGCATCTGTCATTCTTGCTTCTTCAGGGCATCGTGCTTGGAAACTTTAAAACAAGGGGTATTTTTAGTTTGAAAAAAAATTAAAAGCACAATTTTAAAATTGTATATAAAAAAATAAAACCAGCCCAACTTCCTTTTTTTCTCCCCACTGCTGCCTGTGCAGCCTGGAGAAGCTTTGTGAGCTCCTGCCAAGGAGCTGAGCATGGGGAGGGAGAGGGTGTGCAGAAGGATGGGGTGGCAGTTCTACCCCTCCACATCAAGACCTGGCTTATTTCTCCAAAAAGGAGAAAGCTGAGCAGGAATAAGGTCTGACTCCAGCGCTGCCTGTGCCCCTCAAGCGGCTGATGGTGTCACATGCATTAAAAACAATGTTTTGTTAATTAGGACGGGGCTGGCTGGAGACCAGACCAGGGTAAGAAAATTGGGCAATTTTAAGAAATCTTCCCTGCTGGCATATTGGAACAAAATAAATAAAAAGTTGCCCATGGCAAGCCAGTGGGAGACAATGTTAATTAAACTTCGTGAAAAAGAACCAGGGAAGGCAGAGAAGAAAGCAGCTAGCCCCAAAAAGAGGCAGGCATGCAGGTGGTGCGTGCCCTGCCTGGGTGGTCACAGCCCCCATGACCCAGTTCAGCCCCACTGTGCTCCCCTCTGGTCTGTCCCTCCATCTCCCCACCCCATGGATGTCCCAAAGCCCGGTATCCAGCAGCACCCCTGTCTCAGAGCTACCATGTGCAGTCTCCAGAGCTCTGGAAAACAGGAAACAGAAGCCAAACACTTGCCTAAGCATCATTAATCTCCTCCACATATGGATGCGCCCCTGCCTCCTCTGCACTGCCCTATAGCCCTTGCTGCCTGCTGGCAGAAGCCCTACACTTCGGGGGTGGAGGGTGACCTGCTCCAGAGACAGCTCCAGAGCTGTTCTGTGGATCAGTTTGATTCCTGCAGCATCTGGGATGAGCTAGCTGGGAAACAGCAAGGCTTTTTTAAAGGGCAGCAGAATGGTTTGCAGGTTTTCTCAGGAATATTTTCTAGATTTTTATGTTCGGGTTTTGGGGTTTTTTTAGCTGGTGACAAAACTACCCAAGGACTTGTGTGGTTGCCTGCCTTAATCCTGAAAATTTTGCAGTTATTAATTGGAAACTTGAATGAAGCTGAAACCCTTGTCTGGGCTGTGTCTGCAGTAAATATAGAAAGCCCCAGGGGACAGAGCCAACAGGGAGGTTTGGGATGCTCTGTAACAGTGATGAGGGCTGCAGGATGCTGGCCAAGCTCTCTGCATTGTCCAGGCTGTCCTTTACCCCATGGATCACTTGCTTCCAGTTTTGCCCATATTGGTGACAGCAGCCTTTGAGAGCAGGCTCCTAATTTCTTGGCTGCTGCCAAGATTAAAGGAAGCCACCCATCCTCTCCATCCAAGGCAAACTTAAAGATAGAGAGATCCAGGTAGGAAGTGCCAGGATTTTTTCAATGGGCAGGCACAGCAGTGGCTTCCTTTCTTTACTAGGTAAGCTCAAACCAAGTAATTTTTAGGAGTAAGCTGCGAGGTACAACTGGTTTTTATATGTATTTAGGTGTCTGCATGTGCACTGTCATCTGAGTGGCACTTTGGAAACCTCAGGGAGATGTTCTCTTCCCAGGAGCAAACACCATCCTCTGCTAAGCATGCTGGAGAGCACAGGGACCATTCAGGTGTCTCCTATCCTCTTGTCCTCCCAGGAACAACATGTCTCTGTCCTGTGTCCTGCCCACCAGCTGTGCCACAGTCATCTTGGCAACTGACAGGTGGGGAGGACAAGATGGAAGTCTGGAAGAGAAATGTGCTGTCTTGGGAGAGGATATCCCAACAATTATCCCCCACAAAAGACAAAAGAGAGACCTGCACCACCCTGATGCAAAATGCAGTTTGCCTCTCTAAAATCAGTGGGGAAATTAGGACAATAATTCCAGGCACGAGTT
The DNA here is from genome assembly GCF_015832195.1 of Motacilla alba alba. Lineage (NCBI taxonomy): Eukaryota > Metazoa > Chordata > Aves > Passeriformes > Motacillidae > Motacilla > Motacilla alba. The sequence continues at coordinate 8,538,645 of NC_052046.1, forward strand.
GTGGAGGGGCAGGGAGAAACTCAGGGCAATCTGTGACTCTGAGAGCCTTTGCACTTCCCAGACAGATGGCACTTGGCAGAGGCTGCTGTCGTGCTGCCCGTGTTCGAAGCCTGACTTGCTTTTCTGGGGGAAGACAAACCACAGAGGGGAAGTGGTAAATACTCCCAGCCCCAAAATGTCCCTGTTATCAACCCACAGCTCTGCCTAGAGCTCGGGGATGCAGGAAACATGCAGGACTTTGGGCAGCAAGTGCTGGTTTGTTATTGCAGGGCCATTCAGGAGCACGCCGAGCAAGGCGCTGCATGCAGGGACACATGGCAAGTGCTGGAGGGGGAAGAGCACAAGTTGTTTGGTGCCTGTTTGTCAACAGCTCACGTGGAGGGCAAGCTGCTGTGGAGGGTTTGGGGGCTTTGAGAATTTTCCGTTGGGTTTCCGGGTCTGCCTGTCCAAGGATCTGGGATGTGCCAGGCGTGCAGGGCATGTGCAGGCACAGGGGCAGAGTCACTGCGCACAGAGCTGTCGCAGGGACGGGACAGGAGCATAACCCCACGTTGCCTCAGCTGCAGCCCATTAGCTGACCATGCTCTCTGCTCCTAAATCATTTCCTGAAGGGCTTTTTGAAACCAGAAAGAAAAAAAAAATTCCCCTTCAAGATGGTGGTGGAGGGGAGGGGAGAGGGGGGTAGAAAATGGTGAAAAGTTCAAACACAGCCTGATGTCTCGGAGCTGCTTTCATGCCCGGTTCGATCTACCAGGAGCTTCATGAGGGTGTGCAAAAGGTAAAGCTGAGCACAGGCAAACCCTCCCCTCCACGAGGGTGGGAGCCCAGGGACCCAGACTGAAGCTTTTTTTTCCTTTTTTTCTTTCTCTTTTTTTTTTCCTGCTTGTGACTTTTTAGCAGTCCTTAGGGGACATTCCAAGTATGTGGCCAGGCATGGAGATAGTTTAAAACACATTAAGTTCACGGACAAGGTGTCATTAGGGCTTCTTTGGAGGAGGAGAGAGGGAGGAATTATTTGAAGTTCGTTTGCCCAGAGGGAGTGCTCTCTGAAGAGGAATGGTTTCGGGGCACGGCGGGTCTGGTTCAGGGTTTTTGCTCTTCCTGCAACTTCGAGGAGCTGTTTCGTTTGAAGACATTGGTTGTTACGGTGCAGGACGGGACAGAGAACAGAAAAGCATCAAAAGTATTTTGCCTGCCCTGCCTTTAAAGTTGCTCTCCCCAGACTGTCTAGGAGAGCAGGTCGGAGCCGCAGAGTCCTATTTCATGGGAAATATCGACCTCTTTGTTGTTGTTGTTCCAAACAGGAATGAAAAATGTAAATTTCTGGTCAAGCAAACATTCCTCAGGGCTGTTCTGGAAAATTGAAGCGACACTTTCTCAGCATTTTTTGTTATATTAAAATTCAGCATGCAAATTGGCTGTGTGATATATATTACATAACATACCGTGAGCAAATTGCAATAGAATATAAGGTATAAATCCAAAACATTAAGTGGAATGGTTTCCCCTAAATATGTTACCAAAATTATACCTTTCTGGCAAAATGTTTGGATTCTATTGAAACAGCTTCTTCTTTTGTTTTGGAAAATTTGCCTGTTGCAAACAAATCCGAGCCATCCGCAGGCATAGTCCCAAGACAAGCCTGCCCTTCCTCGAGGCCATCTTTCCATCAGGACCATCTCCTCTGTGAGGAATGGGCTCCTTCCACTGCTTCCTGCTCAGATTTTGGAAGAGCTTCCTTGAGGCAGGGGCTGGAATTTTACCAGGTTTGCTGGGCTCCTAGATACCGGTCACCTATTTTCTGGAAAAGGCAGGAAAAAATTGGCCAGACCTAGGAGAGCTTCTCTTTATTTTTTTTTTCCCTGTATTAAGTCTGCAGTTACAGTTGGGTTTTGTTTGTTGGCTTGTTTGTTGGTTATTTTTTTCCTTTTCTTTTTGTGCTGTTGTTCATTTAAGGAATTATGAAATCAGACTTTTCCAGGCCCTCACAAGCAGAAATGCTGCTTCAATACATGTACTAAAGTGTATTCTGGATGCTGAGGAAAATGAGGAAGGCAGGTAAGCCTGGGCTGGAGCTCACTGCCCAGTCTTACCTCAGCAATGGGCTGCCCCATAGTGATGCCCAGGGGTCTGGAAATATTCCTGGTGAAACCTCAACAGGAGACAAGGAAGGGCTGTTTTGCCCTGGAAAAAATCACAAGCTGAAAAGAAAGCAGATATGGAGTGACTTCCGAAGTGTCCACACCTGAGCACTACCCCCAGCACTCTAAGAAGGAAAAAAACATCTTTTGAAGACAGGACTGACTTTGGATTCACATTGCACACCAACTGCTGCAGACCTGCCTCAGGCTCAGGAGGTACACAAAGCTGAGCATCCCAGGCTGGCACTGTGCTTGTCCCTACAGCCTGGTGAGTCCGGGGGGGTCATGATTCCTCGGGGAAGGTACTTGTTGTGCCGGCTGCAGCATGGAGCCAAAGCTTGGCTGCTGTGGGGCAGCTGCAGACTTCAAGAGTTGCCTCGGTGCAGCAAGAAGCCCTGCAGCCTCCAAAATACTTTCCCTCCCGTTCAACACCCCGCTGGTGACACAGACGGTATGTGAGGGCTACAAGAGTTTCTAATGTCTTTTCAATTCAATAAAGCACTGAGGAAAGCAGTGTTACCCGTGTCTGTAGCTATGGGATAGTTTGGGGAGATACATTTTTTAATGATGAGCACTCCAGTGAAGGCTGCAGGGGACATTCTATCCTTAGCCTGTTTTTCTCCCTAAAGAAGTCACCAGCTTGACAGATAGAATGCAGCACAGGAGAAAATGACCCTACAAATCTGGACTTGGGTGGGGCAGGACCTGAGTCACCGCTCTGTGAGAAAAAGAGGTGTTGTAACCACTCCAGGATGGCACTGATTGGAAAACAAAACCTCGCTATCTTTAAAAATGTCTCTGTGACAGCAAAGGAGGAGCGTGGGGCTTGAGAACAAACTGTCTGTGATCAAAGCCTCTCCCGGAAGCTGCTTGCTGCGAAGTGATGCTTTGATGATGTGTTACCTGTTAGCAGCTGGCAGGGCCCCCCTGGAGCAGCAATCACCCCCAGCCCTGCAGCCCCTGCACTGCAACAGCCTCCTTCTTGCTGGGGCAAACTGTGCTGGGCAAGAGGCTGCTCAGCCCACAGGCTGGTGTCACAGTGTGGAGACAGGAGCTGTGCCCCCATCAGCTCTCCCTCCCAATGTGCCCGGGCAGACCTGGAAGCCAAGAAGGTGCCTCGAAAGGCTGGGAGATCCTTAGTGTGCACTGCTGCAGCTGGCCTTGCTGGAGAAGGTGGATGATGTTAATTAACTCCAGCTGCTTCCAAAGCAGGAGTTGTTAAAATTGTTCTCCCATCTCTGCACAGCACAGCCCAGGTAGTGCATCTGCTCTGAAGGGCTTACAGTGAAACCGTGGGGTGAGACAGTGGGTGGAATCAGAGGAAATAACTGTGGATAGACTCCCAGAGTGGTTTGGGATGGAAAGGACCTTAAAGATCATTTAGTTCCAACCACCCTACCATGGGCAGGGACAATTTCAAATTAAGGCAACAGGAAAATTACCTGCACACCTATGAATAGGGTGGTGTGACAATTCAGGTGTCTAGGCAGGAGCAGAATTCTAAGGAAATTTTACAGCTATCAAACTAACTGACATCATTGGAAAAGAAACCCAGCTTTTCTTGGGACACATCAAGCCTTTACCAGGTCTCAAACAGAAAGAGCAAACTTCAAAGGGAAATGCAGATGGGGAAGCGTGGCTCAAAGTTTAATTGGACTTGTTAATCAGCTAGACTGGGGGAGTGAAGATGCAGCTGATACACGAACACAGGGCAGAGCCTGGCCCCTGCCCAGCTGAGCCAATGGTGCAGAAGCGCAGGTGGATCACCACCAGGTTGCCCCAGTTTGATTCTTCCAACAGAGAATATAATCATTTAAATTACCCACTCACCTTCCCTGTTGAGGCTACAGGTGCCCTGGGGACTGGGTCTGCCTGGTTCTGCTGATGCAGCTCTCATCCCCGCTGGGTACCAGGTGTTATGGCACAGGGAGCCTGGAGAAGCTGCAGAGCTGAGCTGGGCTGGGATGAGCACCCCCATGGATAGCCTGGCTGGGCTTCATGGACCTGTGAGAGGTGACCAGAGATGGGAGTTTTCCTTTCTACTGAAATCTCTGATATTTTTCCAGCAGAGGCATCATGAGGGATCTCACCGAGCCTTTGCTTTGGGGGAAGTGTGTGCCAGGGAATCAGGAAACCACCCTATTCCTGCATGCTGAGAGCCCGTCTGGGGATCACAGCCTCAGGGCTGCTTCTGGGGGCTGAAGAGGGATTTGTGCCTGGCATTGCAGACAGAAACAGGCATGTCTGCCCTCATGGTGGGAGAACAGGAACTGGCAGCTGCAAATACCAGCAATGCTTGCTCCCAAGGGGGAATCATATTCAAAAGCCCCAGTCTTGAAAAGCCTGACAGCCTCATTTTCATACTTTTGGTCACTACAGAAGAAAAATGAAAGTTTTCCCAGCCTGAAGCACTCTGCTTTAACTTCCTGAACTTGTTCCAAGTGATTGGAACTGTGTAAGCATCTCCTTGGAGATGGACAGTGCTTTTGAGGGTGTTTCCCTCCAGGAGCCCAGTGCCTGGTTTTCTCTCTGGGTCCTTCTCCTGGCTATGGAGCTGCACCTTCCAGTGTCTTCCTTGATAACTTGTCTGGAGCAGTCTGTGGTGCATGGTGAAGAACGAGACATTTTAGGGGAAAAGTGCCACGGGAGGGAATGGTTCACTGTCTCTAGGAAATGCAATTCTCTGTTTGAACACGCTGGTAGATTTACAATTCCTCATCCCTTTTGCACAGCAAGGAAACTTGCATGACAATAGCTTACCAACCTTGAGATGCAAATATCTGGCATTTCTGGAGATGGCAGAGGGCAGAGTTTTGTGCTGGGACTTGGTAGCAGCAGCAGTGTGTGACTGGCAGAAACTGATTTGAATAATTGGGTGTCACGTCTCTATTTTTCTTTCAGTTTAACTACATGTGCGATTAATTAAAATAATAACCTAAATGGTCTCCTGCTGGGGTTGTGTTTGCTGCTTCACTTCAGTCTGCCATCAACGCTGCTGAAAGAGTTTTATCGAGAGTTGTTTCTTGCTGAGAGGAGCTGGAGCAGAGAAAGGCTTTCCCAGCACAGAAACCTTTAATGCTCGTGGCATCTGTGCTCTCCCCACCCATGCTGTCTGGGTGGTGGACAGACAACACGTAGGGATTTAATATATCACTTCCCACATCCTCTGCCTGACCTGCGCTTTGCCTGGCATGGAGAACTGCCTCATCCATGTCACGGGAAGTGTGGTCCCAGTCCTGCATCCAAGGTGTCTTGGTGATGCTGCAGAAGGGCTTGTGGGGGTTGCTGTGAAATCAGGACCTCCCCAGGTGTAGACACAGAATAGCCCTGAGTATCTATGACAGAGACAAGGTACAGAACACAAGACCTGTGCTGCTGAAAGGTCCCTCAGGACTCCTCCATAGAGCGTCAACATGTCCAAGACTCCAGGCACCGAAGTTTTCCTGAAAGTGCCAACTCCTCCTCTTCTAATTAACTCTAATTTCTAACAGCTCGACACAGGTGCAGCTGCCTCCAAATCCCATCCAATAATTTTGCTGTCTGTTTCCATCCACATTCCCTGCCTCACCTCTGCTCTGCAAGCCCAAGGCTGGAAGATGCCCTCAGCAGCCTTTGCATGAAGAGAAAGCTCTGGTCCATGAGGAAACCATTACAGGCTCTTCATTCATTCATTCATTCATTCATTCATTCATTCATTCATTCACTCACAATGCTCCCTAAGTGAAGGCCAAGATTTTGGTGCACGCAACATCCCTTGCAAGATCATGGTGCAGCTTGTGCCCGTTGCTTCCATGCTGCAGTTCTCCATGGAAGAAACGAAATTACGTGGGGAGCTGTGCTCCTGCTTCTCACATTCCTCCTAAACACCCTTTATCTGTGAGTACATGCAGTTACAGTGGCAGCAGGAGCATACTTTAAAAAATCAAGATGCTTACAAGTCTTTCCCTGTTACTGTATTCATTGCTGGTACAAGAAATATTGTTCCCCTGCAGCTGAGTGCATTCACATCTCATCTTGCTCCTTTTCCCAGTTCTTTTTCCTTGCCTGGCTGATTCTTTGTCAGCAGCCAACACTAATCTATCCCTGGCAGTTCCTTCCCTGCTTTTAGTTTTAAGGATGCTTGAGATACAATGTATTGACCATGGCTGTGAGCGTGGTGCCAGACAGCCCCTCTCCCCACAACTCCTGCCTGCTCCTGGCAACGGAAGACAATGGTAGAGATTAAAGCGCCTGGCTGGCAGAAGCAAGATTATAAACTTGTCCAGAAGAAATTGAATTGGAATTTAGTTGAATGGGAAAGCAATCAAAATTCAAAAGGTTTTGTTGTTTTGTTGGTTTTTTGGGTTTGTTTTGTTTCTTTTTTTTTTTTCTTTTTTTTTTTTTGCTTAAACCAACTGACTGAAGTAGAGCTCCCAACTCTTTGAACTGCATTCATAAACTTTAAGGACAGTGAGGACCATTTTGATCCTTTGGTCTGACTTCTTCCTTGGTGTGAACCTGATCCCTCCTGCCAGCCTGAGCACTCCTGCATCAAGCACAGGATTTTTGTACCTCTTTTTGGAAAAGCAATCCGTATTGATAGAGAGATCAAGAGAATGGCGAGCATCTCACACTCTTCAGTAGTCCATAAGTGCAGATTAAGCTGATTTACCAATTCTTTGAATAAAAGGATGTCTCATGCCTACCCCAGAGATAGGGAGGACCTGCTTCTGTGCCCACTTCTGGACACAGGGTTTGCAGAGCATGAAGGACATACCAGGAGGAAAAGCCAAAACACTGAGCTAGAAGAGGAGGGGAAGGAATCTAAAAGCACTGCTTGACAAAATGTCACCACTTTCCTCTGAGCCCATTGTCTGAAAATAAGAGATGGTGTGCTTTTGTTTCCATCCCCACTTCAATTAGCACAGTGGGGACAGTCATTAGTACCCAGCACGCCTCATCCAGAACCCTGACCTCCACAGAGAGGTCTCTAAGTACAGTTGTGATCTACAGCGGGGTCAGTGCAGTTATTTATCACTGGTTACAGCAGAGAGTGATGTGGTAGGAGCTGTTACACCCCATGCACCAGCATTACAGCATTACTTTCCTAGCATGGGCTTGAAATGGCTGCTGGAGGGAAACATTTTCCTCTGGCCCTGACAATCCAGATGCTTGGGAGGTGCTGAGACGCAGAAAAGGGTGAAGTCCCAAAAAGGGGTTTGCTCCCTGGCAAGCTCAGAGGAGCCTGTGGGAAGAATCCAGCCCATGAGAGGCAAATAGAGGGCACTGCTGACCTGGGCACAGCCAGACCAGAGTGGGACCACTGATGGGAACTGATGGGATCCAGCACACTGAGATCTGGGCTGTCCCAGCCCCTGGGGTAATTTGGTTGTTGCTCTGTTCACTCATCTGTTCTCTAGCCTCTGCTGGCCATATCTGATGGGCTGCACATGCCTGGGGGAGCATCCACCTCACCAGCTGCTTAGGATGTCTGCCACCTCCCTCTTCTGTCCTGCCCTGCTTCACTAGCCACTGCAGACCTCAGATGTGAGCCTCACACTCCCAAATCCAAGTACACCCTCCCAGAAGCAAAACTGCTGCTCAAACCATCCCACAGAGCCACCTGAAGGCATAGAAACTAGGCCTTCTCAGCACTTCTTGTGCTCCTTTGCCAGAGGTGCCTGAGGGGCCCAGGACCCACTGCTTGATAATTTGATGACATGGAGGGATGGGCCCTTGCTTCCCCACAGTTCTACAGGAACAGGCAAAAGCCAGAGGAAGGATGTAGGGACAGCACAGGGACACTGTGAGAGCTTCTCAGTGATGTTTTCATTTATAACCATGCTGTAATGTCCAGCACCACTCTTCCCCTTCTGTCCAGACATCAGGTTTAGCAAGGGTGTCATCCTGTTTATCAGAGAACACCCATCTCAGTTACACACACCCCCCACACGAGGTATCACTTCTTTTAAAACAGGGCAAAATATGAGACCACTGTGTTACCTCTTTCCCCTGCAAGCTCAGCCCCTCGGCGCTCAGCCCAGCCCCGGGCAGGCTGGGGGAAGCATCCAAGGCTGAGTGCTGCCCTGCCGAAACGTGTGCCCACCCTGGAGAGCCCCCGCGGCCGCTCCGAAAGCGCCGAGCATCCTCCCGCGGTCCCCGAGCGGGCCCTGCCGGGAGATGGCACTGCAGGCACGGAGAATCATCCCGCCGCCAGCAGCCGCCGAAGCCGAGACAGTCCTTTTATTCGGTCTTTCCTACCCTTCCCCCGAGACCCCGCTGGAAAAATATTCTTCTTGTCCCCTGTGATCGCTGCCTCCTCGTCGCTTTGCAGTATTTCCTTCACACCGCGCAAAACCCGCCGCTAAGGAAGGAGGCGGCGGGTGAACAAGGGATGGTTGGGAGTAGCTGCCACATCCCCGTCAGCATCCAGGCAAAGAGGGATGGAGGCAGAAAAAGTCTGTGCCCTGTCCTTAGGAGATGAAGACACCCCTTTCCAAACATGGGGTTTGCAGTCTCAGACTCTGCCTGGAACCCTCCGGAGCATGAATATTTCAACTGCAGCCTCCTCTGGATCCATAATCACCCAAAACTTCCCTGGGAGCTTTTTTTTTCAGTTCAAACAAAGAAGCTGTGCAAGCATAATTAATTTCTCTGTCTCTAGGTGGGAAGCTTTGCTAAAGTGGCTGTCAGAAAATCAGAATTTACAGCACCTGAAGTTTTGCTAACTCGCTGTTTCACATCACGGTATCAAGGGAGATGCAGATTTTCTTGTTTCTCATGAGAGCTTGAATCTCCACCTGGACGAGACTGAGAAATTTCGGCAGCCTTTTGCAATGCTGGCCCAATTTCCTAAGGAAATTTCATGGGCTTTTCCTCACCCTGCCAGATTTTTCAACACCTTTCAGGAAGTCACAGCTGAGCAGTTTTGGTCAGGATAGTTTTGCGTTTCAGGGAGAATATTTGGACTGTTAGGTCTTCTTGGCAAACAGTTGTTGGATACTCCCAGGATGGGTGTTTGTGCTCTGCAGTGGTGCATTGTCCCAGGCAGCAAGGTGTTCCCAAAATGGGATATAATGCAAAAACTCAGTAAGAGGACCCCCAATTCCCTTGTGAAAACACATCTGTTTGGGCTTAGATAAAAGGTTCCACACTGAGGCTGTCTAAGGTTTGTTTTGTTTTGCTTTTTACTGACAGTTGGGTATAGGGTTTTTGGTGGTTTTCCCCCCCCCCTTTGTTTGGTTGGTTTGTCCCTTTTTGCAGGGGTGAGGGGGAAAGGAAGGGGTGGATGGGATGAGGGGAGATATTTTTTAGTTGGAAATTCTCAAATCTGAAGTTTTGAGAACAGGAACACGTAGGTGCCCTACCTGCTCTGAGGAGATGAAAAAAAGCAATTATACATTTTGACATAATGCCCTATTCTGGTGTTTTTACAGAGAAATGGTTTGCTCAGTTTAAAGAAGGAGCCAAATAAATCTGAAAGAAGATCAATGTTGAAGGGTCACAAGTGGAACGTTTCAACATGGGGTAAACAGGCAGGTGGGCTGGACACCCTGTGATTGTGACAGGTCTGTGAGAAAAAAGTAGACAATTGCCCCCTTTTGGGCTTGGCAGTGGTGAAGGTGAAGGAAGGGATGGCTGGAATAGAGCTAATGGAGAAGAGACAAAAAGGAAGATGGCAGAGGGTGCAGGAGCGGGAAGAAGAGGGGGTATTTTTCTATTTTTATGAAAGGACTGTATGGTGCACAGCAGTGTCCATTCTGACTTTGTCAGTGCCACAGGAGCCATCCATCTCATGGTATAGGTCTACCCCACACAGAGGCACCAAGGAGCTGTGGGGTGAGGATGGGGCTTAGCCCAAGAGGGTTTCACTTGCTTGGTTGAGATTCTGGACTTGTAGGAATTTATCCTCAAGGTTAAGGAAGAGAAACCAGCAAATCCTTATAAAAAAAAATGCATCTTTGAAAGGTTCATATTCACTGAGAGCCAAAAAGTGGAGGGCACAGGAATGGTGGTGGTGGTAGTGGCATCTCTTCACAGGCATCGTATTTGGGGTGGTGACTTCCCACTGCAGCTGTCTCCTCCAAAGGCAGCTCATGGGATCTGCTGTTAGAGATGGGAGCTCTCTCTTCTCTTCATCCCCTGCTCCACACACCCGGCACTGATGTTTCCCAGGTGTTTCTGACTTGCAGGGTTTGAAACTGAGTCACCTTTGATTTCTCCTGACATTTCCCAGAATTTTTTTAACTGCGATATTGTATTTATCCCAAATGTGGGTTTCTGGGGAAATCGTGCTTTTCAGCTAAAGGCAATAAAGAGAAAAAGTGAAACAAAATTAATCTTTCCCCATCAAAAACCCCCCCAAAAACCAAAAATAAATCCAATCAAAAAAAGCCCCACCAAAAACCCCCAACCCTTTTGAAAGTCATGGGGGCGGGGGTTTTAAAATTCCTCACCAAAAGACATTCAAAAAGCAGCTCTTTCACTTTTTTCTTTCAAACCCAACCTTTTCATGCTAAAAACATCAAACCGCTCTAATCCCTGGCTTCTGCTTTCTTATGTGAAGAAGATGATTTGTGATAGAAGCCAGTCCCGCAACCAGAGCAAGGAACCATGCTGCAGCAGATGCTGGCTTGCCTCGAGGTGCTAATCCACAGTCGGATCGTGGGGATGAACCAGTCCTGCTGGCACCGGCCACGGCTCGGGAAGGGCTCACACGTGGCTGGCGAGTGGTGGGGTTATGTGGCAGGGGCTCTCAATCCAGGCAAAAGCCACAGCCATCAGGACATCCTTGCTTTCTCCTGGGCTGTGAGAGCGTTTCTGCCATGCAGAGCCTGGGGCAGTTTGGGTGCAGTTCTGCTACAGAAGGGGCTGGAGGCAGAAGGCTCCAGAGAGCAGCACTGACCTGGGTATGCCTGATGCCATCCACATTCCCTCTGGACACCTCCAGGGCCCCCGACACTGGCAGTAGTGAGCCCCTGTAAGATGTCCTGATCCATGGGGAAAAAACAACCGACCTGGCAAACACACAGGATTATGGTGCTGATTTCCCCATTCCAGGAGCATTGCAACACTAATCCTGTAATTCAGTGCAAAGTGGTGCAAAACATGATCGCTTTAATGTCTCAGTTCTTGCCTGAGATTTCATGGGGTTGCTCTTCTGGCACCACAGGAAAGAAAGTGCTAGAGGAAACCTTTTCCAGACCCCTATCCTCTTGTTCCTCACTCAGAAAGACATGTGCAAAAATGTATTATAAATATGGCTTTCATTCCACGCTGAGCCCCTTGCGAGTGAGGAGCTGGCAGCCAGGGGTCATGTGGTGAGTGGGTGATGGGACAGGCGTTATTTATAACAGGTGTCAGGTGATACTTTGTCATCGATATCTTACCGGGCAGTGGCAGCAGCAGCAGTAGTGAGGGGTCTCTCCATATCCCAATCTCTGTTTTTCCAGGAGTGGGTTTGGTAACAGCATGCACCAAACTTGACGTCCTTGTTGCGCATGGAAATTTCACTCACTTCTTTCAGCTGACTGGCAAGACCTGGTTCTCTCTGTATCATTCTGCATCCCAAATCGTGCTCATCACTCATCTCTGTGCCACTTGATGCCCATGAGTAGGGCTACATCCAAGGACAGGATTTTCTCCTGCACAAATCTTTGTGTGCACACATGGCTGCATCACACTCTGTCCAAGCTCTGGAGGTCCCCACAGCCTCTCCTTACCCACACATTGTTGTATGCATGCAGATGCTCACCACCATCACCAGGACTCTCCCCAGGCAAATGGGTAATGATCTGGAAAGCCACAGCCAGGTCTTGTGCTTATTATCTCCATCTTTGTCTGTCACATGCACCTCCCACTATCTACACAGGAAGAAGTTTTGGCAAATGTAATAAAGACAAGGTGAAGTTTTACATAAAATATTCTCTCCTGCTATGAGTCCTGAGGAATTTTAATCAGTCCAGGAGTACCAGCAGAATTCCTTTGCCTGCAATCTTTTCATGATCTTGCTTTCCCCTCTTGTTCCTCGTGGGGAGCATTTGCTGAGAAGATGTTTAAATTGGGCTGGTAAAAAGCTTGTCGGCTCCATAGCTTCCATCTTTTCCTGCTTCTTTGCAAGAACATTTGTACTTTTTTCTGGCCTGCGGCATGCAAGGTCAGCTGCTTTCTTTGCAGTTTTCTTGTACGTTTCCTCACCATTGTTGTGGGGTTTTTCCCCCTCCAGAGAATCTCTTTTGTGCAAAGGCAAGAGACAAGGCTCCTAGCTCAGCCTGCTGTGTTGTTGTTCGCCTGAAGTCCAGCAGGAATTCAAGGAATGGTTCCCCACGTCTCCTATTCACCTTGCTCCTGCCAGTGGCAAGGGGTCGGGCAGAGGGCGGATATTTTGGGGAAGCTGTGAGCAAGGAGTGCAGACTCAGGGGCTGATGTGAGCTCAGGGATTTTGCAGGGCTGAAACTCATCTGCTGTTGCCTGCCAGTAGTTCAGTGTAGGAATTTGGGCATTTTCCTTTGAACAAATGATTCACCAGTAATCATTTAATCAGCTCTCCCGATGTTTGAATAATCTGTGAGTAATTTAGTCAGATGTTTGCCACAGAGCATCAAATAAATGGTTTGGAAAGACACTGGCTCAGACTCTCACCTCGTATATGCGCAGCTTTGGGCTAAACCAGGCCAATGCTGTCCCCTGAGCTTTGGCCTCAGGTGTCCAAGAGATTTACAACTGGCCAGGACCAGCCTCACCCTGGCCAGTTCAGGATCTGACCATGGCTCAGCTGTCCTGTGTTTCTTGCCATGCAGCTGTGAAGCATCTGCTCTCCTGCTTGGGGTACCCCTGCTGCTGGAGGCTGGCGGTGGCGTGCAATGCGGTAGAGTGGCATTTTTAGTGACAAGTGTCCTGGCTGGATATCAGTGAGCAGGCTTGTGATGAGCCCCTTGCTTTCTCTGAGTGGCTCCCTCTGGGGTGCTATGGATGGGGAAAGCAGCCCAGGGTGATGGACCGATGCTGGCTCATAAGCTAATGGAGAATCATTTCCCCAGGTTCAGCTCCCTTCCTGGACCTATTAAAGCTCCGGTATCTTTCCATTCCTGTCCCCACAAAACCACCTGCTCTCCTGACACACTTCCCAATGGCATCAGAGAGCTGCTGCTTCTCACAGAGCTTTGACTCCTTCTTTTTCAGCTCTGATCCTGGCTGACAGCAGGGAGGGGTGGAGGGGGAGAATGAGGAGTTGGCATTTTTTTTCCTTTTCTTCCATTTTGTGACCACTTCAGTCCAATCTTGACTTTCTGGGCAGCAGGGTCACTCCCCAGCTCTGCTGCACCCTGTTGAAAAGCCTTGGAGATGTCTGCTTTTGACTTTTAGTTTTCCCTCCTGTTGGTTTTCTTTTTTCCCCTGTCTCTCTCTCTTTTTTTTTTTTTTTTTTTTTTTCCCTGGGACCTGCTATCACAGATTCCCCCAGAGTCCAAACATGCTGGATATTCCTCATGGATAAAACTACTAACAATAAGAATTTATTGTGCACTTTCATCTGAGACAAAACATCATTATTTCCATCCAATTAATAGTGTCTTTTAGCAGCATCCGTGAAAAACTAGAAAAAGCCTGGCTCCCACCCAGCCCTCTTCCTCTGCCTGTGTGACATTGTCTCCACAACTGCAAAGAGAGGTGGTAGCTTTGATTTGATCAACACTTACCTAGTTAAAACAAAAGAGAACTACTTTTATAGGCTTGCCCAAAGATTAGGTTTTTGGGTTTTTCTTTAACAGGAAGATCAGGAAGAAAGCTCCGTTGTTTTCTTACTACTGTTGTTTTCTTCAGACCAGGAGGAGTCCTGGGATGCCAGGAAAAGTGGGAACCTGCCAATGGGAGTATTTCTCCCAAGTCTCTCTGCAGAGTTTTCTCGCATGTGTTGTTTCCTGAGTCACGGGGATTTGAGCTGGGAACGCTCAGATATCTGGAAGCTGGAACAGCCCTTACTGCCGACCTGAATGCTGATGTCCAGGGAGCAGCACCTCTGCCACAGTCACTAGGCTGGAGATAAGGGCAGAGGATGTGCATAATGAGATTCAGGGCTCTGCAGGGCTCCCCAAAATCCCCGGTGGGCACTGCTCCCTGTCCCTTGCTGGCAGCCAGCCCCTGGCAGGGAGCAGGCTGTTTCTTCATGGGCATTTGTCTTTTCCAGGCTGGGAAAACAGAGGTATTTTTCTGCACACTGGCAGCCAAGTGGGGGATGTGGCTGGGAAAGGCTATTTCCCCCAGGCCTCCTGCTCCGTGGCATCCCCCAGCCAGTGTCACCAGGGTGCCAGTCAGCCTGTCCCCAAATCCTACCTACGAGGTGTTTGCCATTGCCTGGGCAGTTGGCAGGAGGCAGGGGTGGATGCCCTGCAAGGGTGCCTTCCCCTCGGCCTCCTGCCCACCCTGCCCTTCCTTGCCCTGAGGCCGCTTGGCTGTCCTTGCTCACCCTCCCCATTGGCTCCTGCTTGCTTGGCCTCACTGCTGCTTTAATTTTAGCAATTCCTTGGAAAGAGTCATTTTCCATAACTCAGCTCTCAGCGGAGCCCTCTGCCTGCCAGCTCTGCCTTCTCACACGTGTTGCTGGCGTGCCCCAGCAGCACACGCCTGCACCTGCCCGGCCAGGCCTGCCTGTCCCAGCCTTTTGCACACCAAATCCTCACACCCGGCTCCCATCCCTGCTTGGCACATTTCAGCCTGGCACTCCCAATCCTGTTGTGCCATGGCTGGAGTGGGCAACCTGGACCAGCTGCATCGACGCCCTTGGGGCTTCCCCCTCATCAGGAGGAGCTGAGCACAGCACAGGGGGACATCTGTCCTTTTTGCCCTGCAGCCCCCACCCGCACGTGTGACAGCTCTCTGTCCTCAACAGTGATGGGAAATGCAGAGTTCCTACACGCTACAGGGGACCCCACAGCCTGGGGTTGTGGTGGATGGGCAGGGTGGCCTTGTTCAGCGCCCACCAGCAGGTTTTGTTGGAGTGGGGCAGGTGGGTGCAGGGGTGGCTGCAGCGAGAGGAGCACAGCCCACACGTGTGGAGGGTGTTTGGTTGTGCGAGTGCGTGTGAGAGGGGTGAGAGGCTTTCATGACAGTGCGCATCTTCCTGTGGGCATCGCTGGGCACTCCAGGAGGGTGTTGGTGCCAGGGAGCGTGGCACTCGCGAGTGGGATGTGTGCGAGGATGCGCACAGAGATGGAAACACGGCTCCTTCTCTTGGGTCTGCATCTCGTCGTGGAGGGAAAGGACAGTGCATGTGGAGGGTGCATTGTGCAGGACCGTGTGTGTGTGTGTGTGTGTGTGCATGCACAGGGCACGCCTGAGGTGACCACGACCCTGCTGCTTCCACTCTGGGGAGGTGGGGGGACTTGCAGGGACTGCTGCTGGTGAGGTGTGTGTGTGTTTGTGTGTGTGTGTGTGTGTGTGTGTGCGGGGCGCCGTCCCCACGGTGCTTCCACGAGTGTGCATTTGCACGGGGGTCGGTGGGGCGCGCGTGTGTGCGGTGCCTCCCTCCGGCTCAGCATCCGTGGGGAGGGCGGAGGCGGCGGCGGCGGCGTGTCCGCAGGGGCGTGGACCAGCGTGTGGCTGCGGGGGGTGCGTGTGCGGGTGTGCGTGGTGTGTTTGTGTTTGTGAGCCTCTGTGTGTGTGCTGTGTGTGCGTGTGTGTTTGCGGGCGGGTGCGCGCGGCGCGGCGGGGCCGGGAGCGCGTCCCCGGCGCTGTGCCGGGGGGTGCGGGCTGAGCTCATCGCTGGCTCCCCGGCGCTCCTTACCAGTGGCTTCTGCGGTCACATGGGTTATGTGCTGGAGTTTAAAAGAGCTTATAGCCCCCGAGCCGGTGCAGAAGCAGCCGGTGGTTGCATGGGGTAGCGCCGGGAGCGGCGGCAAGGAAGGCGCCGTGAGTACGGGGCGGCCGGGGCCGGAGGGCGGCACGGGATGTACCCCCACCCACGGGACGGGGGAGGCGGCATGCGGGCACGGGGGTCAGCGGAGGCGAGCCGCGGGGCCCGCCGCCGAGGGAGGCGGAAAGGAAGGCGGGGGGAGAACGTTTTCTTCCCTCGCATTCGCTCCCGGTCTTGCGTTGCCTCCCGCCCCGCAGCCGCGCACCTTTCCAGCGCCCGCGTGTATCCGCGCCCCGACGTGGGCCGCGCGTCCACCCCCCCGTGAGGAACCAATTTGGGCAGCTTACTTTCCTGCCCCGCCGTGCGCGTGTTCCCGGCGGGGAGAGATGAGGGGCAAGGGGCCGGAGCGTCCCCGCACCCTCCGGGACAGCGGGTCCGCATCGGGGCGCGGCGGTGGGACCCTCGTCCCCTGCCCGGCGGGACCTCCGTGTCCTGCCCGGCCGGGAGGGCATCGCGGCCGGCACCAGGTTGAGGGCTGGGAGGGATGAGTTCTCCCTGCGGCGGTGCACGGGGCTGGAGCGGCAGGGACTGCGGGGCGGCTCTTTGTAAACCGGAGCCCGTGGATTTCCTGGGCGGGAGAGCAAGCTTCTTCTCCGTCTCTCCAAAAGCGCAACCTACCTTCTTCTCTGCTGTGGCAGTGCAGGTTTTATTTTATTTTATTTTATTTTAATTTTTTTTTCCCTGAAGCGTGATTTTATAAGAAAAGTGTCTGCATGGTGCTTCTGGGGGACTGCTCTCCCTGGGCTAGGCAGACAGTTCATCCCGAGCGTGAGTAGAAGGGCTGCTTTCCAGAATTGCATAATACACACCGATCCCTATGCTGCTCAAAACTCCCTGACATTTCCACATCTTGGTGACTTCCCCCACTGCAATCCTGAAAACGAGTTGTGACTCCAGTCAGCTCGTGAGCCAATTTGTGGTGTCTTCACTGAGGACAGAACCAGGTTTGCATGCTCCAGTTTCCCTGGCTCCTCTGGCAGTTGTTTCTTTACCCACTAAACTTTTTTTGGTATAATGATCGGCACTTCTTTAATCTCTTACGTTCCCCACCCCAAGCTTATGGACACATGTGCGGGGTCTGTTCAGAGCACAGGTTACAGAAAGGGGATTGCCTGCAAAGCTCTTCAATTTCTTTCCCCCATCTCTTTGTGTTTTAATTTGTGGGATGGTTGAGGAGGTCCTTGAGTTGCTTTTTGCTCAGGAGCTTGCTGACATCTCCTTGGATTTAGTGGATTTCACTGACTGTGCCCACTCTCAGCACACCACGTTGTGTACTTGGGTGAGGGACGGGACCTGCACATGCCGCTGCCAGTACCACTGGCTGTGTGTTCAGGCACTGAGGCTCTGACATTGGCTGCTTTCTGCAAAATGTGCAAATATGTGGGAGCAGCCGTTCTTGCTCCCGGATCCCTGCCTGGCCCCTCCGTGAGGAGTTAGAGCTTTGCTGTGATGTCTGGAGATGTGCAAGGGATGCTCATGTCTGGCCAGGCAGCGTGCTGAGACCAGGTCCTGGGACCAGAACTCTCTGGGGCTCACTGCACCAGGAGGACTTTCCCAAGACAGGCTGAGCTTTAGAAATGAAAGCCTCGTGCCTGGCAGTCTTCCTTGCGACAGCTCCTCAAGATAAGTTTATCAGAGCCTCTTGTCAGAGCAAGCCAAGCCATGATCTAATGATTGTACATTATCTTTGGTCTGATTTACCCTAAGAGGACCCCATTGTGCCAGGACTCTGCATCCTCTTTCCCCTGAAAAGTGCTCAGCAGTTTCTGGACTTGGGAAAAGCCCTGATACCTCTCAGAGCCACAAAGCTTGTGATGCACACACATTTAAATAACTGTGCAGCCAAGGCTTAGCTTTTGGAGACGTGACTGACTCTCTGAAGCCGGCAGCAGGAGTTTTGTGGGTGCAAGCCCCAGCTCCTGGCCACTCTCATTTAATTCCCTGCAAGCTGGAGACATGCATCCTGCTCCAGCTCAGTCTGGGGCTGGGTGCGCGCCTGGGGAGCCTGTCTCTCAGCTCTGTCGTTTATTATTGCTGCCGCTGCCATTATGCCTGACAAATGAGAGTTGCTGAGTAATGTGCTGTTTGTGTGTAAATATCTGAGTGCTCGCAGCTGAGCTCACTCCTGCCACTTTGCAGGAAGCCATCTCAGCACCTTTCCCCTGTGAAGACCCGGGAGTGCAAAAGTGTCCTTCTGCGGGGACCTTCCCATCGCTACCGCCAGCTCTAGCCTTCGCTCTCCACTGCTTCCCTGCAAGCGTGAAGCCTCCATCCTCTCCGGCTATCGTGGTGGCCCTTCTGCTTTCCTGAGTGTGAGTCAGGGGTGGGAAAGGGCTCTGTGTGTGTGTTTCTCTGTGTGTGTCTCTGTGTGTGTCTCTGTGTGTGTGTGCATGCTCAGCTGCTCCCAAGGGTCCTTGTCCGAGGCAGAGAGAGTTTTGGGGACTTCGAGTGTTTTGATGGAGGCAGTCATGCATAACTAAGAAAGGAGTTTTTGGGTTCATTTGGGTTTTTTTTCCCTGCCTACTCAGCCCTGAGTTCCCCCTCATTTCATCCCAGTACTGATAAAGATGCTAAATTGCTCCTTCCCATATTGTTTTCATCCCATTTACAGATTATCATCCAACTGCTTCTTGCAGTCAGTACTTGCTCAGCCCAGCTAGGCTGATCGCAGCTTTTTTAATCTCCCCTTGTAAATCCATCTCTTCTGCCTCCTGATAATTTTTGTCGCTCATTTTTCTGAAATCCCTCCAATTTGTCCATTTTGTGTCGCTGACGTATGCCTGGCCCTAAACATGATGTATACCAGGCATGGCAGCGTGAGGGAAGGACACCTCCTCCCCTCCCACCCCGCTGGGGCTTGTGATGCTTTGTCAGCACTGAACTGAGTTACTTCCCCATTATTCTAAGCTATAGTCCCTGCTCGGTGTTGCAGAAGAAAGCAGCATACTCAGGTCAGTGCCCTGGGGAGAATTCCTCCAAATTTTGGTGATGGGTTACTGAGGTTTGGTTGCATGCTGGTAGCAGATGCTGGAAGGGGGCAGTGGTCTAGGTGTATTCCTGAGGTGCCTCTTCCCACAAGAACTAATAGCTGAAAAGGAGGGATGAGGAAAATAAGAGAGGGTAAGGTGGGCAGGTGGGGAAACTGAGGCACGTGCATGCACATTTCCTGTGTACCTTTCCAGCACACGGCTCTTGTTTAGGTGCACTGTGTGTGGGGTGTGGTTGCACTCGTTAGGCTTGCAGCTGGCATGGGCATTTTCCGAGGAGATGCTGGATCTTTGGTCAGAGCAGGCTGGCACCCGGGGATGCTGGGCTCTAGGCTGATTTTGTTCATTGCTTCTCGTGCTTGTAGCCAGAGCCTGATGCCACAGGTGCTCTCATGGGGAAGAAACAGAGTAACAAAGTGCCTTGCATTCGTGCACTTTGAAGCTTTATCATGCCAAACCCTGAGCTCCTTGGACTGAGCATTCCCATTCCCTGGAAGGGCCGTGCCCTTCCAGGATCTGTCTATTTTTAGGAGGAGTTGTATTCTGGACAGTGTCCACTGCAGATGCTCTCTGCCTCCTCCTCTTGGCCCTCCTCCAGGGACACCGTTTGGGCTATCTCTGCTGGAGGGGCCGATCCTGCCGGGGCTCCTCCAGAGCAGAGCAGAGCAGAGGTGGCGCCGTGCTGGGCACGGGGACACCTGGTGGGCTGTGGCTGCCCCGGAGCGCTGGGGAGGGACAGCGAGCTCACACTGTCTCTTGCATGGACTGTTGGGAATAGCGTTTCGCTGTGCTCCAGGTGCAGCAGGACACGGTGGCTTCTGCACGGTGGGACAAGCAAGGCTGCTGCCTGGGCCAGGTGGTACCCGGTGCCTGGCGGTGCCCGGTGTCGGTCCGTTCGCCAGGATGACACTAGGGGGCACGAGATCTGCTGGAATTCCTTTGTTGGGGATGGAGAGGGAGGATGCAAAGCTGCTCTTGACCCTTCAAGCCCCGCACGTTTTGTAGGATTACGAGTGTTGAACCCCACGAGCTGTCTGGGTAACTCATCCTGCTGCCAGGGCAGGACACAGCTCTCTGGAGGCTGCTCCGCTGGCTCTGTCCGTCACTGGCCGTGGAAGCAGCAGGAGTAGGGATGGATGCGGTCAGCCGGAAACATCTCCGAAGCAAGGAGGTGGATGCAGCCGGAGTGCCAGGGAATCTCCGGGGAATCTGGGAAATCCAGGAAAACACCTTAGCATGGTTTTAATGCCTCTCTAGAGGGGTTGTCCAGAGCAGGGATTAAGTTAGATTCAGGGCTGGCTTTCAAGATGCAGCGTGTTATGGTTTCATTTTCTGCTGGTTGTTAAATTCATGCATGATGTCTCCTCAGGGTCATGTTTTCCCAAAGCAGCAGAAACTTTAGAGAGTCTGATTTAATGAATGGTTCTGATCGATCTGAAACATGGGGAGTGTGTGTGTGTGTGTGTGTGTGTGTGTGTGTGTGTGTGTGTATTATATATGTGTCCATCTACATATCTGGGTGGGGTGCAAAGAACATGTTTTTGAATGTATGTTTATGCATTTCTGCATACATCCAGCTGTAATATTGTCCTGAGTCCTTAAAATCTATTATTCCAGCTGTGAATGCGTGTGTATATATATTAAAGCACTGTATACTGGAGTCTTTCTCTCTTGTTATAACAAACCTCACAGAAAGCAAATAAAGAGACATTGTTCTCATAGCAGGCTTTTAAGGGCTCAATATTTATCTTCTATGAATTTTGATAGTTTTTGTTCAGCATGTTTGCATTTATGATGGTGGTGGGGGGTTTTGCCTATCTACTTCAAATTTTGTGCTGTTGGGAAACTGAAAACATTTCGATCGTTTCAGTTTATTCATTAGGTAATGAAAACAGAAGTCAGGCTTCTGGATTGAAATGTTGGCACTTGATATCATTCTGGCATATTAATTTCTCAATGGTTAGGGTTTTTTCTAACGCCTTCTGTTGCCAGATACCAGGCTCCTTTGCTGGAGCCGTGCTTCTCTCGCGAGCCCCCGGGCAATATTTTTAGTAGGACACTGATGCATCGCAAACACTCCTGTACTCCGAGAAAAAGCTTTGCTGGCTGTTGTTGGAAGTAGCACTAGGACGGGTAGAAAGGAGAGATCAGAGGAGGACGGTGCTGCCGCTGCGTCAGAACGTTTGCTTTGTGCCTGTGATGGAGGTTTTGTGCCGGGTCGTGCAGGTGCGTGCCTGTGCGGATGTGAGGGCAATTCCCCAGCTGGGCTCTGAGACAGGACTGAGGAGCAGGGGTTTATTTATTTTGAAATGCCTTGTGAATTGGAAGGAGGTCCGGGAAGAAGTGCCGAGTCAACTTTCGAGTCAATTAGGGATGTGTCTGGAGGTGTGAAGTGGTTTGAAGAGGACAGGGTGATTTGTCTGAAAGTGTTACCTAATTAGAGGGTGTAGTCAGGGCTCTAATTAGCCATGACACCCTAAAGATGTTATCAAAGCCCTCTTGAGGCATGGCTGATCCAGTGCCGCGGCTGTGAGCTGTCTGGTCAGTGAGGCCGTGCACGGCCAGAGCTGCCGCCCTCGGGCTCAGAGGCAGCCCAGATGCTTGAAGAGGCTCTTTTCCTTTCAGGTGACTTGCGATACCCTCCGGGGCTGCTGCCAACATAGACTGATGTTCATAAAGTCCCAGAATGAAAGGAAAGCCTGCAGCAGTTGGAAGAATTAATACTGGTGCCCAGTATGTGGGAAGTCTCCTCTCTTTTCCCTGAGGGGGGTCACTTTCTGCTGCTCTCTGCCTGGGGGGAGGCTGGAGGAGGAGGGCTGTGAGGATTTGCATTAAGTGATGCTGTACTAACAGCTGGGGGAGGAATTGTGACCCCTTTCTTAGCATTGCCTGACAGAGGGGACATGGGATCAACTGAAATCTGGCTTGCCCAGACCTGGTTGTATTTAAATACTATGCAGCACACCCTGTGAGGGGGAACCGGTGCAGGAAGCAGTACAAGAAGTGCTGGGTAAGAGGGAAAGGCTCCTGGGAAGGCTTTTCCCTGATATTGGAAGGGGCTTGCAGCCCAGACCTCTGCTGGACCACACCTGGGGAGTGGGTGGATGTTTCCTTTTTGAGGGTGGGGGCTGGGGGTGGCTCCCTCTGGGGCTGCTCTCACTGCCTGTTGTTCATCTATCAAAACCATTGTTCAGTCAGCCCTGTGAGGCAAGGAGAGTGGGAGTTGCCCATTCCCAGCAGTGGTGCCAAGAGCCAGTAGGAGCCACCTGAAGCCAGGGAGTTGGCTGGTGGATGAGTGTTGAGAGCAGGGCCCATTGCCATTCTCAGCAGCAGTGAGCAAAAGAATTCTCTTCTCTCTCAGGGCTGAGGTCCCCGTGGCTGTCAGAGCCCTCTGAATTGCCAGGAGAGAGCAGTGGGTAGCTTAGACCTCCTTGGCAAGAAGGAGCTACTGTTACTCCTGTTTCAATGGGAAATGAAATGGATCCTGGGGCAAGGATGTTCCCTATGTGCTTCATCAGTGCTATGAGGAGCCTGGCTCTGCAAAGGGACTCTCTTTGCTTCTGTAGGTGGGCTTGCAGCCCCCCAAATGCAAACACACAACCAGGCACACTCCCGTGCTAACAGTTACCGGGGGATGCGCCTGCTTTTAATTATGTGGGTGTTAAGCCAGTGAACTCATTTTGTTCACAGACTTGCAGCCTGGTATTTTCCTACTGCTCCTGGTCTCTGGTGGCATTCCCAGACTCTGGAGCACATGTGCCAATAACTTGTGGACTGGGTCTAGTAACTTGGAGGACCATGCCACACAGGGCTGACCCAGGCAGCTCTCCCTGGGCTGATGCCGTGGTGTCCCAGTGCTGCAGGGGCCACACTGGATTCTAGGGATGCTGTGTTATTGGTGATGGATGGGGAGCTTCTCCCTGTGCTGTGCTGTCACAAGCTGATCAGCACAGGAGGGACCTGCACTGCTGCCCTCCTGCCTGGGGAAGCAGCCTGGGTTGGATACCTCAGTGCCGGGCATGAGATTTGGTGGTGAATTCAAACAGTGTCGTGTCTAATAAAACAACCTTATCTCTGCTTTTGCTCTAGGTACACTCTGCACCACAGTCCTTTTGTCTAGGGCCTAAAAATGCTGGTGATAATGAGGACACATCCTTTCTTGTGGTTCAAGTGTGGTTCTCAGATGCAAAGGGGAGGCAGCTGTGCTAGACTTCACCACCAATGTGTGATTTACCCTCCTCTGTGCCACTGAACTGAGGGCTTGAAAAATAAATATGTTAAAAGGAAGGAAAGACAACAAAAGGCTGCTGGTGCTCTGAAATTTGATCAAAAAAGCTCTGTCCAGTCCTCTGGGCTTCTCGCTTGACGAAGAGCTCTAGAAATAACAGTGTTATAGTAAAGTGCACCCACAGATAACTGTGGGTTTGGGGACGGGAATGCTTTGTTCTTGAGGAGCCAGGCTGAAGTTCATTTTGGGTATTTTTACTCCCCCCAGAGTGGGAGGTTACTGTCACTCCATGATTCCAAGGCTGTTCAAAGCTGCCTGGGACCTCTCTGCTTTGAAATCCTTGTCTAGCCTGTTGTCTCTCCCCAGCATGCCAGACACACATATGGGTGGGAGGCTGTTGGATTTGGGAGCCCAGCTGGTGGGGGTGGGAGAAGTCACACCGAGCTGCCGCCGCTCCTTCTCCCGGCTCGGTTCAGAGCGGTTTCCTCTTGCCCCATATCCTGGCCATGTGCGGGGCGGCCGATTGCCCACACGTGTTGCACAGACACGTTTCCGAGCTGCCTCTTTGTGCCTGCCCACCTATTTGCAGCTGGGGGAGCTGAAGCTGCTCTTTCTTGTGATTCGTAAAAAAAGTCTCTCTCTGGATGGAGTTGTCTGTGCTTTTATTGACCTGGTTACGGGAACGACAGAGGCTTTTCCATCTCCTGGACGCGTGATTTCTGCAAGGGCTCTGGAGCAGGGGCCAGCTCTTGCTGCTGGTGTGTTTCCAGTTCTCCTAACGTGATTAGTTTGACAGGCCCATTGGGTGTGCTGGCGAGTCTAGTTTTTATTTTGTGCATGAAAGTAAGTGCTATGACGGGGCACAGAGCACCAGCTAATGCTGACATCTGTGCAGGAGGGACAGATGTCAGTATTTTTGGACGGTATTTTTGGCCGTGCCTCAGACGTGCTCTGCCACCTGGCAGAAACCCCTTGCCCTTTTGATGGGGCATTTTTGTAATGTCCCAACTTCCTGACCATTTTGGAGACTCCTCCCTTGTATCTGCAGTTGGAGTTGTTTTGCCAGAAGGTGCAGTTTGAGCTCATTGAAACCTGAGTGCTGAGAACATTCCAGGCATGCACCTGACGACTCTCAGTGAAGGTATCCATCCTTCAGAAGTCCAACAAGCTACCATCAGTCATTCCCATTGGCACATTTGCCCGCTGGGCTCCAGTTTTGTGTGTGTTGTCATCTTCCAGCAATGCTGAGGCACACCATGTTTTTGGGGCTTGTTTAGGTGGGAGGAGGACTGGAATGTGGATCATCGATCATCCCTACTCTGCAAACTGCTTTTTGCTGTACAGACACATCTGCTCTCCCCCAGCCCTCTTTGATCTGGATCAGCAGTTCCAGCTTCACCCTGGCTTGTTCAACTGCAAAGTGAGGATGAAGAGGAACTTCCCCAACAGCCATGGTGGGACCTCGACTCCAGGGACATGCAGCATTTCTGCTTCTAGTTTTGGTAAATCTGTACCTCTGGTCAGGCCAGAAGTGGTGGTGTTTTTTCTTAAGCAGGGACAGGGGAGAGCCATTTCTGCACAAATGGACCTGGTATCTCCCCAGTTCCTTCCAGAGGAACGAAGGAGATGATGGCATGACTTACAAAAGAGCCAATGGCAAAGGATTTGTGGTGATGAATTTGACTTTGCCTCTCCCAAGGAATTGATCTGGCTTGTCTTTGGGTGTAGGACCCAAACTAGAGGTTTAATTCACTGCACATCTGCGTTTAGGCTTGGGGGGTTCCCCAAGGCTGTTTGCTGTGCTACATTACCAGGGTCAGCCTTTAATTTCGCCACCACTAGGGGTTGGAGGCAAGCATCATTGCCTTCAAAGAGGGGAAGCTGAAACCTGGAGTGGCTTTGGGATTTCCTTGAGGTCCCAGAGCAGAGCTGGTGGCAGAAAACCAGATTTCTTGAGTTGCTAACAGCTCCTGCCAGCTG
This sequence comes from Motacilla alba alba, assembly GCF_015832195.1. Lineage (NCBI taxonomy): Eukaryota > Metazoa > Chordata > Aves > Passeriformes > Motacillidae > Motacilla > Motacilla alba. Next base: position 8,563,869 of record NC_052046.1, read on the forward strand.
TGGGACACATTAGTAAACACTTGAGTAGATCAAAGTAGGGCATCCGGCTCTTTGTGCAGCACTGTGCTTATCTGTCTATCTGTCTGTCTGTCTGTGCTTCTGGCAGTCAAAGCTAAGATGACATTTAAAGGCTTTACTTTCTTTCTCTCTTGCTGGTTTCAGATCAAATTTGCTGAGTTGTCAAGCTAAAGATTCTCTTCTCCTCAGTGCTGGCCCAGCAACAGCTCGCTCTGCTGCATCCCTGCCTTGGAGGAGTCCAGCTGGGTTCCTCCTGCCTCCCACCACTGGCATCAACATGTGGGGGCTGGAGCAACAGCTTTGCTGGTGGACAGGAGAAAAGAAACATATTTTAGCTTCCTTCTTCTCCCTGTTGATCAGGCCATTCTAGGCTCAGTTAGCAGCAGCTGTTCAAGAACAGCAGAGCCAGGTTTGCACTGAAAAAGATGTTTAGGGGTGGAGAGGGCAGTGGTAGAGGCTTGCAGGCAAACCCTTCCTCCTCCCTAAGCCTGACCTAGGTCTCAGAGGCAGGCACATGTGCTGTGAGCTGGTGGGCTCTCAGCAGAGTCCCAGCAGGCTGGGTGTCTGTCTTGAGACAGCCAGGACGAGTGGCACGAGAGCCTCTCACCCACTGGGTTTCAGCAAGGAAGGCGAGCACTGTCCTTTTGTGTGTAGTGAGGAAATTGTTCCCTTGTCCCTGGAGGCTGTCACTCCAACACTTTGCCGTGCTCTGCTGGTGGGGAGCGGCACCAGAGGATGCCTCTGTTGCTGCTGTCTGCCTTGGGGACAAGCACAGACGTGTCTCCAGGTGGAAGTCAGCTTGGGGAGTGGAGAAACCTCCCCAGAACATGCATTTGCAAGCTCTGGTGTGTGGCAGTCCCTCCCAGGCAGTCACAACCTCCTGCCACTGTGTGAGCGGGAAGGCTCAGTGCCTGATTCCTGGCATGAGGAGAGGATGGTGCTTACCCTGCTCTGGAATAGGCAGCCAGGAGTGGCTGCAGATGCTGGAGCTGGAGCCAGAGCCATCCCTTGGTCCCAGCATCAGCAGCCAGCTCCAGCTTTAGTCCTTGGAGCATTTTTGAGGGCTTTGTGCAATGTGGTTTCAACTCCATCCCTTCCTCCTGTGCAAGGCTCCTCCCTGAGCAGGCACAGTGACAAAGTCAATCCTGAGGCAGCTGTAGTTCTCTGGATTTTGCCAGCCTCTCACCTTCCACTTCACCTCCATTCACCAGACCCTGCACAGTGCCTGTTGGGAGCTGTCTCAGCTGTCCCTGAGCAGCATCTTTCAGCAAGGATGGTGGTTCAAGAGGGTTCCACATAACTCAGTGGGGTGCTGCCAGTTTAACCCAGACAGTGGCCCTCTGGCAAGCCCGGCTGTGCCTGTGAGGGATAACAAGCAGCTACTAGACAGCTGAGACACAAACTGACCTGCACCTTGGCTTTTCAGGGCAGAGTCAGGCTATGTGGATGGAGCGAGGCTGTGTGACACAAGCACTTACAGCATTGGCTTCAGTGACCAGAAAAGCCAGAGGTTGCTCTTGTTACCCAGACTAGGAGATGAAGGAATTTATTTATTGTTCTAACTCCTTTTTAGAAGGGGTTCAGATGCCTCAGCAACAGGCAGCTCTCTAAAAGTGAGACTAAAAGCACAGGATCTTTCCTTTTGCTGTGTCCTGGACAGTTAACCCTTTTAGCCATCCCGTGTCCAGATGACATGACCAGGCTCCATGGGACTGAGGATCATCTCTCTGGAGACACCTTTGGGCATGGCCGTGCCCACAGAGCAGTAGTGCTGAACCCTTCCATCTGCAGATTTGGGATCTGCCCTGGGTAGAACCTCTGTCTCAGTACTGCTCAGTTTGCAAGTCCTGCCTGATCACTGTCCCCCCAACAATTGCTGCTGTGAACATTAATTTTTCCCAGATTTTTGCTTCCCTTTGAATATCTCTGCTATGGATCATTTTCCTTGCGTGTGTTAGCTGGTATTTTCACAAAGCTGAAGCTTGTGCTATTTCCTGCCTGTCTTTCTATGCTTTCTCTTGCTCCCTCATCTGTTATGCCTAAAACCACCCCGGGCTTTTTTTCAGCTCACGTCAGAAGAAGCTGCCCTTCTTCTTCTGAGGGGTCATAAGATGGGAAGAAAAGGCCATTTAAAATAAGAGGAATCCTGTCCACCCACATCGTGCTTAGCACCTCCCCAGCTGGAGAAAAGTGTCTCTCAAGACTCCTGGGGTGGGAGGATCACCCGGGTGTTTTGTGGATGGGAAGAGCCTTGCAGGGCAGGAGCAGGCTGCTGAGGCTGTCAGCAGTTTGTGAGGCTGCAAGGTGAAGCTCCTGGCTGCAGCAGTGATGGGAGGGGATCTGGGAGTTCCTGTAGCAGGAGGTCTGGAGAACCACAGAGGATGGGTGCTGAGGATGAGGCAGCAAGGTCAGGCTGGTTGGGTAAGAGGGGTGTCTTCTCTCTGCTGTTGTATCTGGGGTTCCATGTAGGGAAGCAGGGCACGTAAAATTAGTCAGTTTGTCCTTTAGCAGTGTTTTTCCACCATTCTCTGTAGATTCCCAAGTGGAAACTTATTTTAGGCTTGAAGTCACCCCAATGCATTTAGTTTGTCTAGCTGTGGGTGCTGTTCAAGCTGACTCTGTGTGGGGAGTATGTGATAACTTCCTTTTTAATGTCTCTTTCTTTAGTTCTATGCTCCTTAATTTATATTTGTAGTCTTTTATCTCTTCCAGCTGCTGCACTTGTCTCTCCTGAAGGAGAGTGATGCTGCAAAGAGTGGGACAGGTTTGCTGTAGATCCTCAGGCCCTGAGCTGGGGACAGAGCATCCCCATTGCTGGCTCCTCTTGCTTTGCCCTAGTCCTCGTGCCATGCTGTGGCATTTTCAGAAGCCACGGGCAGTCCTGTTTGCAGGGGGAGACTGACACAAGGTTCCAAGAGGATGGAGTGGAAAGGTTGCTTTACATATCTGGAACAATGAGCCCTTTTTTTTTTTTTTTTTAGACCTTACCTTCCTTGTACCCCGCCTCAAAGAAGCAGGAAAATACTGCTTTTCCCAAAGCCAGGTACCAGGGGACCACCGCCTCATGCTATAAGCTCAGGAATCAGACAGCAGCTTAAACACTAAATATATCTGCCTCTGCAGCTCTTGGCTTTTACAAAAATAAATCTTAAGGAGGTAACTTTTTTGCTGTGCAGTTCTCAGGGCTTGCTCTGCTGTGGTTTCCACTGAGATAGCATTTGGCTAACACAGCCAACCAGGAGTGGAACAGGCCTGGAGCTGTATAGAAAGTGATTAAGATAAGGCAGGGTTATGATTTGCCTGTCTGATCCTGAAGCTTTGTGCATTATTTAGTGTGTGTAGCAGGAGGTCAGTAGCCTCCTGATAATTTTCATTAGATTAGTCAGGCAGGATAATCACCTGCTCAGGAAAAAACCAACTCGACACTGTCTGTTCAATAGTTGGGGTTTAACTGAAAATAAATAGTCTTGTAATTATAAGGACATTGTCAAGGTCAAGAGGCTCAAAGATTCACTTTCTTTTTTCCTCTGGTATGTTTACAGAGATCCTGCAATTCTTTGTGAGATTTTTTTTTTCCTCCCTTAAATTCAAACCAAGATCTTCAGGGCTCTTAAAAGAAATTCAACACTTCCACAGCAGTGGACGTGAGTGGTGTTGCAATAGCCAAGTGGTACTTGGGCCCTGCTGCAGCTGAGTGACCCCATGCTAATGAGCAGGGCACTTGCAAGCGAGCTGGGAATGTGTGCAGCCAGCCCAAGCAGAGCTAAACCAGAGTAGAAATGCTCTCCCCTCCTCCTCTGGGCTGCCTGCCTGATGGATCCAGCCCAGAAGACTGGGTCCTGCTAAGCAGGCAGAGGATATCCCCTCCCTGGGAGCAGTCAGCCCAGCACGAGTGCCACCCTGTTGAAATGAGGGTGTGCATTATCTCCCGTGGGTGACTTTGCTGCTGTAATTAGCTGAGGCTTTTAGAAAGCCCAGGAAAGAAGAGGTGGGAGTGAAGCTGATGCCGTTATCAGTACCAGTGGGTTCTGCAAAGGGTGCTTTGCTAAAGAAACTGATAGGTTATTGAAGCTGGGGCTGGTGCTTGTGCCGTGCCAAAATGCCTGCCCTTTTTCACCCTAGAAGGGGCTGTGCTTGCTATTTATCCTTCTCATACAACAATAAAGCCCAGAGGCACCTTTGTAATCTTAATCTGTTCAGCTGCAGGACTGGTGCTTGCTGGATGAGACCTAGGAATGGCTTGCAAATGCTCAAGGTAGATTCAAAGGTGATGGGACTAGCCCAAGGTGATGGAGGGCTTGCTGTGTCCGTGCTAGTGCTGTGGCTCCTTGGCAGTATGCTGCCAAAGCAGGTAGCCTTGTGTGGGAAGTGTGGGAAGCTCTCAGCTCTCTGTCCTGAGCTCAGCTGCGAGCCAAGAGAGCTGCAGGGAGCCTTCAAACATGGTAACCTGTATGGCAGAGGAAGCAGGGTTTGCCTGCTTGGGCTGGCTCTGCATGCCTCTACCATGGAAAAACGGAGCTGATGTTGTGGTCACATGAGCTTGTTAGTGCCCTGAGTCCTTGCTGCTTTTGTTTTGTTTTGTTCCCAGTCTAATTGCTCATAAGTGGGGATTCTTGTCATCAGAGCTGGTGGTGCTTGTGCTCAGCCCATCTTCACTAAAAATCTGCTGCTCTGGCTCCCTGTCACGGGCTTTGACAGATGCCCGGGGGAAAGCGAGGGCATGGCTCGGCCTGATATGCCAAGTGACTGATGCTGTGGTCTGATGACTGATGCCACACGTCCACAGCAGGCGCGCGGGTGCTCCCTTGCTCTTCCTCCGCGGGAGATGGGAGGAGAGGGGGCTGCCTTGACAGCTTGCTTTGAAAGCAAAATTACTCCAGGGCTGGATTTCTTCTCCCCCCTTCCCATCATCTTCTACCGCCCCCCCTCCCAATTTCTTTTTTGCTTGACAGAAAAAGCATAACTCGTGTTTAATTGGTGCTTTGTGCCTGTCTCCTGACAGAACTCAGCAGAGACAGGGCTGGCTGGATCAAAACAGCTTGAAGTTGTGAGACTGTTGTACGTCTGGCCTCTCTGTTTAAAACAAAAAAACAAACCCTAAACTTTTATTTCCAGCCCCCCTCACTGTTTTAAGCCAATTCCTTGTGAGCCACAAAAACAAGGATTCCTCAGACATCCCATCGAGGAGCCCGACTGGCGCGGGGAGCACGCGGCTGGGCACGGCACACCGCACACTTGACCCTCTGCTGAGCCCGGGGTTTGGAGCATCTAATTGCCATGTGTGTGGAAGGTTTCAGACTGCTTCATCATCTTACAAATAAGACCTGCCAGTGCCTGGAACGCAAAACAAATGTTGCATGGCGGATCAGGAAGGGAAGTGGTCTGCACTCCTCGGGCAGCACTGCAGCGTGTTGGTGGCAGCAGGGGGAACAAACCTGGCCATGAGCTTGTTCAGCAGTGCTTTCTGTGAGAGCAAGGCAAAAGCAGGGTTAGAGCAGTGCCCCTGGTCCCTTCAACTGTCTTGTTGTAGTTTCTCTCTCTGTTGAACATCTGCAATTATAAGAAACCAGGTAACATCTCCTGGGGGTGGTGGGAGGAAGCCCATGCCCTTGTGTGTAGTTATGATATTTTATGAAAATCTCTTTGCTAGGATTTTCTTCTCCTAAGAAGCTGAAGGGCCTCAGCTTCAAGTGTAAACAATTTGTCATCTGCTACTGTGGAATGCAGCAGGTGCTTTCTTGATTGGTCGATGTGGGATGTTTCTACTTGCTGACCAATCAAGGGGGCAGCAGCTCTCGGACTCTCTGGGAGTCCCAGAATTTTATTATTCATTCCTTTCTATTCCTGTCTTGCTTTCTGATGAATCTTTCTCTCTGTTCTTTGTAGTATAGTTTTAGTGTAGTCTTTTTTATATAATAAATATCACAATATAATAAACCAGCCTTCTGAAACATGGAGTCAAGATTTCTCCTTCCCTTCACCAAGTCCTGGCTGCTCTGAAAACCACCGCATCACTTGTGATGTCTTCAAGCTCCAGTTCTGGCAGAAAACAGCATTATGAGACCACCTGGAGCCTTTGCGGGCTGGGCTCACCCTGGTCTTTGCAGAGCAAAATCACAGAATCATAGAATGGTTTGGGTTGGAAGGGACATTAAAGATCATCTCATTCCACCCCCATGCCATGGGCAGGATCTCCTTCCACTATCCCCCATCTCAGAGCCCCATCTAGCCTGGCCTTGAACACTTCCAGGGATGGGGCAGCCACAGCTTCTCTGAGCAACCTGTGCCAGTAGCTCAACATCAAATTGTTTGCTGGAAGATGTGGCTCCTGCCTGGTCGAGCACTCCTCTCTCCAAGGGGCTCCAGTTCCTCTCCTGGATTTCTGGAAGGGGCTTGGATGTCTCCAAATGCTGCCTGTTCCAGCCCTGCCTGTTGGGGTGGCTTCCAGGGATATAAGGCATAGACTAGGTGTGTCATTGAGGTCCTTTCCAGTTGGGTCTGTCCTCGTACAAGATGGGGACAGCAAGAAAATCAATTGCTTGGTATTGTTTATTTGTTTGTTCGTTTGTTTTTGCTCTGGGGTTTGCAGGTATTTCTGCCCTTCCCCAGCCAGAAGCAGGGATGTCTGCTGGGCTGCTCCCCTAAACTCTGCTTTTAGTGCAGACAAGCCCTGGTGCAGGTGGGGCAGAGGCCATTGCAAGTGGCTTCACAGCAGTTGCTTGGTGCTTTCTGAGGCATCAAAGGAGACCTGAAGCTGGGGTGACTCTTCTGTAGATGTTTCTGGGTCTCCTACTAGGATGATGGGAGAACAGTACAGAGTGATTTGTTGCTAAATATTGGGCAATTCCAAAGCATCTTCAGGAGCCATGCCACTGTTGGTAAGCAGCACTTTGGGGGAAAGGGGATGCTGGGAAGAGACTTGGAGGAGGATGCAAAGAGGGGAGTATCTGCAGCTGGAGGTTGGAGAGGTCTGGGCAGGGTCTGTTTGCCTGAGGAAGGTGGCTGCAATGAAGGCATGTGCAAAAGTGGGATTCTGGAGGAGCTGGGTGCAGTCCAAGGGTGGAGTGGTGTTACAGGTGGTGTCCTTGAGGCAGGGAAGCACCATGGTGAGCAGATGATGGTCAGGGTGAGAATATAGTTGTTGTGGAGACTGAACTGGTAAATTGGCTTGTCCTGGGCTGAACTGGCAGTGACAGCTATGTCTCCATGAGGAGAACTCAGACTTATACTGCTGCAACTACTTCACACAGCCACCAAAGGGCTCTGAGCGGGGTCTTCTCAATATTTGTTAGGTGTTTGAGTACAGAGGAGGAAGGAAAGAGTTGGAACTAAGTCCTGGCTGGATTGATGAAAGTCCAGAGTCACGTCACTGCCTGTGTTGAATTGTACTGCAAAGATCTTACCCCACTCTTGGGACAGGCAAGGAAGGGAAACACCAGCTGTGAGAGACCAAAGCCCTGATGGGCTGCATGTGCTGGGGATGTTTAGATTGTGGACAGGGCTGGAAGCACAAAGGAATAGGTATTTGAGGGAAGCAGACCCTTTGAGCTTGTTTCTTATTATAGTCTCCACGGGAGCTTTCGACTCTCTTATGGGAGGTAAGAAAAAAAATATATCAGTTCCATCACACTAAAATGCTTATTTGCCAAATGATTGTGTCCAAGACTGTCTTCACTTTGCATTGTAGGATTTTTCTTCACTTTTTTGGGGACTGTTCCAGGCATTCTCCGTCATGAGTGGTCTTGTTCTTCCATCCACAATGCTTCCTGCAGCCACCCAGAGCCTTTCCCAGCTTGTTCTCTGCTCTGGGTTGAGCAAGGCATTGATGCTCTGGATTGTTCTTGTTTCTGAATTTTTAAAGTCTATTCAGCTGATCAGTATTTGAGACCCTCCCCAGAGCTGGCTGTGTGGGAGAAGCTGGCAGCCACATTTGGGGGCCACTTCTGTCCCACTTTTAGTTCCAGGTTTGCAGCCTTGTGGTTCCCACCCCACCATACCAACAGAACTGCTTGCCCTCCCCAGGGATGTCTGGAGAAGAGCACAGCAAGGTGTTATAACCTGGTAGTTTAGGCAGTAATTCAGTGTTTCTTGCTTTTCCTTTTATTTCAGCTTTAGTTACTGTTTTCTTGACAGTGGAAAATAACCAGTGTATATCTATTGAGTTCCTGAGAGGTCTTAACTTTATTTCTAGGCTGGAAACACCGTACTCCATATGGCACAAACTGAGGGCTGCAGTACTCCCAGCACTGCCCTGTCACCTCCGGGGAGCAGCCCACTGCTTCTACAGCCCAGATGCTTTGTTGCTATCTCCTTGTGCTTGCTGCTAGGTGTGTGATGGACCGTGGCTCCTCAGCCTTGAGTCAGGAGGCAGGGAAGTGGGGCAGAGCAATGTTCTCCAGGAGAGAAGGTTGTGTTGGGAACTTTTGGCACTCTGCTCTGCTGTGGGGACCAGTTTTCTGCCCCTTCAGCCTGCTGAAAGCTCAACCTCCTGGAAGCTTCCGATGTGTGTGCCCCTCCCAGGTGGAGAAAGAGCAGATGCTAGAGGAGGGGATGGCCTCTTCCTGGATCCCTCTTGGCAATCGGTGGGATTCAAAGCTGGGGAGGGAGTCCTTCTTGCAGAGTTAGTGGGGAACCCTAATTGCCCCTCTTCCCAAGGCTCCTGTGCGTGTTAACGACCTGTAATGGGACGGGTTGTGCTAGCCCATTAAGCCCCAATGGGGTCCTTGTCGACTTAAAAGTGTGAGGAATTTCACTCAACCGTGTTAAAACACTTCCACCCCCTTTAATAGCTTCACGCATTGATTTAACCCCATGGCACCTGGGGTTATTGGCTGGGAAAAGCCATCTGGCTCTCCCCAGCCTCCTGCCCTGCCTTCACGCAGCTACTTTGGCCATCATTCGCATTTCGGGGGGATCTTATTAGCGGGAGGGCTGTTCTAGCTCTTGCCTTTGCAGTGCTCCTGGTGGCTGGCTCGGCAGAGTCGGCGAGGGAAGCAATTTCCCTCCCATCGCACTGAGCGTGGTCTTGCTTTGCTGCTTTTAATGAGAGTACTTTTGCCCTGGCTTGTGTCAGCTGCAGCCCACCTGTGCTGCCAATTACTCCAGCGAATCTGGTGTGACCTGCCGGGCTGGATGTCCGAGGTTTAAGTGTTTCTGAGCTGCAAGGTGTGAAAAATCTCACCAGTGTTGAAACAGCAGGGTGGGGGAGCAGCTTTCTGGGTTATGAAAGACCTGAGGACATGCTGGTATCAGGTGCTGTTGATCTCCGGGGAATTTAGAGAATCAAGGGCTCGGTAATTGCAGGCATGTTGCCAGCATGTTGAGAAAGAAATTCTTAATCACAGGCTGTGTGCCCTAATTCTTTATTTTTATTTTTTTTCCCTAGTAATTGAATTAGTTGAATGTGTATGGTAACACCTCGCTGCCTGGGTAGGCTGGGAAGGACACACGCGCAGGCCTGAGGTGTGCCTGTGTGCAGACAGACTGACAGGGCTCTGCGGGAGCAGCAGCAGCCGTTCTGCTACATAAACATGATGCATCTGTCACACATTTCCCTTTTCTGGAGAAGCTGGCGTGCCAGCCAGCGTGTGCCTTGCTCACGCTGACCCAGGCACCGTCCAAGATCAGCTCTCTGCAGTGCCCACGTAGCCATGACTTCCTTCTGGCTGGTGCCTGATGCTCAGATTCTTCCTGTCTCCTTGTACAAACAGTTGTTATTGCCATGGTTTGAGTCATTGCAGGGCAGGTTTGAAGGAGAATATTGGCTGGGCTGCTGTTAGCCCAGATTTGTTTTTTGTGTTTTGTCTTTCACTGGGCAAAAGGCAGTAGAGGGGTGTGGAAATTGGGGTAGCTGGGTTAGTGATGGGGAATGACCCTGTCTTGGGACTCAGTGTCTCTTCTGTTGTTCATGAACCAGCAAGCAATTCCTGTAGGTAAATACAGTGATGCCTGAGACACACATTTCGAGTTTTAGCTGGCTTGCAATCCTCTGGTAGGGCCCAGCAGCTGAAAGTTGGGAGGAGACACAGCATTTTGGATGCTGGCTGTGCTCGGCAGTGGCTTGGAGGTGCTGTGTGCACCTTGGTGCAGAACAGGAAGCACAGTCCATGGAGAGAGCAGTCCCTGGCAGCACAGCTGCAGGTCAGACGTGTCACAGCAATAGCAACTCATGTTAGCTCTAACTCTGTCGAGGTTTCTGGTGTGGGGGAGAGCTTGCCTATAGCAAGCAGTTCTCAAAAGGCTGCACCAGGGTACTTGGTGAATTTTAGGGCAGAAGTTCTGCTGGCTCTTGCCCTTTGTGGGATCAGCTGCCTCCATGTATCATTCAGAAGTCCTGTGCTCCCTAACAAATACCTCTGCAGTTAGATGCAGGGAAGAGAGCTACAAATATTTGAGCAGGGGCAATTACAGGGAGAGCAGTGAATGAGTGAAGAGGGGTGTGCAATCTCCCTCCTCAGAGCAGGGAGGGCAGAGGGGATTGATGCATTTAAAAGAAATGGGAAGATACTGTTGGTGAAGTGAAGCCTGTTTCAAAGGTTTAAACCTTCTCTGGACACCTGTGGCACAGCCTAGCCTGGAACTTTTCTTTCTTGGCAAGGATATGTCTTGTACATGGAAAGCTGGTCTGAGTGACCTTCTGTGTCTGGCTGTCAGAGGAAATGTGCTGAGTCGAAACAAGTGTTTCCAGGGCTGAGTGCTCAGGCTCGGGGTCTGTTTATCTCCATGCTGAGATGCTGGGGTTGGCAGCAGGGCTGTGGTCCTTCTCGAGTGCCTGGGCTCGCTCCCAACCCAGGCCCATCAAACCGCTTGTGATATGAGCTTCCTTCTGACTCTGAAGGTCAAATGGCTTGCAGCAGGGTGACAAAGGAGCCCTTGATTTCGAAGAGATTGTTCTTGTGCCTTGCCCTAGGAAAAGTCTCATGGGCCGGGATGCATGCTGGCTGAAAGGTATGCTTAAAATGTTCTTTCTTTTTCTCCTGTCAAAAGCCCTCGCAAATGTGAATCAAAATATCTGCCTCAGTGCTTTCCTGCTGCATGCTTTAGGCTGGCTTATTCCTTGAGAATGGCTTGGTCAGTGCAGCCAAATGTCCCAGGGTTCTGTCCCTGGCAGTGGACAGTACTGAACATGCAAGGAATGGCATAACAGGGTGAGCATGCACTATAACTGCAGCCTTTGACAGTCTCAGAAGTAAAGAGATTTTTTTTTTCCACCCCTGCTGTGAGTTTGTCTAAGTGCATGGATTCTAAGAAGGCAAGTCCTGATGACCCACAGCATCACCACACCACCCACCCTTGGGAAGAGCTGACGACCTGCCTGATCTGGCTTTTTCTCCCTCTTACTGTGGGAGCTCAGCTGCTGTTGAGCGGGATACTCGTCCCTCACCCTCCACCACTGCAAAGCCTGTGTTTCTGTACCTGCAGCTGTAAGGTGCCCTCCAGCAAGGCTCTGTGCTGTGAGGAGCCTTGGTGATGCTGTGCACCCCAGCTTCATGCTGCATCCCTCTTCTGCCCAGACATGACTTGTCAAGCATCTCCAGGTACAGGTTTTATGCTGTATGACAGTAATCTGGTTGTACATCTTCAGCGCTGATGTGTGACAGCTCTAAGATCAAGCACATCCCAGTTGCTCCTCACTGAGTTTTTCCCTGTCCCTTTCTGTTCTTGGTGCTTTGTTCAACCTCTGCAATAAAGCAACTGAGGGTGCTCAGACTGGGCAAATAAAATGTCAACATCTCGGCCTGAAAAGTACCTGGCAGATTTGTCTACACAACTTTAAATTCAGAAGCAGAACCCGTGAATGGGCAGCACCGGTTCCGGTGAGCCTTTGGCAGTCCCCTTGTGATCAGGCAGAAGAGAATCATGAGTGACTCCGTCATGGCAAAAAGTTGTGCTGGGGATGGAGTAAGGTTGCGATCGCTAAATTGATCATCCAGCCCTAGTCCGTTGGAGATGAGGTGCTAATTACTGTCGTCATGTGTAAATTGAAGGCCACGTTCAGGTGCTGGGAGGCAATGACTCCGCTTGGGCACGGCAGAGGGCTTGCCAGTTGGAGCAGCCGTGGCTGTATCGCATTTGTAGCCTGATTCGAAGGCTTCCTGCTCTGCTCCCGCTGCAAGTGTGGCTTTCTACCATCTGCTTGCCCTTGAGCTGCAGAACAGAGCTCTTGGCCAGGGCAGTGATGCGCAGGGATGTTTGCAGAGCAGAGATGAACTGCGTTTTATCCAGAGGGGAAACACTAGCAGGAAAGATGCTGAGGGCTCCCAGCTCTGCCACTGTGCTTCACTGGCAGTGAAGCTGGGGCAGATGGGAGTGTTTTGGTGTTGATCCCCAGCTGAATACAGTCTCTTGCTCCTTGTCTAGATCATGGCAGGCTGGTTCCATGCTTTCAGGTTAGGATAACCCTAACCAGGACCTAGCCTGCAGATGTGGCGCATTGTCTCCTCGGTAGCAGTGTGCCTACATTCTTTTGGGTAACCAAAACTCGAGCGGCCGTAGCTCTTTCCTTACGGAAAAAGCAAAGGACCTGCTGGCTCCAGCTCCCCACAGTGGGGCAGGGGCTGGGCAGCCAGTGGAGAGGTGTTCCCTGCATGGCATTAAGCCTTGCACATTGCTGTTACATCTGGCTGTGAAGCCTTTGGGGGATCTCTCTGCTGCCTGTGCTGTGTAAGTGTAACACAAAATCCAGTCTACTTAAGATGCAGGTCTGCATCCACTCTCTCCTCGCTGCAGCTCTGGGTCACAGATGGTCACTAAAAAATCACAGGATTCCATCTGCCTTGAACTGAAGGAGGCTGTTTGACCCAGAGCCTCAGACCGAGATGCTGCACAGGCAGGTGAGGGAGGGAGAATATTTTTTTTTAACCTCTTGTTCCTTGTACCATCCCTTTGAAATGATCCAAGCTATTTAGGGAGTAGATGGTCAGAAGGCTGGCAAGGATGGGAGAATGTGGATGAACTGTCACTTGGTGATGGTCCAGAGTACCCGAGGAGCTTATGCAGGGCTGCCCAGACGTTCCTGCTGGCGGAAGATGAAGTGTCTGTGCTGTCAACAGCTGATGGAGAGCCCCACTCTGACGCCTCCCTGCATCTGCTGGCCCAAGTGACCTTCCCTGGGAGAAAGGGACCTGCCAAAGGGTACTTTTGCTTTCCCTTCTGCTGTTTCCCACATTTGAATTGGGGATTTGGATTTTAATTTGATTGCAAAGATGCCACATTTCTCCACACATCTTCCAGCTCCTGGGGAACAGGCATGGGTAAGCCCAGCCAGTGCTACCTGCACCTGCCTGACCCCGGTGCTTCCCTGAGAACTGAGAGGCGTAGGACAGAAATGGCACAAGCTGCAAAGGAGCTGGTTGGTGTGCTTTGATCTTCCCCTCTTAAGCAGATCATGCAGCTGATCAGCAATCCTGGCAGGCTCCTTGTCACCGGGAGTGAGAGCATCATGGCAATGCAGGGAGCAGAGTGCAGAAGGTTTCAAAGGGCACTGGGAGGTCAGGGCTCAGATCCAGCCGAGGGTAGTGTCACCCCAGGCTCTCCTAGGTGATGTGCAGGAGGATATTGCTGTTGTGTGGGTAGATTGCTGTGATCCCTTTAACAGGGCATGGTCAGAAGCACTTAAGAATTAGTGTTCTGGCCCTGGATAGAGTGCTCAGTGCCCTGTCATGTCTGGCTGGGCTGAGGACAGCCTGGTAAAAGGCTGCCTTGTGGCACAGCACAAAGTGGGTTGGTTTGAAATACTGAGGAAGGAAGGAAGCAAATCTCCCTTCCTGTTTTTGTTTTTGTTTTTGTTTTTTTTTTCCAAATCCCCTTCTAATCAGAGGGATTAGGCTGATTGTTGGCATGGCAGTATGCTCTGACTGTCCAGATGGTATCTTCCATTCTTTTGTCTTAAGTGATGGAAAGTACCAGCAAGAAATCTGTTTGCAGGAAATTCACTGAAAAACAAAATTATCTGATACCCTGCCAAAGCTGGTGGTTTCTTATCTGCCCTTGGGTTGTTCAAGACCTTAGGCCAGCAGAACCTCAGGTGGAACAAGCTCCAGTTTTAGTGCTTGAGTGCACAAGGGCACCTTGTCCTACTGTTAAGGCCAGGGTCTGTGCACATCTTCTGCATTCTCTGCATCAAGGAAACAGTGGGAGTTTTAAGGCACCTTGGTTTTAAGGCTTCTCTCTTTGGTGGTCTTGCTGTGGCCATGAAGATCTGAGCCCTCAGGACTGCATTCCCCGACTTTTAAGAGCCACCTTGTCTCTTATTACAAAAATCCATGGGCTGTTTTTATGATATATTCCAACATTTTTCTGCTCACAAACCTGTTCTCCCTCTCCTACAGCTGCTCGTGTGTGCAAGTGCTGCTGCATGGCTGTGAGGTTTTGCCTTTGCAGCAGTTTTTGGGCTGCTCAGTGAAGCCTTCAGTGTCTTGGGTTGAGGAGTGCTGGTCCTGGGGAGCAAGGTGCTGCTGCATGGGGCTGGGAAGGGGCACCTGGAATTTGTCTCTTCCCAGCGTGGGTTGCCTTTCTCTCTTCTTGTTTCAGTCAGTAATGCCTGACTGAGCTCATCTTGCTCAGGAGAAGTTTGTGCCTGCCTTGCCAGCTCTGAGCCCTTCTAATACGCTTCCCCAGGCATTTATTCCTGTGCTTTCTCCGGAGCTGTCACCAGCTCAGAGCACAAACGTCTTCAAGATTGAATGCTCTCGTGTTATCATTTGGAAATACATGAGCAAAAAAGATTTTTGTAGGGAATGATAATGACCTTGATGTGTTTGCAGTCACTGAGACACCAAACTGCCTCTTCTAGGGCTCCTCTTGTGTGAGTGAAGCTGCAGCCTTTCTTTTGGGGAAGAATCTCTTGGTTGGTCACATATTCTAGCAGTACTTGCAGCCACCTGCCTCTTGTGATGGTTATCTGTCCTGGGAGGTGATTCTTTCCTTGATTCAGGCATTTTCATACTGGGAACATTTCCCTAGGAAGGAAAGGTGAGGGGTGAATGGAAAGGATTTTCTTCTCCCTGCACCCCAAACTTGGTCTCAGTGTTGAGGCATCCTGATGTCTCTCTGACACCTTGGATGTGCTTACACTGTGCGTTGCAAGCAATGGCGTGGCAGGTCTGTGTTTACTCTCCCATTGCTCCTGGAAGCCTGGCTGTGCCAGAATCCAGCTTCAGACTGGCAGCTGCCTGGCCCTCTGAGTCATGCCACTGGCCAGCAGGCTCCAAAGCTGATGGCCCACCGGGTCGCAGTGCAGGAGCTGCTCTTGGCACCTTCTCTGATGCACTTGGCTGCCAGCTCCGTGGTGTCTGCCATCCCTGCTTGGAGGGGACAGGCGTGCTGAGGGTTTGATCTTGCCAGCTGCTGGCAGTAGCACATTTTAATTTCTGTAATGGACCTGGTTCCTGCAGAGATGGTCCAGAGAGAGATAAATCACACGACTTGGAAAAGAGAGGTTGGGCATCAGGTGAAGGAAGAGCCCATCTAGTTCCCATCCAGTTTCTTCCTCTGTTTCTTGTCTTTGCCAAGGCAGATATGCTTCCTGCAGTCCTGGATCCTTTCCAAAACCTTATAGTTTACCAGGCTGGAGATGGTATAAATCACATAATTCACAAAGGGAAGGTGCTGAACCAGGGAGTTTCCTGGCTCTGATGGGAGCAGGGAAGGAAGAAAAGGAACAAGAAGAGCTGAAGAGAGGAGGGGGGTGAGGTTTGAGTGAGTGGGCGATGGTTTTTGGGTAGGGGTGAATATGAATCAAGCAGGACCCTGACTCTCCACACAGAGAGGCTGTTTAAAGGAAGGTTGTGTGTTGCTGCAGCCTGTCACTGCTGCTTCCCATCACTCTTTCCCCATCTGTCCCCACATTAGTCACAGCAGCTGCAGGAGATGACTCGGAGGTGGGTGATGTTTCCAGATCTGTGTCTCCCACCATCCCTGAGAGGAAAACACTGCTGCTGGGGCTGGTTCCATCTGCAGTTACTTTCTGTCCAGGTTGGCCAGGCCTCTTCTGCTTCCTTGACTGAGACTATTGCTATTAAAAAAAAAAAAAAAAGTCTGATTTTAGCATGTGGGCTGAGTTCAGCATCCCTTCTGGATCTTCATGGCTCTTCTGGAGAGAGGGACCTCGAATGTCAAACCAAATTTTTTCCCCCTTAAGTCTTCTTGCTTCTCTACCTTTTTTCTGCTTTTCTACTAATGCCTTGCTGCTGAGCATAGGGCCTTTCTGCAGTGAGCTCGTGAAATGTGGTCCCTGAACACCTCTTTGAAAATTGTCCAAGTGGGGAGGAGCTGTGGAGATGCTGGGGTGAGACAGTGAAGTGGCCTGCATCCCCTGTGTCTGTCCACTCACCCCCTGGGAGGCTCCAACCAGCTGTGGCAGCAGAGTAGAAGCAGCAAAAGCTTAGTAGTAACCAACTCCATGTGCAATGGCAAAAAAAAAAAAAAAACCAACAAACAAACAAACAAAAACAAACAAAAAAAAAAAAACCAAAAAAAGGAGAGAAAAAGAATAAAGACACCCCAAGCCCCCACCCAGATTTAAGAAAATTACTGAAAAGGAAGAAAAACTTCTTCCTTTTTCCAAGGACTCATTTGTCAGACTGACCAGTGAGGTACTGTTGCCAAGGTTAGGAGGCAACCTAGAGCAGGGCGGGACAAAACCCCAAAAAGTCAATAGATGAGGATTGAACTCTGGGTCTGATGCCCCAGGACTGCCCAGTTAAATTTACTCTCCTGGATAAGCTCAAGGAAGCAACTTGCACTGTGCAAATGCCCTAGTGCGTTGGTATCCTGGCCTGAGCACAAACCCATGTGTCTTTGGAGGTCCTTCAAGAGCTACTAAGTGGTTTTGGTTTGGTTTTTATGCATTCCCAGCAGCAGTTCTGCCCCTTATCCCTGTGCTGCACTTTCCTGTTTGCTTGGAGCTGATGGAGACCAGAATGCACCTCACAGCTTGTAATGAGCATGGATAATACAGATCAGAAGTGCTCTGGGAAATGATGTTTTCCTTCAATTATATGTGCTTGTTACTTGTGGCAAGGGCAGGAAGTCTCCCTGAAGGTGAATGGTGGGTAGAGTACATGCAAAACCAAAACAGGCTGTTTTGGCTGGTTCTTCTAGCCTCTCCTCCCTTCTCAGGGAGGTTTCTTTGCCCTGCTGCCTGGAAGCCACAGTTGTGCTCCAACCTCCAGCAGGAAGGTTGCAGATGAGCACCTGGGGCAGTGGAGAGGGAGCACACAGCATGCTCTGCTTGCTGCCCTGCAACGAGTTGCCTTCCTCTCTCCAGACCTGGTTTTGTATTAGGTTGGGTTTTTTTCCTTCCCCACTCCTGCTGTATCTGCACAGGCTCTGTCTGAATCTTTCCAGGCAGGGCCTCTTGCTGTGTGAGTGGTGTTGGAGCTGCTGTCCAGCTGAAGGCTCTGGGAATGCTGCAGAGACACAACTGGAAATGGACAGTGGGGACAAGATGGCTCAGCACTGACCCTGCTGATGCTGAGTGGCAGCACTGCAAGCACACAGAAGTCTGGTGACCAAAGAACTTGTGTTGGTTGTGTTGGTTCTAGCTGCCTTCAGGAGAAGGTGATGGGAAAGCTGTGATGAAACAGTGAAGGACTCTTGTGGGAGAAAAAATGCCTGGGGCAGGATTCTTGCTGTGAGGTTGTAGGAAGCTTTATTATCTCCGGAATACCTTGCTCAGTTGCATCTTTAGGTTAATAATTCTGTACCTGGGGAAACTGAAGTAGAAAGTGGACTTTGATATGGGAGGCTCTCAGAGGTGTGAAGTGGCCCTGGAGAATTGCATCAGGAAGAGAACCAGGAAAGGAAAAAATTGTGAGAAGACATGCAGCAGTGAGGGATATAAAATTAAGAAGTGTGCTCATATGTGGATTTCTGCAGGCTTGGGAAGAACAGTCAAACTATTAAAAACTCATCTGCAAGGATGCTGCTAGATGTCAGAGAGGAATGTGGATGCTCTGGAGCTCACAATGGGATGAATCTCTTAAGTCAGGGTGTCAGAGTGTCTGTGGTGCATGATCTCAGCCTTTCCAGCTGGTGATGGAAGGAAGGAGAAAGGCTTTTTCACAGTACTGCCAGGGAGAAGAAAATAGAAGAGAGACAATAAGTCCATTAAATAGAATTGTTTTCTCACCAATTTCTTTTCCGCTCTCAAATTGAGAGTGAAGAAAAGATTGAGATCCTTACCATCTCTTTATACCTGTCTTTAGCAAGACTAAAAAAGCCCAAAGAGATGTGTGGGAGATTGGGAACAAAACATGACTATACAGAAATAGCTATTAAGGAAAGCTTGAGGGTACTTTAAAGCATCTCAAATGCTTGGCTAACCTCAACAAATACTCTTCAGGGCATTAGGGGAATTAATGATAGAAAGTAAATAACTGTGTCCCTTTGCTTTAAAAAAAGAAGGTAGTCTGGTGCCAGGGGTATTGACAGTGCAAAGGACGCCCCAGTCTGAGGGGCAAGAAGGGCTCCCAGTGAATTGTCCTGTCCCCACATGATGTGGTGTAATGTCTCTGCACTCTCATGTGCAAGTTCAGCTCCAGGAAGCGCCTCTGAAATGGGATTACAACCCCAGTGTGAAAGATCTGTGCCATTTATTACTCAGCTCAAAGAGGCATCCCAGGCAGCCTTGCCTTAAAGGTGAAGTGAGCTGCAGCTGGAGGGACAAGTGAAGACCAGGCTTTGGTGTGGCAGATGGGTTTGAGAGTTGCAGAGCTTCTCTGACAAAATTGGTTTCAATATGGAAGCAGGAATGGAAGAACAGTGAGACTTCAGAGTGATGGTGAAACTCTTTGAATGCCTGTTCTGACCTTTTGAGGCTGCTGTATCCAAAGTGATCTTCCCCTTGATCCAGTCAGGATGGCTGACTTGCATTTTGAAAGCAATATAATCTGCCTTCTCTTTTTCCATCGGCCTGGCTCTGAGAACACGGGCTTCTCCTCTGGCAAGTCTCTTACATGTGAAATTAAGAGATAAAGGAAGGTGCAGAGGGACATCTCAGGGTGGGCTGTCAGTAGATGCCCTTGGTGTTGTGATGCAGGTTGGCTCCTGATTCATCTTTTTGGCTGGTCCAGGGAAGGGGACCAGGGCATCTCCAGTACTCATCTGGCCTTCTCTGTTGCAGCTCAGGCCCTAATGGGTGTGGTGGCTTTCAGATGCAGCTGAGACCTGGGGACAACGCTTGCCTCCCCAGACTAGTTCACCCTCTTAAAGTGACCCACCAGCTGAGTTGTCTCCTTTGCCTTTGCTGTGTGGAATCTGGGCAGCCCTGGACGAAAGCTCCACTGCCTGCAGAAATCTTCTCCCTGCACTTTTGCAGGGGGTGATTAAGTCCTCTCCTGATCATCTCTTGGCTTAGTTGAACCAATCGAGCGCTCAAGCCTGTGTCTGCACAGCAGGTTTTCCAGTTCCCAATTCATTCTCCTAATTATTTTTGGAAGCTGTTCCACTTCCACAACCTCCTTTTTTTTTTCAAGTGTGGACACCAGCACTGGAGGCAGTAGCCAGGAATAGTCTCACTGTGCTCTAGCAAGAGCTAATACTAAGCTCATGCTGTTAAGGATACTCCCCAGTGTATGCAGGGCATTTTTTTCCCTTAATTATATTACTGTGCTTGAACAGCCTGACTTGTGTGTAGGAGCCGCAGAGGAGATTTGGAGCAGCATTTTAGGATACAGGAGGCTCGTTTAGGTTAACAAGTGGACTGCAATATTTGATTGTGCTGGCATAGGTGGTGCTCAGCCTGGAAGGGGAGCTTCAGCCAAAGGGACACGGCAAGGAGAGCCAGTTGCCCTTGTGACACTGGGCGTGCAGCTGATGCGGCGTGGCAGGGTTTTGCTTGTGCCACGGCCTCGGGTCCAAGGGTAGGGACGGAATAGTGATGATTACTTGGGAGGATCAGTTTTCCGCTGAGCAAGTAGGTGGAAAGTCAGGCAACAAAATTAGCTGAGTACACAAACAGTCTGGGCTGGACGAGGTTCTCTCCCCGGGGAGAGATTAAGGCATGTGGTGCCTTATGTAGCAGCGATGGCCCGTGTGCGCTCGCCGTGCCTTGGCGCTCTGAGCTGACAGTTGTTGAGCTGTTGGCTTTGTGCTCTGTCCTCATCACTCCCAGCCCCTTTCCGGTGACCAGCTGTGGTCGAATATCTCCTGACACATGCTCTGTCCTTCCTGCTGCTCTTTTCCCGCCGGTGGTTGAGTGCCCTGCCCTCCATCCCTGCGGCACTCAAGCTCAGTTTTGCATCTTGCCTGGATCTATATGTCAGGGTGCAGATGGTGCTGTGGGATAGGCAGGACTCTGTAAGCCCTGTGCCCTTTGGTTTGTGCCAACTGAGCTTTTAACAGCAGAGGCTGTACCTGTGAACATCATATCAGACTTCAGAAATAACTGTGATTGCACTCAGACTGTGTCCTTGAGCTGCTGGGTGCAAATGTCAGCACACCCATGAGCGTGGAGCAAGTGGCATCTCTCTCAGCCTCTTCCCTGACACACAGGATCACAGAGGGGAGGCGATAGGTGCAGCTGAGCATAGCAATAAAAGTCTTCAGATCCTCAGCTGTTTGTCACCTGGAAGTGTAGAAATCAACAGCATGCTCTTGGTCCTGGCAGCAGGCTGGTGGGCAGCGATTTTCCTTGTATCCCTGTAGCCGTGGTCTCTGTGGGAGGTTGTGGCTGACCAGGACCCTGCAGGTGGTAGCTGTTTCCAGTACAGGTCTGGGAACATCCTACCCAAACTCCACGAAACAAACAAACAAAACCCACATTCATTGCATGTTTGTTTGTTTGTTTGTTTTCCTGCAAGTGGGCCATATCTGCTACTTAGTGTCATAACACCTTAGCAGGTGGTAACTTTTTTTGCAACAGAACTTGATGCAGGAATGGAAAACTTCCAGCAAAGTCTTAATCTGACTTTATTTCTGAGAAGGATGGGAGCTCTTTCCCCCCAACCTATCTAACAGGATGTAGATAAACATTTGGCAAGGTCTGAATGTAAAGTCCCTTGGTGGGTCACAATTCACAGTACACGGTAAAGCAATAAGAGGCTTGAAGGTGTCTCAAGTGGCATTGCAAGTAATCTCTTTAATTCTGCTTTTAATTTATGTCTCCTAATGAGCAGGGAGGAGTGGCAGAAGTCTTAAATTCATCTTGTGTAACTTGGAAAAGAGAATGAAATTTGAGGAGCTGACAAAAAAAAAAAAAAAAAAAAGGAAAAAGAAAAGGCAAGGATGTGAAAAGAGTGTAAGGAAACCAAAACAAGAGAAGATGAGAAATGAAAACTCCAGGCTACTGCAGGAGGGAAATTAAATCCTAAAGTGTAAGGAGTTTAGATGTTTCCTGTGCTGAAAGCATCAAACTTCAAGCATTTTGCAAATGGAGTCTAGGGGCCAGGTTTCCTTCTGCATAGTTTGGTGTGCACCATGCTGGGTTCCCGTCAGCTGCCTGGCTCCAGATGTACAATTGCCCTGCTTAGGCAGGAGTGGGAATGAGAGGAGAGCTCTCTGGTGGTCTCCTTTCTTGGTGTGCATCCCTGGGGACTCTCCCCTGCTCTGAGGCTGCTGGTGCTCCACAGAAGTTAACACTGTGGGTCCTCCAGGTACTTGCAAATAGCAGCTTGACCTGATTCTCTGGCTGGTTTTGGGTCAAATGGTCACTCTGACTCATATGCTGCTTCTTTGGCAGCATTTATCACAGAGCCAATAATTTTGGTGTCTTGTAGCTCCTTTGTCATGGGTGTGTGCCACCAGGAAAGTAATAAGGAAGGAGCAGGGAGTATGGGAGGAACAGGTCTGGGTTTTCTGTTCTCTCTTTCTTGCCTCAAATTCAGTCTGAGAAACCATAAGGAGGCACCTCAAGGTGGAAAACACATTGGAGAGCACTGGAATTGTGTTTTGCTAGATCCAAAGGTGGCTTGTGGCTCTGCCATCAAAAATAAAATAAAACCCCAGGCTGTGCAAGCTGTGAGAGATTTTGCTGCTGTCTCCCACACACCCACTGGAGTGGAGCTTTGGAACCAGGCATCTTAAACCTCAATTTGATCTCTGTCTCCCCATGGCTATCTCTGGACAAGGCAGATGTTGAATTGCATTGCTTCCCCCTCATGTTCACCTGCAGACCCCCACGGCCTTAGCTAGTAAATTCTAAGCCTAAACTTCTCCACAGGAAACAGCAAGGTAAGTAAATATTCTATTTTAGAAACTTCTTTCCTGGTTGAATTGACTCTCTTGGTACTTTCATGCATTTTAAGAAGTCAGAACAGCTCACAATTGAAAACAAGCAATGTTTAGCTCCTGTGAAGGGAAATAGTCAGGTACCAGAAAGACTGTCATTTTCACCATGCTCTTACAAAAGAGGGTGTTACAGTAAGCTTGCTTATTTCACTGGAGGAGAATTCAGCAGGGTTGATGGAAACCGGATGAGACAGGCAGGGTAAATGGATTTTGCTGGGCGAATTGAAAGCAAAGAAACACGCACGTGTGGTGGCTGGTCAAGAATTAACTGCATCTTGCAGAAACCAGGAATGAATTAAGGACAGAGAACTAGGAAGCCCTGAAACAACATCTGTCCAGCTACATTTAAGGTCTCTTCACCTGTGGTATGACTCCAATGGCAATTGGATGCAGGGAGCCAGGTGGCTCTGTTGAACTGTCTCGCTGCATTTTGACTCTCCATGGGCTGGAAGGATGAGGAGTGTTGAGCTCCAGCATGCTGCCATGCTGGTGTAAGGTAAGTTGAGGGGGCTTTCTCCAGTTGCTGCATCCCATGGGGTCAGCATCACCTCCTGGAGGTGGCCAGGAGCTTGTGAGAACTGGTGGGGTAGAGCATAGGAAAAGGTCGGATGTCTCCTGGTCCCTGAGCCCCAGGGGAGGAGTGATATCCAGCCTTGCTCATGGGGCAGGAGGTTCTGCAGCATTTTCCCACTTTTAGAGGGTGATGCCCAGTGTGCACACTGTGGGGATCACTGTATCCCTTACTGGCACAAAGCACTTATTCCCTGTTCCTGGTGCAGGATCACAAGGAATTCCCACTTCTGTTGAGTGGGACCTCTGTCCTGTCTTGCAGCTGTGTGGAGGGCTGGAGAGCTGGGGAGATGGGGCAATAGAGAGGTCTACAGCATCTTATCTGTGGCCTCTTCTGCAGCAGCTCTCTGCCATAACATGAGAACAAGGCTCCCCTCCTGCAGCCCTGCAGGCTCTGAGCAAAATTGCTTGTTTGTACCATTACAGCTACAAAAAACAATCTTCCAGGGCCAGGGGCATGGGGATGTATTGGGTTTGTGTGCAAGGCTTTGGTGGTGGGGGTGGGAGCTGCAGAGGTGGTTTCTGTGAGAAGAGCTGCCAGAAGCTTCCCCTGTGTCTGACAGAGCAAAAAACAGCTGGCTCCGAGACAGACCTGCCACTGGCCATGGCTGGGCCCACCAGCAGCTGTGGAAGAGACTCTGGGATAACAGATTTAAGAAATGGGGAAAAGAATTGCAGTTGCAGCCAGAGAAAAGAGGAGTGAGGGTATGTGGGAGTGGCAGCACTGCAGAGAGCAAAGGCCTGGAGAGAAGAGGTGCTCCAGATGTCAGGGCAGAGATTCCCCTACAGCCCATGGTGAAGACCAGGGTGAGGCAGCTGTGCCCCTGCAGCCCTTGGAGGTCCCTCCTGGGGCAGATAGCCACGTGCTTTCTGTGGAAGACCTCACGCCATAGCAGGTGGATGCCCAAAGAGGCTGTGACCCTGTGCTGGAGTAGGCTCTTGGCAGGACCTGTGGCTTATGGAGAGGAGCCCACGCTGGAGGAGGTTTGCTGGGAGGACTTGAGACCTTGTGGGGAGCCCAAGTTGGAACCCTGTGGAGGGGACCTATGCTGGAGTAGTTAATGAACTGCAGCTGGTGAGACAGACCCACGCTGGAGACGTTAGTGTAGGACTGACTCCTGTGGTAGGGAACCCACTCTGGAGCACGGGAAGAGTGTGAGGATTCCAGCCCCTAAGGAGGAAGGAGCAGCAGAGACAACGTGTGATGAACTGACTACATCCTCTAATCCCCATTCCACTCAGCCTCTGTGAGAGAGGAGGTAGAGAAAATTGGGGGTGAAGTTGAGCCCAGGAAGAAGGAAGGGGTGGGGGGAAAGTGTTTTAAGATTTGGTTTAATTTCTCATTACCTTACTCTGATTCAGTTGGTAATAAAATACATTAATTTCCCCAGGCTAAGTCTGGATTTCCAATGACTGTAATTGGTGACTGATTTCTCCCTGTCCTAATCTTGACTGAGGAGTTCTTGCTGTATCTTCTACCTTCCCTGTTCAGCTGAGGAAGGGAGTGATGGATTAGCTTTGATGGGCATCCAGCCTGGGTCAGCCCACCACAGGCAACTCTCAGCTTTATCCCCTGGGGATAACCAGGCAGGAGTCCAGCAGAGGGGAGGGCAGCATGGTTGGGTGTGCTGTGCTTCTCCCAGTCTGGTGAAGGAGTCTCAAAACTGCTGAGGGCTCTGTTTAGTGTGTGAGGACAGCTACAGCCAAACAGCCTTTCTGGCTGTTTGTATCCTAAGGTAAACCACCTTGGCAGGGAAAAGTCTGAGTGCCAGCATAAAATATCCTCCTTAATCATACCCCAAGATACTCCTCTAGCAGAGATTTCTTTCCTAAACAGGAGTGACATTGGCCAGGTATAATGCACAACAGCAGGCTCCTTGTGTAGCAAATGTGACCCATAGTGTTAGGAAGAGGGTTTTAGTCCTTCCATGTTGACTCTCTTGCCTCCCCGGTGAGCACTGAGGCAGAAATATGCTCATTAATAAAAAAATATTGTGCTCTGCCTCTTGGTAGTGACTCTATTTACTTTAGTAAAGGGAAGTTATATTTTCCGTCAGTATAAATCAGGAATAGTTGCCAGTGCTGTGTCCCTTGGCAGGCTCATGAGCTCCAGCCAGAGATGAGGAGCAGAGGCACTCGAATAGGCGGCAAATAATAAGCAAATTATAAAGCTTGCCATTTATAAGCTTATAAAAAATAAGAAAAATCAGGTAAAAGCTGAAGAAAGGTAGGGCATCTCAAGATGAGGGAGGCTGCTTGAGAAGAGGTGGCCTGAGAAATGCTTAAGAAGTGCCTGTTTAACCTTAGAGCACTACACCCTACGTGTAACCCATGAGTGCTTTTGGATCTCGGGGCTGATGATCCGTGTATGGCTCTTGGACATTTTATTTATGTTTTCTGTGCATTTGAAGCCAAAACATCTGGAGTCCCTCTTCATCACTGACCTGTGGAAGGTGCAAGGTGGAGATGTGCTTGGGCTCAAAGCCTTGACTGCAGATTCACAGATTCACCTGGATCTTGCCTTCTGTGTTGGAAATGGCTGGGTCTGGAAGCCTCTGCTGTTCAGCAGGCAGATGCTGGCCATCTCTGTGTGTTGGTTAGTGGCACAGACCAGTTCAGCATCATGGCTGGTGTCAAGGCTGAATGCAAGCCAGATACTCCAGGATGAGAGGGATGGGCAATCAATCTTACATGGGCCCTGACGGCAAGGATAAGCTAAGTTTATTTTGGCAAAAATTAAGTCCTTCAGCTTGTGAGGGATACCAGCAGCCCTCAGTTTTGCAGAGACATCAGTGTCCCTGCTGTTTCCAGCACAAGGCTCCACGCGGCCCCACTACTGCTTTCCTCTGGACCTGTTCCATGTCAGCCTCTCCCTTGCTCCACAGCTGGCACGGCCACTGCCTGGATTTCCCCTTCCCTGCCAGGGTGCTGCCTGCATCTCCCTGTGTGTCTGCAGGCACCTGGATGCCCTTTGAAGGGAAAGGGAACTTGCTTGCCTGGAGCTCCCACTGGACTTCGAGGCAGACTTGGGGAGGTGTAGGGTGATCACTTTCTAGTTGCTTGCTACAGAGCCACGGCTGCTGTGGGACAGGCTCTCTGTCTTGCTGGAGGGTTTGTTTTCTCTCACCAGCCTCCTTTGCTGGGTTAAAGCCTTTGACCTGATGAAGTCTGGCAAGCTGGGCTCCTTGTGAAGTGTGCTTCGGGAAGGGCATTGCTTAGCATTGGGTTGTAGCTGCCCATTGCAAAGTAGCAGGAGGATTTTTACCCGGTGACAGCATTCCTGGGTTCAGCAGCCTGGCAGGAGCTGCCTGGACCCAGAGCTGTGGTTATGCAGCTGCTCCAGTGGCTTTTGCAGCACCCCCGGAGCCCTGTGCCACTGCCATTGCTGGAGGGTGTTGCAGGGGCTGGAAGTGCTTATAGGTGTGGTGGTGTCCAGCTGTCAGGCTGTGTCCTCACTGACTGTCTGCATCCTGGTCTCTCCCACTACACCAGAAGTACAGGCAGGGTCCTACCTCCCCCAGATACTGCAAGGGCAGAGCATTTTCAGTGTGAACTACCTCTGTGCCTTTCGCTGGCTTAGAAATGTCATAATCTTTATGCTAAGGCACTTCCCTACTCTCCTCTAGCAGGGCTGGGCCCCACTGCCCCACACCTCTGGATTTGTCTTCCTTACTTCTCCATCCTTTTAGGCTCCCCCAGAGCATGGCAGTGCTCTGGGGAGAAGCATCCTTTGGGGAATGGAAGCTGGAGAACCAGACAGCAGCAGGATGAACAGAGAGAGCGTGTTGGTGCATCCTAGTCAGCAGTGCCACCTGCGATTGTCACGTCTCCTGGCAGCCAGACGCTGCCCATGCAGCATGGATCCCATCTCCAGGGCAGGCATGGGGAGCCCATCGAGTGCCTTTTAGCAGGAGGCCAAGGCTGCTTCTGGAAGCTGGGAGGACAATGAAGGCGCTGAAGCAGCCAGAGCACGGCCGGGGGCAGAGGGGGACAGGCAGGCAAGGGGAAGCCATGCAAATGGGGACTTTGATGTGGCTGCAAGGACCGGGGCTGGAGCATTGTTCCTATCACATCACATCAGTTTCACATTCCTCATGCAGGAGTGATCAACGCTTTCAGGGCCAGACAAAAGAGCGGGGAGATGAACAAAAGCGAGAGGGGGGGCTTTACCTACTGCAGAATAGAGGCAGAGGATGAATTGCTCTCTTGGCAAGCCATGGAGATGGGCTGTCGGTTGCTGTGCTTTAGAGCACCAGCTTAAAATTTTTCTCTTTTATTTAGAGGAGGGAGAAAAAAAAAAAGGTAGGAGAAAGGGTTTCCTGTGTGTAAAAGGGGGATAAATAAGATAGCATGACAAGTATCTGTGGTCCTCTTGCATTCCCTTGCCTGGTCTCCCCAAGTGATGACTCTCATCCTATTGCAGAAGTGTCCTCTTGAGAAGAGCTGGCAAACATGGGTTTGACCCAGACTGCTAGGTGAGAATACAAGGGAACCTTCTCCCAGAATTAGCAAGGTGAATGGGCTTGGAAGGGCCTGACCACATCCCGTGGAAGATGGGGCTCTGCAGACCCATGAAGGTTGCCGGCATCAGCCCTGGAACAGGGGGAAGAGTCGTGTTGGAGGGAGCTGACCATTGTGCCCACCTCTCCTGAGCTGGAGTGTGAGGAGTAGAAGGGTGGAGCAGGTGAGGAAGCACTTCATCTTTGCAACTGGTTGTTCTGGGGTCCTGCCTGTTGCTGCAGGGAAAAGTTGGTCAAGGCTCTTCACTGGGCTGGGTTTTGCTGGAGCTGGAGAGCAGGGATAGGGCCCAAGGCAGAATATGGCACATGTCCACGTCTGTGTGTGCTTTTGTGCTGCCATCTCAGCCTTTGCTGCAGTCCCAGTGGCTGAGCCCAGGGTCACTGAATTCTGGCTTTACTCACTTGTTTTTCCATCCCTGATGTCTCCTGGCTCTTGCCTGTCACTGACTCCTCTCTTCTCTGTGAGCCTGGGGTCCCCGTTCTGCCTTGCCCTCAGCTTCCTGCTTTCTCTGCTGTATGCTGCCATGCCCTTACCTCAGGAAAGAGTGCACTGTACCAAAACTCTATTTTTCCCTGGCGTGTGCTATCTGCAATTCGGATTTTGCCCATGCTAAGTGGAACTTAATAGCTCCTCAAGGATACTCTAGCCTCTCAGCCTTTTCCCAAAACCTCTCTCCTGTGGAAGCACAAATCTTGAACATTGTCCCCACTGCACAGCCATCCCCTGCTCTCCCAGCCCCATGCACTGCTCTGGCTGCCCCCCCTTAGCCCTGACCCACAGCCCCCTCCCCTCCCTCAGCTCCGGGCCCCTCTGCCTGAAAGGCTGTCAATCAGGCTGAATTGTCTGGTGGTTTTGTGATGTGGAAAGACTCCCACCAAGGAGTCAAGGGCCAGGCTGAGACCTTTAAACTCGATCCCATTTGTGTCTTAAATCAAACAGGAATCCAGGTCCTGGGATGGAGGCGGAGGTTTAAAGGGATGCAGGGGCTCAAAAGCCTCCACTGCCCTCCCCTGAGTTTTCCTGGAGTCCTTTCCCCACCTGCACTGAGTGGAGCAGGGAATGTGCCCATGGCCCTGGAGTTTAGGGCTTTGTTTCTCTCTGTGGTCCTCTGCTCTGGGGGTTGGCAGCACTGCTTCCTTTAGGGCTGGCCCTTTGAACCACCCTCTGCCTTGGGATACATGGCAGAGGGGGTGCTCTGAGCAAGGGTTGAGGAATATGCTGGGAAGTGGAGACTTCTCTAGGGAAGGGAAGGATTCTGGGATCTGCTGTTGGGAGCATATGGCGCTGGGGAGGTGGGCAGAGCTCAGCAGCATCTCTGGTCTCACCAGTTTGTGCTGGCTGCTGCTGAATGGGAGGATGTGGATGCAGAGGACAGATCAGTGACTGATGTCCTAGAGACGGTTGCAAGGTTAAAAGTGATGGTTTAGCCTCCTCCCAAGACTCCACAGGTAAGCTTGACCTTACTGGGCTGTTGTCGTTGCAAAGAGGAGAGTGCCCTGGTGGCCGTCCCTGGTGTGCCCATGGCTCAGTGGCTTGAATCACACAGTGCCTGGTGTTGAAATTCATCTGCTGGTGCCCATAGAGGTGGGATAAAACCAAAATGAGATGTCTCAAATCCCCAACCTACTGCCTGAATAGGGCATCAGGGCAGGCAAGGAGTGTTAAACACTCTCTGCTTGTCCTTACTCTGTGTAAAGATGGGCTCAGTCTGCAGAAGAACATCTTAAATGACAGGTTGAAATTTCTGCTTTTTTCTCTAGAAGGGGGTTTGACAACAGCAGAGCTAGTGCTGCCCTAGGGTTGAGCCCCATTTCATCTCATTGGGTTTGCTGGGGGCCCTTGACCCATGGCTGCTGCAAAGAGGAGGGAGAGCAGGGCTGGGTGGGGAACCAGCTGCTTTTTCAGCTCAGTTCATGTGTTTCTCTGCCTGCTTGTGAGCAAAGGGTTTGCTATTCTTTTTTTCTCCCAACTTCTTTCCAAAGTCCGCATAGGTCAGAGATTTCATTTTGTCTTCCTGAGGGTAAGTTGCAAATCTCTCTTCCCCTGACAGGGCCGTGTTTTCAGGAGAAGCCTGGAGCTGCCTCAAGACATGTACAAGCTCAGAAATGCAGTGGCTGTGTTTATTTTTTGTGTTCTGGGCAAAGTCAGAGCTGCTGCTGGTGCTAAGTAAATACAGAACTACCCTCATGAGTGACTGCATTAGCCAGGGCCATGCTTGCTGCCTGCATGAAACCAGATGGATCTATCTGGGGACTGGAACAGCAGCTTTCTTGTGACTAGCAAAGGCAGAGCCACTGGCATTTGGATTACCAGCTCTCCTGTGCTTTTAACAGAGTGCCAATGTTTGACAAAACCATTAAGTTAAATTAAGCCCTACGTGTTTCAAGTGGATTCCGAGACTTCTGGCTGACTCATTAGCAGAGCTGTCTCTTCTCCCTTTCGTCTTTCTCTCCTCTTTTTTTTTTTTTTTTTTTTTTTTTTTTTTTCCCTTCCTCCCCCTCCTCCATTTAATTCCCACTCTCTAGCTGGTTTTACTGCTGACATTTAAAAGCAACATGTGGGGTCTCAAGGAGAGACCTGGCACTGGGCTGGCGCTGCTGTGAGCCCAGACATGCCCGGTCCCGCTGTGGTGGGCAGGGAGGGTGTTTGGAAGGTGTTTGCTTGAGGCAGGTGCTGGGTCCCACAGAGCCTGCGTATGGATGAGCCAGGGATGCTCCGGTCCCTGCAGAGCCCACGGCCGCTCTGCTTTTACCCACTGCCAGTGTTATTTATGGCCGGGGTTGCTGCTTTGCTGGGCCGTTTCCAGAGGGCAGAGAAGGATGCCCTGGGTTCCCCGGGGCTCTCCAGGGATAGCAGGGAGCATCGGTGGGAACGGGGGCAGAGGCAGCACGGTCTGTCCGAGTCACCTTGACTTGCCTCTGGCGAAAGTGAAGTACTTTAAAGAGGCACAGGGCGATGACCTTGTAAATGGATGCGTGACCCAAGTGCTTCCCTGTGGCGTCGGCTTCTTTGTGTCCCTGATACTGCTCTTCACGCCTGTGGGGAATCACTGGGGCTGGGGGTGGTTGCTGGGGTCTCATTTGCACAGCTGCGTCTCAACTGTGCAAGCTCTGCTAGTCACTGGTGTGAGAAATGCTGTCAGCCTTTCCCTGTCCCTCTAACACGGCCGTTCCTGGGGCAGCAGAGCCCCTGTGGGACCTCACTCTGGCTGCTGGTGGAGCTGTTGCTGCCCTGGAGTGTATTTCGGTATTCCGGGGGTGGAGTGTGAAGAGGCTGAGCACGAGAGGGGCACCAGCACCTGCGGCGCTGGGATTTGGAGGGATGGATGAACTCTGCATGAGGACCAAAGGCAGCTGCTTCACCGGAGCTGTGCTGGTGTCTCAGGTGGTGTCAGGAAGGAGGGAGAGCGGTGGCGTGCAGTGGTGTTAAAGGCCCGGGATAGAAAAGCACTGAACAGTGCTGGAGTGAAGGCTTTGCAAGCAGTAAATGTGCTGAGTAGGATCTGATGGAGCTTGTGCACCAAGGAGAAGATCCAGCGGTTGGATGGTGGAACAAAGCTGGAAAGGGCTTTCCGCTGGTGTCTGAGGCTTTGCAGTACTCTGATGTGCTGCTCTGTAGTCCTGGTCCATGGAAGCACACTGTGCCAAGTGCTGTACTGGCAGACAACATCCCATATAAAGGCTCCTGTTCCTCTGCCTGAAAACTTCAAAATATCAGTTACAGATGATGTGGGGACTGCAAGATTTGGAGAATCTGGTCTGCACTGCTGGAACAGCCTTCCCACTGAGCAGGTCACTGCTCTTTGCACTGAAATGCCCTCAAACCCCTCTGCTCCTGTGTACCTCTTGCCCCGGGGTCTTGGCTGCCTTGCCCCATGTTTATCAGGTCGTTCTGAGATGTGGCCTCTTGATGCACACCATCTCCCCTTTTGCCCTTCCTGTCACAGACTGTCTGGAGAGGAGCCAGGAGCCACACGAGGGGAGCTTTCAGCAGATCAACATGATTTGGTCTTGGGTGTGCAAAGCTGGAGTGTTAACCCATGGAAATCACATCTGGGTGAAGCCTTGGGAGAATGTCAGCACTGTGGAAGCTGCTCCCCTTGACAGCCAGAACATGGTGCCAGTCACCATATCTCCCTGCTGTGGGCACAGCCCCCACCCCCCATCAGTGTCTTGTTTCTCTGGGTGCTCTCTCGTTATTTCCATGTTCATTAACGCTGATACGCTCAATTGCATCAGCTCGTTTTGAGGGACCAAGTGCAATCCTGTGCCTTCATTTGCATCCCCGCTGCCTAGCTGTTGCCCAGGCAATGCCAGGTGCTTTGACATCATTACCCAGCCAACTGGCATCCTCTCTGCCCCATTAACCTTCCTGTAATTGACTTCAATTTGAACGAGGAAGGGAAGGGGAGGGGAGGAGGGAAACTGTCTTGAAATGGCAACTGTTTGTGCCACCACGGAGCAGGGCTCTTTGTTTTTTGAAGGGAAAACTGTAGCAGTTGTTTACAACTGGATACAACTAGGTTTGGGAGGGGTTTCTTATCAGTTAGGAAGCTGTGCGGTTTGTCTTGGTTTGTAGATTTCCCCACCATCATCTCCTGGGGGAATGAGATGTTCAAAACTCCTTGGGGTGGTTTTGGGCAGGGGAACTCAGAGGATTTGTGGAGAAGAATGACGTTGGAGATGCTGGGAGCAGTGGGTCTGTGCAGCCTGGGAAGAGAAAGTGAAGCAGGATGTTGAGGGGCATCATGACAATCTCAAGCTCCTTGACGGGTAGGGAGAGGCAGGAGATGGAATGGTTTTTGTAAGCACCAAGCCCAGTTTGGAGTCAGCCAGTCAGGCATTGAGAATTATCTTGTCTCCGTGTCAAACACTGCAATAGAAATAGGAGATGGGGAAAAGTCCCATCTTTGAGATGCTCAGCCCTGACCTGCAGAGCCTCTGTACCTGAGATGGCTGGTCCCGTGCCCCTTGCAGGGCATGAGCTGGGATCTGAGTCAGGCTGCAATACTCTATAGCTCTGATCCTAAATCCATTCTGGTAACTAATCTGGTAACTACAAATACTCTTCTTCTTCTTCTTCTTTTACTTTTTTTTTTTTTAAGTCTAAAACTTAAATGTTGAAATAGTATAAAACTTCTCTGCAGTTTTTCCCATTTAAAGGTAGAACTTGCTTTTTGTGTCATTTTTGTTTTGTCCCCTTTTGGGCCAAAGTCACCCAAACAGATGCTTCACTACAGCTTCTCTACCACTGAATTGGCATCTTCTATCAACTTGAGTCAATTTTATTTATTCACCTTCTGCTTGCACAGCACTGCGGCCGCCAAGTCTTCCTGTGTTTGCTCATGACTTGTGCTGGATGTAATTCGTTAGGCTTAATTGAGCTGCCAGAGGAGAAGGGCAGTGCGAGAGTGGATGGATGGAACCCTTGGCATCAGCTACTTGATTGCCAAGCCCAGCAGAACTGGTCCTGCTCCAGCAGAACCCCTGGGCGAGGCAGGTCTGTCCAAAGTGGGCAAGTGCTGAGCTTCTCTTGCAAGAGAAGAACTTCCCATGTGCTCCAAAGCTGGGGCAAAGGGGTGAAATACTTCAGAACTTTACTGCCTCTTATTCATTATTTACTAATATTATTGTTTTATTACTTATTACCTGTTACCTATCAAGAGAGGAGAGGTAATTCTGCACTGTGTTTTTAGCTTTTCAGAAGGCAGAGCTGAGGAACTTTTGGCAGGAGGGATTTCATAAGATCTAGGATTTCAGATGGTGTGATCCTTCCTGCCCGGCAGGGGCTGTTTCTTGCATGGTTTCATCTCCTTATTCCCTGCAAGATGCAAGAGCCCACACAGGACCAGAAAAACCTGGGGCTTTTTGAACAGACCTTGAATTGCTGCTGGGCTGTGGTGACAGGAAAATTGCTCATCCCTTCCAAGAGAGGAAATTTTTATTTGGGGCGAGCCCTGGGGCTGTCACTCCTGAGTGCTGTGTTATAGAAAAAGTCTGATGGAGGCAATCACTGGTGCTTGTGGGTGTGGTCGGGGGTCTGACTGTCAGATGGGAGAGGGTGTTCAAACCTTTGGTGGTCTTGGAGTGCTTGGAGGCAGGTGAGGGATGCAGGGAGTGCAGCGCTGAGAGATCTCTGGGCTGAGGCATGCAGCTCAAGCTGCAAGTGGTGTGACTGTGCCCTCAGCAGCTCTCTTGGGGAGCTCAGGCCCCTCATATTGCACTTGTAGTCAGTGAACCGTGGGTGAGGGGCACAGCTCTGCCTCTGTTTCCCCTAGAGCTAACAGAGCTTAGTATCAATTAGCAGCTTAATTTGTAATTAATAACTTGTCTCTTTTCTAAATGGCTTTTGGAGGGGGCTGATACAGGAGGGTCACCCAGCCTGCAACGTGCTGTCATCAGCTGCCGAGGGGCATCCTGAGATTTGGGGGGTGGGTTTGGATGTGGGTCTTGTTAGAAAGTGGGAAAACAGCCCTGGCACAGCATTGGGATGCAGGCTGTCCTGGAGATGAGTCTGGGACCTCAGAATGCTAATGCTTTTCTGTATTGGCATCTGTGAGTGCTGGCTGATAATCCTGGGGTAAATGTTGATAATGGATCAGGGATCAGTCCGGGCACTTCCACCCTTGCACTCCTTCTGTGATAGCCTCCTCAGCAGTGCTGGGGGCTGTCCGTGTGTCTGGCGGGTGCTGTGAGGGGCTGGCAGCACTCGTGGCAGCACTCATGGCAGCACTCCATCACTTCCCCCTGCGAGGGGGAGCTCCTCCAGCAGCACAGGTTGCATGTGCCCCAGGCCAGCTCGGGATCTTCCTTTCTGGGGCTGACATATGTCACCTTCCTTGCAGGTCTTTGTGGGTTTCCCTCCCTGTCCATATGGATTGTTGCTTTGCTGGCTGTACCATCCTGTGGCGGTGTGAGGGGACTCCAGCCTGCTGAGTGCCCTCTGCGCAGGTTCCTGCCATGTAGAAATTGGAGCTGCTTGCGAAAAGTGGCAGTGAGTGAAGAGACAGCAGAGATACAATCAACCCAGGGCCTCCCAGCAGAATGAACTTGCCCTTCCTTGTACCCTGGGGAGATCTGCTGGCTTTAACTGTGTAGTATGCTGCTCTCCAAGTAGTCTTCCTGGTACTGTCCTACAAGGAAGAGCTGGATGTAACAATGCAGATCCCATTTCTTCCCAATCCCCATTCTGCTCCATCCTTCTCTGGCGTGCATGCTCCATGGAAGTGGTACAGAGGACTCCTGCCTTTGTGTCTTGTTCCCATCTGTCCCTCCCACTTTTCTTGGAGCCTGTACTCATTTTAGGACAGAAATGCTGTCTTTCTTTTTGTTTAGTGATTATTCCCGAATGATCAGTTGCTCTTTCACTGTGAGAAACCAGAAAAAGTGTGTGTGTACTACGGGGAGAAAAAAAAATCTTCTGCGCTTCACCTGGCAGAGGAGAGATGGCACAGAAAATGCAAAGAGGATGTGTGCAGCTATGGGAACCACTGGAAAATGATGGCAGGATGTCAGCACAGGGAGATGCTCTGCATGTCCCAGGTGGAGTGGGAGACATGGTGTCTGAGGGGTAGATGTTCTTATGTCACTCCAGCCTAGCCTTCCCTGTGTGAGTGATGTAACTGGGTTTAAGTTGTTTGTGTTTTTCCATTCCAAGGCTTTTCAGTGCCCAGCTGTTTGAGCCAAGTGTTCCCTTAGCATTTGAGGCTCTCTGTGCAGGGAGAGATTTGCATCTGAGTTGTTTGGCATTCATTTGCTGTCCAGTGGGTCTCCTGTCTGGAAAGGTCTGCAGTCGGGTCAGAAGCTGAGTTAATTTGCACTGGAAGGCAGGCATACTTTGTTTTGCATGCTGCTTTCTTGCAGAAATCCCATTTGAGGTATTTGTTCTCTTATTGAAGCTGTGTTAGGAGCCATGGCAGCCTCCCTGCAAGGCTGGAAAAGAGACAGCTAGCCTGAAAGGTGCAAATTAAACCTGTGCTCAGATAAAAACTGCTATTGCACTGTTAATGTGGGCCTTTCTTCAGAGTTTTTGGGGCTTTTTGCTTCCAACTGAGGAAGAAATACTCAGCAAGAGTCCTGTGGGAACTAAAGTGGGCTCCAGAGTTCAGTTTGCAGCTACATTGGATTAAATACTTCGAAAATTCGGGGGGGAAAGTGCCAGAGGGTCTTTAACTCTCATATGGATCAGCTCATGAAATGATGAGACAGGGCAGGCATTCTGGCACAGCTTGTCTGTGAGGAAGGAGACTTGGGAAGAGCAGCTGTGTGGGGCTGTGGTGCTGCTGAGGATGGGGAATGTGGCCACGGTTCAAACACAGGAGGTGTTTGGTTTGAAACTTGATTATCCAAAACCTTTGCTCTTCCCTGCCTGGGTGCCAGACTTGGCACCTGTGTGGGTCATCTCCTGTGTGTCCCCAGGAATACATCCTTCAGGGATTGCTCCAGAGCCCACTTCCAGCTCCCAGCAGTGTGTGTTTGCATCCCTGGTTGTCATCACTGACAGCCCAAGGACCATGGGTGCAGCAGTAAGGGTCCCGATGGGCTGGGGTACAGATACCCCAAAAACGTGTGTGGGGAAGGCAGATCCAGCAGCAAGTCTGGATGGGATTAAAACCAGGAGAGGCCATAAACCCTCTTTGCTGTTAAGAGGCTCTTGGTGACTTGTTACACCTCTGTGTGTTGGAGATGCTGTTTGCACAGTCCCCAGCTCATCCCAGCCTGGGGGTGCTCCTGAGGCCTCAAATACACCTTTTTCATGCCCTGCAGCAAGATTGTCAGGGCTTTGACAGGAAAAAGGTGATCCCTACTGAGTGGTATCAGCACTTGAGCTTTCCTTCACCTCCCCTTGCACCCCGACCAACCCAGGAGTGAGCTGGGAGAGACACCCATCAGTGATGCCAGGCCTGTGCCATTTGTGGAGGGTCTGGTGCCAGTGGAGAGCCAGCTGTGGACTGCAAAGGGTTAAAGAGACATTGACAGTAAACAGAAAGAGAGGACAAAGCAAGTCTGCTGTAATTATGTAGCATTTATTATTAATACGCTGGAATTGCTGGAAGCAGGCTCTGTAATGTGAATACTGATACAGAGGTTCAGAAGACAATTTAGCTCATCTGTCTGTTTATTAGTTCCCTCAGCTCCGGCAGGCAGTGAACTAGAGCCTTGTTTGCCACTGCCTTGTTGCTGTCCCTCCCTCTACCCCTGAACTCTTCGCTGTTGCCATAAAGAAACCTGGTTTTGTTCATCCTCCTGTCGGGCACTGCAGCAATGTGTGGCATGACCCTGGATAGCCAAGCAAGGCTTTAATCCTTGACCTGAGCCTGCCTGTTTGCCAGGCATGGCCCAAAGTGTGGCACTGGGCTGGGCAGAGCCACTGTCTTTCTGAGAGCAGCACAGCCACCGCTGAGGCTGGAGTGGGATGTCCCAGCTCCTGGGGCACAGGCCTGCAAATCCTTGGGGCAGCAGCAAGTCCACATGGCATGGGCTGCTGCAGGTTGGGGCCCACAGCTCATCATGGGGTTGTCTGAAGGGAGAGGACAGAAGAGGTTTAGGAAGCTGCCTGGGAAGTAATTGGGAAGCTGGCTAGGAAATAATTAAAGGCTGGTGGGGTGGAGAGAGCAAGAAGAAGTTAAACCATCTGTCAGGGGTTTCAACAAGTTTCCTTTTCCTTCTGTGGCTTGGTAGGATTTGTCATTCTCACTTCTCTCCAAGTTTCTGAGCTTCAGCCTGGGTTTTTTCTGCATATCCTGAGCATATAGGACATCCATTCCCTTATGTATTATACAGTAGTTTAAAGAGGATTAAGACAATAGCTAATCTAAATGATGAATGATGTAGATTGCTCAGCCTCTGAGCCACCGTGGTTTTTCTTGCACACAGATTAGTCAGCTCAGTAGCTAAATATTGGGGCAAACAGTATAAATCCATACACATAAGCCTCTCTGGCTTGAATAGGATAGAAGGATTTAGAAATGGGCTCCGACACTGCTCTGTGTCTTGTCACGGCGTCTGTGGCTGCCTTGCTGACACGACGGATGGGGAAGGCGGCTGGTGCACAGCCCAGGTGGCCGAGGAAATACAGCATCCAGTGCTGCTCGGTCGATGCTGCTATCAGATACAGATGGTGGCAGGAGAGGGAAGGGATCGATGCTGCTCACCTCCCTGCTGCTGGAGCCGGCTGTGTGCTGCTTGAGCCAGGGGAGGCTGATCCTGCCTCCAAGAGAGCAGAGGGATAACACGGGCTGGTGGGGTTTTACCTGCATGAAAAGGCTGGTGTGGCTGGTACCTGCCCTCTATCCCAGCATCAGTGCCAGGATGGTGCTGGCAACCCCCAGGGAGTGTGACCTGTAGGACAGAGTTTGTACTAGCACTGGACTGACAGCAGGTTTTTCTTAAGCTCTGAAGCAGAAGGATTTAAATCTTTTATTTATATGTCTGGTCGAGTCTGTCAGAGTTGTGTCAAATATTTTTGACAAGCAAAAATGCCATTTGCTTCAGCTTAATGAAAAATGATTTTTATTTTCTCCCCCCTCCAGGAACTAAAGGAATTGTAGTTTCAATTGCAGACCCAAAAGCTCCTCAGGAAAAAAAAACCAACACATCACAAAACAAAACCTAAAACCTGATTGTTGTGAGAGTTGGCTGTTAAAAGAGGCTCTGGGCTGATGTTTTGGGTCTGTGCAAAATGAGGGTCTGGAGAGCATTCAATCATATGGTATCTCCTTTTATGAAGCTTTCTGGGCATATTATTCTAATGACGTTTAATGGCACTGATTTCTTCATCTTAACCTAGTGAGTCTTTTCCCAGTCCCACATCATTTTAATTTGTTCTCCTTCTGAGAAGCATGAGAGCTGGGGCTGGCTTGACTTGGCACAGAAGAAGAGCTGTGCTGGTGGTTGTCTCATCCCTCCTGGTGGGGATGCATCTGGCTGTCTAAGGCTGAGGGTTACGGGGAGGCAAAGCTTGCATCAGGACCAGCACTTGTCAGAAGACCTGTTCTCGAATACTCTCTGCTCCTCTGGAAATAATTTGTTTTCTGTTGTTTAATAGAGAGCAGTGTGGACATTATGGTTTGGCCAATACAGTGTGCCTAGCCCAAGGTCCTGTAGCTAAGTAAGCCCTGTCTCCTCCTTATTCCCAGACTGAAAAGCCTTGGTGTTCTTGGAATACCATGATGCAGAAGATGCTTTGTTCCCCTTCCCCCGTGCCTCTATTCCCACTCTGCGAGGACCAGAACTGTGTGTGGTGACCAAGTGACAGTCACATAGTGGGACTGTCACGTAGTGACAACACGGCCTGTTTGGAGCAGAGGAGTGCTGGACCCTGTGGCATAGGTCATCTACACCCCAGGACATGGGTACAAGTCCTGCTCAGGAATGCAGGATGAATCCGTGTCTGGATTTTGCCTGGTCTTCTCACTGAGTGAGATCTGGGTTAAGATTCAGTCTGGGTCATGGCTGACTGTGCAGAAAGTCTGGTTGCCACAGCTGGAACTGCACACGCATCCCTTCAGCTGGCTGGGTAGTGTGGGCAGGAACACAGATACTGCAGGCTTGGGGAAAAGATCATATGTCTCCCACACCCTCTTTCCTCTTCCTTCCAGAGTTTCAGGCAAGGCTTGCTTTGCCTGTGTCCTCATCTTTGGACACAGATCTCCTTTCTCCATAACCTAGCCCAGTGCTTGGTAAGAGAGGCCCTTTCTTGGGTGCCAGCTGGGAGGGGGGTAGGGCAGT
Source organism: Motacilla alba alba (assembly GCF_015832195.1). NCBI lineage: Eukaryota > Metazoa > Chordata > Aves > Passeriformes > Motacillidae > Motacilla > Motacilla alba. The sequence goes on from NC_052046.1 coordinate 8,602,937, forward strand.
GGGGCAAGCAGGCAAACACTCACTGCTTATCCTGAGCTGTTTGTCTGTGCATCCTGACTCAGGATCAAGCTGTCACAGCCCAGTTCCTTGCCTTGTGTTGCTTCCCCTGGGAGCTGTCAGGAGGCTGCTGGAGCCATGCGGTAACATGGGTCTCGGGGAGGCAAGCAAGGTCAGATGTCTGCTCAGAAATGAGATTGGCAATGATGCCACCGGTGCTGACAAATGGCCTGTCATTAATCTCTGACTCATGGCAGCGGAGAGGGCAGCAGTGGAAGAAACCCATGAGGTCACTGGCAGCCTCTGTCCCACGGGACCTGCACACAACTTCCACCCTAAACCTTTCTGCACGGGGTGGGCTCATCCCTGGGATGGGAGGGAGGGGGTTCTTTTCCTACACACCTGCCCTGAGCTTTTGTGTTTGTGTGCAAGTGCAGGACACAACTCCAGACGAGCTGCAGTCAAGCCCTAAGCACCTGGGAAGTGGCACAATCATACAGTCCCTGTGGAACTGGATTTTGGCTTGTGGCACAGCTCTGGCTCAGCAGTGGTGCGAGCAGGATGAAGGCTGAAACAAAGCTTGTGTTATCAGTGTGTCGCAATACTGTTGTGAGACACGAGGTGCTGTGCTGCTGGGAGATGGTGCAGGGAGCTGGGGGAGACCAGACTGGGATGCTCAAACCCTGGCTGTGCTTCCTCATGAGGGAGCATTGCCAGGGCTGGGTCTGCAGGGTGCTTAGCCCTCTTGCAGAGCAGCCTTCCCTCCTCTCCTGCTCTCTGAGTCTCTTCTCATGCTTTTTGTAGAAAGGAGGTCTTTCCTCAGTTGCAAAATACTCTTTGGAGATTATTGCCAAACAGACAGGACTTTCCGTGGTAGTGGATGCTAGTGGAGATGCTGCACTCCCTGCTCAGCCGTGCTGGTGAGCTGCACAGGGCTGAGCTGCCTTTTAGGGCTGCTGGTGGTGCTACAAGCACAACCTCTGCATACGAGCAGGGAAGAGGTGACTTTCTCCTCCTGATTATTTGGGGGTTGTTTCAGTCTTTTCTAGGATGTAAGGAGACATAGTTATTCCAGATGCTTGAACCTCCACTCACTCCAGATGCTTGAACCTCTCAGCTTGCACTGGGGAGTGGATGGGCAGCAGAAGGCAGAGGCGGCAGTGTGGGATTGGGATTGGGATTTCTGTGCCTGGAAGGGCAGGTGAGAGAGGTGCACTGATGGGGATGAGGAGGTACTGATTTTGGAGAGTGAGGGCTGCCACCACCCCAGGCTGCTGCAGCAGTGGCACAACCTGACCTGTGCCTCCAGGACCTTCCCCCTCTGCCTCTGCTGAGCTACGATTTAATTTTTCACTTTTCTTCCATCCCCTCTTAACTGGAAGAAGTCCTAAATAAAGTTGCTGTCACTTTTATTTATGGGCACAGAGGAAGACACGAACAAAAAGCCTGTGTGCTCCTGACAGCTACAAAGCATCCGGCTGTTTTTCCTCGCTTGCCTTGGCGAGGCAATCGATCTGGGTACAGGCAAGCACCCTCCCTGCATGCATGGGGCTCCCACGTGCCCCTGCCCAGGGCACCCATGAGGATGGATGGGAGGGGGCTCTGCATCCTGGGTCCTGGTTCTCAGCTGTTGCAAAGCCAGGCTTGTCTGGGAATACCTGTCCTAAAATCCTGGACCCCTGAAAATACAGATGCATGAACACGCCTGCCTTAAGAATCCATCACAGGCTTCTTGTCTCCATCTTGATTGGTTCCAGTGAGGTCAACTTTTTTTTAATAACTCCTGGACTTCAGCAGGGAAAACTATTTCCTTCAGGAAATAATATAATTAAGGCTGCCTGACACTTCTGATTATAAGCCCCTGTCTTCAGTTGCTTGAAACTACGCCAGCCTTTAACCATTTGGACTGAAACTTCACATGTCTCTGCCTCCGGCTGAATTTTTTTGGAAAATTTTAGCAAAGAGAGTTTTAAGCTGCTCTCAGAACAGGGTTGGGGTGGGGGGGGGGCGAGGGGGGGGGGAGGCATTAGTTTATCCACAGTTAAAAATAAAATTTAAAAAAAAAAAGCAGAAAAATTCTTGCAGTTGTGCTGAAGAAATTCCAATATCTTTGTGCTGTGAGACTGGGCCTGACAGTTTTGGGAAAGGTTTTGAGCCAGGCATCAGGGTTCTGCTTGTTGCTGATGCCACAAAAATCCGCCTTGCCCGTGCCAAGTGGCGAGGCTCTGAATCGTGGCTGTGTGGGTGTGTCACCCACAGCATGTGCGGGGAGCTCCCCGCAGCAGCAGCTGCTGCTCTGCAAAACCTGTGCCCCCAGCTCATGCAGGGACGCCTCGCTGCTGGGAAATGTTGGGCCCCTTCTGTTGGTGCAAGTAAAATTCGTGGATCCCTGATCAGCATAGCCTCAGCTTGTGCTGGAGAGAAGGATTTTTGGCAAATGATGTGTGTTTGGATTTTTATATTTTTTTTTCCATTAAGCATGTGGTTCAGTTATCCATTAGCCCTTGCTGTGCCATGCGGATGCATCATGTGGGACATGCAGCATGCCATGAGTGCTGGGCTTCCTCCAGCATTTTGCAGGACCTGTTTAAAAAGTTAGTGCTTTTTCAGGCAGGTTTCTCTTAAGTCAACTTGTTGGTACAGAAATGGCCAAAGCAGGAGAATTTCTGTGGGGCAGACCATACAGGTGGGCTATAAACAGGTGTCACATTGATGATGTGCCATGACCATGGCAATGCTGAGACCTCAAGTCCTGGTGATGCAGGGTGAGCTCAGCACTGATGCAAGCCCTCCTGCAGGGACCTGACCCAGAATTTGTCCCTGCTCTGTGGCTGATGATATTTGCTCCTTATGTGAGCCAACCTGAGCTGTGATCAAGGCTGTCCCATTATTATGGGGAAGCACAGCTCACAGATCTTCCCTGTGGCTCAGCAGTAACTCATGCCCCAAGTCAGGTCCTTCAGCTGGTGACCCATTTTGGACATGCTGAGTTCCCCCAAAATCCAGTTTGACCTCAATTTGAAGCCCCTCCAAAAGCAACTCATGCTTTGATTTCCATGTGGAAAGCTGGGCTGCTGGACCTGTGGCAGGGCTGGCTCATCAGGCTCAGCACAGGGCACAGAGGTGACAGAGAATGTCAGTCCCTTCCACAGGTTCCAGACACGTCTCTCAGAAAAGGCACTGGGATTTTGCACTTTGTACCCACAATAATGCACTATCTCCCTGAGGATACTCCCTGCTAAGCTCAGTCTCTCTTCCCAGGTCCCTGCCAAGCTGGAATTAGAACCAAGGAGGGTCTCTGGCAGGTAATGATAAATGAGCCTCATCTCTCGCTGTAGCCTGGTCTCCCTTCCTGTTCCACTTCATCTGTGGGTAGGGAAAAAAACCCAACACCCCCAACCAAAAATACTTCCAAAAAATAACCAAAGAGTTATATTTGCATTGCAGAGTGAGAGGAGGCTTGGTGGGGAGCAGCCCTCTCCCCTCCTTGCCAGTTACTCCTCAGCTCTGGGGTGCCTGGCAGAGCAGGTTTTGAATGATGGGGCATTGTGGGTGCTGAGCTTGGGGCAGCTGGAGTTAAATTTCTTGGTGGCTGACACCTGACAAGTGTGATAAATTGCGGCACACTGTGGCTGCCGGCATGACAAACAGTCAGCTTCTCTCCTTGTAAACTCTGGGAAAATTTTGTAATTATTTTAAAGCACTTTGCAAATGAGGGTTTTGCAATCGGGCGCCCAGTGTAGTTTCAGGGGGTGGTCATTTATTTATTTAGGTTTTGTAGGCAGGCAGGAGGTAGACAGGGCAGGGGGGTTGTAGCTTGGGTTTCTGCAGCATCCTCCCATTGGCTTGTACAGGCTTTGCATAAGGTCTTGGGAGGAACTCTGGCTAAGCTCATCAGCTGAGGGTTGGGTGCTAATTAAAGCCTGTGGTGTTCCAGGCTTGGAGTCACTGTCACCCTTGGGAAAGAATCTCTGCAGGAGTGAGTCCCAGACTTTCCTCTTGCCAGTGGGTTTTGGCTCCTATTTTTCATTTTTAATAATGCAGAGCCATAAGACTTTTTTTTTTTCCCTTTTCAAAGCATTTAAAAAGAAGTAGGAGGAGCAACACAACCTTAGCCACAAGAGCTAGATAATGAGCACAGATCTCAACTGATAATTTGTTTGTCTAACACAAAAATCCTATTTCCTGCTGTAAGGGAGGGCACCACTGGTTACACCAGTGCCTCTGACTCCATCTCACCAGGCATCCTGTCAGACCTAGCACAAAAAGTCCTCCTCCTGTTTCCAGTCCTTGGTGTCTGTGCTGCAAAGCCATACAGGCATGTTTTACTCTTCACACTCCTGGGTTCAGTCGGACTGGCCTCTCCCTGCACTGTTTAACACGTTTGTGAGGGTTTTCAGGATGAGGGCTCAGGCAGCACAAGACCTCATGGGCGAATGCCTTGGTGCTGGGGCTTTACTGTTCTGTCTGGGGAGCATTGCTGTCTGTCTTTAAAGAAGATCAGAGATGCCCCACGCTGCAGGGGTCTTTTTTCCCCTCTCCCATTTCATGTCTCTGAATCGAAATAATTAAGCAAATACGTGCTTTGGGGCTGGGCTGTGATGCTCTTGTGGGAGGGCTCTCATTCTAACTAGGTTCGTGTTTGCACCGGTTACCCCCAGCTGTCAGGGCTGGGAAACAGATGCCCCCCCTCCTTGGTTGTTTGCTGAACCTGAAGCAATGGCAGAGTTTCACCTGGTAACCTGACAGGTTGTCTCTTCTGTTTTGTTGAAGAAAATCCCAGATCTGAGCAGTGAGGGTTGGACAAGCAGCCAGAAGGATCGCCCAGACGTTTATGAGAAGTTGGGGACGCTCCAAGGACTCTGGACTGGTGGAGAGGTAAGAGGTGGGTTAAAAATCTTGCTCACCCAGCTTGTCTTGAGTTGGCGTGCTTTGTGGGATTGCAGGACATGTGTCTTCTGGTGAGGATGGTGGTGTTTATTAAAGTGTGGCAAAAGGCTGCTCCTGGCTCTGGCGTGTGAGCAGCCTTTTAGCTGCTGTGCAAAGAGGGCAGATGCTGAGAGTGGTTATTTAGGATGTGGAGGGGCAAATATGGATGAACAGCCTAGAAAATCCCACGTTATGGTCTGCCCATGGACAACTTCCCCAAAGAGAGCTCTCCCACTTGAAAGCCCTTTGGGCAGCTCAGAGGTTCATAGTCCAACCACAGTCGCAGAGGTCCCACGTTGCGGCTGAACCACTCTGGAGCAGGTAAGTGTCACCCAGCCCAGCTATGTGGTGGAAGGTGAGGTGCCACCTCTTGCACACAAGCATAACTTGAAGCTCTCAGGTCTGCTGGGTGATTTGCTTTTGCTTTCCTGCCCTGCCAGGCTGCAGCTTCAGGGATGAGGTGCATGGGCTTTGCTTGGAAGGGAATGAATCCCCTTAGGAGACCACCACCAGCAGCAGCCATGGGCTAGAGGCTGCCCCACCTCTGAGGCCTGTTACATGTGTGCACAGTATGGGCCTGTAGTAACACAGTGCTGTTTGAGGAGGGGTTTGGGATCACGTTCTTTGAGCCATGGTGGAGCAGGAAAGGAGCCTGGAGATGGAGCTGCCCCACCTGGGGATGCAGACCCTGCAGAGCTGTGCTGGGGAAGCCCGGTGCTTGCTGGTGCTGTGCCTGAGAAAGGAAAATGATGAATTAAAATTTAACAAGTCTCTAAATGCCAGACAAGGACGTCTTAAGTGGGAATTGTCACCATTTGACTAGTTCAGCCTCTCACTTAGCTAAAACTGCATGGCTCTAATTATATTGATACTAGAAAGCAATAACTTAAACCAAAGAGGAGAAATTGTTGACCAAAATAGCATGAATTATGAATTTTCCCAGTGCCCCTTCCCTGCCCTCTACCCCTGCATCATGCTTCCCAGGGTTTTGCAGCCCCTTCAACCCTGGATAAGCAGAGTCCTTTATCCTTTGAGCCACAAGCAAGGACAGAAGCACTCCCTGTGTGCACGCTTGATTGTTTGCCCTGGAGTTAAAAGGTCAAGGCTAAGGACCCCAGGGGTGGGCAACACCTGATGGAGCCACAATGGGGAGTGGGCTGGGGTGTGAGCGTGCAGAGATGCTCTGCAGCAGCAAAACCCTGCCCTTGGCGTTGCTCCTTGGTGGCATCCGTGGAGCAGCATGGAACAAGGACTCCTTCCCTCCCTGTCCTCGAGGTAGATCAGCCCACCCACGGGACTCCTTGCAGCTCTGCAAATAGAGCAGCTCGAGCAGGGTACGTCGCTAATAATACCAATTACTGTTACATGCTGGCTACAAGGTACACTGGCAGTAATGGGATCCTGGGGGGATGAAATGAAAGCGATATAATATGGTGAGATAAATTAGCGTTGTAAAATTAGCCATGGGTCTAGTCAGGGATCTGACAAATGTGTCGCAGCTTTGGTACAAGCTCTGAGCACTGCTGAATTGGATTTAGTGGCCCAGAGCAGAGCAGATGGGAGCAAGGGGAAAAAGAGTTTGAGGGGTCTCCATGCACACGTGCTACCAGTTAATGCTGCTTGTTTCTTCCTCGGATTTGTGCACAGATATGTCCCCTGACGCCTGCTTGTGCATGGCAGCAGATGAGTAAGAGCCCAGCCCGGATGATGTGCTGCTAGAGGAGCTTGAGCCCGGCAGAGAGATGGGAAGGGGGTTGGAGAAGCATCAGCAGGCTGGTACTCCTGCCAGCTTCGGTGTCAGCTGCTGATCCCTGCCCTGCATCACTGGCTTCCTGCCCCAGGTTTGCTCCCAAAGGATTTGGTGGGATGCGTGGCAGGCATTTGCACAAGTTTTAGCTGTGTAGGAAGGGTAGGAAGCTGGTTTCTGCTTCCTCTGTTGCAGGCTGACCTGTTTTCCCATGCCTGGATGGGCTCTGGATCAGAAAGATGTCTGGAGCTGGGCATCCCACATCCCAGGGACTTCTTCCTGTTGACCAAAGGTGTACAGCCAACTCTTTTCCATCCAGATGCACACGTCATTCTTCACCCTCTGAGGCAGAGGGTGGAAGCCAGGAAATGGGGTTTTGTGCCTCATGGAGACTCGGAAATCAGTGTGGTCAGTTCCAATGGGATCCACTTCCTGGTGGCTCATTAGGACAGGCTCCACCACAGGGATGTGAGCACTCCTGCCCATGAGAGGATGAGAACCTCTCATGGATTTGTAAATGCAGCATAATTGCATGTTTAATGGGTGACATATTATGTTGGATCTGGGGAGAGACAGACATGATTTAGATCTGCTTTGATAAGGCATGGCGTGTGACTCACTATAATAACAAAGAGAGAGAAAAATTCTGAATATGCTTTGTAGTGCCCTGCAGTGGAGCTGAGGGGGCAGAGGGGTGGCAGAGCCATCTGTGCCAGGCCTCTCCCAACTCGTGCCAGGATGGTTCAAGAGGAATGGTGGGCACGTGGCAGACGTGTCTGTGGGAGGGAACCAACTTGTCATGTCCCTGGGGATGAGTCTGTAGAGGTCAGGCCACTGCAGTTCTGCAGCAGCGCCAGCTTGAGAAATGAATGCCAAGGGATTGTCTCAGCACTGCCCAGAGAATCCCCAGAGAGCTGAGCCAGTTTTTGTGCTGAGCCTGTGCAGACAGAGAGGCCTAAGGAGACAAGCTGCACTTTGTGGGAGGTCACCTGGCCACTGCCACTAGTCCCTGTGTCCTCCTGTTGCCCTCCTGCTGCAGGCAGGGCACAAGGTGCAGTGGTGACACACTTCAGGTATATCAGACCCCAGCCAGCCCCAGGGCTGAGTTGTCCTGGCAAAACCAATGAGGGGATGAACTGCAGCAGCAGAAGGAGCCCCTTCCCTCAACTTTGCTGCTGGAGAAGTAGTGGTGTAGGACTGCAGCAGGACATTGAGCCAGCAGCTGGAGTGCCAGTAGCAGCATAAATAGAAATACAACTTCTCAGCTTCTTGTGCAGCTATGATATATCTTGTTTATATTGACTTTCTTAAACCTCTAAAATACATTGTAGATTGATCTACAAATCTGCAAAAAGCACCTTTTTTATTTTTTTTTTTTAAGCCTAAAGCAATTTTCTGCCTGCTCCTTGTGGTTGGCTCTGAACAGACACATGTTCTCTTGTCCTATTTGAGGCTGGCATGCTGCCACAGTGGTAGGAAGTTTAGCAATACTTGAGCTGGATCGATCCAAGCCCATTATCTGTGCTGCCTGGGACTTGGTGGTGAAGGGGAAGAAAATATTCTCCCCAGACACATCAAAGCCCTGTGATAAGGACACACAGTTAAGCTCTATTTATAGATGGACAGATGTCTTGCCAAAGCTCTGCTGCTGTCACTTGATTATGCAGTTTTTGAGTGTTTGGCAGTGTTTGGATCTGAAGGTGGCTGAGGTGTGTCTCCCCCAGGCACAGCCCCAAGCAGTACACCTTCGAGGTGGTCTTTTGCCTGCTTTCAAGAAGAGACCTGATGTTTAGATAGTAAGAATGAAGTGACTGAGTAGATCTTTTCTTGGAGTTGGTGGCCAATATAAGGTCAATAATCCCTCATCTTGTTCTTGCATTTGCATAGACCTACAGAGCCCTTGGAGCTCCAGAGCAGAGCTGCCAAGGGTGTCACATCAGAGCTGTGAGGCTGTTGAGCTGAGGGGTCATGGCTTAAGCATGGGCATTCTCCATCTCCTGGGGTATCTGCCTCTGAGCTGTGTACCCTCCCAGCAAAGATTTTTCCTTCTGTTCCCCCTTAACCTCCCAAGCACCAAGGTGTAGCCACTGACATGTTGTATCTTATGAGTTTTCCTTCTTTATCAAAAGCTATGAAGGATATTTGAATTGGGACCAGTCATGCAAGCTGCATATTTGGGGTTCCCCAGGCCAAGTTGTCTCAGATCTTGCAGTGTGTATGTACATACATGTGTATGAGTGTTTGATTTTTGAGAGGACGGTGAAAAGGTGACGTGAAATGGGCTAGCTAATCCAGATTCTGCTCCTGGTGTGAAGGAGTATTGGTGCTCATTTGACAGAGCTGTCCTTAATTTCCTTCCAGACGTTGCTCTGTCTTAATAGTCATGAATTTGGCAATGGGGGAAGGGCAAAGGCTTCATTCTGCTTAGCCTTCAGTGTTGTTGTTAAAGGTGCTGTGCTGGTTTTCCCTTGGTTCTGACCCTAGATTAAGGAGGGAAAATCTCCTAACATCCAGTGGGAACCTTTTGTTTCAGATATTCCCACTGTCACCTTCTTGCTGTGAGTTGCTGGGAAGAGCCTGGCTCAGTGTCCTCAACAGCTTCCCTGGATATTTCAATGGCCCTGGCTGAATTTCCTTCAGTTAATTAACACTGGGACTTCTCTTGGGGCTCCCAAAACTATGGGCAATGTCTTGATGTGGTTCAAGTGCTGAGTGATGTGCTGGCTATGCCTCTGCTCCCACAGACCAGCCTGCTGCTGGTCCCTTTGCTACCTGGGCAGGCAGCTGGCAGGACCATGCTGGCACAGAGTCGGTGCTCTGTACCCAAGCCCTGCACCAAACCACAGCAATGAGCTGGAGAATTTCACAGCAAGTGCTCTTTTTCAGGCCTCAGTGAATTGTGGCTCCAGGAAGGAAGTTGCATATGGGCAGGTTTGGGGACCAAGACCTGACTTCATTCATTTATTTAACACTTATTAACATTTATTTAATCTTGATCAGGTGCAGGATAGGTGTATGATGGATCCTGGCTGCATGCCATTCCTAAGGCTGGGAGAAAGGAGATTTCTCTACCCTGGGGTGTCCATGATGTGTTCTCCTGCACAGCTCCTGCTGAGCCCTCTGAGCACTGTTTGGTTTTAGTCTGTCTCCAGGGAGCCACTCAGCTCTGCTTGTATATTCCTCTGATGAGTGGGCAAGACAGGAAGCAAATACCTTTGTTACAAAACCACATGTGGGCTTTCAGTGGGTGATGATACTTCCCCAAGCTATCTGTCTAGTGAATGCACTTTGCCTCCTGCTTGTTTATATTCACAGCAGTGTTGGCTTAGCTGCTCAGGTGAGCTGTAGATGTCAAGAAGGGCGTCAGTTTCAGGAGAAGGCTTCAATGCAAGTCTTCCTGCTGCTCTGTGACGGATGGTGGATGACACCCCAAAGTGCCAAGAACCAGGGGAGAAGGAGTGGGACATTCTACTGGGTCTGGTGCAGGAGCCATGCTTGGGAGAGTGGCTGCAGTAGTGCTGGAGGTGAGATTTTACAGCTGGCCCAGGATGCTGATCTACAGTGTGACCAAGCTGGTAACTCAGTAGATGAGGCGTCTGATGGAGGCAAGCTGTGTATTCCAATTCAAAGAAATAGCTATCAGCAAGAAGGGCTGGAGTCCTCTAAAGCCATTTCAGAGGGTGTTATGGATGCCGTGGGTCTCATGGCTCCTGGAGGCCTTGGTGGTGGATGCCTGGTACTCTGCCCAGCACAGCTGGAAACCATAGGGCCACAAAGATGAGATGCATTTGCCTGGGGTGGTAGCTACCCCACTGAATCCTGGCTCTGAGACATGGGGAACTGTTGTCAGCCTAGTGGAGGGCATATGTAGTGTAAAGTGGGCATCTGTAGCACCAGATGAAAGGGAAAAGTGCAGACCTACCTCCTTGTAGTCCCCCTTAATGCCCAGGGAGAGTGGCTGGAGGTGGGGATCTACTGGAGGAGCTGTTCAGCTGTAATGGAGACAGGCAGGATCCCACATCTGAGTGAGAAGAGGAGCAAGGGGCTCAGCTGCACACACCTGGATCCCTTCCATGGCCATGGCACCACCAGCATTATGTGCTCAGCACCACTGAGGTTGTTCAAAAAGGAACCAGACAGCAGCACTGATTGCACTCTTTGGCAACGTTTAATTTATTATTTCCCCCTTTAAGATTACTCATTTTAAGCTCTGGATAGCTCCAGCAAGCCTGGACTAGGGCCCATGTCTCCAGGGCAATTTACAGCATGAACCAGTCCCTCAGCACTCATTATAGCCCCCAGTGAGGACACCTCAGTGCTGCCCTTCAGTAAGATCACATATTACTGGCTCTTTTTTCTTTCTCTTGCCCCAAATCATTGCACTTTATATCTAAAAGAAGGGGCGTGCAGGTGGGGAGCAGCACAATTTATGGATCAGAGATTTATATGCTGCTGCGACGCTGTATTTTTTCCCCACAGTGACACTTTATTGCCACAAATTACCAAACAGGCAAGGTTATGCGAGTGACAGCAGGCAGAGCTGTAAAGGACAGGAACAAATGGCAGCAGGAAAAGTACCCAGAGGAGAGGGGGAGGTCTGGCAGAAATAAAAGAAGGCGGGACAAGCATCAGAAATCAGTTTGCCTTACAGTGGGATGTATGGGGGAAACCTGGGAATCAGTATGCCATCTCTGGTACATGGGCATGACATAGGGATGGGAGAGCAGCTGGTGGTCTGGGATGGGATTTAGTAAATCCTTTGTTTTTAACTTCCTTTTTCTCCCCCCTGTCCTTAAATTGCTAGGTCCTTCCCTTCTGCAGGCTGCTTCTATTCTTTTTTTTTCTTCTTTTTTTTTTCTTTCCTTTTTTTTTTTTCCTGAAGAAATGGCAGGTTTGTAGTTGTTGAAGGTTTTTTTTCCCTGTCTTCAGGGTGGTGTCTGCAGGGAGATGTAGGTGTTCCTGGAAGGTGATGATGTTGAGAGGGTTATTAAGAGGTGTTTTGCTGTGCTGTATTTTCTTTATGGTTGTGCAAATATCCCAGTCTTGCCCTTTTTGGGGGGCAGGATGGGTCACTTATCTCCATCTGTATTAATACATTCAATATCCTTGATGGTGTGTGGAAAACAAGTAGCAGCCCTTGGGCAGAGGAGTGTCCAAGACATTCTTTGGCTTTGGTTGAGCGACTCTGTCTGCATCCACTCACCCAAGTTAGATCAGCTTAACTTCAAACAAATGTAAAAACTGACAGGCTGGAGTTTGGCAGAGGTATTAAGGGTGCCTTTGAGCTGGGGATGCTACTCAAAGCTGCCGGGGAGCTGTCACTCTATTATTCTTGCAACAAAACACTACTGGCGGAGCTGAGAGCCTCAAAGGCTCTGGAGCCACAGCCAAAATTGCATTTAACTTGCAGAAATGTGCTACAGCCATGGGGCTCACCATGCCAGCCCCAGGGAGAGTCAGCACTGACATGTTCCCTCCGTGCTGGCAGCACAGAGGGGATTCAGGGCACCTCTGCACTACAATGGACCATTGCACAGGGCAATTTGACTTGTCTGTTCCCATGCTTGTTGAAGATAATTTCCATTGAATCCCAATGCCATAAGCCAGGTATTTAATCTTGCTTGAAGGGAGCATGTCTGAAGCATGCAGGGCATCACAAACAATAGTAAGCAATCAATAGGCTAAATCCTGAGGTCTCTTACCCAGACTTTGCTGGAGTAAAGGTTGACAAAGTGCTGAGTAGTTACTCCAGACTTCAGCCTTGAGCTGAGGGCAGAAGTGATTGACTGATTTATTGATGATGCATTTTACTATGAATCTAGCCTGTCTGTTAGTCACAAATGCTCATTTAAGCATAAATCGTGGTCTGCCATGAGCAGATAGCTTCTCCTGCAGCAGAGCTGGGCAGAAAGATTTTAGATGAATGGCTTATTTGGTGAAAAATAGTTTTGGATCAACGCAAATAGCTTGTGTTTCTGTGTTGTGCTTGGCAAATAGCCTCACAGAAGAAAGTGAAAGCCCACTTGCGAAAAAGATGAAGAGCTGGATTCTGACATGATGTTTAGATCTCCTTTCCAACTGGTTTTAGGTTTTCTTCCCAAATCAAAAAGCCAGACAAGTTTCAGAAGATTCCTCTGAAACACTTTTTCCTTGCCCTCTGAAGCCCTTTTTCCTTATCCTCTGTTCCTGGCTTCTGCAGCAAAACCAGTGACACACAGCACTTCTAAAACCTGACGCTGACTCTCTGTGAACCCACACCTCATTTATTTTTAGTTGGCCCAGCAGCATGAGGGCTCAGGCCCTGGCAGGCATTCATTCACTGCTGCTGAGCTGTGGTCTGGGATGTGTACGGCTGCTGGATTTGCTACCCTGATGGGGGACAGGGCTTATCCTGCCTTGATGGGGCCTTGGAAGGTTTGGAAGTGGGGTACAGCAGCCAAGAACACCTCAGCCTCAATGCAAGGCTAGGCAAAGCATTAGCTGTTCCTGCTGCAAAAGACTGGGCAAGCCCTTTAGAGGTGTCTGTGGTGCCACCTGCCCCCCAAACTCTCAGCAGCTGGGGTGTGGCTTGCTTGCTCCCCTGTTCTCAGATCACCACCCTTATTTTGATTTCCTTAAGATGAGCAGCTTCTTACTATTCAGGAGTAAAACCGTGGTGCTCAATCACCTCCATAGCTGGTTCTCTTTGTCATAATGTTGCTTTTTCTTTGTTTTGAGCCTGGCTGCTGCTGGCTACATCTGCTGTGGCTCCCAGAGCCTGTGCTTACTGTGGCAGCATGTGGGTGCATCCGCAGTGGATGCTGTAGGAAACCTCTCAGACAGATTTGTGCATGTGCGTATGCCTCTCTCAGTATTTCCTGTTAATTAATGGACACTGGAGTCTGTCGCCTGTAACAGCACTCACTGGCGGGTGATAAATTGTTTGTATGACAAGATGGCAGTGAAAGCCGGGCGAGCTGTGGCTGTCGGCGCTGGGTTTGGGAGCCAGGGGTGAACGTCAGTCAATAACTGGATAGGAAGAGGGATGGTGAAAAGCCCAGCAGCTGATTGCAAGATCTCTGAGGAATCCTGCCTGCTCATGCTGGAGGAATCATTGCTGTGGGCTCCAGCAAAAGGGCAACAGTGCTGCACCAGACCCATGCTTAACTGGCACACCCCAGCCCTTGGGATGCTTTTTTGGTGTGAAGGGAGAAGGAGGAAGGGTCTTATGCCATCCCTACTCCACAGGGATGGATGCTGGCTTGAGCTTGTAAGGATACACTTGAAGCAACCTCTCCTGACCCACACTGGGTTTTGCTGCCTCTCATACCACAGAAAAGGCACTGTGCCAGGGCCTGGGTTCTGTTCTCCTGCAGTGCTACAGCTTCCAGAAAACCCTGCTTGGTAGATGGAGTGCCCTGTAATGCTGCCAGCACCAGAAATCCCTGACATGCTTTGCCTGCTGATTCCAGCATGCTAATGGTGGCACAAGGCTTGGCTATGCATCTCTGTGTGGGACCAGTGCTTTTGGTGACCTTGATGGGCAGCCCTCCTGGCAGCAACTGTGTCTACACCAGCAGTAACTGGGTTTAAACCAGCAGCAGGCAGTGGTTGAGGTGCTGTGTTGCAGAGCTTACAAGGCTCCATGGATGTGCCGGAATGTGGGGCTGGATGTGATGGATCTGGGCTGCTGGCGTTCACAGCGTTTCCAGCCTGCTCCGTTGTGGTTCTGGGCCCAAACTGAGCCCACACTGTGAGCCCTGCATAGGAGACTTACGCTAGGAAAACAGCGCTGGCACCAGAGTCCAGCCTCCTGGGGAGCAGACGTCGACTGACGTGGCTTCTTGCTGCATTCCCAGTGGGACTGTTCCCTGCTGCAGCCCTCTGTGTGCTGTGCGCTGTAAATCCATCTCCATTCCGGCTGACACGCTGAAGCTGGGCTTTAATCACCTGTTGTGCTCATTGGGACTCCAGCAGTCAGAGCAGGGATCCCACTCAGGAGGACACTGGGCTGCCCTGGGACCTGTTGTCTTCCCACAGTGCAGGGGGGGCAGTCTGCATTTACTGGGAAACGGAATTATCTGCTTCCCCAAGTGGGGAAAATAATAATAATAAAAAAAAGTGCCTTCCACTAGGTCATGAGCCATTACCTCGAGGGGCCCTTCATCAGCTGATGAATTCTACTTAATAAAATAAATACTGAGAGAAAATGTAATTGGATTTCATTTATTACCCAGTTCCGCCTAGCAGCCCCAGATTATACAAAAGCAATTAGAGAAAGCTCTCCATTAATAGCTATCTTCAAGCCGCCCAATGGGTTCATTCCATCAAACCTTCTGGCTTGTGTAATTTCCTTTCTTGGAGCTCGCTCCTGGCCGGGGGAGGATGTGGGGTGCGCAGCGCCATTGCCAGCAGCCTGTAAACAAAAGCAGCCCTGTCTCTAACATTTGCACAGGCATCATCTTCCCAAGCATGTGGCTCAGCCAAAGGGTATCCTGGTTTAGGGCGAGAAGCCAGGGCACCTGGGCAGTTTGGCTGAAGACTAGGGCTTGGTTGTGCCTTCCCTGGGATGAGAGCATCCTTCCTCCGGTTGGCATTGCCACGCAGTTAATCTGTGCTGCTTGGCAGAGGGAGGGTGTGCAGGGTCCCACGGGGGCATCAGGTACCACACTGTCCACCCGAGGGCCTGGCTTGGTTCTCTGATGATATTTTTTCCTGTAATGCCCGCAGGTTGCATCCCAGCTTCTGTCTCTGGCACCTTGCAGGGACACACAGTGCAATAGTTCTGCTTCCTTGTGTATTTTTGCTAGGAGCACAAGGAAAGCTTGATAAAGCTTGCTAAGGTTGGGTGGAGGAGGCTGTCTCATACTATCTCCCTAAAAGTCTTACAGCAACACAGGGAAGCATGTTTGAGGATCCTCACAGGGCACAGACAGATGTCTGGCACCTGTTGTCACTGAGGACAATGGCAGGTTAATCTGCAGCAGAGGCTTAATCTCTCATCTTTTTTCATAATCCCTGTTTACAATGGTGGATGAGGAAAGGCAATTACAGTGGAGAAGGCAGCTGTGGGGAGAGATGCTGAATGATCCTGGAGGATGGTTAGTGAGGAGTGGTTCGTGGTGGAAGCAGAAGGGAATGTGCACATCCCTTGTGTGTGTAGCATGTGTGTGCATGGCCATGAGAGGGTGCAGCCCTCTCCCTCACTCTTCAGTGCTTGAAGCCCTGGAGGAAAATTGTCTGGCCACGCTGTCTGCTTTTGGGCCAGTCTCATTTATGAAGGGACCACATTTTTGTTCCACCACAGCAGATGCAGGGCTGGAGGGGCAGAAGGGATTTTAAAGGTTGGTCTCCTTGCAGTATGGAGGAGGAGGAGGGAGGGCTTGAGGAGCCAGAGGTTCTTAGCTTCTGCCTGGGAGTGACACTGTCTTCTTATCTCACTTGTCACTCTGGGCAGAAGCCACTACCCTTTCTCAGCTCAGACAACCAGATCTGTTCCAGCTGATGCCTTGATGGAGCCAAAGTGGCTCATCAGGGATATACCAGTGCCCATCACGCTTGGGAACCTGTACTTGGCTCTGGCATCTTTGGTCACCCCTGCCACAAATACACTCTCTCCCCCACTGCCCCTTGCTGTCCCCTTTCCTGTTTCACTTTTCATCCCCTCCCTTTCATGCCGTAATCTCCCTGGCACAAGGCTGGGGTGAGAGTAACAGCACAGCCAGGAAGCAGCTGATATTTAGTTTCAGACAAGAAACAACATAAGGCGTAATGCAACCGGAAAGGTGAGGGCAGATGGAGAGGGCCGGCAAGGTTGTGTGGCTCTTCATCTTCATTACAAGGCTGATGTCTGTGGTCTTGCTTCCGTGCTGCTTGCCAGCAAGGGAGGGATGGCTAGCAAGCAGAGATGTGCAGGGGGAGCTTTGCTTGCAGGAGGCAAGACTGGTCCTACTGGATGGTGAGAAAATCAGAAGGGGATTTTCTGGGGGAAGCAAGCATGGGAGTAGGAGGGGGTGCATGAAGGTGATGTGATGAAAGACCCAAAAGAGACACAGAGGGATGCTCCTCTTGATGGGAGATGGCAAATGCCTCATAAATGCAAACTGCCTGCTCACCCTGGGTACTCACTCTGGAGAAAGGATAAGTGGAATGTTTGAGAGCATAGGAGGGGAGTGGTTGATGCTGATATCAGCAGGGGAGGCAGGAGATAATTCTTGGCTGGTGAGATGGAAGGTGGTAAGGGGGTACCTTGCTCAGAGGAGGAAGAATTAGAGCATGAGATGGTGAAACTATGGGTCTGAGAAGAGGGCTGAGGTGTGGAAGAAGGTGGAGACCTTTCTAGCATGGAATGAAGGATGTGCAAAGCTCAGACACTCACTATTGGGCTGCCACTGATGTTCCCTCCTTCTCAGAGGGGAATCTTGTCTTTGGCCTGAGGGTTAACCTTGGGCTCAGTTCTGAGATGACAGAGAAAACTTCAGAAAAAAGAAGCAAATCCAGCCTCCAAAGAGGTGCTTTTTCCAAGCCACCCAACAGCAGTGACCACATGAAACCTTCCTTTTTTACCTCATTGTTTATTTTTTGCAGGGGTCTTTTATTTATACCCCCTTAACATCCCCACTGTTAAAGCAGCCTTATTAGGATGCTGCCCTTCGCCAAGGAACTCTGCTATCGAAAAAGAGCATTAAAGATTCAACAAATAGCTGAGAATTGGGATTGATCCTAACCTCCCATAAATGGGAGTACCTTCCCCCATTAATCAGCCTTGGTTTTCACTTACAGGATGATGGCCTCAGTGCTACACTTCTTCAGGACTAAAAGCACGTTAAATATTTATCACAGCTGAGTATTCACTTCCCCCACTATTGCCAACTAAGATCCACTGCTTAAGCCTGCGTTGGCTTGACAGGTTGTGTAGTGAGGTGGCATGCCATTAGGAAACCTCTTGTGCCAACGTGCTCTACTCATTTGCTGCGCTAAGCACAAAGAGATGGTGGCATCTCTCATCTCAAAGCATGGTCAGCATGGGACTGTATTATAAAGTCTCTCTGCTGGCATTTTGCACTATTAAATTAAACATACTAGGGATAAGATGCTTGGATCTGCTCTTTAGCAGAGGGCTGGATCATCCACACTCCTCCAGGTCTCTTTTAACCTCTAAAATAGGACTATTGCAGCCAAACTTCTCTGTAGGAGTAGCCCTCTGTCTGTGCTGAGGCTTTGCCCCATGCCAGGGTCTTCATTAGCAGTTCAATGTGGGGCTGTTTACGTTGCTGTGCCTGGAAACATTTCCCAGTTTACGACCATGCACTCTCTGCTGAAAGGATGAGGCAGTACTCTCTGCCTTCCCTTAGGGTGCTGGGAGGCTTGAAATTATGACAGGGCGTTCAATGATCCAATTATTGGTCTATACATATGTAGATACGTTTTTGCTAATTGTGCCAGGTGTGCCCGTAGTGTTTCAGAGAGCAGCTATTTTAGGAGCATCTCTGGAAGCTGCCTTTCCATTTTGCTCTCTGATCGTGTGCTGGCTTTTCTTAAAAGATGGTGCTTGACTTTGAGAGTTCCTGATGAACCTCAGAGGTTGGAGAAAGCATGGGCTGCTCCCTAGCTGAGGTGCCCCGAGGTGCAGCCGAGAGCAAACCCTGAGCCACGATGGGAGCAGTTGATCTGCTCAGGAAAAGCTCCCTGCGATGTCGGGTGGAGTTTAACTTCTGCACAGCGCAGACTTCACTTGGCCAATTCCGAGAGCTGAGATTGAGGATTGAGCTGTTGTTGCTGGGTTAGTGCTTTTTTTTTTTTTTTTTTCTTCAGCTTGTTAGTTTGGCATCATCATCATGCATGTCCCTGTCTTGGCACCCACCTCCCGCCGCCCCCACCTCCAGTTTGAGCTGCTGATGTGCGCAGCCTGGCTGTAGCCGTTTACATGTACGGGCGCACAATGTGTTTCATTATCCTTGTCTCAAACTTGTTTTGCTGCTGTCACGCACCAGAAAAGTTAAACACGTCTGATCAAAGGCATGTAAACACAGCTTCAAAACAAATGCCCTCGAGTCCTGCCAAAAGCACAGAGCTGTCTCCGAGCAAATCACGTCTCGTATTCCCCTGCCTGTGCCTCCTGCTTCTCCGAGCGGGTGTGCGATGCTGCCTGATGTCCGGGAGCCTTCTGGGCTGCTGTTTGCAGCGTGGAAGGGTTGCCCACTGGTTTAACAGACTGCAGAGAGGATTTGCACCAGTGAGGCAGCTGGGAGGAGAGCAGAGCCTCAGCCTCAGAGCAGGAGGGAAAACTTGCTGCATCCTTGCCCATGAGAGGCAGCAAACCCCAATGGTCTGCAGCTCTGGTGGGTCGAGGGAGAGCAAAACATGATATGAATTGGCTGGAAATAAAGGTGCCAAGTGTGCTTTTCCCAGGTCTACCCTGGTGCTCCAGCTGGTGTGTTACCCTGATGCAGTAGCTGTAGGACCAGGTGTGCCCAAGGCTACTACTGCCTGTGCTGCCCGGGCATCGCTGGGTTTTGGGCTTGGCTTGAGGGAGAGTCAGCCAAATGCATCATTTGTGGAATGAGAGGGGCCGGACTAAGGATCTGGGGATGGTCCCAGCCCAGGATGCTTCTGCTCTGCTGGGTTTCCAGCCCTTAGGGTGCACGGGGTGAGGTGAGGTGAGACTTGCATCCCTGGCTCAGGGACTCTGATGTCGCTTGATTTCCCATGAGATTGATAAAAACAGGGAATTCTCTATAGTGGCAGACAAGTCAGGTTTTCATCTTAGTACAGCTTTACAGAGGGCTGGATATGCATCTTAAATAGGAATGGAAAATCTTTGGGCTTTTGCAGCCTCTGAGGGCAGGTGTTTTCAGAAAACACTGGCTCCTTTCAAATCTGCCAAAAATCTATTCACAGCTTGGCTACCAGTACGGCCAGCAAATAGTTTGGGAATTCATGAGCTTCTGAACTGACCCGGACTCTGCAAATGAGTTGCCCAACGTCTTTGCCAAATGCCTTTGAATAATGGACATGTCAGAACCAGATGGGGTTGCAAATGGCAGGTTATTAGTGCCTGATGCCTGTGCCAAGCAGTGCTGCACGTGTGTGCAAGCACGAAGTACATGCAGGGCTCTTCCCTGGAACGAATGGAGCGGCTGGGTTGCTGCAGGTAAGATGATCCAATGGGTCTCCTTCAAGCCACCTAATTGCATTGACAGGGGAGATAAAATCTCACTCATCCCCCACATTGCTGCTGGACAGTCGCAGGCAGGCTGTGAAATGCCCTGCAGGCAGTGGGGACATGGTCAGAGGTTAACGATGGTGTCAGCCTTCATAAATCATCCCTAATGAGACCTGGGAAAAGGTTGGGTTGCAGCTCTGATGCATGGCTTGGCTGCGTTGTCTTCCCTTTACATAGCGCTTTTTGTGCCATTTGGTTTCCAGGATTATCTGTGTGAAACCTTGGTGAGGCTGAAGGCACTGGAGGCTTTCCTGCGTGGCGAGGAGTCCTGGGCTCTGCTCCTGGCACAGGAAGGCTGATGTGCTGCAGAATAAATACATTTCCCCCCTTTTATTTTCCCTAAGGACAAGTTGTCCCTCGGGTGCCAGAAATCTTGGGCTGGAGGGCACTGCCTGTGTCCTCGTGTGGAGGAGCAGCGTGCTTTGCACTTGCTGATGCTGTGGGTTTGGGATGCCTCCAGATAGAACCTGAATCATGAAGTCTGGCTGGTCCAGTGCTGCCTCCGGGCATCATTCTGGTCAGACAAAGGGCTGCAGGGTTTTCACTCAAGCTTCCCTCCCAGCCCTTCTCACCTGCACTGGAACCACATGATGGGGATGTCACAAAATCCAAATGCCGTGTCCGGGAGAATCCTGTGCAGGAAGCAGGACTCCGGATAAGTTGTGCAAGGTAGGAAGATGAAAGGAGGTTACTAATGTCCCCACCAAAGGCTGCCTCTGGGGCTGGCAGTGGTGGGCTGCTCCAGGCTGTGTGTGGTCCCTGCAAAAGCTGCCAGACACTGGCCGGGACACAGGGAGGAGTGAAGCAGGGTACAGTGAATACTCCCTCCGATTTATTATTTATAAGTACTGTCACAGCCCTGGAAGTGTTGGGACTCTCAGAAAAGCTGTAGGAATGTACTAATTAAAGAACACAATGGGAATGTAAATTGGGAAAGCTCCCCAGGGGGAAGCAGCCCTGGGGGGAGCTAATTTGCCAGTCCCCACTCCTCCCCTGCAAACTGGCTGAGACACTGGAGCCATTAAGGAGGAATTTGAGTGTTAAATATAATCTGGAATTGTGTTTTTGGCTTTTTTTTTTTTTTTTGGTAATTGGTTTATTTTTCTCTTGGGTAACTGTGTTACCAATTCTGTAATCGCAAATTTAACCCTCCGTTCTGCTACAACAGGGGCTTCTTGTGGGATTTTTTGCCAGTGGTGGTGGTTTTGTTGCTGGAAATAAATTCAGGTGAGTCTGCCAGCACCAAGGTGGCATGTCACCTCCCTGTGCGATGAAGGATATATGGCCCCAGGGCAGGGCTAACATTAGCCGAACTGGTAATAGACAGTCCCTGAATTTGGAATCATGGAATCATAGAATGGTTTTGGTTGGAAAGGATCTTAAAGATTTTCAACCCTGCCATGGGCAGGGACACCTTCCACTAGATCACATTGCTCAGGCCCCCATCCAGCCTGGCCTTGAAACACTTACAGAGATGGAACATCCAAAACTTCCATGGACAACCTATTCCAGGAATAAAGTACTGATTGTCAGAGCCGTCTCCTGAAATCCATCCTGAAAATATGGCTTTTTTTTGGTTGGTCTTTTTTCATGCCCATTTCTCTTCTGTGTAACCTGGCTTACTCATTGTGCTGTTTTCACTCATCTTGCCCTGCTCAGGGAATACATGTATTTGGTGTCACTTGAGCTGTGGCCAGTAGAGTGGGCTCGGGGTAGTGGCTGTGACTTATTTCTCTTTTCCTGTCAACTTCTTTCATACAGTCCAGGGTGAGATGACAAATGGAAAGACTGTCCCAGATGTGAGGTGAAGTAAAGACATGCTGAGGCTATGGTGGTCAGCAAGGGGTGGCCATCAGCTCATGTGCTGCTTGGTGCTGGGTTCACAGGTCAGCTGTCTCCCTGTGTCCAGGCATGCAGCTGAGCAAAGGGTGCGTGTTTTTGGGCTTTGGGGTTTTTTCTTTCCTTTATCTATAGCACACACCTCAGTGTGCTGTTTACTGAAGGGCCTTCAAAGCTTGTAAAAGAGCTTTGAGAAGAAAACCTGGTGTGATTGTAGCTGGCGTTGTTTGTGATGGCTTGGTGCTGGATCATTTTAAGGTGGTGTTCTCAGGCAAGCAGCAACTAGTGTGTTGCAGAGTCCTCCTCGCTCTCTCATTTTTATCCTTCTGATTAGCTTGAATATTTATTACATTTTATCAATAGGCATTAGTTGCCTGAGATTCTCATCCATTGCTAGCTACCATTTGCAAGGGTTTGAGAGCTCTCAAAGCTGAGACATCGGAAAACATCATAGATGTAGATTCATGTGATAATGAGAACCCTCAGAGCAGTAGGATTTTGTCTGCCTGTAGGGGCTGATGTGCTCTGGATAAGCTAATGCTTTGTGATAGAGCAGCATCCCTGGTCCTAACCCTGAAAAGCCTGAATTCAGCCTTGCATGAGGGCTGCAGAGCATCCCTCTTTCTCCCAGGAATATCGGGGAGGGAAGCCCCCAGTGCACACAGCCTGCTGCAGCTGGTGATTTCTGCTGCCACCAGACCAGGCTCCATCCTCAGGGTCAAGCCACAATACCCCATGACCTCCTTGCTGTGGCTGCTCCTTGACAGCCTGGTGGCTCTTCATCTCTTCTGTCCACTTGGATCCAATATCTGCATGTGGGGAAAAGTCACACCGAGCCCAGGAGCCTGGGGAGAGCTCCTTCCTGGCTGGGGCTGGGCAAATGTCTCCCTGGCCAGGGCAGGAGAGTCTTCTGATGGAGACCTCTGTGGTCCACATCTCTCACCATGGGCCACATCTGCCACCGGGCACAAATGGGCCCTGGGGTTTCAGCATTGTTCAGAAGATCTCTGCCAGGATCCAGAGCAATCCCAGCCGTTTTCCTCTAAGCCTGCCTGTATTTATTGCCATTTGTTCTGGTTTATTTTTCCAAAAATAAAAATGGGTTGAAGTAGTACAAAAGCTGGGGAGGAAACAGGCTGAAGGAGCCTGAGGAAATAAAGATTTAGAGATTATGCTGCCCCCGCCCCCCCTTCTCACCCCCATCTCTGAAAAATCCATGGAAATGTGGAATTTAAAACCCTTCCACCTTTTTTTTTTTTTTTTTTTTTTTTACTGTAGGGCCTACAGATGCCATCTATTACCCACAGTAGGTAGTCTGGTGAGGCAAAACAGCAGAAAAGTAGTATTTTTCCCTATTTGAAGGTGGGAAGGGTAGGGCTGGGAACCTGTGGTGGAGCCAGGAGCATGGCCCATACCTCTCCAATCAGGGGCAGCACCTTTCTCGTTCTCTTTCTCTCTTTCTCTCTTTCTCTTTTTTCTCTCTTTCTCTACTGACTGCAGCACCAGTGATGGTCTTTTAGAGACCATGCTGGGACCTGCTGACACTCAGGATTGCATTCAGGTTCCAAAATGGCATTTTCCAATGTGACCTCTGACCAGCCTGTGCTGCTGGGGTATCCAATTCTCCCCAGAGCTGATGCTGATCACTCTCCCTTCCTCCCTTTCTCACCATCTGAAGTTAGTTTCCTCTGGAAGACAAGGGTCAGGAATACTCGGGCGCTGACAGATCAGTATGTGCTTTCCTGGATCAGGGCCTTGCATTCCTCCTGCCCGTCCAACTGGATGCGGGATCCCTTCAGGGCTTGCGGCACTGGGGAGATGCTGCAGTGGGGCATGAGACCCAAAAAGCAGCAAAACCTCTCGCCTGCAGCCCCTGCTGCTGCTTTTCTGCCGGCAAGGGAACTCACCTCTATTGTGGGGATAAATTAAAATCAAGGAGCAACTGCTGTGCGCTAGGCTGGGTCAGGCTGGTGGTGGGTACCGGTGCTCAGTCCTAACCCCAGCCAGCTCATTTAACTTTCTGACCTGTGAGACAGCAGCTTCCCGCTGGGAAACAGCCCTCGGCTTTGCTTGTCCTGTCTTTGGGCAAGGGAAGAGGCTTCCTGCGAGCGGGCGGTGTGCGATCTCGGTCGAGGGGCAAGGTAAGTCACCTTCTCTGCAGGGTTGTTTGCACAGCTGCGAGTGTCCGTGCCCGCTGCAAACCCCCACATTCTCCCCCGCGCCGAATATCCGGGACAGGCATCCCTCCTCGCTCCGCGCACTTTCATTTCCGTCGGCGAGCCGGGGGAGCCTCACCCGAGCATCCGAGCGCCGGGGCTGGCCCTCCGTCATCCCGCTGCTGCTCCTCGCCGGGCCGACGGCGCAGCCAGCTCCCTCCGGGCTGCTCAGGAGCGCCGGGGGAAGCTGCCCGTGGGAATGCCGCCTCGGAGAGCACACGCTGCTGCCGCCGCCCCGCTTGGCGTGGCTCGCCGGCGGCCAGGCTGTCGGAGCAGGAGGTTCTGTGCGACCCCAGGGCGCTGACAGCCTCCCTGCGCAGAGCCTCCGCTGTCACCCGGCGCGTTGTTTTGTTTCTCAGCAGCCTTCCCGCTTGCCCGGCCAAGCCCTTCCCTGCGTGCGGATTTTATGGCGGTGCCTCCGGGACGCTGACAGCCTGCTGACATCCGTGGGGTGTGGGTTTTTTCCTTTGCTCGGCTGCCTCCATCACCCCGATACCCCAGCATGACGCCCATCTTCGTGCTAGCCGGCGCTGTGAGGTTTTCGTGGCTCCTCTCTGCTCTTTTCCTGCTTTGCAGAGAGCTCCAATCCTGCCCCGTTTGTCCCGAGACTCCACGAAGTGGCGAGCCCCGCGCAGACAGCACGCTGGGGCAGCTGCCCGTGCTGGCCCTGGGATTTACTACAGGCAGTTTGTTTTCCCGAGGAAGTTACTTTCCAAGATAGCATCTGGTCTTTTATGAGGTCTGATCAAATAAGGTGGTATGTGTGCAAGCAGGGGGTGGTGGTTTTATGCTTGTACATGTATTTAAAAGTTTTATAAATAGCAGAGTGATGAGATACTATCTTAGTCCAAAACTGCATCTCTTGTTCCTGTGGTTTTGCTGAAATTATTACTGAATCCAGAAAACAAGTTGCTTCTCTGAAACAACACAAGGGCAGTACAAATACCCATGTCTTGGAAGATATACATACTAGTAGTAGAATACTAGTAGTATTCTGCAACATTGATGCAGAATTATTCTCAAAGAGCATTATTCACAGCACAAGAGGCAGTCAGCCACAAAGGTTATGGGGAAACCCAAATACGTCTGCACAGAGTTTGCTGGCCCATTGAATCTCTTCTCCAAATGGCAGGAGAATAGTCTGTTCTTAGGGGCTAGGGCTCAGTTTGCAAATAATTTTCCTGTAATAAAAAAAAAAAAAAAAAAAAAGAAAAGAAAAGAAAAGAAAAAAGTGAGGTTTCATTGTGTGTTTGTGGGCAGAGCCAGAGAGAGAAGCTATATGCAAGTTTCCAAAGGGGTTCTGGGGTTTCACTGATGCGCAGCAAGTCCTGCATGGAAAAAAGACTAGACAGAAACTTGCTGTAGAGCTGCTTCTGCTTATATTTGTTGCCTTTAAAGCTTTGGCTGAAAGAAAGGAAACGAGAAATGGAGGTGCAGCTCTCAGGTGTTAGCTTTTGGGGGAATTTCTTGCAATGAAATTGGAAGGAGAATTGGCTGGAAAGCATTGTAGCGATAGAAGAAGGAACTGTGCTGTCTGCAGCCCTTTCATTAATGGGTGGTTAATGAGTGATGTGCTAATGGTGTGTGGGGACCTGGTTACTTGTGGCTTTCCATCTGGGAAGTTTTAAAAGTATCTACAGAGCTGTATCATCTCATTTATATTTTAATGCTACCACCTCACCTCTTCCCCTTCCTTTTCTTCCTCTGCGTGCACCCCTTTCTCTCCTCCTGGGCTGGCTGCAGCGGAGCAGGCAGGCACCATCCCTGGGCAGGGGTTGTGTCCCCTGTGCGAAGCCTGGCTGCCGGGGGCCCACCAGCACCTAAACTTCTCCAGGTGCTTCGGGCAGCCGTGAACCCACAGGGATCCAGCCACCCCAGTGAGAACTGCCCTGCCCTCCTGTTGGTTTTCAGAGTACCTGCCCCTTTCCTCTGCCTTTACAGAGGCGTGTCTGGATGCGAGTGCTTAATCCCCTCTCCCGCGGTGACCCCCGCGGAGCCCACCCTGCCGGCAAAGATAACCACGCCGAAGCCACCCCTCGGCACATCCCCGGCTCCGGGATTTGTTTTTCATTTCCTCTTGGTCTCCCCTCTCTCCCACTGTGAGATGTAAGGGTTTGGCAGCAGATCCGATTCACCCTGTTTGCTTTCCTGCAGAGAATAATTTCTTCAGGGTGTTGTGTTAGCAGCCATGGGGGGCTGAGACAAAGCCACTGATGTCTTCTTGAAGAAGATGTGAAAAGCAAATCTGTGCTGTGTGACCTAACCCCCTACCTCCTCGCCACTCCCCAGGGGAATCACCACCAGCTTCCCCAGCTCCTTCCTTTTTGTGCTGTTCTGTACACTTTATTTTTTGTGGAAAGTTTTTAAGCTATTCCTATAAACTTGAACAGAAAGGGAAGGCAAAAGTCACCCCTGTGAGACAGAATGACAATAATAGAGCTGGTATTTCCACTACTTTAAAGTAAACCATCATCAGATGGAACCAGAGTTTTCTTTGCCATGTCAGGAAAGTATTACCTAGAAGTAAAAAAAAAGTCCCAAACCAAACAAATCTCACCTTCTCAGCAGGATATAGAGCTACCATTTGGTATCTGCACCCAGGCTTTTCTGCTTGGCTAAACCTACACCAGGGTGTCACTGCAGTCATTTCCAGTTTGGTACCAGCTGTCCCACAGGCATCTGTGAACCAGTGCCCACATGATGATGATGTGATGCTGTGTGATGTGTGATGTGTGATGTGTGATGTGTGATGCAGCCACTGGTTTTTATGAAGATCAGAGCTGCTGATCAGAGGTAGATGATATTTCAGGTCATGAGCTTCTCCGCTTTCTGCTGTAGGAATGGCCATGAAGCCATGGGCCCTCCCCCTTCATGTAGAAGGGAATGATTTTGGGGACAAGAAGCTATTTGTGTGTGTGTACGCATGTTTAAGGGAGATGGGAGAGGTAAATCCTTTTGATAGATCCTTTTTCTTCGGCTCATTAAAGGGCCAAAGGAAAAATAGCCCTGAGCTTTGATTGAAAGCCTGGGTGCTGATTTACCAGGAAAATGCTACTTGCTGTTGTTTGCAGTGCTGCGAGATATTTACTCAGTGCCTCCTGCCAGCAAGTGTTTACATCTCTCAGGAGCAGCTCCCCCAGCAGGAACTTGCCTCACATCCCTGTTTCTGGCTGCTGGTGGTGCACCCAGCCCTGTGGGTATGAGCACACTGTGATCAAGGTACTGCAGCTTCGTGGAGGACAGCCGATGTGCCAATAGCTCCTGCTTTAGCTTCTTCTGGAGACTCAGTGCTCTCCCCAGAACCTTTGGGAGATTTTTCCAGGGCTCAGGGGAAGCAGAAGGAAAATGCCTCCTCCTGGTTGGTTCTGCCTCCACCTGTGCTTGCTCAGCTGCCATCCTGCTCTCTGCACAGGGCAAGTCTGGTGCCACGAACAAACAGCACTGGGACTTTCTGCAGCCAATGCACGCTCATGTCTGAGTTCAAAGCCATCTTTCCATGAGGGCATCATGAACCATGCTGCTCCCAGGCATATTTCTTACCTTCAGCTGAAGTTTTTCTGGGAAGCAGACACAAACTGTTCATGGGAAATTACTGTGAGGTATTTGCTCAGTTCTGGGAGTGCACTGAGGAGGAGCAGGCAGTGCCTTACCATAACCCAGGAGCCCCTGCTCAGTCCTCTGCCCTTGCAGAGCAATGGAGCAGATAAGAGATAGCTGCCTCATGTTGTACGTTTTTTTCCCCCCAGCTTCTCATTTGGGATGAGGTGAGCATAAGCAGGGATTAGTTTGTTAAGCTGTGACAGTTCATTAAACTTCTAGGACTTTTTCTCTGCGTTTCCTCTCCAGACACTGATGATGGCTGAGCTGGTGTGGGGGTGTGTGTGCAGATACTGTGGGACAGGGCAGGCAGTGGAAATTTTTGAGATTTTAGTTTCCAGACACCCTTATCTATTTGCAAAGCCTGGCAAGTACCTGCAAGAACTTTTGCATTTTAGATATTTCTATTTCAAAAAGCCTCTGGAAGTAAAGTTCATTTTCCTTTGCTATTTTTCACCTCGAAGCAAGCCTCTTTTTCTGTTAGGAACTGATGGCTAAGGCTTAGATGTGTAAAACTTGGTGAAATTAATGGGAGCCATGGCCTGAATCTCCTACACGACTCTTAAATCCTCTGACTTGTAAACAAGGAGCCTAGTTTGCAGCTGGCTTTCAAAGTCTGCCAGAGGAAAACCCAGAAGGCTGAAGGTAAAACTAGAGGGATGCTCACAGGGAAGGGGAAGGGAGCTATGACATGTTCCGTGATTAATACCTTGTTAATTGCTGCACAAATAGCAGGGTTGCAGCTCATGGTGGTGAAGTGTCAGGGCTGTGCCCGTGGTTATCACCATCACACCCGTCCTTTTTCGCTCTGAAGCCTGTGTAACCCCATTTTTCAGGCTTTGCAAGGAGACCCCAGTGCTCAGGACTCTCTGGGCTCTTGCAGTGGGTTTGGCTGCCCCGTTGGGTTGCTGTGCATGGGAATGTGCTGCTGGCTGTATTTTTCCCAGTGTGAGAAAGTAAGTCATCTTGGAAGGGAAATTAATTGCATGCAAAGCTGTGCCACCCCACAGTGAGTTTCACCCTGCGCACAGCACAGAAGGGGCAGCTGAAGGTAGACATGTGAGAGCATCTCTTGTGTAGCCACAGAAATCTCATTTGATCCTCACTGGTGGGAAAGGAAACGAAGCAATAACCCAGGACAGTTTAATAGAGTTTGGGTGAAATACAGTTGTTTTTGTAAGCTGGTCTCTGTGCAGTGAGGGCTCTTTAGCCCATTTGTTGTGCTTGGCTCTGCTCTGGATGTTGGCATCAGCTGCTCTGCAGGTGCACGTGTCTTTGGCAGGAAGGAGCTGGGATTTGGGGATTCGCCTTTGTTGCAGGAGGGGGAAGAGCAGGGGGGTGGAGGGGAAAAAGCAATGAGATGATGGTTGTGTCTTTCAAGTGAGTAGGATACACTGGGGAGGCGGAAGGACACAGCTCAGGGTTCAGTGGGGTCTCAGAGAGTCAGCTGGAGAATGGGGTCCTATCCTGCTGGCTCTTTCTTCTGTTCCTGGGACAGAACAGGAGTGAATCCTGCAGGCTGTGAGGCTGCAGAATTAGGATGAGGCCAGCTCTGGTGAGTGGAAGTTTGCCCCAGAGATGAGGGCAGCTGAGACAGGGAGAATTTCCTGCCGTGTTCCCAAAATCTTGAAAGTTTGAGGCAGCAGGAGGATTGTGCATTTCCAGAGCAGAGCCCATAGGGATGCAGAGAGATGACATTTTGGAAGGTTTTTTGCAATGTACCTTCCTATTGTTTTCACCTCCACCTTTGCTCCTTCTTTCCTGCCTTGTGCTGTACAGGGGACCAGCAGAGGTTAAAAAAAAAAAAAAGCTCAAACCTCAAGTGCCCCTGAGGAAATGGTTTCACCCTCCCGGCCAGTGGTGGCACAGAATTCCCAGGGCAGCTGTTCCCGAGGCCCTCAGATGTAGTTCTTGGGGGACATCCCTGCTGTGAGCGCCGCTGTGCTTGCCAGCTGCTTCCCAGTTTTGGAGCACAGGGACTAGTGGGAGCAGGCTGAGAGCCCCTGCAGCCCCCTTGGCAGGGGCTGTTGGGCCCAGCAGACAGAGGAAAGTAAGAGGCTGATGTTTGCCCCAGCAAAACCCTGCGGATGAGCAGAGCTCTGCGCGCTGGCACTGGCCCAAGGCATCTTTGCTTCCTGCCACCCTTTCAAATTAAGCAAACGATTCATTTTATTTCTTTAATTTTCCAAATGGAAGTGAATTGGCTGCGCTGGCAGGTGCTTGATTGACGTTCCAGAGAGGATGGGAGCTGGGGGCTGGGGGGGGGCTTTCTGATCCATGCCTGCCCCAGCGGGGACTCAGCCCTGCTGCTGGGGGCCACTTTCTCCTCTTAGGGACGAGAAAGGAATAGTTGAGTTTCAAGCCATGGGCAAAACAGTAGCAATGCTGAGCTCCTTCGAGGTCTTTCCAGGGCAGAGGAGAGAGCCATGACACCCCTAGTGCCCCCTATTAACTCCTGGCATTCGGTGTTTTATGAGCGTGGCTTTTCCTCTTGCTTTTATGATGCTTTGCAGACCCTTTTTTTATGCATTCGTTCAGTCCCCGCCTGCTTCACAGGGGTGCTATCAATAAATGCCACTGGCTTCACCAGTAAAGGGGACAGAGTCCCCATCTGCAGGGAGGTTTTGGGGTGGCATGCTCCCACTGGGGACCCACAAAGAGGGCCATGCCTCTCTGGGTGCTTGTAGCCGCACCCCTAAACCTCCCTGGCTCTGCACACAGGTGCAGGGCTCTCTGCAGAGCTGGCTGCAACCCTGCCTGCAGTGAAGTAAGTGTCCAGAGATGGAGAGGGGAAGATTAGCCCCACTACATGACAGTGATTATCAAATCTATCTGCTGCATCGGTGAAATGAGCAGCAGCTGGTGGCTCACTGCCCGAGCGCGTGGCGTGTAGTTAAGGTCTAGCTCACCAGTCTCTGTTAAGATCCCTTCCTCATCTCTGGCATCACAGTCTCATTCTGGCTTTTTACCCATGCTGCTGTTTTTCTGCTCTGTTTTTTCCCCTCCGCTGCTCCCCCCCATCTCTTGGAGAGCAGCAGCGGGGTAGGAATCCTCCTCTTGACCTAGTCTGGGGCACTGGAAATGTGAACCCTCAGGATTGGAAGGCATTGTTGGCTGTCCTGGAACTGATTCAATCCTACTATGAGATGCTACTGAACCGCCAGGGCATTTTCACCTTGCCTCCATCTCTCTGAAGCATCTTGCCTGCTCCGTGGGGTCCCGGGGAGGGTCCAGGGGGACCAGCCTTGGCTGACCATGTAGACCTCTGAGCTGTTTTACTGTGGAGCAAGAGAAACACGGTTGTTTCCGTTGGTGGTGATCCTAGTCTAAGTATTAAAACAGCAGTTTAATTGGCCATTTGAGGGAGAAAAAAGCAATTCTCACACTCCCCTCACCTGCTATCAGGGAGGAAATCCCCCTGAGCTTCAAATCGGGACTGATGTTCTTGGGACCCATGCTGCTGCCTGCTGCTCTGCTTGGTAAAGGTGTCACCAGCTCTCAGTCTGTGGCAGTGGGGAAACTGAGGCACAGCATGCTAATGCAATGCTGCTCAGCCTGTGTCCCAGGCCAGCAGGACTCCCAGCAGGACAGGGACTGGCAGTAGGACAGCAGAACCCAGAGCACCGTCCCTGTGCCATCCCTGAGGAGTGATGGGGTCCTACCAAGTGCCCCCGTCTGTGCAGCCTGCCCTGCTGCTCCAGCAGCCCAAGAGCGGCTGTGCAGAGGTTGCAAGCCCACAGAAACAGAGTTTCTGCCTTCCCTAATGCCCTGCCTATGGAGGGCAAAACCCTTGGCAGTTTGCAAGAGGAAAGGTAAAACATGAGCTGTCTGTGAGCTGCATGGCAGCCAGAGGGATGCAGATAAAAGCTCTGCTGTCTACCACCGAGATAAATTTCATCTCTGGCTAATTCAGGAGTAAAAAGGAAATTCGGCAGCAGGGTTTTGTAATCCTGCACCTACAAGGTTTTCTGGGAGACACTGGAGCTGACTCATTTTTACGTGGGCATTAGAGATGTGACAACTTAATTGCAGTGAGTTCTTTGGAAGGGGAGCAGGAATCAATAGGTGTTGGTTAAGGCACTCGTTTTAAGATAACGTCTATTTGTTAAATTATAGTAATTTGTCTCCTTGCAGCCTCAGAAGCTGTTAATTGAGAGCAGCCCTGAAGGTCGGCGTGCTCTATCCCAGTTTGAAACCCAAACAATGTCCATGCCCTTTGGATGCCTGGGATGGACATGCTGGCAGTGCTGCCGGCTAGTGGTGCCGCTGCCGCGGTTCAGGCAGGAGGGTCCCCAGCTCCGGGGGACGCTGAAGGTTATGAATTCAAGCCCTTAAGCGTGTCCTGTAATCCCTTTTCTGGCGTGGAGAAGAGGCAGCCTCTTCAATTTCCAGGGCATGAAGGGCCGGAGGGTATGCATTTCCCAAAGGCCATCCCAAGGCTGTGGGGAGAGCAGCCAAAAATACTCCGCTTATTTGGGCACGGTGGGGATTCGCCTTACAAGGCTGGAGAGTAGTTTGTTAAACTAAAAAAAAAAAAACAACAAAACCCAAAAAAAACAACTCACCCTGGGACCAGATGCTGAGTTTTGCATGCTGGAGCAGCAGGGAGGTCTCCACGGGCTCCCAGGGACTGGCTCTGCTCCAGATGTGCATGCACAAGCCCCCCTGCTCCTGTCCTGGTCCCAGTAGGACATGGCTCTTCTGGAGCCTAGACGTTTCTCTCCAGGACTTTGGGCTGATGTGGTCCGGGCTTAGAAGCATGTTGCAAGCAGGAGAAGCTTCAAGGGGATACTGCTGCTCCTGGATGGGTTTGAAGGCTCTCATACAATCACAGAATGCAGTGGGCTTGAAGGGACCTCAAAGACCATTGAATTCCACCCCCCCTGCCATGAGCAGGAGTGGCACCCACTGGATTGCAGGGCTTTGGTGTGGCATGGTTGGACAGATGAATTCCCCCAGCTGGTGCGTGCTGCAGACCTCCTCTGTGCTCCTGGCAGCTCCTGTCTCTTTGAGCCA
This sequence comes from Motacilla alba alba, assembly GCF_015832195.1. Lineage (NCBI taxonomy): Eukaryota > Metazoa > Chordata > Aves > Passeriformes > Motacillidae > Motacilla > Motacilla alba. The sequence continues at coordinate 8,635,482 of NC_052046.1, forward strand.
CTTCGTAGGATGTGGATTTGGTGGGGCACTGCACACCTGTGTGTGAAGGTGCCACAGGAGTATGGGATATCTGGAGGTGATGGGTAACACCTGCAGGAGCTGTGTCTTCCAGCCCCGTGCAAGCCACCCCTCAAAAAAAACCCCTGCATTTGTGTGTATTTTCACGGGAGGCAGGAAAGTCTCGACAAGCACCGTGTGTTTTCTACTCAACGTTTTGCTTAGAGCATGCTTTATTTTTCTGATTTTCCCTCTGCTTTCCCCGGCTCTTCTTGCACTCCCCAGCCGTGTGAGCACAACCTACTGCCACCTGGTGAGAGCTGTCTGATGCTACACATCCCCTTGGGCAGGGAGACTTCCCTGGGCTGCCTCCCTACCTGGCCGGCTTTGCCCTGCCCTACTCCTCACAGTTCACACAGCTGGAACACAAAAGCAGCAAAGGACTGGGAAGAACAACATGCACATCAGAACTTTAAGCAGGAGAGGCTCTTAACGGAGCAAGGGGTTGTATATTCTCCCTGTCTGACATTGGGGATATCTGTTGTGCAGTGATCTGATGGTGCTTGAAGTATCTTTCAGAGCTTTTGGGAAGAAGCACCAAGAGCTGGTTTAGTGCTGTGCTGTGCTGCGGCAGTCCAGCTGAGGAGCGGGACCAGGTGGGCCCTGCTTTTGCCTCCACATCCAAAATGTGTCTCAAAACCATGCAGAAAAGAAGCCAGGAGCCAGTTCTTTCTGCGTCTCAGCCCTTCAGTGCAGAACAGGGTGAGGACCTTGTGTCAGCAGGCACAATTTCCTTTGAAGGCCATGTAGCCAGCAAGCTGACACTGCTCACCCAGGGCTTTCAGCCTTCAGTACAGGCCCCACCATGCTCTCCTGTCGGGCTTCATCTTCCACTTACCCACCAGAGTGTTAGCCCCTGGATTTGGTACTGGAGGGTTAATAACTGAATTCTGCCATCAGTAGTGGCTGAGCTTTGAGTGCTGGAAGGAGCAGGATTTGACCTTCCCACTCCCACGGTTTCTCTCTGTCTCCATAACCAGCAGAGATCCTAGCAAGAAGGGTTCCACCCTTGCTCCCTGCCCTGAAAGGGCAGGATGCTCCAAGCACGGAGCACAGCCAAGCACTGAGCAATGTGGGTGTGCTGGGATCCAGGCAGGTCCCGCCAGGGCAGCCAGGAAAGTCCTTTGCATATGGGCTGGATGTGTTGGTCTGCACCAGGATTTGTGTTTGCCTGTTCAAAAGGACACGTGTGTACATCCATGCATGTGCTCAGAGGGATGGGGAGGGTGCCCATGCCCCGCACGCCTGGGGTGCAGGTAGGGTTTCTGTGCTCGCAGGCTCCGGGCTGGGGGGACGGTGGCGTGCACGTGACAATCTTTGTGCCTGCACACCATCCACATTGATCTCATGTGCTGAGATTCTCGCAGGCACCCAAAGGAGTCATCGAGCTGCGTGCTGATTGCTGCACGCTGCCAAAATCCTCTGGAATCCTCTCCCCTGCGTCGCCCCTTCCCAGGTCAGAGTCAGGCTTTGCCGCAGCAGGTGCTGAAACCCGTCCCTCCTTGCGACCTGCCTCCCCTGCTTTTCCAGCACATTTTCCAGAGGTCAGTCATCCCCTCCCCACCGCTGGATTGCTTTCCTGCCCCTTCCCACCTGCTCCATCCACCCAACAGATTTTTGGAGCTGGAGAGCAGCTATGGAGGGGTCTTGTTGGGGGAACATGAGTCCGAGGGAGAAATCAATCCTATCATGACCTGGAGCTGAAATCTTGGAAACACCATGTTCTGATCCAGCAGCTCTCGAAGAACCAGGGCCGAATATGGCACTAGCTATTTCTGGCTGCTGGCAGCTATTCCTGGCCTTGACCCTAAGGTCAGTCCTTTTTTCTCACCTCCTTCCCTGTGTGCTCGGGTGAGCTCAGTGCAGGGTGTGCACACAGCCAGCTATAAATAACAGCAGCTATGGATGACCCCTTGGAAGGGCTCCGAGCGGAAAGCATCCCCAGCTCTTCAGGCAACAAAGATCGCCTGCCCCAGCCCAGCTGAGGGTGATGGGCTCTGCCTTCCCACCAGGGGTAATAGGATGTTTTTTGTGAGATTTTGAGTCCCAGAGCCCCACTCTTCCCTGTAAGCAGCCATTCAGACTTTCAGGCTGAGTGAGTGCTCATGGATGAGTTTACTTTTTTAATGTTTCTTGAAAGCCACTCAAGCTCGACTTGCTGTCCTGCAAGACACCTGGGTTGAGATATTTTTTTTCCTCCAGATCTCTTTTCCTCTGGGGAGTATTGAGCAACCCGGTGGATGTGGCAAGGGGAGTGTCCAGGCGGACGCAGCTCCGCGGGAGCCTGCATGCTGCTACAGCCTTCCGTTTCCTCGGTGCTTTCCTCTTCACTCTCCCTCTTTCCTTCTCCACACCCTCACTTTCTCTGCACTTCTTCCCCCTTTCTCCCCAATATTTGTCCCCCTTTTCCAGGCTCCTACCCTCTCTCTCTCGGTTTTCCTCTCTACTTTTCATCCCTCCTCATTTCACTCCATAGCTACTCTGCACTCGGATACTCTCCCCTCCGTACTCCCACTGTTTTTAGCCCTCCTTCAACTCTATTCACTTTCTCTCCTTGATGCTCCCTCAGCCCCTCTCTGCAGCTGGGTACCGTTTTGCTCTGCCAGCACCAGCTGCCTTGTTTTTCTTGTGGTGCAGCAAATGTTTCTGCAGTGTTGTGGAGATCGCCGAACAAAAGGATCTTTTCATTTCAGCTGCGGGATGGAGACCGACTGCACTGCTGGCCTGAGAGGTCGACGCTCAGGTGGCTCCCACGCCTACATCCAGCCACCTCGCCAGCCTGAGCACTGACCCCCCATCCGAGGGGATGAAGGGAAAGCCTGGTGGTCTTGGGGTCGCTCGGGGTTTAGTTGAAAACACCCAGCTTGTGTTCACTTGTTCCCCCCTCCTGCCTCTCCCGCTGCAAAACCAGTGTAATTGGAGCAGGAAATTAAACATTTGAAGCGTTAACGTGATAATCTGCTGGTTTAGGCTTTGTGGGGGGCAGGGAGCTACCAGCTGAGCACTCTGCTGCTGCCATGGTGTGCAGAGAGGGAGAAGGGACATGGTGACAACAAGGTCTCCCCAGCACATCCCACACTCCTGGCCCACCTGGGGAAACCACAGGGAGGGCTCTTCTTCAGTTCGCTCTACCTCAGTTGGTCTTTAGGCTCTTAGTTAGGATGGGTTTTTGTTTTTCCCTTGGCCCTGGTAGCTGTACCTCATTGTCCTTGCTGGTGAGATCAGGACCCCTGCTGGTGTGTGGCTGCACCCATCGCCCATGATGAGTTTCTCAGTGTTCTGCTGGTGCTGGTGGTGCGCAAAGCAGTCAGAGACCTATGCGTGTCCCACATCCCCAAGGCCATGGTTTGGAAGCATTCAGTCTGGAGAAGAGAAAGCCCAAAAAAGCTGTAAGCTTTCAGAGATGCAAAAATCTCACAGACAAACCAGCCCTTGAGTCCCTGGGGCAATAAACTACAGGGGTAAAACACAGTGTGGGAGGTTCAGGCTGAGTGCCAGAAGAAATGATCCTGATGGAAAAGATGGATAGATATCCAAACTGACTGCCAGGCAATTAAGTTGGGTTTTCCATCTCTAGAGTGAAGAGCTGAGCAGATCCTGATCAGAATGACTGCATCAGGATGGTCCTGGGTGCAGTGAAGGGTGCATTCTTCTGAAAGAGTTTGGGTACCAGGCAGGCAATGGAGAGAGGGTGTTCCCTTAGCTGCTCAGTGGTCTGTAAAGATAACTGGCATGGCCATATTATGTTTTTTAATTCCTTTTTTTTCTTTTTTGGTCAGGCTTGGATTGTCAAATAGACGCTTGCATTGTAATTTTTTACTTTAATAGGAATCATTTGTAGAGAGATCTGCTGAGCTCAGCATCCCGGCTAAAGCTTTTGCATTATGGAGAGTTGCTGTCTTTGCAGATGGATGAGTTTCAAGGATTTCTAAATACACAGGCCTATCTGTCTAAACAAAAGTTCAAATGTTGTGCAGTTCACTGGTTTGGAGCAAATGTCAAAGAGGCAGGACTGGGCTGTCACCACTAAACAAACCTCTGTCCCATTTTCTTTTGCGCTTTCCACAAAATCCTGCACGAATTTGGTGTGATCAGCTCGTTTCTATTTATGGGGTGAAAAACCAGTGTGGAGCAGAGCTGTGGAGTTTTTTGCTCTGCTTGAGCTTGTGAGAGTGTTGAAGGGAGGAACAGTGCCACAATTGCTATAACCCCCTTCCCTGTCCAAAAAGCTTTTCAGGGAAGAGATTGTGACCTTTCCTGAGAAGTATCAGTCTCTCTTGACCTGAGATGCTGAGTTGGTGCCTTTTCCCAAGGAGCTTAGATGAAGATGAAGGTTGTCCAGCATGCTCCCCTATACTGGAACATGACCAGTGTTCTCTCCCCCACCCATGAGGATGCTTGTCTCACTTCTCCTAAAGAATACCCCAAAATATGGGCTCTGGAGCCACTGGCTGCAGAAGTGGGACAAGCTCCTGCTTTTGTCTCCTGGGTTTTAACATGCTGCAGGCCATGTTAAAAAAAAAAAAAAATACAGCTGTTTGCTGACAGGGATGTCACCAGGAGATGCCTTTGGGGTTAGTGTTTAACTCCTGCCCTGACCTTTGTCCCTTTCCTTGCTGCAGCTCCGAGGGTAGGGAGAGGAGAATGTACTGTCTCCAATCACACTTGTAATGGAATGGTGAGATGGTATTTGGGCAGGGGGCTCATATGTGCAGCTCTCTGTGTCAGCATGGATGTATTTGAAGGTTTCCAGAGTAGGTGTCATCGCCAGATTCTTACTGGTGCCAGTGGGCGTGGTGAATCCTCCCCTTTCTCCACCTAGTCCAGTTCACTGACAAGCTCGGAGGGAAAGGATCATCCTTGGCTATTAACCCCTCATGGGAAGGCTTTGCGGGATGGAGATAGCAGCCTGGCGTGGGAGACAGGAGACCTTTTTCCCTGACACCTGCATATGGTGCGACTTCGGCACAGCCTCTCACATCCGGTGTTTTTTGTGTGTTTTCCGAGGCGTTTTGTGTTTGCTCCTTGGCCGGTGCTGGGAGGACTGGATTGGAAAGGAAAGGGATTTTCATACTTCATCTTTTTCTCACCGGGGCCTGAAACGTGAGCACCTCTGAGGCGTTGCCGAATGAGGTGGTAATGTGTTCATCAGCTGGGAAATCACCAGACCTCAGAAAACAGGGAGGGAGAGATGGAGAGACACACAAGGATTTGTGTCTGCCCACCTGCCCCTGGGCAACTGTGGTTTTAGGATGCAGCTGGTGAATGTGAGGAGTGCAATGCTGAGGAGCATCCCAATGGTGTTGGGAAAGCCAGGGATTCTACCTCAGTTTCCCCTCTGTGGGCAGCAGCTGCCCTGGAGAGCTGTGTGGACATGGCATTTGCAGTGATGTGCCGAGAGTGGTGCTCCTCATCAAGGGCTAAGGGAGACGTGAGAAGAGAGAGAACCCAACTCATTGAATACCTAAATATGCCAAAGAGGTGCCCAGGAGAGCCTGCCTGCTGCAAGCCTTGGGTTGACCCTTGGCTCTGTCCAGCCAGGAGCAACTTACTGTGGGAAACAGGCCCCATCTTCCTGTCTGGATAATCCATCCATAAGGCCTCGTGCTGGCTGTGGTGGTATTTCTCTAGACCTTGCTTTTCTTTTTCACAGCATGACTTTTCCTTCACTCACTCCCAGTGTCACCACACACCTATAAGTCTTTTTAGAAATCAAAGCACTTAATTTTCGTTCTAAACTCCCCCTGGTTGTGGGTCTACAGGATCCTTGGTGGCAGCACAGACCTGGCTGTGCACCAGGTGCTACTTGTATAAACACAGCAGCTTGAAGTCTCCTTTTTTAGTTTGAGGACCCTCCTGCCCTTCCCATATTCAAGGAGCATTTGTCAGCTCCCCTTTTTTGCTCTCTGCACCTCCTTTCTCTTCCTGTTTATCCACCTCCTTTGTAAATTAAAGTCTCAGGCTCCACTCTCTTTCTGCATCTCATTGCTTTTATTGCCTGTCTCTGACTAGATACTCTTTAGCCCTGATTTTTTTTATGCAGGATATCCAGGATTAATCAGAATGTTCCAGGTCAGGGAGTTTTGTTGATTTACAGCATCATATATGATCTTGGGCCTTTATTTATCACCCAACATTTTGTTTGTCATTTTAGCTGCGGCCACAGAGCAAAGGCTGGCATCACTTTACTGCCTCTTTTCAGCTAATTTAGGCCACAGCAATGTATGTGATTAGTTCAAAATCTCCCTTTCAGCATGCCGTGCATTGCATTTATCATCACACCACACTTCCTCAATGCCTGGCACTGCCGCTCACTTTGATGGTCTCCCCTATCTATTGTATTCTTGATTAGCCCAAATAGTACTATTATCTGCCAGTTTTTCCTCCTCGTTGCTCAGCCCCTCTCCAAAGCATTAATAAACAGATTATAGCATGCTAAGCCTCATCCAAAACCACGAGGCACAGAGACCGGCAGTGCCAAGCTCAGTCCAAGCTGCTTTGGCTGCTTAATTAATTCAGGGTGTGAGACACGAAGAAGGTGACAACAAAAGGAGACGGAGAAAACTCCCATGGTTTTGTTACAAGTAAAAGTGTTTCTATTTTATGACATGCCCACATTGCTCCCCCATTCATTTTATGAATGGCTAATGCCAGTCTGCATAACCAAATATGCTCTTAGTGTTAATACCTTGAAATGTAACCATTGTGCATTTAAATAGCAAGGGCCTTTTCAGGGGAATACTTAGGACTTTGGTTTCATGGGAATAGCAAAGTTTTAATATGAAAAAAGTGTAGAGTATTATTGATGTGTGATATGGTAAAATTATGGATGTGGACATATGCTTGCAGTTAGATCAATAAATGTTATTAATGTGTAAAGATATGATTTTTATGTTTCTTTTTTTTTTCCAAAGGGTTTGTGGTTAGTTTGTATTTTGAGCTTATTGATGAAAGAATAGTATTTATTTTGAAAAGTCAATGATTCAAATCAAGGCAATTTTTTTAATGGGCTGTAACTTGTAAGCAGCATAATACATTTTCTTTGTCATTTACAGAAGAATTTCCTTTTGTGCTCAAGATGAATGTGGCAGTCTTCAGGTCAATGGCTCTAGTTTTCCCTTAGGTAAATTCAGGAGGTGCTGAGCTGGCCTCTTCAGGGTGAAAGCAGTTTGCAAGCAAAATCCTTTAAAATTTGCATTGTTTAGGAACGGAAACAAGGGAAGAGTGATCACAGCCGTGTTCGCAATTTTCCTACGTGTTGCCCAAATTGAAATAAATGTAATTCCTAAAGTACATAGGAAATGTGGCAGAAATAGCACGTCTGTGCTCTGGTTTGTAGCCTCACGGCTTCTTGGAAGCAGCTGCTGCTCTGGCGGCTGTGTCAGCATTAGCAGACCTGCGCTCCACGAAGGTCCCTTCCCATCTGCAATCAGGATGGGTGTTTTTTTCATACAGTATGCCCTGGCAGTGATTTCCGATGTTTCCTGCAGAAAGAAAATACCATGAGAGTTGTGTCTTGTGCTTGCTGTAACCAACTGCTTGATGGTTGTATTGAGCAGCCTCCAATTGCTGTGCTGGGTGGAGGAGCAGCCTGTGGCTCCCTTTTCACTTCCCTGTTCATTTTGTTTGTTTTGCTTAGAACTTCACTGTGGAGAGGTTGGAAACTGTATTGTAGCTCGCCTACCTCTGAAAACCTCTACATAACCTGCTTTGAAATGCTGGTTGGGAGGTGGAAGAAGAGCTCCCACTTTTGGGAGGGTGCCCTGTGCCGTGCCCCCTCCACTGGTTGTGGCTTTCCTCTTGTCTCAGGAAAGCTGTGCTCTTCATAATCTTGAGCAAGAGCTGGTCAGAGATGGGAGAAGGACTACATTGGCATTATTTGTGTCTTTGCATTGGTGGGACCAGATTTCTGCTTTGACTCTGAAAATTGTGTCCCTGCTCTCCAGATTCCCACTGCGCGCCAGAGCTGTTGGGAATATTGTTCCTCCTAAACCTCCATTTCCCCTTTTAGAGGATGGTGGTAACTTTCTTCTGCTCCTATTTTACTCAGTAAGTAGGATGAAAACAGATGAGGTCATTGGTGTCTATACAGGCAGATTTGGCCTCCATTTTCTGTTTACTAGGGCTGCATTAGTTATGAATAATGGCGCGTCAAACTACTCGCTCCAAGCAATTTATTCATGGGATTTGGCCCCGCTTGCTGTCTGAGAGTTGCCTGCCAACAGAATCTGATTTTTAAAATACACTTACAAACATGCAGCCATTTGCCCAATCTGTTTGCAAATACATCTGGGCCTCTGGGTGCTCACCCCTTCTCTCAGGATGGCACAGTTGAGCTCCAAAAATCACATCCTGATGTTTGAATCCATGCATGGGCAGTGGCCGTGTCCTTTGAACCAGTTAAAAGAGATGGAAGGCAATAAGTCATGGGTGATTTTAAATAGCCTTCTTTCTCTTTTTGCCCCAGGGAATGTCATTATGTGAAGCTGGTGGCACACACGCAATCCCAAGCCTTTGAGACAGGATTCCCTCCCTAACCCAGGAGAGACGGCAACAATTTCTAGCTCATTTCTTGCCGTCTGGCAAATTTTACATCTGATTTTTTGCTCTGTCACGTCCCTGCAGAATAACCGTTGATTTATACAGCGTCCAAGTCCAGAACAAATGCTGGATACCTGTATTCTCTCCAAGAAAGGGTCCTGCTCCCCAGACTTGGATTAGAAAGGCACAACCAAAGGGAAACCCCACTTGCCGTGGTGTTGGTGGAGAAGGGATGCAATAGCCCACGAGTGATGGGAGGCAGCCACGGGGCTGCCCTGCTCTGCTGATGGTGGGATGTGCCTCGTGCACTGCTCTTTTCCTAGGCACTGCTTGCTTGATTGATTGCTTAATTCACGTGCCTCTGCGATAGCAACTGTCATGCAATGGCTCTTTTGTCAGGCTGGACTGAAGGATTTTATTCTTGGGAGACAGTTTAGGCTCCAAGATGCTTCCCGAGAATGCCTGGGCTGTTGTTCCCATGGGCCATATTTGGAAATCCCAACTGTTTCTGCTTGGCCAAAAGCACCAGTTGATTTTAAGGGATGTTTTGTTTGTGTTATTGTGCAAGTTTCTGGCCCCTGATGGTCTTGAAAGAAAAAAATAAAAAAACACAACCAAAAAAACCCCAAGAAAACCCCACGTTCCCAGCTCACAAGACATTTGTACTAATTAAACAGCAGGGAATTTGCTTTACTTCTTCACCGTGAGTTTGATTTTTAGGCTTTTGTCAGGCTTTTTGTACACAGATTTCTACAAACCTCATTAATACGGATGGTAGATGTCATACAAAGTTGGGAAGGTTTTTCCTCTCTAAGTTGGTGGGTTACAGACGGAAGATTAGGGATGTATTCCCACCACCCAGTCCCATTTCCTGCTGTTCCAGATCCCCTCCCTTGCATCTACAGGAATGAGGCTCCTCAGTTTATTAGGGAGTGATTTATGCCAGGAGCCTCTCCAAGGTCCTTTGTGCTGCTGTCTCTGTCCCTGGATATAGAGGGATTTTGGGAGAACTGCATCCCAGCCAAGACAGCAAGAAAGATGCACAGCCTCCCCTGGGTACCATACCACAACTGAAAGTCTTATTACTTTTATTGTTAAATTCTGGAGCCACTGGTGAACTTGGGAATTTGTCCCAGGGAAGCAAAGCAGTCCCTGGAAAGCTACTAACAGATTGGTCTTCGGTGATTTACTTCTGCTGCCAGCAGAGCAGGCTGGGTGCCATGACAAGAGAACCCTCTGGGCTGTAATAGATTCCCTGGAGTTACTTGCAGTGCTGGGACCACAGGGACAAAGCTCCTGCTCACCCCAGTTTGGAGCGAGGGACTAAATCCCTAAGCCCACATCAAGGCAAGCCCCTGCTTCTTGCTCCAGCAAGGTCTCTGATTTCAACTACAAATTCCCCTCCTTCATCCAAGAGATTCTCCCTGAAGCACCCACCCCTTCCAAGGAATATGAGGATCTTTTTCTCTCCCCCTCCTATGCAAAATCACACAGTCAACAAAATCTTTTCCAGCGCTAATCCTCAGCTATGCAGGAGGACTCCTTTGGCCCTGCGATAGTAGGGGAGAGACAGATGTTCAGCAGATAATTAGTGCAGTTGTGCAGCGCCTTCCTGCTCGAAGCCTGGATGCCAGAGCCTCCAAGTAAGTTGCTGTGTGTCTGCCTGCATTGCTTTGTGCTGCAAGACCTCTTTGGAACACCAGCACCAGTGGGGCTTGCTGCTTTAGGAGACACCATGCTCCCCAGAAAAGTCCTCTCTCACCCCAGTTCCCAGAGCCATTTCTCCTCCATTATCCATTAAAACATCACTGAGGCTCTCCAAAGTCTTTGTCCTATGGGTTGTCCCCAAAAGAGGTGCTTCTTTTTCCCTTTTGGAAGTTTTCTGACGTCAAGGGTTAAATTTTGGGACAGAACCAGCTCCTTTCCACTGAGGATAGGAGCACTGAATGCAAAGGGAAGTGATAGCTTCAGCACAGGGCAGGGATAACACTAACAGTTTCTAGAGGTTTAAATTCTTAATTTCCATTTATGAGTTGTTTTCAGAAGCAGCCAGAACAGGCATAGGCTGATTTTGGTTGAAAACCAGGGAAGAGGACTCCTGACTCCTGTTTGACAACTGCCATCAAGTTGGGTTGCAAGTGCCTTGCAGAAATTTGGCTTTGTAGGAACAGGTGGCTCCTTTTTACATTTTTCTGTGGTGGTCCTGAGGTCCATCATCAGCTTAATTGTTTCCTAGTAATTGGTTTGTGTGGGTGTGATGGCATCTTCTAAAAAGCCAGGTCATTCACAGGGCACTGGAGTGCAGCCGGGGGCTGTGACACAAGCCTGTCCTCACAGTGGGACTCCTCCACCAGCATCTGAGGATACCTGTGTGAAGCTGGCAGCCACAGGGGTCAGAGGTGCCCACAGTGTTAGAAGCGTTGGATGCTCCTATGTGAGAGGTCCTGATGGTTGAACTCAACGAGATAAAAAGTCTTCTTTTCCAACCTTAATGGTTCTGTGACTCTTGGTTTATGTGGCTCATTCCCCGCTGACTGGGAGGGAGTGGAAATGGGGAATGCTATTCCAGTTTCCCAGGGCAGCAGCACCACCCCCTGAGGATGAGCACCTGCATCCCTTCTGGTGTCAAGAAGACCTGCCCAAATTTTCTCTGTGGCATTCCCCAGCTGCCTCTCTCTCCTGGGCTCCAGTTGCTCTCAGACTATTTTGCAGAACTCCTGCCCCACTGATACCTGCTCTCCAGGTGAAGTGCCTATGGCAGCTCATCATGGATCTGATGAGAGCTGGCAGCTCATTGCACCCACGCAAATGCAGCCTGGGATAGGGAGGACCTGCACCAGAGCACGCTCTTTCAACATGCTTTTCAGCAAATCTAGTGTTGTCTTTTAAATCTTGGTTATTTATACAGAAGCACTGCTTGCTTGCTGTGTGCTCGTGGGGTGGGATGACCTAAGAGGAGACCTACCATGTTTGGTCCCAGTAGCTGGAGCAATTTGCAGGTTGGTGAGTGGAATAGTAACTGGAGAGCCCAAAAATGGATCCAAATCATTTATCCTTCCTCTGTCCTCCTCTAGGCAGCTTTGTAGCTTGCTCAATATTCACCATGCAGCATGAACTGACTGTTCACAGCACTTAGCGTTGTAAGATTAGTCTTTTGGGCTTTTTCTTTGTTTAAAAAAAATCCTTTTTCAACAAAAAAAAAAAGGGCAACTTTTGATGCATGTCATTCCTCCCTTCTTGCATATGTTCATTTTTGATTCAAGCACACTGTTGAAGCCTTTCCTCCCTCGCAGAGCAAAATCCCCTGGAAAAGAGCAGAGCCTGCTTGTGTGCATTTATTTTTACTGGATCTTGGAAGAATTTGTTACTTAAAAGGAGAGAGGGGGAAAAAAAGACTACTACTGATTGAGACCACTGAGCATTGCTGTGATAGGAACAAAAATAATAAGGTAACAAGCAGCTCTAACCTCAGCTTAATTAACACATCATTAAGATCAAGTGTGTGGAGAGGTGATGGCTCAGTGTCACTGTGCCTGGCACCATGTTCTTAAGAGTGAACTGGGAGGTGTGGTGGCCCAAGAAATGCATCACAATTTATTTTTTGTTTGAGTGTTTATTCTTTAGCCTCAGTGTAACCCAAGTAATTTTTCCAGGGGAGACCTGCAATGCTCGTAGCAATTTTCAGGTAGGAGTTGGAAGAAATGAGTATTGTGAGAAAGGGCAGCATGTGACGAGGGGAGGTTTGCTCAGAAGTGCAGGCAGGCCCAGACCTGGATCCTGGGCTGCTGAGAGCAGTCAGGAAAATGGGAGATGACTGAAAGCTTTTAGTGCCAGAGCTATTTGTTGATGTCTGAAGCAGATCGCTTTCTGATCTCATCTCCCCTTGCGCTGGGCTTGGAACCAGAAGGAGAGGTAAATGGGTCAAGATTCCCAGGGGGGTGGTGAGAAGGGCCAAAAAGCAGGCGTCCACAGGGGGAAAACAGTCGATTTGGCAGGTCTGGAGTTCATTGAGAAGTTATTGCTTTGGAAGGCACAGGAATATCTGTTGGGAGTCATAGAAGAGTTATTGGTGTTGGAAGTTATGATGTAGAATTATGGTGGAGGATATAGAGACCCTTATAGAAGCTCAGCAAACCTGTGAATCCATCTATCTAAGCACCCTCAATTCCCACTGAAATCCTCTTGGAACAATAATAATCATTTAACAAAGGAAATGGTTTTTGACCCAGACAACTAAATGCATTTCCGCTTAGTGCTTCCCAGCCCTCGCCTGATGCTCAGCCGTGTGTTGAGGTTGCCTGTTATTTTCCCAGACATCAAAGGCTTTGAAGGAAAAAAAAAATGCAACTGGGGAAAAATTGATTGTTTGCCATGAAAACCTACCCTGAAAAGAGCAGTCTGAAGAACAATTAGCCAGAGGTATGCAAACAGATTGCAAAAGAAAACACGACTGGGGATGGAGGATTCCCCTGGGAGAGGTGGTGCAGTGCCCTGCTGGTACAGGAGTGGTTAAGGAGGATGAGGGCATTGCAGTGACATTAATGTTTCCTTTAATCAGGTTTTTTAGAGTGGGTGGTGGAGGGGGATCTACTCCAAAGGAATGCTGTCAGGAGGGAATGGAGGAAACCTGGGGCTTTGCTCTGCCTTTGGAATGCCAGGTCCTATGTAAGACATCAAAAGCCCAAAGAGCACCATGCCCTGGATGGAAGCACTGATCTGCTGCTACCCTCTCTCCTTCAGCTGGGGCGCTGGAGCTCTGAAGTGCTTTTTTTTTTGCTGCCTTTCCTGTAACAGGAGGTGATGGTACCCACACACAGCTGCTGCTGAACATCTCTAGCATGGACACCTACCTGCACCAGCTCTCCTTCTGTGAAGCCCCTTTTGGGGGACGAATACTTAAAGCTAAATGATAAATTTTGGTTCATAAAAACTCGCTTTCTACCTGCAAACTGCAACATCTCTTCATGGCAATGGAGAGAAATAAATGCAGTATTGTACGGTTCTGTCTGCAGAAGATATCATGACTGTCTGGGAGGGACCTGAGTCCCCCTGCAATGCCAGTGCCAAGGGGCCACATGCAAGCATCAAGTTCATTTTGCCATTGCAATCTCATTCCTTTATTTTTTTGTGTATTTTGAACTAAAGAATGATCGTTCTGGGAAGGGATCAATAGCCCAGCTGAGTGTTCAAGTTATTAACTCACAAACAAACAGTGTCAGGGCTGATGGGAGGAGGAAGAATGTCAATTTTCTGTGCAAACGTTATTGCGAGGAGCCATCAAGGAGTGTTTTATTTAGCAAATCAGGGCTATAGGAAACTGCTATTCCCTTGCTGGGAGAATGGAGAGAGTTGAGGAATCAAATTATGTATCTGGTAAAGTGTCTCGGGAGGGTTTACCTTCGGGCCGAGGGTCAGCCTGAAGGGACCAGATGGGGAAGGATGTCATGTGAGAAGGATTCCTCTCTTTTCTTATCCATCTGCCCATCTATCTTTGCCCCCTCCAGTGAAAAGCCTCTGCTGAGTCTTTTCTCTCCCCTCCCCTCATTTTTGGGATGTTTGCCTTCCCAAGCAAAGCACATGCACCTGTCCTAATTCTTTCTATAGGAGGAAAAAGAGGAGCTGTCCTCTTCAAGCCATCCTCCATTGGAAGTGGCTGATAAAAAATAGGGAATCACCCACTTAGCACCCTTAGGGCTGCCCGCAGAGCAGAGTGTGTGTCTTATCCTCCTTTGAATCCTCATCCTCCTCTTGTCTAGAAAGGTGTACCAGTGTTTACATCCCCTCAGATTATTTTTGCCTTTTGCCAGTATTAAAGAGTGGCAGAGGGCAGGATGGCCAGGCTGGCAGCTGGGGCTGTCCCAGCTCTTAACAAATCCAACCATGCATTAAAACCTTTGGAGTCCCAGCCCTTTTGCCCTTTCATGTCCCATGTCAGCAGTGACTCAGTATGTGAAATGTATTACCAAGGTTGGAGTGTACGCTTTGAAATCTCAGCTGCCACAGAGGAGGTGGCTTTGCAACACACAAAATGTAGCTGGTGTCTTGCCATATACCACGCTTGCAATGTTCCATGCAATATGCTCCCTTGACTGATGCTTAGGAAGTACGTGGGGAGGAAAAAACCTCTATTTCATTGCCCTGCACTCAGGTTTGTCCTGCTGCTAAAACCAGAGAGGGTGAGGTAGGATTTCTATAATGTTTTGGTGTAGATCTCTCTTATAGAAGTTTTTACAGCTAGTGTGCTGACCCCTTATCCTGCAAGGGCATTGCTTTGACACTAAAGGGCATTGGGAGGGCTGCAGCAGGGAAACCTTGGGGCTGCCTGCTCAGTTTTAGTGTGTTACCTGATGAGCTTCCAAAACCTGGTGTTACTGTGGGGCAGAGCACATGACAGTGCCACCCCTCTGCTCTTTTTGCTGATTGTGGAAAGGCAGTGCTCTGCTCTGGCCCAGTGTGGGTGCCGGGGTGGGAGGGCTCATCTGCCTATCTAAATCCCATCACTTTGCTCCACCAAGGTCTCCTTTCCGCTGGTGAAACCTTGCAGGTGGCAGGTCCTCAGGAAAAGAGAGCCTGGTGTTTTCAGGGACAATGCAGCCACTTTGCCTTAACAAGCCTATAACAATAGGGTGGGAAAGAATCTTTCTATTGCCATGCAGCCATCTGACATCTAAGAAAAAAATGTGCAATTGAGGCAAACATCTTCTGGGGTGCATTAGCTCAGCATTGCATGATCTTGTTCTTGTGATGCCTCTATTTCCATGGTCCTGTGGGGGTCTGTGGCTATGTTGGGTAAACCCCTGCCCACTGAAAGGGTCTGGCTGCACTGGTGCATCACAGCCTGGGAGCTTTATTTCCCTCAGAGAACAGCCAGCTGGTTTTTGGGATTCACGAGTGTACAGTCCTCATGCTTTCTAGGTGTGTAAGGCAGAGGGGCCTGGTGCTCTTAGACCCAACCATTGTTCCTTTGCTTGCTGAATCACATCTCTCAGGCTAGATATTTAGGTCCTGATGTTCCAGTTGCTTGAAGCAACAGATGTCATGCCAAACACACTTGGCTGCACGATTGCTCCTTTACATACCCTTTGCTCACACATCTGTGCATCCCAGGCATGCTCCTGTGAGCATTGCAGTGTCTTACAGGCTGATGAAAAGCCTTTTCCTCAATTAGAGGTGGAAAAAATAGTGAGGGGTGGCACTGAGCTTACATCCAGTGAAGTCCTCCCACTGCTGGTTTGCTGTGGAACATCGTACTGGGTTCCTATGAAGTGCATGAGGTGCCTTGCTGAGCAGCAGGCATATCCCAGAAAGCAGTTGTCTGCAGTTTTGTGCTACATTTCTCACCCCAAAACACTCTTTTCTTCAAACACAATTCGGTAGTGACTTTCTTCTGCGCACATTAGGTCCTCTGACTCATATGCCAGCAAAATTTGGGATGGAGAGGGATGGTGGTTTGCAGGGCAGAACAAGTTGTGTGAGGAGGCAGAACAGCACAAGCCTTGCCATTGGATGAAACAAGAAAATCTGGCCTAAAGTCCAATGTTTTATTCCACATATAGCAATTCCTTTGAAAAAAATTTAAATGAATGAGCCCTTCATATTTTTTTGGAGCTCTGGTCCCAATCAAATAGCTGGACAGGGAGAAGCATTAGAAAATAGGGGAACAATCTCATGTTAGTCCATTGGGAAAGTTAATAGACATTTTCCATCCCAAGTTTGTAGGATTCTGGGCTTTTTGCAATAGCTGTTTCTCTTAAACCACAGCTCTGTGCATTGCCTTGCTCAAACTGACGGCTCCTTCCCCTCCAGTGGCCCCGCTTGTCTCATTAAAGCTCCCACCTTTCCGCTGCTCAACTGAAAATCAACAAAGGGAAATTTAGGCTGGATATCAGGAACAATTTCCTCAAGTTGACCGTGAAAACGCCTCCAGGGAGGAGCAGCGGAGGCTTCGTTGCTTGCAGTGTTTAATGGGTTTCCCATCTAGGTGTGGGAGGGACAGCAGCCTGTGCTCGGAGCTGTACGGAGAGTGCTGGGCATCCCTGGCTGTGGGCGATGGTCTTTCCCTTCTTTTGATCATTTCCCCAGGGAGAAGCAGAGCAGGTGTTGCTGATTCTCCTTCCTTGCTGCTCTCACCCCAATGCTTCAGGCATGTCAGTGCAGTGGATTTCCCCATTAATAAACCCTGAGATAACTCCCTGCCTGGGACAGCAACCGAGGCAAATTCGACTTGAAACAGCATGTGCTCGCTAGCTGTCCAAAAACTGATTTCAGGTGAGAGTAACTCCACACGTGTGCTGGAAAAAGCAGGCGCCTTCCTTCGATGACTCACATTCTTTCAGCATCTCCTCCTTGGCCCTGTGCTCGCTGGAAGGGGGTTTCACTTACAGTTTTTCTGCCCCAGGTTGGCTTTGCTTGGCTTGGCTCTTCCCTGTGTTGGGTGAGCCTGTGGCTGCACTGTTGGAGCTGAATCCTGGCATCACCACGTTGCACTTTCTCTACAGTCTCCAAAGAGCAATCACTGGAGAGGGTCCCAAGGCATTCCCTTCTTGGGGAGACCGATTGTGGCATGTCACCATGTTAGAATTTAATTTAGTGCTGGACTTTCTAACTACTTCTTTTAATTGGAAATGCTGTGTCTTGTGCTAGTCCTCCGTGACCAAACAAAGGGGCAGGGAGGATTGAGGAGCTTATGTTTTACTGAGGTCAGTCAGCTTGAATGGAGCAAACCATGTTTTTTCTGAAGGGAATGCTTGAATTATCATGGAGGATGCTTTGGGGCAGAGGAGGCCTGGAAAGGAGTGAGCATAGGCAGGGCTGCCATTTCTGGCTGGTGGTGCAGGCAGAAAGTGCTCACAGATGAGAGGTTCTGAATCAAAATGAAGCAAACATCCTGAAGAGCTAAGCTGAGGGGTCAGCTTGCAACTCCGACAATATGAGAGATGGGAAGAGGCAGCAAGGAAGAAACAAAGCCCTAAGGGGAATTAAATCCTTGCTCAGACTCCTGCAGCATTTTGGAGGACTTGTTGGAGATCAGTGGTACAGAGTGAACAGAAAACCTAAGCATCCTACAAGGATATTTGATCTTACCTTGAATCACTTTCAGCCTGGAAGCCTGGTAGATGGAGAAAGGCAAAGATCTCGTGGTTTAGCATCCCACCATATGGTTGCTGTTGTGGGAGCTTTGAAAGGAGGAGAAACCACATTTGGGGTGTGTATGTGTGTGAGAGAGAGAGAGAGAGAGAGAGAGAGAGAGATCAGCGTTTTCTCTGTCCACGTTCCTCATGGTACCATGTGGATATCATATGGCTGCTCGTGGGCATTCCGCTTGCAGGGACCTTGTGAGGCCATACGTATGATGGAGAGAGAAAACCCAGTGTTTCTGGGGACCACCATTTCAGGGTGTTGGCAGGTAGTATCCCGCAGTGATTTTTCTGGGTCACATGTCCTTCCTTTCCCACCCTCCCTCCACAGCTGGTGTTGAGCGAATGCAGAGGAGGACATTTAATCCTTTCTTTGAATAATTTCATAACCTAAGGCTAAAGGCTACAGATGAGCGTGGCCTGTGGGGGACAGGGAACAGTTGAAGGTTCTGGTCAGTGTGACAGGAGGTGGTGTCAGTGCAGCAGCCGCCAGGCTGTTTTAAAGCAGAACCCTCTCTAGATAGCTTTTAAAAATGTACGTGATATCTCACAAAAACATGGTCGAGGTGTGGATTCCAGCTGTGCACTTCAGAGATTTCCGATCTTTTGTTTCCCGTGCATGAACCCAACGCACTAATCTGCAATTTGGGTCTGTCTCTGCTCTTTGCTCCAGCCGGTGGAGCTGTGCCGGGAAGTGGGACGCCACGTGTGACCCGCGAGGGCTCGGCAGAGAGCAAGCCAGGAGCAGCGAGGGGGAAGGGGAGCAGGTTGGGCTCGATTTCTATGGCTCTGTCTGCAGAGCACTGTCTTGCTGTGCAGGACGCTTCTGGGGCATCTCCTTGGATGCTCTTCTGAAGGCTGTGGATCCTTGCAGGAACCTGCTGCCCTCACAGAAGAAGCACTGGGTCAGGGCTCTCCTGGCCTCTACCCACATCCCAGTTCTCTGAGGAGGCATTGCTTGAAGTCTTGCTTTTGGTACAAAGATGTGCCCTGAAACTGCAGGCTTTGGAGAGCATCCCATGAGGGTATAGATGTCACCGATACGAGCGCAAGCAGGCTCTGAGTCGGGGCAGAGCTATTTTCCTTATGCAGAGCCCATTTTCCTTATGCATCACAGAGGACCAGCAGGACAGGGGTACATCTCCAGGCCTTTTCTCTACTAGCATTGTCCTTTGCCCCCTCCAAGATGGGCCCCGGGTGTCTTTGCCCTCCTGTGCACAGGAGCTTCATGGGCATTTCCATGGCATCACTGGGGAGAGTCATGAAACAGGATGAAGACCTGCAGCCCACCACAGGGGCCAACACCAGCAGGATCCATGTCAAGCAGTCTGGAGCCAGGGTGTATTCAGACAACTGGGAACACAGGCCTCAAGAGTTTCTTTGGAAGAGGAAGCCACAACCATGTAATACATGCAGGGCTGTTCCTGTAGCATTCTGTGGGCAGGGAGCAATTCCCTTTGGGAAGCCCAGATGCAGCCCTGCAGCTTTTCCCCGAACTTTCTTAATTTTTTCACTGACTCCAGCAATGTCGGGGTTTCCCTTGTGCCACGAATGCTTGTTTTGCAATGGAAGTGACATTTGTTTCCTGCAATGACGACACTTTGCCCTTCCAGAGCCAGCTGAATTCTTGCTAATCCTCCCTTCCCTCAATTCACACATTTTTTCTTCATTCTGCTCCTAGACCACGGCGCTTCGCTAAGCGTCGCAGTCAGCAGCAGGTAATTTAAGCACACATCTGCTTGCAATCTGGGAGGAAGGAGAGAGGCAGTTTGTCTTTGTTAGAAGCCTGGCGGTCATGGCTTTTTGCTTACCTGGTGGCACAAAGAATTTTCTGTGGCTCTGTGGGGGCCAGCTGGGAACCAGGGGTCAGCTAGGATGGTGCCTGGCTCTGATGCCTTGTCCATGGGCATCTTTGGGCAGGTCCAGCCAGGGCTGATGTGCTGCATGATCCAAATTGAGTGCTGATATCTGCCAAATCTGGCTTCCTCATCCCTCTTCCCTTAGGTCTCCTTCTTGTGACTGCTGGACTTTCAGCCTTCTCCAGTGAAGGCTCGCTGTCCAGCTGGCTGATAGCACCCAGGTTTGATAGACAGAGAAAGCCACAGGAGTGCCCAGACCCATGCCCTTATTTCAGGAAAACTCTAAAGTATTGTTTCCATCCCTATGGATGAGACAGGGAACGCTGAATTCACAGGAGGAGGTTGGAGCTATTGCTGGGGGCGTGGGGTGATTAAATAGCACAAGCCTGTAGGAAACCAAGGCTTGTCTCCTTCCAGTGCTTCAGGGCAAACTTATTTCAGCAAATTCTCCATCCCCTATTGCTATTCCCTCTCTTGGGTTTCCTCTCAGTACACCAAGCTGCTTGGTTTATTTTTGGAGCTGCCCACTCCCCACTGGCAGAACAGACATGCCAGTGCATTTATGTGTCAGAAAGGCTGAAGGTCTGGAAATCAGGAGGTAACTGCTGATTTTCCTGGGGAAATGAGGACATGTCCCTAAGTTTTTCCAAGGAGCTGTAGGAGTAGGAGTGGAATGCCGCTGAGATGCTACCATGGGAGGTTTGGGCTGTAGAAGGATGCTGCAACCCTGAAACACTCCTCATGCACCCATGAAGCCCCCTCCTTCCCTGTTCCTGTCCCTGTGACTAGTTTTTAAATGCACTGAAATCTTTATTCATGTTTTGCTAAGTTTAGACTGCTTGCCTTTTCTCTCGGTGTCCCAAAACAGCTGCTGAATGAAAGGCAATCTTTTTCTGATATTCAATACCATAAGAAGGAGTGATTTTAAAATGTGTTGATTCCTTGGACTGTGGGAAAAAGACCTGTACTGATGGCAAAACTGGGTAATGTGGGTTTTTTTCAGGGTGGGTTTTTTTTTTTTCATTTTTTTCAATAGGTTCGTGGAAAAACAACTCATATTTCTTCATTGCTTTGAATTTTCCCTGGAGGATTCTAAGGGGCTGAAGTCTTGTATTTCTATACACTTGTTTGCAGAGACGGCAGAATACAGTGGATTCACACAAAAGCCTCAGATTTGGCAGTGTTGGAAAAAGGGGATCTGCCTAATGCCCTGAAGCATCATTCTTACAGCCCACAAAAGCCAGACATCCCAACGGGAGCCCAATGCCAAAATTAGCTGAATTCCCAGCCACATCAGTGGGGTGAAGTGGCTATCCAGCAGCCAGTGCCGGAGGAGCTGTGCTCTCTGGCCTTTGCTTGGACACAGATGTTTTGTGTCACACTCAAGTCCACTGGCAGCAGTGCAGGGGCTTTCTACTCCTTGTGCCTTTAGGGCATCCATGAGGGAATTGTTCCCACCATCAGGCTTTACCCTCCTGGGTAAGTGTGGGGTGAGAGGCTGATACCCAGGCTTGATCCAGATGCTGCACTGCTGGCTGTGCGTGGGCTTTCCTCCACCCAGACAGCAGCCTCACATCCTCTGAAGATTGCATGTTTGAGATATGTGTAATATTAGTCCACGTAAATCACATCAAGCCCATAGTTTGCAGCACTGCTGGCTTGGGCTCTTGCAGACTGGCTCGCTGTCACTCAGCCACGGGCCGTCTAGGTTAGCTTAATGAGGAAGCCAGACCAAGATGAAATAATTAATGCAGCTGTAGGAGCTTTTGGGGAATTAGGGAGCTGGCCCAAATCTTCCTCCCCAGCCAAAGCACTACAAGCCTTTGTGAAGGTTCAGAAATTCTCCATTTCCACTGGGTGCTGAAGGTGGGTCTGTGGTCCTTCCAACCCAGGATGCTCCCAGGAGCTCTCTGAATCAGCTGCATAGGTATGGAGATCTGGACTGGCTTCAGGACAGCAGCTGGGCTGGGACTCTGAGCAGGGAGCATTGTGGGGAGTCACAGGTGTTTTGGGAGGGTTAAACTCCCATGAGAGGAGAGGAGAATGGTGCCAGGCTCTGGAGGATGCTGTGTGGTTGGGATGTTCTTGTTGGCTCCAAGAGTGGGGAGAAGAGTGAGAGACCTCTCACTCAGGGCTTTCCCCGCTCCATCAGTGCAAATGGGCACTGACAAAGGGAGGCACCTCCACCCGCTGTGGTCCTGCTGCTCAGCACGAGCCCAAATTAAAGAAGGTTTATTTAGTAAACCCATTCCAGGATAAAGCATTTGATTTATAGGCGCCCGATAGCGCTCCAAGGAGAACTTGTACAACTTTAACTGCATTTTCTCAGCATCACACCAGCCCAATAAAAGAGAGTTCATATGCACTGCACAAATTCTCACTTCCAATATAAAAAAGGTTTTATGAGACTGGAAGTCTCACTGGCTCTGTGGGGCCGGGTGTATTGGCGGATACTCCGCATGACAGACCCTTGATTCCTCTTTGAGTTGTCAGACTTCAGTAGCATTTACAGTTATTTAGCTATCAAATTTTATGTGCAGCTCTGAGAGAAATGTGTCTTTTAAATACTGCTCTGTCTCATAAACAGCAGTCTGTTAAACCATGTCAATGGTATAAGCAGTTTGTGGAGTAGTCCTACAATGCAATCGCCTACAGGTCCGCTCGTTACCTGAGCAGCAAAATGCTGAACTCACAAAGTTAATTTCTTGAGCCGTTGTCTTGGCTGGGGATCACCTTGCCAAGCAAAACCTGGTAATAACCATGCTCCAGCAGCCCATATTCAGGTAATGTTTTAGGTAGAGTCTCACTTGCTCGGTGCTCACTCAGACAAGGGTCTGGTGTTAAGTCATCTGCACTATGGTTATATCAAGAAGTCATCAGCAAGTTTACATCCCTGATTTTTCAACCCAAAACTTTGAAGCTCAGGATTCTTTCCTTTCTCCAGTCTCCAGAGTGACCCTTTGGTCTTCTCTTTGGTCTTTCTCCACAGAGAAGGAGCTGGAGGCAGGCTGTCCTTGACCTTGGCCGTAACCGAATCCCTTCACTGCCCCTTCAAACTTCCTCCTCGGACATCCCTTCCCTCCTCTGTGCTTTTCCCAGCCATGGTTCAGGGGAATAGTATGCACCACATTATATCTCCACTCTATTTATTTGGTGACCCAAGCTGAGCCTGCTTGTATCAGATGAGAAACAGAAGCTTTCTTGCCCTTTTTGTCGATAGTGCAATCACACCAGCTCCAACACTGGGATATAATTTATGGACTCTGAGCAGCAGGTCGGAGTTGAGCCAAACTTGAGCTTTCAGACTCTTTCTTTCAGGTTCTTTTATTTCATTCTTTACTTGGTCTTTTTTTTTTTTTTTTTTTTTTTTTTTTACTTATTATTTTAGTGCAAACTGGTTACTTTATGTGTGTGTCTTTGAGCTTGTGCCTCTTGGAAGGTGGAGATGGCATGGAAAGCCTGGGCTTTGGGCACCTCCACCCCAAGGCGTGGGGTAACGAGCACTTGGATGTCTAATTGCTGCCGTGCACTGCAGCCTGGGAGGTTTGCTCTCCCATCGCTGCCGTTTCCATGTGCAATGAGCCGGGAGGATGGTGAGGAAAAATAAAAAATACATATATATATATATATATATATATATATCGCTATATATATATATCTATATCTATGTGCGTGTGCAGCATGGTTATTTTCAAATATGAAATTGCACCTGCAAAAATAGAAGCCAGGAAAAGGACTGGCAAGCAGCTTGGATCTGGGAGGCGCCATGCGTGCGGAGCAGAGATGGAGACGGCGTCTCCGAGTTCCTTTCCCATGCTCGCGACGCCTGATGGTTTTAGCGGACACGGCTTTTCCTCCCGCTTGCATTTCAATTAATCATCTGCTTGTCAGCGCTCTTCTCCCCAGCTCCCCTCCCCGCCAAGTCCCGGGGAGCGGTGCGCACACATGCAAAGCGCCCCTGCACGCAGGCTGTGTGCTGACGGGCTTGGCCACTCATTAATCACTCCCTGGTGTCATGCGAGGCGGTCGCCCCCAGAAGGAAGTTTGGAAAAGGGACAGACAGCCATCTCCTTGGTCTCCACTTCATCAATGGGGTTGAGCTGAGCACAGGACCTGGCCCTGACACACTGCAGTCCCACGGTCTCCGTTCATCTCCGTGCTCTATGTCCTGCTCCAGGCAGAGAGCTTGTCAGATGTGTTCACACAGATTTTGCTTTCCAGTATTTGAAACAAGCACTGAGCAGGTCCATCCCCCTCAAAATTTTTGGGGGACTTCATCATATTTAATTTTTCTTGGCAGTGGAATGCTCACCTGTCCTTCCAGCTTAAGAAATGGCCTGAGAAAGCTCTAGTCCAGAATCCTGCCCCAGGCAGGGTGAATACTGAGTGTGGACCAGTTTACTTTGCCAATTTGGGTTTTGAAAACCTTGACGCTTAGGTCCTACAACCTGTCTGGGTTCATCTTCCATCAGGTGACTGTCATGAGACAGTCACTGTTCCTTATGGCAAGCCTGAACCTCTCCTGTTGCAGCTCTTGCAGTTCATGCCTGTTGTCTCTCATCTTCCCACCAAGGAGAAAACAGCCTGTCTCCATTACCTTAGTGATCTCTAAGTAGGTGTTGTCAGGTTGCTGTTCAATCCTTCCAAAACCGTCGCTTTTACAGGCTATGCAAGCCCTGTTTTCTCAACCTGTCCTCAGGCTGAGAAAACAGCCTTCATGCACTCGCTGAAGGTCAGCACTGCCAGTCTTATACCAGAGCCCCAAAACTGGGCACAGTGCTCCATATGTGGTTTAAGGACTTTTTTTTTTCCATTTAATTTTTTTCCATAGTGAATCTTACAGACCCTGCCTAGGCATACACTTGGCATCAAATTTCCCCTTTCCCATTGGGAAAGCTTGCCAAAATATATTAAAATTATTAAAGTCTGCGTGTGTGTGCATGCTAGTGTGCACACTTATTTAGGCATGATTCCTCTTTTGAACAT
The DNA here is from genome assembly GCF_015832195.1 of Motacilla alba alba. Taxonomy (NCBI): domain Eukaryota; kingdom Metazoa; phylum Chordata; class Aves; order Passeriformes; family Motacillidae; genus Motacilla; species Motacilla alba. Next base: position 8,660,062 of record NC_052046.1, read on the forward strand.
TCACTAGATTTTTTAAAATTAATACTTTTCACAAGTGTCTCTAAGAACCACAGTTTGAGCCCTGCACAAAGGTGCTGCTCTGCTCAGAGGCTCCTCTATAACCTCAGCAGGACCTGTGCCCTTTTCCTGAGCTGTCTTTGACTTTGCTTCCACAGACACTGTGGGATCAGATGGTTTCTTTTCCTATCCCCTCTCCTTGCCCAGGGTTTCTCCTAATTAGTGCTCTGAATTTTTTCTGCCAGGAAGAAGCTTTTTTTTGGGGCCAGTCAGAATTGCTCCAGCATGGCTGGTACACTCTGTGCTGGGAGGTGCTGTAGCTGTAGAGAGCAGATTGTTAGGAATGAGGGGTGCAGCCAGAGCTGGAGAAAGGGAGCACAAATGCTTCAGGAAAGGTTAAAGAAGGCTGGGGTCCAGGTAGGCTGCAGAGCATGAGGCAGAGGCAGGAGCCTACTGAAAGTGGGGGACTCAAGGGGAGCAAGGGGGCATTTGCTGGAATTGAGCATCCCAGCGAGAGGGTGAGAAGATGCTCAGTGTGATCTTGGCCCCTTCCAGAAGAGCTCATTGGCATCTTGCGGAAAAGCCAATGCTGCTGAGACAGAAGCTGAAGGTGATAGCGGGGAAGCCAGCAGCACTGAGGGGAGGTGAGGGACCAAGCAAGCCATGGCAGCCATCCTCTTGCCGGGTCAGGCTCTGCTCTGTGGCGACAGTGAGTATTTTCAGTCTTCCTGAGTTTTGCAGAAGGGATAGAAGCTAACGTATATGCCCAATGGCAAGTCCAGGATGAGCCAGCTCCACATCTCCGGAGTGGAGAGCTGGGATGTGAATTGAAACCTTTTGCTGTGCCAGGGAAGTAGAAGCCAGGCTCCTGCTCTCCATCCAGGCAGCATCAGAATGGGCTCAAGCAACCGGAAAGCAGCAAAACCAGGGGCAGAAATCTGTTTCCCCGCATTTGCTGCTCATCTGTGGCTCTCCCTGTGGTGAGCTCAGTGAGATGATGAGTACAAGCAGACCTGACCCTGGCTCAGTTTTTCCCTTGTTCTGCCATTGACAAATATTCAGGGATTGAAGTGAAATATTCTTCCAATAGAAAAAACAAAACAAAACAAAAAAAAAAAACAAAAACAAAAACAAAAAAAAACCAACCAAAAAAAAAACCAACAAGGGAAGGGAAGGAGCCCCTTTTTGCATACTTCACCGGAGAACCCTCGTCATCCTGTAGCAGGAGGCCAGCACACATGAATATTCCTGTGCAATATGTGCAAGTGATGAGCCCCATATGCAGGCCTTGGGAGAAATTAAATGTTTTCTACGGCATTTTCCAAAAAGCCTTTCTATCAAAGTGCTTGGTCAGGAGCCAAAAACGCCCCAGCTTTCGTGGCCCCAGCTGGTTGACACTTCTTTTATTATTTTATTTTTAAATGCTGATGAATATTTGCTAATTAAAAAACAAGCCCTCCCCTAAACTGAGTCTTGCCCCAGTGGATGGAGTGGAGCCAGAGATTGGGAGGGGGCTGGAGCCCACTGGGGACTCCATGGCTGCTCTTGGCTGATGGATTTCTCTTCCTTCGGTGCTGGAGCTTGCAGGAAGGGTCCTGAGACAAAAGGCACACGTGGTTCACATCTGCCCTGCTGCGCCTGGTGGAAAGCAGCCTGCCAGGCAGGGGTGGCACCCTGGTTCCTGCCTGCTGCCTGGCCCCCGAGAGAGGGGAGAAATGAGTGCCGGCTCCTGGCAGGAGATTTGAAGCACACCAACTTCCTGGTGGGGGAGATCACTGTGGTGCAGCCAGGCAAGGGGATTTCCAAGTAAAATTTGGCATTGCAAGGGCTGTCCTTCCTATGCTGCCCACAAAGGTGAGAAGGAGCAAAGCCATGGTGCAATTTTAGGGGAGGAGCAGATGGGGTGGTTGCTGAGGAGAGGCAGATGCATAGGATGAGACTTGATGCTGGTGCTTGTCTTGAGCACAGGATCAAAAGGTCCTGATAGTTTTAAGGCATGTGAATGTGGTGCAGATTTTTAGAGGGGCTGATCTAGCAGGGGCATAAAAGGGAGATCAGCACTGGTTCTGTGAACTGGAAGGAAAGGAGAGCCCAGAGAGTCCAGTGAGAGCCTGGCTGGTGGGGCAGGGTGATTGTGCAGGGAGTGTGGGGCCAAGCAGGAGAAGTATCAAGCACTCTTCTGCTTACACCTGGAGTCTGATAGCATGGCGACCTCCAGACTCACAGCCCCTAGAATTGCCCTAGGATAAACAAAGACCTGGATCTGTGCTCCTTGGCTGTGAGTCTTCATGGCAGATCAGAGAGGCCACTGCATTCATATTTAGTGTTTGGCTTTGAGGGCTTACCACTTTGAGTGGAAAACATGTCTTGCTGCAGGAATAGTGGCAACAGCTGCCCTCATCTCCAGCCTCCTTTGTGACAGCCACATGGCTTGAGATTGGGAGCTCGCTGGGCAAAGCTCGGGGGACAGAGAAAAACGCTTCTGGGATCTTCTAAGGTGGGACTTCTCCTAGCTGAGTTGTTTTTCTCCTATATGGCCAGGTTGCCTTCAGACTCCTTTCAATGTAGGTAGGTAGGTAGGTAGGAAGGTGATGGTATGTCCACCTTGAATGCTGTATCCATAAGGAAAAGGAAAAAAGAAAATAAAGAGGAGAACTGAGCAGTTTGACATCACTAAATCAGTTCTGGGGCTTGGTACCAGTGTATGCATCTTCCCTCCCTTTCAAGGCTGAAAGCAAATTGGATTTTAGTCCAACCTCTTTTTCATTGAGTATTCATTTAATTCTGCTGGCTTTGCATGGCAAAATCTTCTTTCAAGAGTACATCTTCTTGACTTTGTTTTTTGGAAAGAGGCTGAGATGCAAATAGAGTCTCACACCATACCTCACCTGCCAGCACCAGCACACAGCGATGCTGGGCTTGCCAGAGCCATGCTTGGTGAAAATCCTCATGTGTTTTGATTCCCCCATCGCCACCGAGCACACTAAACCATCCCAGCACGGGTCTTAGTGGACAATCACTCCATCCTCCTCTCTGCCCCGCGGGAGATGTTTCCCTGATGTCAGGCAGGGAATACCTCTAACAAACATGTTAATTTAAGAGCTGTTAAAGCCCAGGGGCAGCGGGGGGTCACAGTCGGCACAAACAGATGGTGTTTTGTCCTTGATAATTAAACTTTCCTGTAGTTTTGGGTGAGCTACTTTCTTGACTTTTATTTCAGCACAGCTGCCTTCAGCCAACTTCATTTCTCCCTCCTCATCCTCTGCTTGCCCTCATCAAACACTGGCTGTGAGGTCTGGGGCAGGATCCCAGGGAGATTGAGGGTCCCCAGGGGTTTTCAGAGGGGTCCTCAGCAGCCCCTTGATGTCACCCCACATGCTCTGCTGGCTCCAGGCTCTGGCAGTCGGAGCCCCTCAGAGAGGCAGCAATTGGAGGCCAGGAGAGGAATGCCAGCCTGGGGGTTTGAGGTGCCCCCAGCCCATTTCAGCAATGCTGCTTCTGCCTCTGCTTTTCCCCTTCCACCAGCTGCATCCAGCCAATGCTAAGTTGAGAGGGGGCAAGGGAGCAGGGGCCAGTGAGGTCCTGCTGCAAACTGAGGCAGCAGTGGTGCCAAGACAGCTGCTGTCATGTGGTGAGTCTTGGCCCATGAATAGGGCCATTTCAGGGTCAGAGCAAAAGGAGGTCATTTTCTACCCCCTGCTATCCCAGGAGGGTGTTTGCGAGCAGAAGAGGGCAGGCACATCACCCCAGTCCCGCTGCCAGCCTTAGGCTCACTTCTGGGGCAGACCCCTGTGCTTACTGAACAGGCTGCTGGCAGCAGAAAGCCTCCTTCCAGCATCACTGGAGCCAACATGGGCTGCTTTCACCGATGGGTGGGATTAGCTTCTCCCTGCAATGCTGCCTTTGTCACTTGTCATCAGGGCATTATGGAGAATCCACATGCCTCAGTTTTCCCCTTCAGTCACCCACTTCAAGAACTGGGTGCTGCTGTGATGTATGGACACAGATCCCAGAAGGCTGCACAGGAGATGCTGGGCACCTGTGGAACCACATGGAGTGAGAGTGGTTCTGGAACTGGATGGAATTGGGTGAAGCAATGACCTGCAAACCCCATCTGTCTGCAGGATGGGCAGAGCTCCCCTCCTGTCTTCTTTTCCCTGCCCAGGTTTTGAGCAGTGAGGAGAGAGACAGGGGGCAGCCCGTGTGCAGGTGGGGGACAAATGTCCTCACTGTCACATCTGTCTTGTCTGCCTGCAGTGGCCTGCGTCCCCACAGCAGCTTGTGGGCCAGTGACCCCATTAGAGGCAGTGGGGACACAGCACCTCCTGTGGAACATGGACAGGGAAGGACAGCAAGCAGGGACCAGTGGGGAGCACACAGTCCCCAGCATCCTGAGCCCCTGTCTGCCTCCAACAGCATTTGCTGCTCCCCCTGGGTCTTGGATGCTGCCTGGCTCCTGCCTACCCCATCCTCCTGCCAACTTGTATTGCAGGCATGGAGGAGAGATGAAGCAAAGAAACACAAGCCACAGTCACCATCCCTGGAGGTATTTAAAAGACATGTAAATATGGCACTTAGGAACAGGGTTTAGTGGTGGACTTGGCAGTGTTGGGTTTACAGTTGGACTTGATGAGGTTTTTGTTCAACCTAAATGATTGATTTTATGATTCCATGATCCTGAGGCGTCTCTGGGGAGGCAGCATCAGAGCCATTGGAGTGTCTTCCTCTGTGCCAACAGCTTAAAAAAAAAGAAAAAAGAAAAAAGAAAGCCCAAGCAAAAAGCCAAGCTAAAATTAAAATGCCCAAGAAGCTCTGTACAACAGGGTGTTTCATCAGTTACTCTCCCAGTACTGCTAAGCCAATATCTTTCTCCCTCCTTGGACAACACATCTGCCAAGATCTCTCCCAGTGCTCCTCAGTCCAATCTGCTCATGTCCCTGAGCCCCTGCAACACAACTTCAGCCTCTCATCCTCCTCCAGCCCTCTCTCAGCATGTTGGCAAAAAGCAAACCTGCCCTGCTGTTTGAGCAGCAATTCTGTGGCCTCAGTCCTTGGATACCTGTGTTGATTCAGGAATGAGCTGTAGCTGTCCCTGGCTTGGGGACATCACCCAAGGAGGTTTACTGCGGCCAAGCAAGCATGGTCCTGCCAGTGCTGGAGGAAGGGGTCCTGCAGGGTGCCAGCAGCCTGTTTGGGGTTGCAGCTGGCAGTTTTGCCCTGCTTGCCCCTGTGTTTCCACAGCAGTGCTGTGCTCTTCACCTCACATAACCTCAGTGCCAGCGAGCTCAAAGACAGTGCCCACACTGTGTCCAGCCCCTTGCCTGGGTGCTGCAGAGAACAGCCCTCCAGAGGAGCAATACTGGGCTAGCAAGATATGCTGTCTTTGTGTTTCTAGCAAAACAGGGTTTCTGTGGAAGCTGTGTCTACAGGTGCTATTGAGAGGGATGCTGAAGCTGCTGTGACCAAACATGCCCCAAAATCTCTCCTAGCAGTGACCACAGGAAACAGCATGCTCCTCTATGCCATGTCTGATGTGTCATGGGCATCCAGCTGATAGGAGAAGTCTGTCTGGACAAGCCCTGTCTGTCCTCCCTTTCCTCTTTGTTTTTCTCAGGATGGCACATGACTATGCCACTATCCAGATTTTAATACTAGGCTGCTTTTCTCTGCCCTGGAGCTTTGGATCTGAAGGGACGTTAGGTATTTCATAAAGCAGCCTCACTGCAGAGTCTCCTCAAGGCAGAAAACAGGGTTGTGAGCAAAATCCTTGGGGGACTGAAGGGTGATGCAGCCCTGCAGACAAAAATAAGAAATGTTGCCAGCGTTTGCCTGGAAAGCACAAACCGAACCTGGAATGAGACAGCAGGACCTTCCTAAAGTATTTGGGGTGGTTTGCTCAGTGTATAGGAGTTTGGTTTTGATTTTGTGGCGATGTTTTGGTTTTGTTCCGCATCATTAATTCACTGCTTTTGTGGGTGGAGGCTGGGACTCGAAGTGCCGAAAGTCAGTGTGAGACACCAAGAGCTCCATCCCATAGTACCACAGCCTGGAGAATCAGAATGAGTTGGAGCTGCTCTCAAATATGCCCATCTTAGGCGATTTCTCCAGCTTCCAGAGAGGAGCACTGGGAAGCACCTGAACCACCAGCATCTCCCATCTCCAGTCTCTCTCCCCTCTCTGTCTGATCCCTTCTGTCTGTCTCTGGCATGGCACCATCTGTGGAAAAACACTGCTCAGGACCTCGTTTGAATGGAGGCTCCAGATAAAAAGCGCTGGTTCTGGCAGTTCTTTAATAGAAGCAAAGATCCTATTGATTCCTGCAATCTCTCTCTGCAGGGAGCCAGGAAAATGCTCAGAGCAGAGGATAGCTTAGTAAAAAGAGAGGGAAAATTTCATTTTCCATTGTTGGTCCGAGCTTTCCTGTATCTCAAAGGCTGCCTGGGTGGGGCTGTGGTCTGTGGTGGGGTGGGGCTTGGGTATGGCAGCTCGGCTGAGCTTCCTGCCCAGGTGGCACTGGTGTCTCTGAGGAATAGCCCTGGGACAGTGTTGCTCCCCTGCCATGGGGATTCAAGCCCCTGCTGCCCTGCTGTGCTTCCTCACAGTGCCGGTGTTGAAGATGTGTGATGCTTATTAGTATGCTGTTGCTTGTGCTGGCTTTTATCACTGCTGGAGCAGACAGCTGGCCTTGGACTGCTGCCCTCCACTTGAGGAAAAACTGGTAGGCATGGTGGGAGTTTGAGGACAGGTATGGGCTGTGAGAAACATGCCTCTTGAAGGCTCCAAGCGGGAACAGGGAATGGGCACCAGCAGGCAGCTGCCTGTGCAGCAGCACTGCCCCACAATGGATGTGGCACCAGGGGCAGGGTCACTGGAGAGGTTCCCATTGATTGTACCTGTCCCATGCTCTCTGACATGGTGCTCCTGCCTGTCCTTGGGCCATGGAGGGATCGTAGCACCCCAGTGTGTCCCAGGGGTGGACTGCACTGTCCTGATGCTTTTGGGCACCAATTTGAAGAGCTGCAAGATGTGAGGTGAGAGCCCTACCCTGCTCCTGGAGCAGGAGTCCCCCAGCCCCTGGAGCTGCAGGGTGACAGCCTCACTCCTGGGACTCTCAGGACTCTGCTGGTCTCTCTACAGCTCCCTGCCCCAGTGGCAGCATGTCACCGTCATCCACAGAAGCAAGAAATTGCCTGTCCTGGGAGCCAGCCTGCCAGTCTGGGGGATTCTCAAACAACCTGTGCCTTTTAATGGGTTATTCCTCCCCAGATCATCCCAGCTACCCCTGGAGCTCCTAAGCTCTGCATTACCCTCTGAAAAGTTGCTCTGATTTAATCTGGGCTGATACTCCCTCCCAAAGACCTGCTTTCTTTAGCCCCATGGATATGGGGAGCATCCTTGGTCTTTGCTTTTCACGCCAACACACCTTGCCAGTGGCATCCAGGGAAGATGGAGCAACCTTCAGCAGGGATGTTGGAACCAAGAGTTCCGCAAGTCCACAGCTGCCTTCAGGGGCACACCTTCACCCAAAGCAGCTGGGAAGTTTTGTGAGGACCATGCTTCCACCATTTGCCCATCTCTTAGACCAGGAGGGCAGGAGGGTCGGTGCTGCCACCCAAGGGTCCAGCCGTGCTGACTGGGATGGCACAGTGATGAAGGAGCTCTGCTGTGGGGTGCTCCTTCCTCCAGGGTATCCTCCTCCTTGGGGTGTTTGTTTCATTACCAGAAAGGGAGGAGGTGGAGGGAGGAAAGTCACAGTCCATGAGAGCCAAGAGTGAATTTATTTCAGCTGGCCCGTCATCCCTGTGGCACTCATGGTCCAATGGGGCAGTGCTAATTGCTCTATTGACAGTGGGGGTTTAAATTAGATTTAAGAAAGCTTTTCAAGCAGTGGGGATTCTGTCTCTGCAGATAAGGCTTTCTGATAGCACATATGAAGGTGATAAAGTCCCTCTTTTCTCTCTTCCTCTTAGGCAGCAAAGAGGAGTTTAGTGCTGACAGGGCACTGTAAGGCCAGAAGGCTTTAGGGCTGTTAGCTGTCTGATATTAAGTGACAACTATTTTTTCCTCTCCTTCCCTCGCCTTGCTGCAAGGGGTGATCTGAAAGGAGGAGACAGCACTCAGTGCTGTCGGGTGCCCAAGCAGTGCTGCCCACACGTGGTGCAACCCCTGGGAATTGGAGGTGGGAGGGTGTCCTGCCCACTTCAGTGCTTCACTGCTCATAGCAGCACCCTGGGGAGGGATGGCATACCTCAGGAGGCACCCTGGATGTCCGGGGCTGGGAGAGGCTCTGTGAGCATCTCTGGTTTAGGCTGAGGAGTCAAGAGTGGATTTGGTAAGGGTGTTGTTTCTCCTTCAGTAATGCTGGGGCCCAGGAGGTGCCTGCTGTGAGTGCAGGGGCACTGTGCTGCCTACAGCTGGCATCTGCATTACAGTGCCACACCTCAGGAAGAGGCAGACTGTGACCTGGCCTGCAGGACAGGTGGGCTGCAGTGCCTGCAGTCAGCATCTGCACTCCAGGTGTTGGGTACCACCTTACAGCCAGCCCCTGTGGTGCAGGTGTGTGGTACCACCTACACTCGGCAGCTGCTGTACAGGTGGTACCTGAGCACATGCTGCTGCTGTCTGCAGTACAGGTGAACTGCAGCAGCTGCAGCCCGTGTCTGCAGCACAGGTGTCCATCCCCAGCCCAGGTCTGCAGCACAGGTGTCCACCCACAGCCCGTGCCTGCCGCAGAGGTTCTAGCACAGCATCGACAGTCACTCTGGGCAGTGCAGTCACAGCGTAGCACCTGCCTGCAGGACAGGCACTGCAAAGCTCTTTTGGAAGGCTCAGGGCAAAGCTGGAGGGGAAGGAAGCGACTAAACAGAGTTTGCTTTCCCCCTATTCACCACTTCAGAGCCAGACCTCGTAACAACACCTGGTGGTGAATTGCCTGATGGAAGACTTTGTCACGGAAACAGTACATTTTGAAACTACCACTTTTCTTCTGAGGTAGCCACATACTTCTAGAATGAAGGTTTTATTTATTTATCATTGCTGAGAGCAGCCTGTATCAGGTGAGAGATGTGGTAGGAGACTGGGTGCAGCCCACATCCCTCACCAGCCCTGCCCTGGAGCTGCTGTTTCCGGGTGCTAGTTGGTACTCCATCACTAAAGCTTTGGAGATTAAACTAAGGGAGACCTGGAAGGGACCCATCCCTTTGCCTACTCAAAAGAGGATACTGGACCCATCCCTTTGCCTGCTCAAAAGAGGACATTGGGACTGTTAACCAGTGTCCTACTTTTTGCTTGGGTATGCTGGGATCCCTTGCCTGGAATCCTTTTCACTCCTGCTGTGCCCTCCTGGGACTGTCCTCATCCCATCACACCACAACAGCTAATATTAGATCGCTGTACCCCTTCAGTCCCGATCCAGCTCAGGGAACACATGCCTGGAAACCTTTGGTTTAGACTGAGAGCTGCTGGAGGGGACCTTATTCATGTCTGTGTTAAGTTGCCTTCTGCTAAGAGTGACAATTACTGATGTCCTCACTATCCTTGGTATAGAGGACAAGGCAGGGGAAGATGAACCCTTTGCTCTCTCCCCAAACAGGAAGCTGGGGACAGGGAGGATGGCTCCAGAGCTGCTGGTCCACCACTTCATATGTTCCCTCTCCCCCTTTCTTCCTCCCCAGGCTCCTCTTTCCTCTCTACCTCCAAGAAATTATTCATTACTGGGGAAAATTTACCTTTTGCACAGAAGACTGAGTTTCACACTGCGGGCTTTGCTGTGTAATAAATGTGGTTCCCCTCCATCACCTGTAAACTGCTCCCTGCTGGCACGGGGACATAGCTCAGGACTCTGCACACCTGGTGAGCTGCTGCTCACTGGCCTGTGCACCCAAATGTCAGGGTGCTGGCTTTTACTAGAGAAACAGATAAGCAAGCAAATGCATCAACGGAAATTTGCATTGGAAACATCTGCAGAAATGGCGAAGGCCTTGTTATGTGCTTGGGGGAAAAAAAATCAACATGGCTTTGGGCAAAACAGTCAAACAAAGCAAATACTGCATGGAAAATTGCAATTCAAGTGAGAAGAAGTTGGTTTTCTGGCTAGATTTTTGTCCTAAAACAGCTCTGCTCCTGCCTAGTCACAGGGCTCATCTCTAAGAAGAAATGAGGTTTTCCAGGGTGAAAGCAGCCGAGTGGTGAATTCTCTGTGCTACCACTGTAAGCCTCTGCCTGTGTCCTGGCCATGCCACAGAATCCTCAGGGATCTTATCTGGGTCCCTGTGCTCCCTCTTACTCCACCTGTATCCCTTGAGACTATCAGTGCTTTGGGACAGGAAGCATTCCCTGCTATATTACTCTGTCTGTTTCTATGCTGTCCTAGGCACATGAGCAGGAGCAGCAGCAATTATTTTAAGAGCTGATGAGATGAGGGAGGAGCAGCAGGGGGTGGGCAGCAGGTGGCTTTGTTCTCTGGCAGGACTGGGAGGTAGAGCATGATGCTGGTGATGATATTTGCACTGAGCCAAGCTGAAGGCTACATCAAGGACATCTCACACTTTCCAAAGTGCAGGCTGGTTCCAGGGGGGTCCTGCCCCACCTCCTGTCATTGCCATTGTCCCCAGAAATGGGGTGGCTGCACTAGAGATATCTGGACTGTGGTGAAGGGAGGCTATGGCCCCTGGTTCCTTGCCTGCTTCAAGTCCTGGTGCCGCCCATCAACTCCCAGGACTGTAGACAGGGAAGATTCAGTGGAAAGTAAATTTCAGTGTAAATAGGGAGGGTTGGCTCCTGGCTTGCAGGTGGTTTCCCAGCTTCTCAGGGTCCCACATGCCAGCCGTGCTCCAAGATGTGGCATTGCCACCTGCCTCAGGTTCCAGCTGTCACCCACTCCCTGAGGTGCCACCTGTGATGGCAGCTGGAGCAGAGGTAGGGTGGCAGTCAGGGAGTCATGCTGCGGGCACAGAGGGGACACATGGAAAAGGCAGTGGAAAGCAGGCATGAGAGAAGCAGGGGGAAGAAGAGCGAGTGATAAGGAGATTGTAATTAGCACTTAGCGCTCCTCGCCCAGAGCTTTCCAAGGAAGGTCACCTTCATTATCTCTGTTTTACAGACAGGGAAACTGAGGCAGGGGGAAGGCTAGAGTGATTTGCTCAAGGTGACCTGTGAGGGCTGGCAGCGGGGTCTGGGCCTTGCCTGTCCATGCTCTGCAGCACCAGTACACTGGGAATGGCTCTTGCTGCCAGCCCTTGGAGCCCAAACGCAGCACTGAAAGATTAGTATTAAAGGATATGGATCCCTTCTCTGCCCATCTCCAGGCTCATCCTCTCCAGACCCACTGTCTCCCCCAGCATCCCTGCCCCTAGGAGACATTTGAGATCAGGCTGATCCAGCTGCACCCCAAAATCTGTTTGTGCAGTCCCACCCAGCTGCTCTTGCCTTCCCCTCCAGCCCTGCAAAGGCTCGCTGTGAACCCAAGGCCATCTGGGCTCCTGCAACAGTCATGTTGGGTAATGGAATATGTTTTGCTGGATTTTTTTTCTCTCGCCAATGGAGCTCCCCCTTTATTTAGGTTTAAATGGATGCCATCTGGCTAATGAGCCCATACTCATGTTCTAGATTAAAAGGCAATCCTGTGCACGTTACCGATACGGCACTGGAGATTAGAGAGGCTTAAATGGTTTTCAAGGTGCAATTTGCTTTTCATGCATGGTGCAATTTACTTCCTGGTGGGTGGGCCGGCTTCCCCGTTGCTGTCCCCAGCAGCTCCCTCCTGGCTCTAGTCTCCTCTACCAGCCCTGGCAGCAAGAAAATGAGAGCTTGGGCATCTCCAGCCTGTCAGGGCTGAGCAGGGTATCCTTGTAGTTATTGCTGCCATTTGTCCACTCCTGGAGGGGCTTTTTTGGTGCAGGCAGGATGTCTTCATCACCTGCTTTCTTATCTGTCACCCCCTCCACACCTCCCTGCACCACACATCCCCTGGGACAAGGCACAGGTCTCCAGGACAGAGTAGCCTCTGCCCCTCTCCCAGCCCAGAGAAGTGGGGGACAACTCTGGCCCATCAAGATACTGATGGCAGGTGGCTGAGGCTGAGGTCTCTGCTGAGATCAACATCTTGCACATCCTGCAGCATCAACTGCTGCTGTTAACTACCTGGGTGTGCTCCCATCTCCTCAAAACCCCTCTGCAACCCATTTGCAGGTGGGGATGGCTTCTGGGATGATGCTGCATCTGCCAAGGAGACCCCCACCAGGGGTTGGCTTTCATAAGGAAAATGTTGAAAATGAGATGGGGAAGATAGAGCTTTTGTGCAAGGCATGTCATCACCTCAAGGCACCTCCCATGGAAAGTGCCACAGGCTACTGAGTGATGAAGCGTGCCCCAGCAAAATGCCTCATTTTGCAGTGAACTTCCCCTTGGCTTTGATGCAGCTGGTTTTACAGTCATCTCCTTGCAGTCCCATCACTGGGGGCTCTCAGCTCTGGGGGCAAACCCTGACTGCTCCTGCCTGTGTTTGCTTCCACAGATGGCTAACCCTGTCCCGTCAGCCTGCTGCGTGGTGCTCGCCGCAGTGGTGGTGGTGTATGCCCAGAGGCACAGCCAGCAGGGTGAGTCCTTCACAACTCCCAGGCCCTGGGGGTCCTGAAAAATGGGAATGCTGCTCCTTCAGCCCCTCTCTCCTGGGGGAATCTGGGTGCACCCTCCAGGTGTGCCTGATTTTATTTCTGTGCATGTTATCACTTCTCTCCATGACAAATGTCCCCTCCAGCCCACCACTGTAGGGTTTGGGCATCCTTCATCTCCCTCTGCTGATGCCCCTCGCCCTGCCCACAGCTCTCTGTGTTCCTACTGCTTTGGACCCCTTTGCTCTTTTGTGGATGCAGCCTGCCCATGAAGGGGTGAGGAGTTGGGAGGAAGCATCAGCCTGACAGCTCCGAACTCTGATCACCCCTGACAGCTCCATGATGCCTGGACCCATGACAGTGATGAATGATGCTTCATCCTGCTCTCACTTCCTTGGGGTGTCTTAGTCCCCACTGCCACCACACATCTGTGCCTACCACTAGCTCACATCTCTCCAGGTTGGCAGAGGATTCAGGGCTTATTTTAGTGGTAGCTTTAGAGGGATTACACTTTAGAGTCACTGGTGGCATTGGGAGCTGGAGGAGCCCCACATGATGCTGGGTCTAGGCAGGAGCAGGAAGATTATGAGGGATGGTTGGGTCCTGGTGTGGATTCCAGCTCTGAAAAATAGGAAAAAAAGGGGAACCTCCAGAATTCCCTGCTTTTCCTGGCAGCCTGTCTGTAGTAGCTTTTAGAAGATCTTAGAGGGGAATTTTGCTCATTAACTCCAGTAAAGACATCTATGCATCCTTGGGCTCTGTGAAATTGAGGAATCCAGCCACAGTGCCCACTGAGCTGCCTTAAATCCAGCTGGGTGGGTTTACATTGCCACAAGCTTCCAGGTTGGACACAAAGCAGCCAGGGTTTGGCAGCACATCCTCATTGCACTGGGACAGCCACCCTCTGGACACAGAAGGATCTTGCTGGCTGGTGTTACAGGAAGGTCCCCAATCCCTTCCCTGGGTGCCTGCTCAAAGCATTTGGGTGCTGAGCTGTATGTGGTGGTGGTGTGATGCTTCCTGCAGAGACGCAAAGCTGCTCGCTCCTGCTGTGCTTGCAGGATCATTATCTGGGGAGCTTTAAAGGACCTGGCAATAGGACAGCCAGAGCTTTGGATGCTTTGAACTGTAACCCAGACCTGCTGCACCGGGAGGTGCACAAAACACAGAAGTGCCAGGTACTTCAGGGTTGCACACACTTGAATTGTGTTGTCTAGAGAAGAACAAATGCTGCTGCTCACCAGTGAGCAGGACCACACATTTTGCCACTGACAGCTGGTGCAGAGCTGCAGTGACTGTCACCTTCTGCTCTGTGATACAGCAGAATTCAGGGATTTGCAGCATAGCCTCCCATGTCCTCATGTCCCTCCTGTTTCCCTTGCCTGCCTGTGTCTGGGAGGGAGGTTTCTGGGGCACCAGCTCAAAACTGAAGCTGCTGAGGCCTGTGTGCATCAACAACTGCCTGAATGGAGTGTGAGAAGTGTGGCAGGGCACTTCCCACCTGTAGCAGCTTCACTTGGGGACAAAAAAAGAGTATAACGTCAGAAAATTACATATGACATAAGAGGACACCTTCAGGACTGTCCTCAATCTGTCCCCCAGAGGCACTGCATGTCCTTCCTGGGCAACTCTCTGAAATGCTGAGGTATGCTCTGGGCAGGAGTTTTGGAGCAGCAGATCTCCCTCCCACCCCACTGTGCCCGGCTCGGAGAGGCTGCACACAGGCAGGTCAACAGCAGAGACCCAAAGCTTGTGCCCTGTGCCCCCCAGCCAGAGCTCACCCCCTGCCCTGCTGCAGCCTCTCCTCACCAGCCAAGCCCAGAGCTCATCCCCCAGCAGCTGGGCACTCGGGCTGGAACTGCACAGCAGGAATGGGGTGGGAGAATGGATTAATCCCACTGGTGGCAGGGACCCGGTGGAGTGGTGGGGAGATGCTGGCATAGAGTCCATTTATCATGCACTTGAGGCACGTTCGACTTTAATAGCTCATGAAGCACTCTAAGAGATGCATTAGCACTGAATACTTGAGTGAGGAGGATGTGACAAGCTGTTAAGAGAGCATGAGCACGGGCGGAGGGAGCCTGGCCACCCTCTCGTGGCTCTCATATGCACCACGGTGATTACTGGAGCGTCCTGCAAAGTGCCACATGAATTAATAAAAGCAGCATCAGGCTTGGTGAAGGTGAGGCTGTTCATATGTTAACCCCTCTGCTGCTCACCTTTAGTCCTTCTCCTTGGAGCTGGCAGAGTATCTGTCTGGGATGCAGAAGCCTGGGATGATCCCCAGTGTTGGGGGAAGGGAGTGAAGGGGCTCAGAGGTCAGTGGATTTGGGGTTTCTGTGACCTTTGGGGTGACAGAGCTCCCTTGCTTTGCATTCCTGGCAGGCTGCTCAGGTTTCACGTGCATCACAGAGACATCCAGCAGGGCAGCTCCAGGGGAGTGATCGGAGGCTGGCATGATGTTCTGGCTTTAGCAGTGGGTTTGGGGTGTCCTGCTGCAGGGAGAGGCAGAGGGGCAATGGAAGAGGGTGTGCAGGACTGTCATCCCAGTGCATAAATAAGCAGCTTTGGATGGGGCTGCCAGATTGGGCCAACCTGCCTGCAGAGATGGGCATTTTCCGGGACAGCCACAGGGCTGTCCCCATCTGCGCAGATCCATCTGGCATGAAGGGATGGACAGGAGCTGCAGGAGGAGTGGGAGAGCACACAGCAGGCAGAACAGGCTGAAGACCTGGGAGAGAAGGGGAGAGCCTTGTGCCTTGTGTGATAAAGAATCACAGGATGGTTTAGGTTGGAAGGGACCTTAAAGATCATCAAGCTCTAATCCTGCAGCCATGGACAGCAACACCTTCACTAGACCAGTTTGCATAAAGCCCCATCCAGTCTGGCCGTGAACACTTCCAGGGGTGGGACATCCACAGCTTCTATGGGCAGTCTTCACCGGTGCCTCACCATCTTCACAGTGAAGGATTTCTTCCTGATGTCTAATCTAAACTTACTCTCTTTCAGTTTAAAGCCATATCCCTTGTCCTGTCACTGCATGTCCTTGTGAGAAGTCCCTCCTCGGGTCTCTTGTAGCCCCTGTATGTACTGGACAGTCATCCCAGAGCCTTCTCTTCTCCAGGCTAAAAAATACCAAGTATTTCAGCCTTTCCTCATAGAAGAGGTATTCTAGCCCCCTAATCAACTTCCCATTATTTTGGATAGCTCAGTTTTCCTTCCTGTGTTTTGTTCTCCAGGCAGTGGTTGCTGCCAATTTATTTCAGAATGAAGGAAGGTGATGGGGAAAGCTGAGCAGAGCATCGATGCAATTGCTGTCTGCTGTGACACTCACACCTTTGGTTGTCCAAGGCCTCCACTCTGTGACAGTAGAGCTGGTGAGGGTCCCTGCAGTGGAGAGATCTCCTCCCTAGCAGGGTCTGGGTTCCTTCAAAGGTCTGGGAGAGGTCACAGCACAAGCTTTGGGGTTTAACCCAAGCTCTTATGTGGGAACTGTGTAAGTGCTGGAGATGCTTAACCACATGTCAGGCTACAAAATGTACATGCATGGGTGATTTCAGCTTTTTGTACTGAATGCTGTGGCTGCCTGTTGCTGGACTTACCTGTTCTTATTAAACCCAATGCCTAAGGCAGTCCTGCAAAGAGGGAACTCTGCTGTGACCAAGGTGTCTTCCTCATCCATCAGCTCTGCCAGAGTTATGTCCACATCTGTCCCAGATTGAGATTTCTTTGCTTTTAAAAGAGGAGTAATTCTGCTTTATTGATCCTCACCTTGCTGAATTAACTCATGTTTAAACAATAATTATGTTTTCACCCAGGAGAGGAGACAAAGAGATAAAAGGCTCTGGAAATGAATGCGCTTCAGATGCCACATGCTGGGGTTAATTTATTGATGGGTGAAGAAGCTCCCATCTCCTCTCTTCCTCACCAGCAACAAGCAATTAGCCCCCATCATTCCTCAGCCGAGGAAAAGAGAGATTTTGTTTCATTACTCTCCCTTTTTTCTTGCTCTCTTAAGCCCTGACTAATCTTTTGCAGTCGGTTCTGCTGCAAAGCCTCCCGGGGGCTCCAGTTTGCACATACCTTGTTAGAAATGCTGCTGCAATGACAAAGCCTGGACCAGTGAATAGCCTTCAAAATGCACAGCAAAGCCAGGCAAACTGGCTTTTCAAAGAGAAACCAGCTGCAGATAGGAAAACCTCTTTCCCCTTCTAGAATTGCCCAGCCTTGTCTGTGTTGCATTTTTTGGCTGACAGGGGTGTGACCAGCTCTTTGTGGACTCCGCTTCCTCCACGTAAGTCAGCCCATGCCAGGGAGTGCCATCTGCCTGGCATGCTGAAAATACACACTTTGAATTTAGTGGATCTGGATTTGCTGTGTAGGAGATGGTTTGTACATTCACACCGGGCTGTGTGTTTTGTTTGTAGACATCTGTGTAGGTTTTGGTTGTTGTGCAAATGCAGTTGAGCTGAGGTGACTGGATTCAAGAGGTGTGATTGGGTGGTCTTGTCCATCCAGCCTGAGATGGCTCTGCAGGAGTGCTATCTACAAATATACATTCATAAGTATATTTGAAGTATCTCCTCTCCTCTCCTCTCCTCTCCTCTCCTCTCCTCTCCTCTCCTCTCCTCTCCTCTCCTCTCCTCTCCTCTCCTCTCCTCTCCTCTCCTGTCAGCACTATGACAGTGTCCTTCAGTCATGCATTAAGCAACGTGACAAACATCTGTCATGTGTTGTTTGTTTTTGCACCCATTCCCCAGGGTGAGTTGCGTGTGCAACAGAGTGATCTGGAATTTTTGTAATTGCCAGGGCACAGGCAGTTGCTGGGGAAGGCGAGGTCAAAGGGACTGACAGTGTGTGCAGAGTGGCTGGCTGGGAGGCTGGAATCGGTGCCTTCCTCAAGGTCCAGGTTGGGGCCAGTTCAGGAAAAAGCTCTGTCTTCTCATTGTGTAGCACCTTCCTACCTCCTGTGACACCTCCTTCTGCCTCTGGCCAAGTTTTGCTCTCAGCACTGGCACTTTATCTCCAAGTGGCTCCTGATAAGGCCTTATCAGTGTTGTCCTCCCCAGGACACCGTCCTACATTCTGCGAGTCTGACCTACATTCCTCCACTGGAGATGAATGGACTTGTGTTTGGCTGCATAAAACACATGCTCATGCCGAGGGAAGGCTCATATATTAACTTCTCTGGACTCTGTGTGTGATGGACTCATCGTTTCCATTATATACATCAGCCCTTGTGTCACTGGCAAACTTTGCCAGCAACAGTTTTATGTTGCCTTCAAGATAATTGATAAGACAAGTGATTAGCAATTGGCCAAGAACATATCCCTGCGGGACCACACTGGGAACACCCTCCTGCAATGATGATTCCCCATTAACAATTAATTCCCCATTAGCAATTACATTTTTTAATCCTTCCTGTTATAACTCTGGATGCTCTCATTATCCAGCTGGCTGAAAATACCAGCCTCGCTCCAAACTGCAGCCCCATTCAGCAGAGCCTGCTTCAATCATTCTGAAGGCTGCCGTTCAAGGGCAGGCATCTGCTCTTTGCTTCCTCTTGCTCATTGCTGCTCACAGCTAAGCTAGCCCAGGCTCATGACCATCCACTGGAAACCAGCATTTTCCTACTGGGATTACTGCATCTGCTGGGGGACAATCTGCTGGCCCATCCCGTTCTGGCCAGAGGTGCAACCTGGCTGTAATTCAGGTTGCCCTCTGATGCCTTTCCAAGGAAGGTCCATCATCTCCACCCTTGAGCATTCACTACTGTGATGGTTTTCACACTGCCTCCCCATCTTCCCTGCCAACCCACAGCTGCAGGGGAGCAGAAGAGACAGCAACCCCACCTGCAGGGACACCCCCGCTGCAGCCTATGGGGCTCTGCTGCACACTCTTAGGGTGCTTAAGAGCCCATCAAGTTCTGGAGTCCCCTCTGTTGCTCTGATCTTCCCTGGTGAAGGTGAGCCTGTCTAAGAAGATGATCCCCAGACCCAAAACAGGCACAAACATCTGTATCCTCCCCTTTCCATTTCTACCCCTCTCTCTGTTCATGAGCACCTGGCTTTATTTTTCTTTTTTTCCAGCACAAGATGCATCTCCCGAAAGGTTCTCTGCCTGCAAAATAAAAGAAAACAGAAAAAATAGCCCAAGGTCCTGGAACAACTTTTTCTATTACTGGACATCCCCCTGAGCTCAAGTAGATTTCCTGCCCAGACACAGAGTGAATTACGGCCAAGCTCTAGGCAGCTGACCTTGTGGTCAGCCAGAGCCCAGGCTTGCTAATAAATGTGGTCAGCCCCTACCACAAACAGCCTATTTTTAGTGCCTGTGCTTTCTTGCCCACTGCCTCATCACTCCACAGGTTCCAGAGCTGAGCATCCCACAGGGGTCCAGCCAGCAATGCAGGATAGCCCTGTCGGGAGCACATCCCAGGCTTGCTCCTCCCTCCTTGGAGCTGGGAAATCAAGAGGGTTCATTTCCACACACTGTCTGTTAATTTTGCGCGGCAGAAAGTCGCTGGCGCACGGCACAGCGTGGCCTGTCCTGCTGGGACACACTGCTCGTGCCTGGAGCATGGCTCGTGCCTGTCAGACCAGGATTGGAGAGCTCGCAGCTCTCACCTGTGAGTGAAAAATAGCCACAGGTCAGCAATAAGATTGATATCCCGTTGTGCTAAGTGCTGTGGGATGCAGGAGGTGAGATGTTTTTGAAGCGCAAGTGGGGAGAGAAGGGAGGGACAGGAATAGAGGGACTGGCAGTTAGGTGAGAGGAAACACAGCTTGATGGCTCAGGGCTTTGAATTCTTACTTTTTGCAAGTCACCACAGTTTGTGGACATTGCAGAGAAGCTGCCTGCTTTCCATGTACAGTTCTGCCTGGAGTCAATGGAACTGAATTTGCCACTCTCTGGAAATGGAAGTAGTTGTTTGAAATGGAGCTGATGAAGTTCTGGAGTAAAGTGGAGATCTGTCCCACGTGAGCCATCCAAGAGCTTGGAAAGAAACCTAGCTGGCAATATCTGAGATGCTAGCAAAAAAATGGGAACCCTTCCCAAAAATAGGTCCTGTGTATTGAAGCAGATCACAAATCTGTAAAAGAATCAAAGACAGAAAATAAAAAAAGAAAACACAGCTTTAGAGGGTGGATCTATCAGGCTTTATACCAGCCTGTGATCCCACAAAACCTGTGAAAATAGTTCATGTCTGTGGTGAGAAGAAGAAACTGCCAGGAGGATCACAGTCTGCCAGGACTCATTAGTTCTGCCAATGTTAAGGAAAAACATGTCTCAGTAGTCTCTTAGGCTTCATTACACATCAACAGGCAGCGGAAGAAGAGGAATGGGATTTGTAGTCCCCCCAGACATCTAGAAAAGCTTCAAGTGGAGGATTACTGCTAACACAGGGCAATGCTGCCACAACCCCTGGGGTGGGAGCAGGACCTGCCAGGCTGTAGCTGTGCAGAGGGGGCAGAACTAAATTTGTGGATCACCTACACAAGCCATAGAGTCTTTGCCAATAAATCCTTGTTGAAACCCAGTGCTGAGCAAGGCCTGCTTGTTGGGGAGAAGCTGTGAGGAAAGGTTTGGATTTCCTTCTTGGCATGGCATCGTCCTGCTGTATGGAGCAGGAGCATGGCTTCCTCTGCTGACACATAGTGGTAAATGGACACGTTGCCACAGCAGCTGGGAGCCCCCAGAGGCTGACAGAAGCCAAAATATCATTTGCACAGATTTTCAGCCCTTAGCAAACTGAGATTTAGCCCAGCATAGAGGGAATAGCCATGGACCTTGTTCTTCATGTCAGCACTGACTGCTGAAGAAGATCTGTGTCCTGTCCTAGCACTGAGCTCCTTTTGGTGGGGGAGGAAGCAGTCCTCATCCTTCCCTTACATTCTCAAAGGCTTGCAGAAATGGAAGATTGCATAAAACTGTGACAGGTGGACTGGAAACCTTCAGGGATTTGGCTTCAACTAGCCTCCGAAAGCTTGGGAAGGTCTCATCTCAGAAGTCACATGTGGTCATCCCGGTGAACCAGATATCTCATATTTCCAGAGCAGCCTGCTCCCACCAGCCGACATATCCAACAGAACTTGGACTGAATGTAACACTATTATTTATCCCATTTGAAGAGTTTCCAGTGTCTGAAGTCCTGGATGCTCTGAGACTGCAAAGCCGATTTCCAGCCAGGCTCAAAGAGCAAAATGTGGCAGCCCTGTGGGCAGCTCTGGGCACCACTTGTAGGAGCCCACAACCTCAGCAGTGGGTGCTAGCGATCCTCCCCAGCACATGTCACAGTAGCTGTGTGTGGCAGAACCCAGGACCAAAAAGTCAGGAAAGGCTGAGACATTTGGGTCCTGCACATCCACCTCTAGTGTTGGGCATGGAATCACTTGCTGCTATCTTCAGCCCACCTGTGACACATCTGGGAACAAGCAAAGCCCTGGATAATGGGAATGCAGGCACAGCAAGATATTGAGTACAAACATCATCATGTCTACTTCCTCAGGATATTCTGGAGTGGGAACAGAGCAAAGATAACATGAAGCATATTCAGGAGTGCAGATGCTGGGACACAACGTCCACAAACCTCTGTTATCGAAGCCCTTGGTGGGGTTAATCTCTGTGAGCAGACACTGTGCTTCTGTGGAAAGGGAAATACCAGATTCCTAATCAGGCCAGGAGATGCTGGAGTGTAAAAAGTATACAGAACAACTTGCAAGATGTGCAGTCTGTGCTGTGGATGAAAAGAGCATCTTTCAGGATAAGTGGTCTTGGGCAGCACTAAATGGGGTGGATCCATGCAGAGAAGCCAATATAATTGTGGCATATTAAAAGGAGAAAGAGGAGAAGGATTGAAGAGGGGTGGTGGCAGGCTCGTTACAGAGGGGAAAAGCGATGTGTGTCACCTTGTAATGGCTGCTCCAGGAAGGCCCATCAGGTGGAGAAGTGAAGTGAAACCACAAGGCAATTGACAGTGATGGAGGCAGGAGGGGTTACAGCTGTATTAGTCCTGTATGAACCATTGATCTCTTGGCGTACAATTTGCTGGAAAAGACTGCTATGCAGGCTCAGCTGTTAGCAGGTGCTAATTGAAGCCGAGCAGTCTGGAGCCTCATTGCACTGCCTTTCCTTGATTAGAGCAATACTGGGGAGGCTGGTGTTGGGGAAAGGGATTTGTGGGTGTGATTCACAGCATGGGGATAAAACAGCCTTTGCCTCTACTTAAGAGACAAGAGGAAGGCGCTAGAATATTCTCCATACACACCTGCATGTATCTGTGTGCAGGGAGTGTCCCTGGCAAGACATCCATTTTTCAGTTCAAAATTCCCTATGGATGGGGCAAAACCTCACTTCAGGGTGCACACAGTTGACAGAAAGGTAGTGTCTTTCATCCCAGGTTCCATACACTTGACCTTCCTAGCTTTTTTGGTTTGCAAAGCCTGCAGCATTTCCCCCCCAGAGCAGACCTGTGTTAGCAGATTTAAGTAATTTGCCAGTAGCCAGGCTCTTCTTAGTTATCCATTCTGGAGCTTTGCAAAACAGCCAGAGATCTGCAGAGCTGATGCTGGAAAACATTGACCTGCAGGGCCAGGAACCTGCAGGATTTCTGCCAGCAAAGACCTCTGTGATTTGTAGGCAGAGGAGAGCTGGCACCATCACACTGAGGGGTTAACTGGGATGCACAAGCAGGGCTGCAGCATGTGGCCCATCTTGCTTGATTCCTGCTGAGGTGTTATGAGGTGTGCCCACGAGTGCATGCATTTCTGATGTCCAGACCTTGGGTGTGCTGCCAAATACCAGCTCTGCTCACAGAGGGATGGTGGGGAATGGATGCCCTGCTCCTCCAAAGGGCACTTCTGTTCTCTGGAGAAAAGTCCGCTCCATGTTCAGCTGGTCTCTGCCTCCTGCAGGGGCCCTACACCTGCTGCCTCCAGGATCCAAACTGGAATAAAACCAAGGAAGTTGATGAGCATCACTCACAGATGTAAGAGAGCTCCAGAGGGGGATCAGGGTCTCATCCTTGCATGTGAGTGGCATGTAGGCAAGCTCACAACAGCATCACCAGCTGAAAACTGGGGTGTACACACAGGGGTCCACTGCTGGGAGCTTGTACTCATTAGCCCCCCATCCATTCATCCATCCAAGTGAGGATCTTCTCCAACCAGGTGGTTGAGCTCTGCTCATCATCTGCATGGTTTATGCACAAATCCACTCCCAGAGGGAGTATAAATTGAGCCTGGAGTGGTCTCAATGGCATTCTCCATCCATAGCCATGAACTTGAGAATGAGTCACAGAGAGCCTCTGACTCCAGCCAAACCACGAGCTCTGGCAGGTTGGACTCCACTGAGTTTGTGGGTTGTCTGCATTGTGGTAGCTCCAGCTGACTGAATGCTGTGCAAGGGAGAAACTGAGGCACATGGGAGTGAGAATGCATTAAATCCAGAAGCCAGTGTCTGCCTGTCTAGTCCTCTCCTGTGATTTCCCATGGGAAGCCTCCATGACTGGAGACCTGCCACAACCTGTGCCAGCTGCCAGGACAACTGGAGAGGCCGGGTGCAAAGTGATGAAAATCCAGTGATGTTGCTGAGGAGTGGGAGGAGGCTGTTGAGCCCTTCAGGAGCTCATGTGGTTGGGAGGGCATGTAGCATTCCATAGGATGCAGCAAGGCAGGATCATTTTCAGGTACTCATTTTCATGGTACAAGTTCCTGTCCTCAGCAGACTTGAAAAGTGATTTTACCTTTGTGATGGAAAGCACAGGGTATTGCATTTTTCCTTTGTGTGAGGGTCCCTCAGTGGGGCATAGTGTAGGGGCAGATCAGGAGCTGGGATTCCCCCCTGGTGCCTCCTCGCTCTTAGAGCATCACTGAAGCCCTTTTGGCAGGGTTAGGAACCACAGCCACAGGCTCACCTCCTAGTGAGCTCCAGTACTGTTCCCACTGGTGCTTCAGTGAAGTCAATTCACTCTCCTGGGACTCTGCCCTGTCTCCTTTGCTCTCAAGGAGCCTCCCCATCTCTGTCCATTAACACCCAGCCCTTGCCTTTGTCTCTCCACATCTCTTTGGGCACTAAGGCAAAGGACTTTGCTCCTCCTTGGTTTTGGAGGGTGCTTGTGCTCTTTCTCTGGCCCCACACAAGCACTCTCCTCTTAGCCTTGGCTGGGTGTAAAAGCTGTGCCAGCTCCGTGGTTGCTGTTGGCAGAGAGCCTTTAGGGATGCCTGCAGGATGCCCCACTGCTGATTTGCAGCTGCAGCTCACCGAGGTCTGCCCCAGCTCAGATGACTCCTCCAGCTCTCACCTCTGACACAGACATGCCTGTCCATCCCTCCTGGTTTGCAAAGAGAGCTCCTGTTGTTTTCAACCCAAGTTGCTGGAGGCTGATCCTTGCTTTTATGGAGTGTGAGACCTGAATATTCAGGAAGCAGCACTGAAGTTTGTGTGACCATGGTTGGCAGGCTCTGGCCCTTAATTAATTAGCATTGATTGTACTTCCAACACTGGAGGAGGGAGCTGCAGCTCAGGGAAGCAGTGAAGTGTTGCAATATAATCACTGCAGCTATTTCCACGCTGCTGGTTGGTGCTCTTCAAAAGTTACCTAGCTGCTGCATTGTCAGCACGGTGGACAGAAAATCCCGGGGGGAATAGTAGCAACACAGGACTTTGGAAGCTGTCATTTTAGAGGAAACATCTGTCTGTATGTCTGTGCAGGGTTGGGGTTTTTAAAATTTCTTGTTTTTTTATTTAAAAATATTTATTTAGTTATTTGATTGATTGATTGGTTTTTTTCTGGTGATTGACATTGCCTTAACTTGACTCAGCCTTATCAAAGGTTCTGTTCATGTCTTTTGCATGGCAGCAGGGTCAGTTCGCCCCTGGGCTGCTAAGAAGTGCTGTTTAAGAAGTGGGATGTGCCTTACCTCACAGGAAATTTGGAGCAGGTAGCAGGGTTGGGTCAGTGACTTTAAAGTGGAAGGGCCTGCCCCATCTGTGCAAGATACCCAGTGGACAGGGAGCCCACTGTCCAGGGAGCCCACTCACTCTGCAATCTGGGCAAGTCTGTTCCACTGAGCTCTCTGAGTCCATGGGCTTTTGTATCCATGATGCATTTCTTTCCCCATATTTTTGCAATTTTATTCTTGGCAGCTCCAGAGAGGTGGGCCTGAGCATCCTTCTATTGATCTATGAGAAGGACTTTGGGATGCAAACCCAGAAGGAATACTTCAGGATTTAGGCAGACAGATTTAATCCCTCCACATTCTTCATCCTGCCCTAAATCACAGCTCCAGAATGAAGAACCTCACAGTGAGAGCCGCCATGAGCACTCACAGCTCCTTTAATGCTGTTACCTGATGTTGCAGATGTGTTTCCCAGCCTGGTGAATACTGAACCCTCCTGAAAACGTTCAGTGCCTTTGATTCGTGCTGTGGCATGGGGCAGCAGCTCCCAGGCGTGCCCCTGCACAGCCCATAGCCCCACAGCGTGCTGGGCTGTGACTGTGTGCTGCGAGCTGGGGCCGTGGGGGCCTTCTTTCCCACATAACATGTGTGCACAGACACCTTGCCAGGATTCTGGAAAAGCAGTGCCAGGGCTGGATGAGGGGTGAGAAGTGCATGTCAGCAGGCAGAGACCTTCAAGTCAAGCCTGGTAGCAGAAGGGATTAGTGGGTACGGGCTGTTGGGTGATTTAATTGTGTTTTCCTTCCTCTAGTGAGTTTGCACCATTTTTCTTAACTTGCTGAGCCCTGAGGAGTTTTTTAGCGTAACCAGTATTTATGGAAAGCTTTTTGCTTTGGTACCTCACAGGGAGTCGCTGGTGTGCAGAGCAGCAGCTGTTTCACAGCCCCACAAACCATCCCTGCAGTGCCCCAGTGCTGGCATCCCAAGGGCCATACAGGGGTCCCAGGCGGATAAAAAGGCATCAGCTGAAGTTAATTCAGTGCTTTGTAGTTTTGTGTTTCAGCAGGGTCAGGAGAGCCCTACTGAACCCTAGTGTCAATGTACCAGGTGTTGTAGGATCGCAGGGAAGGAGGAAAACCAGAGCCTAGCTCTGATGAAAACAGCTCTCTTGGGCCAGTCATTTTATCTGCTTTGGGGACTTCTTCTCCATGTGTAAGACAGGGAGAACCATGCTCTCCTCATTTGTCTCACTCGGTTGTCAGATCTTTGTGGTAGGAGCTGCGTCTTGCTGGGTGCCAGCGCGAACCAGTGGATGACAGGGTGGCTATCCATGGGGGGCTGCAGGCACTGTGATGGTGTGAGTGCTGAAGAAGAGCTGCCTCCATCCCCTGTGCTGGAATCCTGTGCTTCCCATGAGGGGCATCTCCATCAGGGAGCAAAGCGCTGGCTGCCAGTCTGTCCTGGGCAAAACTGAAGGGGAGAATCCTCAGGAGAGCAGTTTTCTGTTGGACTTTAAGTCCCATGAACATCCAAATATTTTACAAAATCATATTTCTCTGTCAGGGGAGATAAAAAAGAGATGAAGCGTAGGGGAAAGAAAGTTTGTCTTTTGTCTGCAGTTTGTCTTTTTGGTATTTTTCAGAAATGGTTACGTTCTTCAGTTTTAATTGGCACCCCCTTCCCCTTAAAAAACCAAATGCAAAGCCTTTTGTACAACTCAGTATAGAAATTTGGAAAAAAAACCCCTAAAACACATGAAAACCTAGGGTTTCCTTCTGAAGGAGGGAACTGGGCTGTTTTGGTGGGTTTTTTCCTCTTTAACAGAGAATATTTGTAAATTTGGGCTTTCACCCTGGTGGAGGCAGAGCAGCATTTTCAACTTCATGGCACCCTGAGGCTGCCGTGGCCATGCCAGAGCTGTGGGGGTCTGCAAGCTCCGGATCCTGGAGCAGCAGGGGGAATCTCCTCTCGCCCGTTCCCGCTCCCATGGCCGCTCTCCTGTCGCCGTCTGCAGCCGCTCGTCCTGGGTGGGCTGCAGAGGATGCTCTTATTGCTGTGCTCCAGTTTTTCTCTCCATAATCTCAAGGTGGAGGTGGGGGAAGCACGGCTTGCTGCTTGTAGCTGCTTTCCATGCATGTGTGCATAGATTTGCACTGATTTTCTCTCCTTAAGGACTTTCTGGTATTCCCCCTCCCAGGCAGTGCTCGTGGTTGTTTGCAGGCTTCTGCCTCTGGGCAATTTCCTTCTCCTCATTACTACCCTTCAGTCCCTCATCCCTTATCCTCTTCCTGATGGAGACAGTCTCTCACAGCCGACTCATTTCAGAGATGTTTTTTTCACTGCCGAAGCCAAGATTTTTCTCTCTCCCATTGCACTTCGTCTGGAAATGGGAGGAGGAAGCAGGTTTTGGGTTTGGTTTGGGATTTTTTTTCAGCAATAAATAATTTCTGAATGCTGAAGAAGCAGGAGAGTGAAGTTGGCGTTAGGCTACATTGAGATACTCCATTTGTTCTGGGAGTCTTTCTCTGCCCTCCTCCAGGAAGCTTCCTCTAGTGTTTAATTTTAAAACAAGTCACTATTATTTTTTGTTTTCTTACTTTCCAGAGGAGATTCCTCTATTATTTTGGCTTGTCTGGAGATTTCTATGTACACCAGAATTTTTTTCCTTGGCTTTTCTTTCCTCTTTGATTTCTTTTCGCCGGGGTTAAAAGCCCCAAGTCAGCAAGGTACTTAAACACATGCTCAAAGTTAAGGCCTTGCCTAAGTGCTTTGCTGACTTGGAGCCAAAGATATTTTCTCAAGTCCTTTAAATGCTTCAGAACCTGAATTCAAAACGTTTTACAGAAATTCCAGATTTTAAGTATCTCTTGTGCTAATAATAGTTGTAATTCAGTACTGCCTTCAGATGACTGGAGCTCTGGGCATGGCGAGCTTCTGAATAGTCTTACTTCCAGAAGACATGCCTCCCTTAAATCTTCTGCTTCAAACCCAAGAGCTCTCCAGAGAACAGGGCACACTTACTTGTATTTCAGTCAACGAAACATAACTGGCCTTTTAGCTGTTGTTTTGCAATAAAACACTTACAGCTTTTAAACACTGAAATTTAGGAAATAATGTGCAATTGGTTCAAGAATGAATGTCTGCTCCTGAACTAACATTTGCTCATTATCCCCAACAAAGGCAATAAAAAACCTGCACCCAACTGAAGACTCTCTGACATGGCAGGATCAGTAATTGGAGGCTAGGAAATGCTCTGAGAGGCAGACTGGGCTCCCAAAAGCAGTCCTGCTCTTTGCTTTAGTCAGGTGGATGGCAACAAGAGTGGTATGGAAAGGGAACAGCAGTGGATAGACAGGCAGGAAAAGGCTGTGTCAAGGAGGAGGAGAGGGAGGAGGAGAAGGAGAATGTATTTCTAGAAGCAGAGAGACCTCAAATATCAAATAGAAATTGCAGCATGATGAAGCCATAAGGGTTCTGCATGACAAGGCTGCCAGCCAGCCAGTGGGAGTTGCTTTGGAAATGCTCAGCTGCTTAATGAAGAGCATCTTTTTCACAGGTTTTGGAAAGGGTCCTGGATATTGGTGCTTAGAGTACCAACAAGGGAGCAGGACCAGGCTGGAACTGGCTCAGTTAACAAGTCCTCAAGGAGTTGCATGCTCCCTCCTCTGAAAGCACTCTGTGATGCTTCTGAGAATGGGACCAACCCTGCTGAAAGCTCCTGGCTCACTGGCCTCGTCTTAAGTTTCTCTGTTCTGAGGTGGTGTGATCTCCTCTGAGCTTCTGCATTGTGCTTTGCAGATAGATGAACAGGATGTATCCAATCTATGATTCTGTGATATGTGCACATCTGTTGAACTAATGATCTTCAGAGGTCCCTTCCAACACATTCCATGGTTCTGTGATCTGCCCAAGAAGGCATGCAAAGGCTCTGTCTGCCCCAAAGCATTGAGCACTTTCAGTCCCCTGCTCTCTCATGGATCTACTTCTTGCTTCTGGGATCTTCCATGTAGTGTGCAGAAAACCCTGTCTCTCCTGCCTGCTCAGAGACAAATCCAAAAGACACTGCCACCTTCGATAGCTCTCTGGCTG
Organism: Motacilla alba alba; assembly: GCF_015832195.1. Classification (NCBI taxonomy): domain Eukaryota; kingdom Metazoa; phylum Chordata; class Aves; order Passeriformes; family Motacillidae; genus Motacilla; species Motacilla alba. Next base: position 8,688,659 of record NC_052046.1, read on the forward strand.
CAGAGTAATTTGTAAATACTCACATAGCCTGTGGATTTATGGGGCTCCTGAATAATGTTACCCCCATGAGGAGCTCAGAAACCATTTGGGGACTACAATCCTGCAGTCATGACCTCCATTGGTCACATACACTTTCCAGCCCTTAATCAGAGTCCCAGCCTCATTCAGCCCCAAGCTGAAGCCTGTCCCCAAGCTCTGCTCAAGATCCAGGAGCTCTGTACTGGTATCCTATTGTGTGGTCTGTAGAGCTCCATTGGCTATACTCAGCAATTCATTTTGTGTCTCTGGTGTAAGTAATACTCTTTCCAGCATGCCATGGTTCTGATATGTGCCCATCTTTCCCCCCTGCAGATGCTCTGTGTGATGAGTGGGCTGCAGCTCTGCCGGCTGTGACGCAGCTCAGCACGTGCAGGTGATCCTTTCCAGGCTTGGCTTTGCTTTGCTTGAGGAGCCTTCAGAGTGAAAGGCATCAAATGTGAATGTAGTATCTTGTTATTACCCATGCAAATCCCGAGCCTTGTCTTAGTTCATAATACAGGGGAGAGAAGATGAGTGCCTTATTTTTAATACTGTTTTGAAATCAGCGCCAGACTCCAGATATGCAGGTGTTAGTTGGAGGAGTGATGGTGACTGGGTCAAAAAAACCCTCAGACTTAGGGAAATGGTTCCCATTTTGTCAGTGTCTATTCTTCTCACCCTCTTCACTGTGCTGCCCTAGCAGCAGCTCAGTTTCTCTGCTATTCTGTAGCCACATGCACAAAGAAAATCTTTGGTGTAGGGGGAAGAAATCCCTCTTTTGGGAAGAAACAAGCCCTGCGGTGTAACCTTCAGTGCATGTACAGGTAGAGAGAAAAGTAGTGGTGCTTTTGTTGAGAGCCCCAGGGAGTGCCCTGTCCCCCGTGTCTTGGTGCTACAGGCTGCACCCCCGTTTTGATTTCTCAGTCCAGCTTCGGTGATGCTTTTGAGTCCTGTCCCTGTGTGCAATGCACTCTGTGCCTCCTCCTTGTGGGGCTCCCTGTAAGGAGGAGGATGAAGCCCCAGTACCTGTGATTAAAAAAGCAGAGGAGTTTTTCCATCCTCAGGCACAGAAGTTCATGTGTTAAGTTGTAGTCACCCCAGCTTCAAGCCCAGCTGCTGCCGATCCACCCAGGGGCGTGAGCATTACATCTGTAAGGGAAAGCCACTGGCCTACAGCAGGCAGAACCCAAGCCAACAGACAGACAGAAAGAGCCTGAGGGGCTGAATTTTAGAGCTATTAAATGATTAAATGCAAGGGGAAAAAAAGTTAATTTAGCATCGCGGTTGTGATTTTACACACCCAAGAGCCTGGAAATTGAGAGCTCTGCTTCTCACACAGGGATCGTAACTTGGCACTGCACAGATTGTACAGTATGTAAAATTAGACTGGAGAAATAGTAAATATGCTGCAGGGACCAATACTGTCTTGGCAGAAGGAGGATGGACTGAGTGGGACCCAACAGGTCTTTTACGCCTCTGACTTCCATAATTCTGTGCTAATAAAAAAACATTGCACAGTGCCTGATGCTAATCCGCAGCCCTGAGTGGGGTGAGGCGGGAGCTGGGTTGTTATGTGAACAAATAGAAGTTGCCCCTGGAGTATTTGAGTGGAACTAGGCTGCTGTTTGAGAGCGGGCGTGTGGGCATTGGCAAACAGGGATGGGGAAGTGAGCACTGTGCACCGGTCTGGAAAGGCAGGTGGAGGTCAGTGGGGAGTGAGGCACCCTGATGTCTCTATCCAGCTCTGTCCCCACCTCCCCTTCCCCAAACCTCAGTAAATACAGGCAACTTCACGCTGTTGTTGGACCACAATGAGCTCTTCTTGTGTTTACGACTCTGATTTGGGCACCTAATTCTGAATTGTATTGATTTCTTCCTAAAAGGCATTGAAAAGCCTGGTCTAAGCACTCTTCTGTGGCTTAGAGTTATTTGTCCTGTCTGCATGAAAAAGCAGGTCCAAAAAACAAGCCTCTAATTCACCCATGGTCATTTGGCAGTGAAGGTTGAAGGCTCAAGTGAGCCCAGCTTGGAGGATATTGGTGGGATTTTCCTGCTGTGTGCTGGTTCCCCTTAGTGCCATTCCCTCTGGTGTTCCAACACCTTTCCCTCCGTACCACCCCACATGCTGTGGCAGCCTGATGAAGTACAGGGAACTGGAGGAATTGCTGCTTTGCCAAGCAACTGCACTTCCTCAAGATGAGTCATCTCAAGCTGACTCCGCAAGGAAGCCAAGTGGGCAAGGTCCCATCCAGCCTTGCTTTAGGATGCAAACAGTGTCACAGCTCAGCCAGCTGCAGCAAGGAGAGCACTCGGAGTCCCGGGGACCAGAAGAGCTGAGACAGACATCCAAGTCATGGTCTTACCAAGACCTTCTGGGAAATAGATCAACACATGAAATCAGGTCCCCTCCTGGGATGCGTGAACACAGCCTCCTGTGGGAAAAACCTAAAAAGCCAAGATCACCAGTCCAAAAGAATCCAGACCTCTCTGCTGTAGAGCTGCTGAGGCAGAAAAGCAGAAGTAGCAGCATCTGCTCCTGGTCCCAGCTGTGTCAACCCGACGTGATCCAGGCTAGAGGTATTGACCATTGCAGATGGGCACGCACCAGCCTTAGCACCCTCAGGCAGAGCTCACTCCTACCCTGAAGCCATTGGAAAGGACAGCTTCTTTGGGGTCTCCTGCCCATGCGTGGCTGAGGAGACTCTCTTTGAGAGGCAGGATGGATTTGGTTGCTGTTCTCAGTTTTGCTTGACCCCTGTGACCAGGGTTAAGTTATGCTTGGGGCACCACATCGCTTTACAGCTGTACAGCTCCTACTACTCCCAGCGAGAGCTGGGCTTGATGGTGTGCAGGAAAACAAGGCTGCCTCTGACACAGAGCCCTTCTGGCTTGCAGCCAGGAGCACTTGCAGTGTGGAGCTCTGGGCTGATGTGATTTGGCAGGTCTAGAGAGCTGCTAGAGAAGCTCTGTCCCATCGTGTGTGTGATGAAAAGGCAGCAGTACCAGGACAAGGCACAGACATAATTAGGCACAGGGAAAACACCCTCTGCCCTGGTGAGATCTCACTCAGACCAGACCAAAGCTGTTGATTCAGCCAGTCTGATGATATGATACAAGCAGAAAAATGACACTTAAGTTACTTATCTGCTAAGGCAGCATTCCCCATCCTCCTACAGTCTCTGCCAGCCAGGGCTCCCCATTGGCTGGCGGCCCAAAAGATGTGGGGAGCTCCTGCATCCCATGGGCTGAGCCAGTGCTGCAGCAAGGACTTGGCCCTCCCTTCTGCTGTGAGACTGTGTGTCTTCTGCTTCCAGCTGTGGGTCTCTGTCCTATGGTTTCCTGCTGGGTTTAGCACTGTGTTTTCTCCCCAGGAGGGTGCTGATTCTCTGCCACTGCACAGCTTTGCTGGCCCCTGTACACGACTGATGCAAGTGACGCCATCCTGATGGTGCTGCCATCCTGTCTGCTCCTGTCATGTGGAGCTCAGCCTGGCCAGTGGCATGTCAAGCTCATAGCAGGGCAGGCATCACACCTTCCCACTGCTGGAACATCAAGTCCAGGAGGGAGCCCGTGGGTTGGATTATCATTTGTGACAATAGAACATTTGATGGTAAAAGTGTCCCTTCATCCTCAGAAGGTGTTGCATTAAGGCTCACAGGAGAGGCACCAGCCTTGTGCAGCTGAGCAGCTAGAAGGGCCAAGAAGGCTCTTGTCACCCCCAGATGGACTTCCCCAGCTGGGTTTGGGGTGCAGCTTCAGAGGGAGGCAAAAAGGGGGGCTGGTGCAGAGCTGAAGCAGAATTTCTGCAGGAGCACAAGGGCTTTGCCAATGCCCACAGGAAGATGTTTTGTGGTCACATCCAGGCTGAGGGAAGAGGTTTTCCTGCCCTGGATCCTGCCCTGAGCCATGCATGTCAGAGAGGTCAAGTCCCTCCTTCGCAACACTCCTGAAGCAAACCAAGGTCTGCTTCCAGGCTGTTGTGGTGTGATTGAGTACAAGTCCTTTAGCACCCATCTGTTATCTCTTAATTAAAGTTTCTTTCTAATTATTTTTTCTTGTCAAGAGCAAAGCTGCTGACACCAGGGATTTACCAAAGTAGAGCAAACAAATGCGGTCTCTGCTTTCTGCAACTCTTCATTAATGGACAAAATTAACTTGGAGCAGTCCGTATCTTTGGCTACATCGATGATACTTAATTATGCTTGTTTCCTTACAAAGATATATCCAGTTTTAAATCACTTGTGGAAGAAGTGCCTCCTTAAGCATGAAATTTCTTCTCCTTGAAAGAAGACTTCTGCTGGCAAGAAAAGCTCTGCAAAGACCAAGTGGCATCACAGGGAATAGATGTGAGATCAAGAGTGTGGTGTGCTTCGATGTCAGGAAACCCTCTCCATGGCCAGGGCCTGCTTCATCTCAAGAAGGGCAGACTTCAGGGGAGTGGAGACACTGCACAGGGGAGTGGAGACACTGGCATTCCTTGGACACAGTTGGTGCTGCTCAGGCCACTGGACATGGGTCCTGAAGCAAGGGAGAGACCATAGGATTGTGCCACTACCCTGTCCCATGGCTGGAGAAGGCCAGGAACATCCTCCCCCAGAGGCTGGTCAGGCCACTTCTCTGTCCCCTTGCCCTCTGCATCCTCTGGGGCTCCGTGCTCATCTCCTCCGTTGGCTGATTCATCTCATTTATCATGGGAAGCTGAGGAATGAAAGACCCTTCTGGTTTATATGCTTGGAAAGCTCTTGGCATTGCCCTGCCACTGTGTAAATATTACATGTGTAATTTATTCTGTACACAGATAGCTAACTAGCTGCTGAGACAATTATTTGAGGCTTGTTTCTCTGCTTTGGGAGGGACATATGAAGGCCAGTGGGGTGAAGACCTCTGTTGAAGGACATGTATGTAGTGCTCTGTCCCACTGCAGAAGTGCTCCATGTCCTGTCAGAGAAAGTGGGGACCTGGCCTTTCTCACTGTGCTGGTTTCACCATCTGCAAAAGAAGGGCAGAGCCAGAGGCTTGTGGAACCTGCAGAGTGCTCTTCCCTCTCCCCAGAAGAGCAGCAATGCCTTTCTTTTACTCATTCTCTGCTTACACAAGACACAACCCTGCATTGCATTTCAGCAGAGCGCTCAGAGGGAATATTTATCCCCGTCTGCCTGCAAATCACTGTGACAGTGAGGGTGGTTTTGGCCCTGTGTGTGTCTGCTGGATGTTGTCTTGCCACAGGCCTTGGCTGAAAGACCCCCATTAAAGGGCTGTGAGCTGTGGTGCCAGGAATGCAAACTGTCCTCCACTTCCTCTACTCGCTGTTCCAGTGACCCCTCAGGCATCTGGGCACAGACCCCCAGTGCTACCTCTGTGGCTCCACACGTGCCAGTGCCCAGCAGCATTCCTGCCATGCCTAGCAGCTGCCCATGCTGGCTGGGTGGGAGCCTCAGCTGGAGAAAAGGCAGAGGAGTGGAGATGGACGGTCCCAAGAGGAGTTCTGCTTCTTCTTAGCACAGTGCATGCCAGGGCAGTGCTCACCTTTTTGCAGGATTTCCTTGTGCTGTTGCACTTCCAGTTTCGATGTAGGTCAAGATTTCATGAAGAAGGAAAATAAAGATGAGGTTTCTATTTGATTTCCAGCTGAATGGGTTTGGGAAGCATAGAATGTATTTCCATGGGCCCCATGTCTCAGCTGCTTTGTCTCAATTTCCCTCCACATCTCTCTGCTGGATTGCTGTCTGCTGTCCTGTTGGTCCCTGTTGCAGTTGCGTCACCTATCAAGCTGCCACTCATCATTGCTAGTGCAGCAAAGCAGCTCACAGCTCATTTCACCAAGCTGCCCCAGGTTCATTACTAGAATGTATATGTTTATCCCACCACTAGAAGCTCTGTATGTTTATTCCCATCTTCCCTCCACTGCAATTTTGCCAAGATGTGAGTAAAGCTGTCATTTCTCCCATTATGCATCATCATGGCTCCTTTCTAGATGTGGGACTTCATGCTGTGCCTGGCAGAGGATGTGTCCCTTAGTGGGCTTGGATGCTGAGAGGCTTGTTGCTGCTTGGTGTGCAGCCCCTCTATGATGACATCACAGCCTTGTGATGTCACTTGACCCAAAGCCAGCATGCTTTGGAGAAGCAGAGTGGTGTAGGCACAGGGCAGGGCAGCATCTTGAAGTGTCAGTTCTAGCCAATGATCTCATCCGTGTTGCTGGGCAGGAATCTTTGGAAGTGTCTAGTCCAGTGTCCCACTTGGAAGAGTTCTCTCTTCAGCAGAAGACCAGATGAGCCATGGCTTTGTCAGCAGAGCCCTGACAAATTCCATGGATGAGAATCCTCCCTCTCTGTGGGTACCTGTCCCAGTGATGTCTTCCATGTCCAGCTCGAATCATCTACCAGGACACTCCTGTCACCAGCTGATACCCATCCAAAAGGGCTGGCCCTGCAGGACAGGCACCATTGTGGGCATTGATCCCATGGGTTACCAGTGAGTGACACAGTGACCAGGAGTGTGGACAAACCTGCCTTCCCTCCCTGTTCCAGGGAGCTGTGGAGCTCTGGCTGCATTCCTAGTCTGCAGGAAGTGGAGGGTCCCAGTAGAGCTCTGGTCACACCTGCTCATCCCCATCCAACAGCAGAGCTGTAGGAAGACAGGCTTCTCCAGCATTCCAGGGGAGCAGTCCCCATGGTGCCCCTTCCCAAAGGAAATGCCATATATCTGATGTCGCTGTGGTTGGGTGGGACTCTCACACCTGTCATGGGACAAGGGAGGACATGAGGACTTGTCTCTGCTCCAGTAAGATCCACAGCAAACCCTGCTGGACGAAATGCCTCCTCTGAAGCTGTGCTTTGGGCTTCTCCTTCATCAGGAACCTTAAATCATTGCCTTGGAAGGGAGCATTGCTTTCAAAGACCTGTCTTCCAGGAATGGCTCCCTCAGCCCTTCTGGATGAATGCCAGTGTGTTTGTACTGTTTGAGGAAATAACTCAAGGTGACTTTTTTCCTTCCCATCTTAGTCCTTCAGCCACTAGCTATGGACAAGCTCTCAGCCACAGTCCTGACAGGCAGAGCTGAGCATCCCAGAGCTTTCCTTCTATCTCAGTCCTTCTCTGGAAATAGGCACCAGGCAGGCAGGAGCCAGGCAAGGTTGGCAGGTCTGTGGATCCATCACTGCACTGGGCCTTTCTCCATGCAAGGCTGGTGGGTGGTGCAATGGTGAGTGTCAGAGCTCCAGTGCCTCTGATGGGCAGAATTCCAAGTGTAAGGACAGAACAGTCAATGGTCGTGTGAGCCAACAGGAAACAGGAAGACAAAACCTCTTTACCTTATGCAATAGAAGAAATTAGAGAACTCGAGTAAGTTGCTTGAATTCTTACTGAAACTCTGATATCTGTAATTGTCTATCCACACATGTGCCTACTCATCTGTCTGTCCTTCCATTCATCATCCAACCATCCATCCACATCCAGAGCCATTCAAGTAGCCAGCCGTCCACCCAACACCACTCACATTCACTGTCCTTCCATGCCTCCTTTCCTCCATTCCATCTGTGCCCATCCAGCCTGCTGTCCCTCTGTCTGTGGTTACATTCATTCTTCCATCCACTGTCTTCTTCTACTTCTGTCTATCTGTCTGTGTATCTGGTCCTGTTCCAGTTACCCCTCCTCACACAGATGCTTCATCTTAGATGTTCTCCCCTCTTTCTGCCTGTCAGTACATTCTCTCAGCTTTTTTAAGACCCTTTAAATACACTTTTCTGGTCAGCACAGCTTCCCAAAGGTCTTCATCCTTGGCTTGTGTCAGAAATGGTCCTGGGGCATCACACCAGCAACTTACTCACAACAAACCAGTTTTTCCTTGTCCTTAGCACCGCCTTTCCCTGCAGGGATAACATCCCCAAAGGTGCTCTGTTCCTGTCAGAAGCAGGTGTCCTGACAGACAGTCTGCAGGATGGCTGAGACCTGCCAGACACACCTCCAGAGCCAGCTTTGCAGATGGGATCAGGATGTGGGCTTAGGCACAAGGAATGCCGGATCATATCCATGTGGTCCCACCTACCAGTGGGACCCAGGAGTTGATGTCTGGAGAGGGGAAAAAAAGAGGAGAAGCCTTGGAGGTGCTTATCCCATCTGTCTCCACTGTCGGCTGCTTGCAATCTCCAAGGCTCACTGGGCAGCTCAGTGTTTTAGGTCATCTTCTGCTATAAATTCATTTACTTGCTGTTCCCCCCTCCAATGTTGACATCAACAGCATCTGATGGATATAGATCTCTGTAATTTAATCACAATTCATGCAAAAAAAGAGACCACTTTCTATTGCTTGTCTTGCTCTCCCTTATTTTATTAGGAGAAAGAGCAAGCAGTCCTTCTCTATTTGTCCTCTTCATGTCACTCGTCATTGCTAAGGTGTCTGTCACATCTTTGCTTGGTTGTCCCCTTTTATGGATGAAGGGTTAGAGTCTACTAAACCATCTTTACATGGAATCTGTTTCAAGCCTTAGCTGTTTTTGTTTCCTTCCTTTGCCCTGCTTCCAGGGATGCTGTGCTCATAACAGCATGGGGACAGGTTTGTTCATGGCTTTTGAGTTACAGCACTTTCCATTTTGGGCTTGAGTTCTTGGTCACCACTGAGCTGATGTGTTCAGGGGCAGGAGTGTGGTGACTCCACGGTGGGCTTCCATGGAGGCTGGGGCACATTTGAAACCATGAATGTGTAGGGGAAGGAAGGCTGCATGCATTCCACTGTGCATTAATCAACAGAGGGTTACTGCCTGGTGGCCTGTAGCATGATGTCCTTCTGCAGCACTTTGGAACCCAGCTGGGCTTTGGCTGCCCTGACAGCCTCAGCAGCACTCTGTCTTCTCTCTGCCCTGACCCCTTTTACCTGTGAGTTACGAGGCCATTGGGCAGATCTGATCCAGCTCGGATCTCTGTCAGGTTTCAGCAGTGACATCTTCTACTGCTACATTTGACAGCTTGTTTTCACCTTTGCTCTCGTGACTTTAGCTGCTATAAATCCTTGCAAGGACTTTCCCCATGTGTCAGGGCTGCTTAGTTTCCTTAGAAGGCACCTTGTCAAATGTGGTTTTGAAGCCCAGGAGAATTTTGAGAAGTGAACCACCCTTGTCTGTGCACAAAGGCTTGATGAAGCCTTGAAGGAACCTCATCCCCATTCATCCTCCCATCCTGCTTCACCCCGTGTCACGCACATGCTGTCACGTGGTTTTATCCTTGCCACATACAGCTCAGCACAGCCAAGTGTAGCAACACAGGAAATATTCAGTTGCTAAGGATCATTAATGAATGTCAGCTCCAGCTCCTGTCCAGAAACCTGAGAAAATTCAATTAGGCAGCTGGTGCCCAATGAGCTGTGTTGCCCCACTCGTGAGCTGCTACATGAAACAGCTCAGCAAGCATCACGTTATTGTGGAAAGAAAAGAAAACTCAGACAGGAGACAAACAGCGCTGCATGCACGAAGCAGCTGTGCCTTTCCACAGCACAGCACAGCACAGTTAGGTTGCAATCCTCCTGCCTGGTTTACTGGATAGGGAATTGCAAGGAGAATTACGTGCTTCCCATCTGCACTAGTAAATACGTGGAGTTTGCTGGGGACAAGTCCTGGGGCTGTGTCATCTCTCTGCTGGGAGCTTCTGATACATGTGTTTGGTTTGTGTCCTGCAAGAAGTCACCTGGACACATGACTGGCAATGTCTTGTGTGTCTGGCCGTGCTGTGGGGTGTTCGGCTGGTGAGCCATACATGCAGCCCTGACCTATGTTCACCATAGCAAAGCTGAGAGGAAGCCATCCTGTGGGTGGAGGTGGTCCATGATCCTCTGGTATTTGTCAGCTGGTCCACTCTAGTCTAAAATAAATCTTGGCTGGGGACAGTAGCAGAACTTGGGCTTCCCTGCCCGCCAGCAAAGTGTTAGTCCACACCCCAGTCCTTCTTTTTACTTCCCAGATGGGAAGGTAAGATCTTATTTCCAAGGCAACTGTGCTGAGGGGCTCTGAGCTCACCTGTTTTTCCCCCTTTTCCTTCCCACAGACAGCCACATCCAGTACGAGCGGGTAGGTGCAGACGTGACCATGAAGTGCGGCTCCATGGACTGGGACGCAGCCGTGACCTGGACAGCCAATGGCACCGACATCGACGAGTCCCACCTGAATGGCTCCTACCTGATCCTCAAGAATGTTGACCTGTCGCAGAGCGGCCAGTACTCCTGCTACGAGGGCTCCTCCTGGCACCTCAAGTACCAGACCAACCTGAGGGTGGGAAGTGAGTACCCCGGCATGTCACATTGAGGGGGACAGTCTCTGCTCCCATACTGAGTCCCCACAGCCCCCCCTCCTGCCATGCCAGCCCCTCTACTTTCCATACATAGGGTTGTCTGCTGCACGCTGCTGTGTGAGGTCCTTATGGCATACTAATCCCAGCTGGAATCAGCCACTCTGCCCAAGCTTTGGATCAAAGCTAGTGGGTTAAGTGATGCCTCAGAAATAATTTGAGAAGGGATGTAGCTTCTTCCTCTAGCCCTGTGACACAACAACCATCTCTGTAGGTGGAAAGAGCTGTCAGACAGGATTGCAGGCAGCAAGGAGAAGCCCAGGCTGGGATTACAGTTTCAGAGGAGCAGCCAAAAGATGTTGCTGGATCCTGGGTGCACAGGTGTGCTGGGGGACAGCTGCCCATTCCCCAGCATTTTGCCTATCTCCGGCATGGGATGCGCTGATTCCCAGTCGTCAGCAGGGGAGATAGGAGTTGTGCTGTATTTCACATGATGCTGAGAGCTGACAGCAGCTGTGTGTTTTGAGGGCTGCTGTGTTTGCACAGCTGATAGCAACTGTGTGTTTTGCAGCACGGCGTGCACAACTGGCAGCCGTGGGTGTCTGGGAGCACCAGCCAGCATAGCTGGCTGTGGGATGGTAACTGTGATGCACCAGCTGGGAGCCCTTGCCATCCAGGGATGTGTCATGTAGGTGGCTGTATGTTCCCAGGTTTGGAAGACACAGCAGAGTCTTTCTCTACTCCTTATCTCACTTTCTGCACCTGGCATCAGAGCCAGGGTGGTGTTCCCATCCTAGGCCACGCTCCAGGGACAGAGGGTCACAGGAGGGTCTGTGCAAGCCCTGAAAACAAAGCACGAGGGGTTCACTGCACCTAGAGATTCAAATCTTGGAGATCCTCTACAGTCTCCAACTCATTTAAGGTCATGTGGGATGGATCCTGGTGTCTGGGCCAAGGAGAAGGGATGCTGGAAGGAGCTGGAAGGCAATGTGAAAAGCAGATAAGGGGAAGCAGACAGCACAGGGCAAGGTTCACACCAGTGAGCTGGTGTGGGGGTTGGGAGCATGGCAGACAAAAAGGCCACTGACACTGCCTAACAAATGAGTCAGGGGCTTTTTAGCTGCATTATGGTCAGGAGGTGTTCACAGCTAGTTCAGAGCCAGAAAAGGCAGGCGCTGGGTCCAGTGCAGGCAGCAGCACAAGGAGGCTGTGCAGTTCCTCTGCTTGGGCATGTGCTCACCAGATCCCATCTGGGGAGAGGTCCCAGGCTGTGCCAGTGCACAGAGGGCTGCAGCCCAGGCCTGCAGGAAACAAGGGGAGTGGAGAGACATCCGCAGCCTCCAACCACCTCCTCTGCAGCTGTGGCATCGCTGTGATTTTGCAATGGCTCCTCCATCTGCTAAGCACCTCGCTAATAGTAATCCCTGTCAATCCGCTCAGGGACCCGTGGGAATTGCTCAGCGTTAGAGCCCAAATCCTGCTGTTCCCTATTACTGTGTGTTCCCATTTGCTGGAGAGTCACAGCCCCCTGAGCACTGGGCAGCTGAGAAGCCCAGTTGGACACTGCCGGGGCCACCAGCCCCTGGAGAGAGGGTGACAAATAAATAAACAAGTGTCTGGCGTTGTTAACACAATTAACTGTGCAAGGAACTAATCAGGTGAGACGCTTTTAGCGGTAATTAATTTAACTGTCTGGATTTTAATTTAACACTCTCCATGAGGTTTCTCCTCGTAGCACTGCACCCCCAGCCCCTGCTTCCCCCACCCCACCCTAAGTGTGCTGGCTCTGCTGGAAATGATTGATTCCCTGGAGGTGTGAGGATTCATGCAGAGGAGTCGATTTGGGAGCATCCCGGCAGGGAATGGAGATGGGCTTGGGCATGTAGGTGGAGATGGGTGACTTGTGGGAGGTTTGCAGCATGGCCCTGTGGTAGCATTGCTGCAGCAGCTGAGTGCATTGGGAGCCCAGACCGGGGATTTGAGGGATCCTGGACTCATTTCATTTCAATTGTGTGGGAAATTAAATGAAAACAGGCCTGTGCCTGCATTTTTCTCTTTTGCTGGGGCAACAAGAAGGATGATTGCAGCGAGAGTGAGGGGCTGGGGCTGCACGAGGAGAAGTGCTGGGGATCTCATTAAATAAATGATGGTACCTGGAATGTGCTCCCCAGGCAAGGCAGGGGTGCTCCTGAGCATACAACACCACAGGAAGGATGTGTAGAAGGAGCAGAGAAGGGCTGAGGACCAGGAAAGGGTGTCAATTAGCAAAGCAAGCTCTGTCGTGGGGGTCAGCGAGCACAGGGATAAAGGGAGACCTGCCAGGAGTCAAGCTGAGCGAGACCTTGCAGAGGAAATGAAAAGGGGGGTTAGCCATATAAATACGGAGCAAACGAGGAGAGAAGAGCAGAGTTGGTTCTGCAGACAGGTTTCAGGGGAGATTAAACGTAAGCTCGGCAGAGCCCGATCCCCAATGAACCCCACCGCGTCTGAGCAGCGATGCTGAGAGCAAGGGCAGCACAGGCTAAGGGAGAGGAGGGAGCATAAAACCTGGAGGTTTCCCTCTGTTGTGGAGGCACCTTCAAAGACCACAATGCACTAAAGGCTTGGGGAGCACCTCATCCCCATGTGAGGACATCTGCTCATTAGCAAGGCTCATTAGCAGCTGAGAGGCCAGTGGTGGTAGCCAGTGCAACGTGTCTCCTGAGCCAGAGCGAAGGAAAAGTCCTTGTCAGACAGCCTGACCCCACAGCACAGTGGGACTGCATGGTGCACTTGGGAGAGGGAGCAATTAAAGACGTGGAGACAAATGGAAAATGGGAAAAAAATACAAGGGGGGTTTGCCAGGGATATATCACAGCAGACTAACCTGATAGCTCTCTTTGATAAGGGAACCGGTTTTCTAAGCCCAGAAATGTGGTCAGTGTAATCTGTCTTGACTTCAGTGAAGTATTTGCTATGGTGCCACATGGGAAATTATGAGTTAAACCAGAGAAAATGTGGATTAGTATGAGAATTGGAACACAGCTTAGGAAATAGCTACAGGGGATCAGATTGTGCTGAAAAGGGGAGCTCCTGGAAGGGATGGGGAAACTTTGGCACCATGGTTGGACTGTGTTTGGGCCACTCTGTGCGGTGTTATCTGTAATGACTCTGGCCCACAGGGACCAGGGGCTTTGTTTGGATATGCCAGTGGCTGAGGAGGGACAAGAGGACATCTGGGGTGGGGATTTCGTGCTGAAGGGACCAGCATGCTACATTAATGGTGCAGGCACAAATGTGTGGAGGTGTTTTATCAATGTGCTTCAGCAGGGGGGAAGGAAGGCACAGATAGCTCATCTGATCCCTTAGATGGGTTTGATGCCCCAGTGCACATCATGGGGGATGTGGCTGGGAGCCCAGCAGCACCCTGCAGAGGCTGGGTGTAGCTGGGCTGTCTCACTCACTGCAGAAATGGGAACACTGGTGCACATGTAGTGGGACAGTGTGCATTCAGGGATGGCGAGGAAGGATCCCCGGGCTTGTCTACTGCTAAAGGTCCCAGGTCAGCAACCTACAAGGCATGCATCCTCCTCAGCACAAATTGGCCTGGGGGAAGCTGGCACTTCTCCAGGGGAAACCTCTTCCAGGGGGCTTTGAGCAGTGACTTGTTGGTCTGCCCCTTTCTTCAGGCAGCTGAGCATGAAGTGGAGCACAGGAGAACAACCAGGTGTTTATCTTCAGTGATCACCTGCCCTGCAGCCTGACAGCAGCAGATGTCCACGTGTCACCAGAAGCAGGAGATGGGTCTGGGTCTTTTTACACATCAGGCATCCCTGTCCTTAGCCCAGGGCCGAGCACCAGGAGCAGGGCAGGAGGGAGCACAAGGCTCTGGGTAACAGGAGTGTGGTGCCGGGCTCCTGGCTGCTCCCACAAGCCACAGCTCTGCATTTGGAAATGCGCAGCCGGAGGGCCCGGGGGTGGATATAACAAAGACGTTGGGAAATAATGCACTCTTGAGGTTTGGCACACGGCGCTGTGCGTTACAGAATGTTATAAAAATACTGCTAATGGGCCAGAGAGGAGTGGAAACGCACGTCGGAAAGGCTGCCAGAAGCCGGAGACTGCACATGAGAGCGGGGAGGCCTTGTGTGCAAAGAAGGGAGGGCGGGAGGGAGGCAGGCAGGGCAGGCACCCTCCTTCTGCTCCCATCCCTCCATCCCTTTCTAACCTGCTTATCTCCATCCCGACCCAGCACCTCCTCCCTTTTGCCCTTCTGTCCTGCATTGGGGATGCTCATGCCCTGGTGAACATGCATCTGACCATCATTTGGCCTGCTGCCCAAAAAGGCTGCTGCCTGGTGGGATGGAGTACAAGCATGGGAGAGGAAATACAGCAGAATTCCCTCCAGCAGCAGGGGCACAGATGGGGATGCAGGCAGTAGAGTTGTCTTCCATGTTGCAGTGGTGGCCTGGGGTCTTGTAGCCTGATGCCAGCCCCAGTGCTGTCCCATGGGCATTGCTGCCTCCCAGGCCATGGATATAGGAAAGGGACTGGCAGAGTACAAGCAGTCCCAGGCTGGCCTGCTTCCTCCATGTCTGTCACTGCAGTGGCTGGCGAGAGAAAGAGGAAAAAACATGCGGTTTGACGGAAAATGACATGGAAAAAACAACCAAATTAACAGAAAAACAAACAAAGCAAAACCAGAGAGAGGGAGGGAGAAAGGGGCAAAGCAACAGGAACCACATGTGAGCGGGGAGGCCAGGAGAGCCTGAGTGTTCTCTGGACTGATTAGCAAGCAATCAAACATCGGCCACTAATAAATAATCAGAACCTCCCTTTTCTCTGCCTTAGAAGTCTTTTTCCTCCCAGCTGGGCTCCAGCTGCAACCAGAGGGTTGTGCTGCAAGTTTGCATCTATTTTATCTATTTTTGTTGTTATTTTTGAAACATTTTTTCTGTTTCACCTATCCAAAATAAAGAAGCAAAACAAGAAGGTAGTGACCTCTCCACGTAAGACATGTGCCTCTGACTCCACCAGGGCAGGCATGAGCATCCCATGATGGGCACTGGCTAAACAGTGGAGGAAGGCAGTCCCAGGGCCTGGCATGTCCCTGCCTGTTTCCGTGGCTTGGTTGGGCAGAAAAAAAAACTGCAGGAGGGTACTGATGACATGCCAGCTTGGGAGAACAGAAGTTTGGTGACCAGGCTGGTGCTCCTGCCTGGATGCTGCTAGAGAAGCACAGGCTTGGGGTCAGTGTGTGCAGATAGTTCCTTGCTTGTGTCCAGCGATCTGTGATGCAGAGCTTTTTTTTATTATTGTTATTTTTAAAAAGCCCTTTTGATGGATCTTTTTCCCCTCTGAACTCTTCCAATCCTTTCCTATGGGGATGTAAACTTTGGCTATTTCAGGAGCAACAAGTTAAACATGACCACAACCATTCCCTGGCACCAGGGCCAGCTGGCAGGGAGCAGCACCCACCCCTTCGATTCATCCCTCTCTCCCTCCCAACATGCTCCTGCCCCTTGGGGATAGTCCCACAACAGGGCAACCCCGAGGCTGTGACCAGACAGTGCCTGAGGGCAGGACTGCATCAGCATGGACCAAACCTTCGGCAAGGGTGGAGCTAATAAATTTAAATTACAGTTGATATTCCAGAATAAGGAGATGCACCAGAGCTGTTGGGTTCATTACTGTGGAGGGTTTTTTCTCCCCATGTGCCTGTAGCACTGGGGGCTGGGTAGGTGCAGTGGTCCTGGGTGATTCACAGCCAAGCATCACCCCTCCACCCATGATTCCTGAGAGCCACAGAAAGGGAGCAGCAACAAGCTTGCAGGTATGCATTGTTCTTTGAAATTTGGCTTTATTTCACAAGACATGGGGCTCTCCAGTCGCTGCCTTCCCACATTGTGCTGTTCGTGCATGGCTGGGAAAATTCAGTGGATGAACTGTGCTGCTGCCTGCGACCAGATTTTGGGTCTTGGCCCCGCTGAGAGCTTAAAAGGCGTACTGGGTAACAGTATGCAAATTACTATCCTGGCTCTTTAAGGAGAAAGCCAAGAAAAACCCACCCAAAAACCCCACCACGCTCCCAGATGCAATTAGTCCTAATCTAATTAGGAGCCGGACTAGAAAAACAAACACGTTTGCAGGCAGCAGGCGACCTTTCCGCCCCGTTCAGTGGGCTGCAGGCTGCATGCCACAGCGGGAAGAGCCGAGCGGAGCCGTGCCCCGTGGCCCACGCGTGCACACACTCGTTCACTCGCACCCGCGCCCCGCTGCTCCTCTCCTCCTTCCCCTCGCTGGGCTGGGCAGCCAGCCCAGCTGCAGCATAGCAGAGTGATGCTTCCTTGGCTCGCTCTGTAAAACATGATAATCTGGGGCAGCCGGTGTCAGAAACAATAAAAATATCCCCTCTCCCATCCTTACGGCTCCCCTCTTTCCACGGGGGAGTTGGGGACAGCAAGGAGCACGCCGTGCTGGGGCCAGTGGAGCTTCACGGGGCATTTATGAGTAGCCACTTGGGACAACAGCTTGGGACAACAGCACCAGCAGCTCTGCCCTGGCCTTGCCGATGCTGTTTATGTGAGGAGCATGCCCAGGAGGTGGCCAATGCAGGCAGTATCCCATTCCCAAATCTTGTCTCCACTAGTACCTGAAGGGATGTGGCCACAGCAATGAGCTCTTGAGGTGCTGGGTGCTGTGGAGAGCTCATGGTGGAGTCATGGCAGGAGCATCATGTGGCACGAGGGCACTGAGAAGGGCAGAGTTCCAGGGTTGCCAGCGACAAGCCAGAGCAGGGATGCACCGTCTATCAGAGAGAGGCTGCTTAAGATGCAAGAACCCTCTCAGTAAATGTGGGATCCTGAGCTTTGGAACTCCATGTGAAATGAGCCCAGAGGTTCCCTGTGCTTCCTCTCCTCCAGTTGGGCTGGGAATAGGTCATGGGATAGGACCGAGAGGGAGCCTGACTCCAGCTGCTGGGCTGGAGGAGAAAAAGAAAAAGGATTTTGGGGCAACATCCTGGAAAATCGTCCCCATCTGTGTCTAGCACAAATACCAAATGCTGCATGCAGTACCAACATCCTATGTCCTGCGTGGATGGCAGCACAGCCTCCTTCTGCTCTCCTGAGATTTGTTTATGCTGCCCAACATGACAAAAACAGCTCTGTAATTAAAGAATCCCAAGTCCAGTCCAAACAGCTTCCCACAACCCTTGCTCTGCAGTGCCAGGAATTAGGTATGCCAAGGGCTGGGAAGACAAACCCTCCTCCTTGACTGGGGGATGGTGGCCATGGGTGGGGACCGTGACTGCTGTGGCAACTGGGGGAGACACACACTGGTTCTCTGTTTGCACTGGCCTCTGCTCCAGGAAGGATTTTATCTGAGCTGCTCCTAAGTGCTCCTTGTCAAAATATTTGGTGTGAGCTTCCTGCCGCCCACCAGCGATGTGTCCCCAGCTTCCAGGGTCCTGGGAGGGGAGGAAGAGGCCGGGATACAGCCACCTCCTGTCACTGCAGCTATGGGACAAGGAGTAAAGGAGTCAGTGCTCCACGTGTGAATGCTGCTTTCCTTTCTCCACCATAGCTTCAAAGGGCTGTGGTACTTAAATAAGATCACTGTTTGCTTCCCAGAAGATGCTGAAAGAAGAAACCCCAGCAATGTCACCAGCACAGGGTACAACTCTTGCATGTCACTGCCCACATGTGCCCATGTTTGCAGGTACCCAGGCCAGGCAGTGTCACCAGGAATGAGAACACCCCACAGTGAAGGTCCTCAGTGTCCACATCCCTCCTGTCTGAAGGAGAGGAGATGGCAAGCAGCAGCAAATTCTCATCTTTTACCAGTATGCAAAGCTCTCTCTGAAACTTCTGGCAGTGGCTGG
This sequence comes from Motacilla alba alba, assembly GCF_015832195.1. Lineage (NCBI taxonomy): Eukaryota > Metazoa > Chordata > Aves > Passeriformes > Motacillidae > Motacilla > Motacilla alba. The sequence goes on from NC_052046.1 coordinate 8,706,812, forward strand.
GAACAACAGTGGGGCCCAGCATGCAGTGAGGTGCCAGCCAAGGGCTCAGCAGGGTCAGGGCAAGGCCCAGGGTACATCAGCGTGAAAGACGTTGTCATTAGCTGTGGTTTCCCGAGCCACTGCATCTGCTGTAAATAATTTAGCAGACTAAATGTGTGCTAACAGCAGGTCAGGACAGGGAGCGGAGGAGAAGGAGAAAAGCTTTGGGCCTGGACAGCAGGGAAGGGCACCAGGATAAAGTGAGATTATTTTCCTCCTGTTAGCAGGACAGGGTGGTGTCTCCCCCCCGGAAAAGGAGTCAGAGGGTTCCCATGCCCAATGGATCCCTTTCCTCCCCAGTCCCTTCCTGAGCTGTCAGCATCAGTACCAGAGGCAACTGCAGGACAATTTCCAGTTGCTCTTGCTGCAAGCACTTTAATGCTGTTTAAACAATTACGCAGTTGATAAATTTTGACAAGAAGAGATAGAAATAGCCTGGGAGAGCCATGCAGTAGAAATGCTCTAAACAGATGTCCCTTTTCTCCCCCTCCTGTGCTCCCTGGGGGTCTTTATCGTTTGCTGCCAACTGAACAAGGCAGCGTTCGCATGAGTTAGGATGGTGGGGAGGGGGAGCAACATGCCTTATTAAAATGGTTTATGATACCATCCCTAGGGTGACGGCTGCTTGTTTTCTCCTCAGGATGGTCTTCTCCGCACTGGCAGGAGCCATACAGAGCCTGCTGAGCACAGGTGCTGTCAGGCTGTGTCAGGCCCCTCTCTCCACCAGCTCACAGGTACCAGCCTGGGCAGCCTGGCTGCTGATGATGCTGGGAAGGGAGAGGGGTGTTTGCCAAAAGCAAGTGAGCAATGGCTATCTGATGTGCCAAGCAGCGCGGGGAAATCTGGTCTCTCTCTGGGGACCAGAAAGGCAGAGCTCAGCAGTGCGTGCACAGAACCTTGTGCCAGCAGGGACCAGCAGTGACTCTCCAGCGCTGCAGTTTGCCCCAGGTGGCAGATGTGGAGGACAGAGGGATCACGAAACCATGAGTGGACCAGAGTCAGGTTCACAGGGAAACTCAATGTCGTGTGTGGCTGAGTTTGGATGTGTAGGATGAGAACGTGGATCCTCTGGAGGTTCACCTCTGGAAAACAGGAGATCATTCAAGGGGTCCATGCCAGGAAACCATGAGGAGGTTTGGAGCAGTAGCTCAGACCTTGCTGCTGCATTTTTGCTCGTGTTAGGCTGTCTTGTCTTGAGCATTCCCAACCCTGGATGTTTTTCCTCACCACAGCTGAACAGAGTGAGTAGCTTTGTACTGGGCACACCCCAACTCTGCACATTCCACGAGGAGCAGCCTTGCATGGAATGGCTTGTCACATGTCATGGATGCATCGTGTTCTCTTGGTTAGGGAAGAAAGCAGAGGGTTGCAAGCAGCTCTCTGCCTTTTGGCTGCTTTCTGGATGCTGTGTGACCTGTGTTGGTCTGAGCCAGTGCCTGCATTGAGCAGGCTGGAGCCAGGGATCTGTGAAGTATATTTTTTGTATGGTGGATGAGCTAGAACTTGCCATCTTTTGATATCTTTGCAGTTGATGGGGTGCCATGCACATTTTTGGGGAAATAGTTGCTAAGCCCTCCAGTGCAGAGTTCATCCCTGCTCTCTCCATATGGACTCAAGCTGCTTCCCCTTCCTTCTGTGCCTGACTTCCCTGAGCTGCCAGCCAGGTGTAGCTGCCCTCTGAAAAGGCTCTTTGGCCTCACCAGCCTCTTCCTCCTCTTTCTCTCTTGCCCTTATAGAAACCCAGGGACATGGACTCCAGTCCCCTGCACTGGGGACACAGGGCAGGCTGTGCCACCTCTCATTCCTCCCCCAGCTTGGTGGTAAACAGGGATGTCAGTCTAAATGAAAAGACAGAAGGGGAAGTTAAGACACAGACTGGGGAGGAATTTTCAGAAGCCACAGAATTGGGCTTAAAAACCTGTGTGATGATCCTGTGCCCTCCTCACCCTCCAAGGCTTCCCAAATGGGGTGTGTTATTTTGGACACCCCCAATGCCAGCACTCCCACCCACTGCAGCCCACCCCAGGGACCTCTGATCACACAGATCTGCATGTTTCTGCATCACACCATGAAGTGGGACAGCTACCAGGCAGCCAGCCGGGACGTGTAATGGACAACCTCCCCTTTCTGCCACAGCCTTCATCACCCAGCCCTTCCTCCCATTCCTCCTCCCTTTCCTGGCCAGCATGTGGGTTTGTTTCTGCTTCTTCTGCTCACAGAGTCGTGAATTCTGAGGAGAGGTGAATTCCCCTATCTCCAGCTGACCTGAAGCATTGCACTTAAGTGGCCAGATCAGGTCCAAAATCAGAAGCCCCTGAGTTCCTGGAGCAAAGAGCATGGAGGGAGGAGCTGGTACTGTGGGCACCCCTGCTGTTCACAGTGATGCAAAGCAGGTGTGATTATGCTGCTGGGTTGCTCTGTGCAAAAGCACCAGGCTGTTCCTTGCTGCAAGTGTCAGTAGTGATACACGGCCCTTTGCCAACTCCGTCTGCTTTGCTGGAGCAGCACAGCCACACCAGCTATGCTCCCATAGCCTTCAAAGTCTCAGGAGGGGAAGCACCACTCACTTTTTTAGCTGCCAAAGCAGTGTTCATGGATGTGATTTTTGCCATGGTGGTGTGGGGACTGCTGTGTCGGCCCATGGGGGTTTTGTCCAGAAGTGGAAAAGAGCAGTGGGCTTTTTCATGGGCATTAAAAAGCTCACAAAGCTGCTGTGGGACACAGTCATTGCAGGTATCATTTTGCAGCATTTCCTTCTCCCATTTCCCTGTCTCTCAGCAAAACTCCGGGGTGATTCCCACTTGGAATGAGCAGAACGGTTGCCCAGGAGTATGAGGTGTGTGCTGCTATATACCTCCAGGGCTTAATTATGACAAAAAAAAAAAAAAAAAAAGCAATACAGCAGGGAGCACAGAAGACAGCTCCTGCAGGAGGATGCCAGGATGGAGGTGCCCCACACAGTGAGTTTGTGTTATGACAGGCTGGCCAGAAAGGGGACTCTTGGATCCAAGACTGAGCCAGCTCTGCCAACTGCTGCATATGTACAAACAAAGACAATATTAGATCCTTGCTTAGTTCCCGTGATGTTATCTAAGTGACTTGAGAAGGACCCTGGGAAAACAGGAGTAAAGAAGGACGTGAAGGGAGCAGGGGGAACTGCCAAAAGGAGAAAGACTTAAAATAGTCTGTTCAGTGACTTCAAGGGAAGCTGGAAAGATGCCTTGACTCCTTTTGGTAATTACCTCCAAGCAGAGAAGATACTGGGTACTAACCCAGCAAGGAAAGGCATAACTAGAGCCAATAACTGGAAGCTGAGCCACAACCACATTTGAATTAGAAATGAGGCTCATATTTTTAATAGAAAAAATGATTAAGCATTGGAACAAACTGCCAAAAGCCGTGTCGGCTCCTCTGTTGCTTGTTATCTGCAGAGCAAGGCTGGCTGCCTTGCTGAAAGATGGTTCTGTCAAACACGAGTTATTGGGCTCAATCAAGGGGTAATGGAGGGATGTAATGGCCTGTGCAACCCAGGAGGTCAGGTGAGATGAACTAATTTTCTCCCATGGCCTTCAAGTCAGTGACTTAAGGGAGGTGCATATCCCTGTCTTGCAGATTTAGCTTCGCGGTTGCTGTTTCTTTCGTCAGATAGTGTGGCTCAGGTGTTTCATGGTGCAGATAAGGGCTGCGAGGAAAAACCTGCAGAACAGGAGGATGTGGGGTGTTCAGAGGATGCTGCTTGTCCCCGCTTAGGATACTCCTCATCCTGCTCCATCCCAGTTCCATGATGTCTTGCTTTTTGTGCACCCTGCTCTTGGCTGGGAGGAGACAAATGTCACCTCAGTGCTGGGGTGTCTGCAAGGCACAGGGCAAGGCAGGAAAAGAAAATGGGACAAAATGGGACAAGATGGCTCGGGTCTGAGAAAGGGAAGGAAGAAGAGAGATAGGATGGAGATACTCATGTAAGCATTAGCATGAAGGACAGAAAGCTCTCACAGCCCTCCTTCGAGGGAGGAATTGACAGAGAGCTTTTGATGAGGAGCCGAATGGAGATAATGTGCCATCAAACAGCACGAACTCTGCCTCCAGCGTGCAGACAGGGGCTTGGCATAGCGCACCCAGAACCACTTACCTTCCTTAATGGCTGGGCAGAGCCTCCCAGGCCACCCCATTACGAGCTGCCTCCCCAGGCGAGCTGGCACAAAGTGCTTGGCCAGCCCAGGAGCAGTAGTGCCACAAAGCTAGTGATGCTCCAGCCCCAACAATCCCAGCCCCTCCAGCTGGGTGTAAGGCAGACCCTGAGAGTACAGTGGGGCAGCACACACGTTTGGGGTCAGACCTGGTTAGTTTGTCTCTTTTTGAAGTTGTCTGACCCCTCCAGCAGCAGGAAAAGCCTTGCATCAGTGCACACTGCAGGTCACAGTGCTGGCATTGCTCATGGGACCACCACCCACTGCCAGAGGAACTGGTGGCCCAGAGTATCTAAAGGGCTGTGGTTGAAGTTTCAGGGTGGTGTTGCCTGTGGGCAAAGCAGCAGTCATTCCCCCGGGCTCTCCACCAGCACCCTGCAAGCAGCAGGCACAGCTGAGCTTATCCTGGGAGGGCAGCCCAGCAGAGACACAAGAGGAGGGGGTGCAGTCCCAGCACAGGGCTCCTGCTGAGCAGCGTTTCCCCACAAAGCAAGTAACATGCCAGCAGCTGCTGGCAAACACAATCTGGGGCAAGTATCAGCAGGAGGAGCTGGCTTGTGCTAGGAGGGGGCCAAGTGGTGTTCACCTTGCACCCCAACAGTGCTCCCTGCTTTGCATGAAAGAGGTGTTTTGATTGCTGACATCTGTAGACAATCAGATAAGAATTAGAGTTATTCCTCTAGCATAAATGGTATTTCTAATCTCATAATCCCTTAATATTGTTCTCACCAGGATATGGCTGGTGCTAATCCCAGAGAGTTTGTTTTAGGGCAAATTTCAGGGAAGCCAGGGAGGTGCAGGAGGAAGGGTTGCCCACCTTTTCTCACTTCAGTCCCGGAATCCCTTCTGGGTGCAAAGCAGGCAGGGACAGCAGGTCAAGCTGCAGCCCCTCTTCCCAACTGAAGGATGCTCACTCTAGGATAGAGGCATTTCAGAGCCCTTTCACCACTGCTACAAAAAAGCCCCTGCAGGTGTTCCTGCCCCTGTCACTGCTCTGGGTCTGTCTCTTGGCTGATCAGGTCTGTAGCACCAGCAGTAGGCTCCAGCCTGGTTTAGCCACTTGGCTGCTTTCCAAAAGCAAATACTGATCCCTGAGGAGCACCTGGGGTTTCTGTTCTGAAGAGGTGCAGTGAGGGAAGCACCCTACTCCTGCAGTGCTGCAAAGTCCAAGGTTCCCAGGCAGGTGAGGGTGATACGTGTTTTGTACGGACCCTGGGCTGCCTTTGGTCCTAATTTTGCATCCTCTTTGGGATAGTGTAGGGAGAACCACTTGGGTTGCTCCTTACCCCCTGTCCTGATGGGGGTGGATACAGGTGGATACAGATGTGGATACAGATGTGCCCCTGTTCAGCAGCCCACAGTCATCTTCCATCCTGGCCACCTTGCAGGCACAGTAAAGGTGGAAAGTGAGCTGAAAACCTCTCACCATCTAGTATCAGAACAGGCAGGGATTCCCATTTCTCTTGTCCCTGCTGCACCTTCCTTTCTGCAGCCCAGCCCAGCTGTGACAGCTCCAGTGGTACTGGACCACTCCAGGGGCTTGCACACCTCTCCCAGCAGGAGCTGGGATGAAGTTCAGCCTGGCTGGGTGATATCGGGCTCTCGTGCTGCCTGCAGCAATGAGCATCCCACTATGGCACAGAGATGGAAATCGTGCTCTGGGCACCAATCCCTCCCAACAGATGGTGAGGGGCCAAGGTAGCATTGTCTCAAGGAAGCAGCTTGCAGTTCAGAGGGCCTGGTGTGTGCAGACACAGGTCTGTGCCTTTCCTGTCTCCTGGGTTCCTTCACTTTTACAGCAGCTGTTGCTTCTCCTGCCACTTCAAATTTTTTCCCCACTTTTATTCTGCAGACAGGTTGTAGAGGCAACACAAATGCTTCAGCCATATTTTGGGCATCTCCTTTATCCTGGTAAGGTGACGGTGTTGGAGATGGCTTGGCAGCAGTAAATGCCCAGCAAGTCTGTGTCTGTTGTGAAGTTTGGAGAGCCTCATGCTGGTACAACATGCCCATGGCATGGGCATGCAGCAGAACAAGGGATGAGTGTGAGGAGGCTCTTTCCCTAGGGAAGCATGCCCATCACTGTGCCCTCCACACTCCTCTCAAACCATCCTATCCACCAGCAGCCTTCCCATCTGCTTTGCTGAAACCTGTCCATCACTGCCTTGCAGCTCTGAGCAATTTGTTACTGTAGCTACATTTTTCCATGCAGGGAGAGCTCAGATGTCTGCTTAGGTGGGGTGTCCCTCTCACTCTTCAAGGCTGGAAGGGAAGGACAGGGCTTAGCCTGGAGGCCAGGCACTGAAGACTGTGCCTTGTGAATACTGTGATGGCAGGACTCAGGACAGAGTGGTGTGATGGTGCAACATGTCCAGGAGCCCCTTAGTGTCTTGCAAACACTGAAAGTCTGAAAAGTCCCCGGGAAGAGAGGGTTGGATGGTGTAGGTTTGTAGTGAGCCAGCCTAACACCGCAGTGTACATCCCTCCTGCTCTCTGTAGGGTGGCAACTAGAAGAGGAGTTAGCAGGAGCCCTCATTGCACTGGGAGATGCTAATCTTCAGATTCCTATGCAGTTTTCCCAGAAAGAAGAAATTAATGGGATTTGCGAGTCACTGGCAAATTTGGAAAAATGCCCTGGAAGTCAGACCCAGATGAAAGTTTTTGTTGTATATTGTTATAGAGTTAAGCACTTTGTGTTCAAGATTTTGCTCATTTTATTTTGGTTTGATGAGGTTTTTAATTAAATCAGAGGGAGATCCAAAAGGAAAAGCCCTGAAAACTCAACCTTTAATTTCAAATCACCAGAAGCAAAATACCCCCCTGCTGTTGTCCTGTTTCTGTTGTGAACTAAGAGGCTGCAAAGCAGCCACAATGTCTGAAAGCCTTTGGCATAGCCAGATCTGTGGTGGTCCCCTGGGCAAGGTGCTGGTAGGACAGTTTGCTTTGTACCCATTTGGGTGGTCCCTGCTGGGGAGGCGGTGGGTCCATGGCTATGGGTGGGTGAGCAAATGCTCTTCTGAGCCGCCTGGGACTGGTGTGGGTGCAGAGCAAGGGCTTACCAAACCCTGAGACATGAGGGTTGGAAGGACACAAGTAAATGCATCCATTGACACTGGAACTGTGAACCTCTTCCATGCTTCCCATCCCTGGGTGCCTCTCTCTGTGCAGGACTACCATCACTATGCCGAGAATTTGCCTTTGCTGTGCACCAAATCTTGGACATAGAGTCCTTGAGATCAAGTAGACATCCTAACTTTGCCTGATTAGGGCATCCACATCTGCAGAAAGAAGGCAGTGACAGCATTCCCTGGACTCTGATGACCTCCAGAAGTGGATTGTGCCTGTGTTATCTCCCTTCTATAAACAGCCCTGTCCCTATCTCTTAAAACTTGTTTAAACCAGCTCTTTTTCTCCTTGGGGCTGGGATATCATTGCTGTTCACAGCTGAAGGCCCTCATGCCTCCATGGAAATCATCCAGGGCTGCACCAGGAAAAGCAGATAATTAAATTCATGCCCTTGCTTTTCCCCCATCAAGCAGATGCGGCATGATGGCAGTCCTGCAGAGACTTTATTTGGGGCAGGGGGCAGAAATTTTAGTCTTGAACCTCCCCACAGCAGCTGCTGCTATGCGTCCTCTGAGCCAGGGACCTGCTCCCCCTATCCGGCCATGCCTCGCTGGCTTATCATTTCCAATCCTATCAGAAACAAAACTGCTGCTGCTTAATGCTTCATTACAGGCTGTTATGTGTCTCCTGCACTGCCCAGGAGAGCAGCAAGGAGGGCTCTGACTCTATTTAATAACTGTTTCATGGTTCCTAATTGACAGATAAAAACGCTACTAACTCAGTTTCATCAAACATAAACCATGGGCAGGAGGAGCAGTGCCCTTCTGGAGCCAGGGTGGCAGCACGAATTTTCATCCATTATTTTGACATGGGAAATCCATAATATGCTGATCTGCCATCACAATGACGGGTTTATGCCTCACTTTTTGCCGCAGTTGGTTTTGGCTTTTGCAGCCTGGGGGAAGCTGTCGGGGAGGGATCTGGGGAAGGGTGGCCAGGGAATACAGAGGACGTGAGATGGTGGCTGGTGCTTTATTCTGAGAGGCCTTTCCCATTAGGGGCTGCAGCGTCCCAGTGCTTGGCAGTGAGGATTGGCTTTGCAGCATGTGCACATGGGGGATCCATGTCTGCTCACCTCAGGACTATGCCACACCCTGGCAGGTCCCCAGCCCCAGGACTGTCACACTGTGGTTGTTAGGCTGAGCCACACTGGCACCTGGGGAAGATTCACCAAGATTTCCAGCTCTGGTAGATAAGCACCTATATGTGCTCAATGAAATAGGTAAAGATTTGTTATTGTAATTTGGAGATGCTGGTAAATCAGGGTGTTTCTTTGTGCCTTGTGTGGTTAGCAGGATTGTGTCATTCCCGGGGGCATTCTCCTCCCTCTTTTTGCTGATATAGATGACCAAGTGACCCAGGCTTCTTCCATGCTCTGCACTCAGAAACTGCAGGCAGAGAAACCCCTGGTCTCTCCAGGAATAGTAATGATAAATGTTGGGATTCAAAAGCCGCATGCTGGACCTGAAACCTGCTATTCAAACAATTTGGGATTTGCCTTATCAGATCCCACAGGGGGCTGGCACTCAAAAAAAAGCCTTTGGAGAAATGAGATTTTTCAGGGCTTTCTCCTCCCATCACAATGACTGGAAACTTAAATACCAGCTGGGAGTCCCGTAGGTATTTGTGGCTGCTGCTGGGGTTGAATTGCACCCGGGGTGGCAGCAGCCTCACTCCCAGGAGGCGTGGGCAGAGGTGGAGTTGCAGAGAAGTGTTGAGGGCTCATAGCTCTGTGTAGAGCAAAGCAAAGCTGACGGCCACTGAAGGCATGCTGAGAGGATGAGAGGTTATTAGTAGTGAGCGCTTGAGGGACAACACGGAAGATATTGATTTAAATAAAAATCACCGTAACAGCAGCTCTAACAGTACCCTGTGGGTCACTTGGAGGAGAATCAGAGGCGGCAGAGCTCCAGTGCTGCCACACTCAGAGCATTTCCTAGCTGGAAATATCATGCTGGAGAGAGCCAGGACTGCTGCCCATGCTCCTGAGCAGGGACAGAGACAGGGAAGCCGGCACTGTGCCAGGTGTGCAGCACACACTGGGAGGCCTAAAGAACATCACTGTAGTGAGGTGAGAGGCTGGACCCACCATGACCCACGAGGGCACACCACACTGTTTGCAGTTCTGCTGGGAGCCGCAGTGCCAGGACATGGATATCCATGATCTCAGCCAGTCGCACAGCCCCCGTGGAGGTCAGATTCCCGTGGTGTGAGTCAGCTGCATTCCTCCTCAGGGTCAGCGAACTGTGCTGGGGTTCAGGGGCCTCAGCTGTCTCCTGCCCCGACGCTTGCAGTGATTAACTGCACTGGGGATGCTCGGTTTGGGTGGACAGCACAAAGGCTAAGGGTCTCGGGTCGGCTGGGGACAGCTTCAGCGGCTCGACCATGGGAGAGGAGAGGAGCAGAGCAGTTTCTTGGCCACCCTTCATACCAGGAGTGCTTTTATCAATGGGGCGTGAAGGGGTGATAAAATGCTACCAACTGTCTCCACAGACAGCTAATCCATCGGTATGGATTTGTTGTTAGGGAATCCGGCGGGCCCGTGCAGTTCCTTGTAGCTGGCTGTAACTCTCCTGCCGTGGGTACAGCCACCTGCAACACCAGCTGTCCCCACCACGATATGGAGCCGTGTCATGATGTGCTGTCAGCAAACAGAGATGTGATGCGAGATAGCAGCCAAGCTGTCAAGACAGAGAAGGTCTCAGCACGTAACAGCAGGGTTGCTCCACTCTGGGGATTTTTGTATGTGGAGTTTCTAGTGTGGCTCCATCTGATCAGCATGCTTCCATGAGAATTGGGAGTTTTGCAGGGGAAACCTCCCATGCCCTTCAGCTTTGCCATCAAATACAGGCAGACCATCTGCTGGACCTGCTGCACAGACAGCACAAGGTGGATCTGCATTACCAGATCTCTCATGACTTCCCACCCAAGGGGATTAAAACCACCTGGAGCAGTCCCCTTCTTCTTGGAGGACTCAATTCCCTCAGGCCAGCTCACAGCCTGGTTCTGGCATTGAACAGAGTGTGTAAGGATCAGTCCAGCACATTCATGCATTGGAGTCAGTGAATGGAGACACCCACCCAGCCTGGATCCAGCCCTGATCCTGCCCACTGGGAGCATCACACACCTGATCACTATCAGCTTCTCTCTGAGGACAAGGCAAAATGAGCAAACTCACTCACCTGCACTGGAATGTCTGCTGGGAGTGGTCAGGGGCCAGGAGCTGCGGCTGGGAGCTCCCCATTGCTTTCTGTGGTACCACAGTGTCTGCTTTGCACTCAGACTCTGCGCTGAGACAGGCACTCAGGTTTAATGTCCCTGTAAATTACATGTGTGGGGCTTTTTTCCAAATCAACACAACTTTCTTGTAGATGTGAAGACCCAGTGCAGTGCTGCAGCCCTCTCAGCAGCACCCTTGCACTCTGTACAATCCCTCATGGAGCTTATTTCTACATGGAAAACACCACATGGGGCAAAACTAAAGGAGCACAATCAAAATCCAGCTGTCTGGGGCTGCACAAGCCTTACTGTCAGTGAGTCCAAGCCAGTGTAGTATGAGCGCAATGTCAGCATCTGCAACAGAGGTAAGGATATTTCCAGCACTCTTGGAGGCCAGCTTACAATGCTGGGATTCTCTCCAGCTAAACCACTTGGGTTCAGATTTTCACTAACCCACCTCATTTCCTCATTTTTCTTAATCTCCCAGCAAAAGTTAAACCACTGGCTGCTTTGACCAGCTCCTTGCCTGGAATTAAAAGACAAACTCCTGCCCACTGGTGGTCCTGGGCTAGCTTGTCCTAGGAAAATGGCAGTAGAGAGTAAAAGAGGGGTAATAGAGAGTAAAATTGCAACCAGAGCGCTTTGGCCAAGCAAGCAGCTTTGTTCCTCAAGCACTACAAGATGATTGACCCCAAAATCCTTGTGCCATGGGAAAAGGCAGATATGTGCACCCCCTGCAGCATCCCTGTGATGTGGGATGTGGGGAAGACATGGGGGTCCAAGGCTGCTGCCTGCCCTGCTGTGTGGCCCCTGCAGGGCAGGATACCGCCCTGAGTAGGTTCCTCTTTGAAGGGCAGCAAAGCTGTGAGGTAAGCATTCAGCCCTGATTTGAAGATTTCCAATGGCAGGGAATCCTCTTGAGCCTTTGGCAAGCTCTTCCAGGTGTCAAAAACATTTACCACTTTTTATGGATTTTTATCAGGCACTGATCTCTTCTCTGTGGTGCCCAGTGACAGGACATGAGGGAATGGCTTCAAGTTGTGTCAGGAGAGATTTAGGTTGGACAATAGGAAAAGGTTCTTCACCCAGAGGGTGGCTGGGCACTGGAACAGGTTCTCCAGGGAAGTGGGGAGCAAGCACCAAGCCTAACAGAGCTCAAGAAGAGTTTGGGCAATGCTCTCAGGCACATGGTGGAATTCCTGGTGCTATCCTGTGCAGAACTAAGAGCAGGATTTGATGATCCCTGTGGGACCTTTCCAACTCAGCATATTCCGTGATTCTGTGAAAATGCTGCAGACAGGTGTGTACTCCATAAAAAGGAAAGATTCGATTTGCTGTCCCTGAGTGTCTGTCTGTCCCCATCAGGCACAGAAAGGGTCAAGACAGCTTGACCCAACCAGTTCCTTTCCAGGTGGTTAAAGATAGATAAAGGCAACTGAGAGCATCAGCCCAGCACCGCAGAGAGGTGACTATCCAGCTCTCCATGGCATTCCTGTGAAGTTTCTCACCAGGCTTGGCTCCCATCAGGCTGGCATCTCTCCTGACTCAGGCCTTGGAGAGGACAAGATCTGCCCTGCATGTCTTCACTCTCTGATTCAAGTCTTCTAAATTCTGCCCTGAGAGACATCCCACATCTTGAAAGGCTTTTGGCCATGTCAGGGCCAACATCCCCATCTTGTAAACCCTCAGCTCAGGCAGAGCTCAGGTGGTTTTCCTTACTGAGATCTATTGGCAGCTTTACTTTTAATAGCATGTACGTGATGTGGAGTGGGATAGACCACTCCAGCTCTGGCTGGCACATTATAAATCTCAGAAAGAAGGGAAAAAAAAAAAAAAAAAAAAAAAAAAAAAAGCAAAGGGCCAGGAGACTTGTGAGGGGGCATGAAAAAAATCAGAAGAAAGAGTCTGTTTTCCCAGAACCCAAAAGCAGACAGAGGTGGGGAGCGGGAAAGGCAGGGTCGTACGGCTCGCTGGGGCAGAGTGTGCAGTTGTTTATACTGGAAATGAGTTTCTGTTTATTGCAAGCTATGGTGGGGAGACCACAAAGTGAACGTAAAACAAAATGGGAAGGGTGTGGGAAAAGTCAGGGGAGGGGGAGCGGGTGCCTTTGACAAACTCCAGAAGTCACGTCCAGTAATAAATCAAGCCGGGATCTGTCCCGGGACACAGGACCCAGAACATCTGCTTGGGCTGCAGGGAAGCCAGGCAGGCGAGGAGGGATCTCCCAGCCTTGCCTGGGGCCAGGCAAGAGACAGAGGCTTCGGCAGCTCAGCCACCCATGGGTGCTGAGCTCAGCAGTGCTCAAATGCCTGCAGAGGTGACTGGGCACCTGGGGTTCAGCAGGGAACTGCACTCGGGGCTGAGGGATTTAACAGGCACCCTCTGTCAGCCTCTCCATCCTCAGAAGCCTTCCTTTGACTGCTCTGTGCCTCCGTTTCCCTGTAAGGTGACTGTAAGGTGGCACAGCATGCTTTTCTCCCATCTACCACTTTTCCCAAGCCTTGCAGCAATTCCCACGTGGGCAGGCAACTCCTGCAGCGTCTCAGAGCCTAGGCATGGTGTAGGTGTCACCAGGAAGGGAGGTCCACTGCCCAGTTCTAGGGCAGCAGGAATTAGTATGTTAACGGGGCTGGTGGTGAAATGAGAGACAAATCCCACAATAACTCCACTGGGACCAGCAACGCATCCATTCTGTGTACAGACTTTGAAGGTATTAAGTGCTAAGGATTTTGATTTGACATCTGAATCCAGCTGCATTGTTGTGAGAAGCCCTTGCAGGTTATTGCTCCAGACCAAACTTCCATAAATAATCTATTGCCTTGGGTGTAGTGCTACGGAAGGGGCGGTGAATGTTTGTTTTGCTGATTTAAGCATTCCCTTCCTCTTCTTCTTTTTCCCCTTCCCTGGAAAATGGATCCTATTAAACACTGCAGATGACACAACACATGCCAATACATTTGCAACCCATTTTGGCTCATAGCGACAGCTGCTTTTGAGCCACAAACTTCCTCAAGTGTCCAAGTAAAGCATCAGCATGGGGGTGAAACAAAGACAGTGCATCTGCCCGGTGGGTCCTGGCCCAGTTCTTGCCTTTCCATCCCATATTAGTGCAGAAAGCAGGATAGAAAGCCACTGAGATGCATGTGTGATTTAGGACCTCAAAAGTCATTTGAGTTTTACTGTGCTGGGCCATGGTTTGAGCTGCTCTGCCAGAAAGCCATGGGTGCTGCTGTGGGATCTGCCCTCCAGAAATGCCTCTGATCAACCTTCTGGGCATGGGACAGGTACCAGTGTTATGCCTCCAGCATCTGCCTCTGGCAGGCAAACCCCAAGTCTTCCCATACTGGATCCTGGTCAGGTTCAACCTCATGTCACCACTGGAAAGGGCAAAAAACTTTGGCAGCACCACAGCATTTCCCCACTTATTCCAGGCGTGTTGCCTTCCTTCCCATGCTGCTGGTGGCTCATACACCATGGGACAGACCTAGCTGCATCGGCATTAACCCAGTCAGAGCTGTTTTCTCTGCTCCAGTAGAGGATGACAAACTATTGGGTAAACTGCTCTGCCCTGTCTGGTTTTTGCCAGCACACCCTTGCAGGTCTCATCTGCAGCCAGGCCCTGGCTCTCTGACCTGTCCCAGCTGCTCACCTCATCTCAGAAGGATTGTGAGCTATCTGTGTGCATCAAGAGGAGTGTCCCTGTTGCAGGAGGCATTTTCAGTGTGCTACAGATTCATGATAGGGAAGTAGGGCTCATGTGAGCCCAGACACCACAGCATCCTTGTGCTGCTGGCAAGGTCCAGACCACGGGGCTTGCTCTTCACCTGTAATTTTCTGTGCAACGCTTCAGAGAGCACAGCAAAATCCTTCAGTGACTCTAATAACATTTCTCTCCAAAGCTCTAGGGTATTTCCCCTCCATCCCTGTGAAGTCATGCTTCAGGTTTGCTGAAATCCTAGCAAATGCCTCCTAAAATCCCCTGGAGCCCCTGCAACAGTTTATTGAGAGTCCAGGACTGTTTGACCTTGGAGGGGGTGAGAAAGAGAGGAGAAGAAAGAGCAGCCCTAGGCTTCCCTGCCAAACTACTTGATCCATTGCTGAGCCCCTTGCAGAGACCACAACATAGCCAGAAATCTCTCCCAGACCATCAGTGGGGTATCTGGGCACAGTGCCTTCCTCTCTCTTCTGCCCCAGGTCTCCCACTGTGCTTGGCAGTGCTGCTGCATGAACAGTGTGGTGTGTTCCCTAAAAAAGCAGCAGTGCCCCAACCGCCTGTGCATGGTGCTCATCCCAGCATCCTGGCCCCCTCATCCTGCCCAAAAAATGTTTGTGGTGCTCTGGGTCACAGCTCCTTCCCTGCTGTGGTGCTTGGAGCGTGCAGGAAGGTTGCCCAACCTGCAGGAGGTCTGTGCTGGGGGTTCCCACCATTCCTGAGGAAATAATTCAAACACTGATAGCAATATTTTTACATGACAATAAGTGCTTTAAGTGCTTTTTATTTCTTCTTTGTTGTAAGCAAATCAGAGGATGCGTGGCAGGCTGCTGTCCTCCACGAGGCGGGAGAGGCTGTGCTGAGCATCCAGATTATTGCTGTCGGGGCAGACTTGGCAAGGATGCTGCTACTGCCACTGATCCGGTGCTGATGCTCCCAGGGAAGGTGTGTTTGCTTCTGGGGTTTCATTGTTAAAAGACCATCGATAAATTACAGGGAGTCCGGAGGAAAATTGATTAAAGAATTAAAAGATATCGTATGACCTAAAGGGGAGATTAGGGGAATTTAGTGAGGTGCTTGCTGCGGAGTGGAGCTGGGGAGAGTAGGGAGGGAGCGAAATGAAAACAACCTTGCAAAGGTGGTGATTAGAGCAGGTGGAAACAGTCTCTGTGAGGAAGTGAATTGGTTTGTGCCTCACGTTTTGTTTTGCAAATGCTAGGCTCTAGCACGTGGGTGGGAAGGGGCTCCCCAAGCTGGAGCTGCCCTGGCCGCACATGCCACAAACATCCCCTGGGGCTTGCCCGCTGCTGCTTGGGGGGATTTAAGCATCGAGCCAGGATTTGAGGAAGATGAGCGTCATGTTCATAAAGCAAAGGGCCTTTTTTTAGCTCAATTTCTTTACAGATGGGCTGGATAATGGGACCTCCCTTGAAGCCAGCTGAGTTAAGGACACAGCTATTACTTCCAAATGCAGTGAAGTCCGGAGCTGTGTGACTTACATCATCCCAAGGACCTCATTGCCTTAAGAAAAGAATGAGGCCAGGGTCTGATTCAGGCCTGAGGATAAAAAAACAGACATTAGTAAAGAGAGCAGGGGTATTGAGCAGTGCTGTTAGCTGAGCTGGTATTGCAGCCCAACACCTCCAGAAATGTCACACACCTTTTTTTTTTTTTTACATCTGCTTGAAGGACACATTTTCGGTGAGCTACAGAGACTGATGCTCTTCCTGCCTCCACCCCAAGCTACCAACAGCACAGGGGAAATTGCAGCTTGAACTGGGAGCACTCCTGCTGTTAGTGACATGTCTGGTGTTTTCTCAAAGCTGGAGAGTGAGCAGCTAAGGACTGGTGTGGAGACCTCGTTTCCTATGATAAATCAGGCATCTTCCCAAATGCCTGTCATTATTAGGCTGTCATCATCCCTGATCAGCCAGAATAGCACCACAAACCAGAGCCACCCCCTGTGGTGTCCATCTCAGCTGCATCCCCACCATGGCCCTGTGCTGTGATTTTTCCAGAGGGTATCATGCAGAAGCACAGGTGGGATGAGTCAGGTGGCTTCTCTGGGTGTACCAAAGGAGGCTGACTGCTGCTGGGAGAACTCTCACGTATCCCGGGTGGGAACAGCATGAGGAGGGGCTCCTTCTGGTCCTGTGTCAGTTCTCTACACCCACCTCCAGCAACTTCTTTGGCTCCAGCCCAGCTGTTTTTGCGAGCCTGCAGGTGGTTTCCCAGCAGGACTGCAACAATGAGATGAAGCTGGGCAAAGCCACCAGCATTACAGGGACAGGGCTCTCCCACACTCAGAGCATGGTCCTGGCAGCTGAGGGACAGGCACAGGCTGCAGATCAGCCCCAGGAGCAGAGCAGCATCTCACCAGGAGAGCATGTGTAGCAGAAGGGCAGCCCCAAGGATGGGAGTCGCTGACCGGGGGAGGCTGAGTCTGTGTGAGCATACCCAAATGAAATCAGGATGGCCAAACACAGGATGAGCAAATGGCTCCTCTGCCTGTGCACACATCAGGTGCACCGTGTGATACAGATGCCCACTTTTAAGCCCCCTGTCCTGACTGAATCCAAAGAGAGCAGTCAGTACAGGCTCAAGGGCACCGTGGGGACTGTCTTGTGAGGGGATGGAAGAGCAGACTGCGGCATATTCCTAGCAGAACATGTGGGTGAAAGGAGAGGGTGGTTTTCAATAAGTGCTGAAGGAAAGGAACTTCACATGCAAAAGCCAGTGCTAGTGTGAGGAGAAAGAGGGTAGGGGGTATGTCTGCTTACTAACCACTCCCATCAGCTCCTCCTGCCCAGACAGGAGAAGGCCAAAAATATTCTCCTCTGCTGCCGAGAGAGTCAGAAACCTCTTACTTCTTCCTCTCCATTTCCCATGGGATGAGAGGCCTCTCTGCCAGCAGGTATCTCCCTCACTGGGGAAGAGGAGAGCAGAGAAGGGGCCATATCCAGACTGCATGTCAAGAGAGATGAAGAGAGAGGAGGCATTTTTGGAGAGCTGCTGCCTGTTAAAGGCAACCCACACTCCCCCAGTGGGAGATAGCTGGTAATATTCGTGGCTAGCTTGTTGCTCAGTGCATGACAAAGTACTTATAGCTTCCCTCCAGAGGCTCCTCCTGGATAAATATACAACTTCCAGGAGTTCACGTGGGACAGCTTTGCCGAGGATACATGGCTGTTGATGGTCCCAGTTGTGTCTGATCACACCTGGTATTTTCCCTGTCTTCTCCATCTGGAGAGAGGATGGATTGCTTTCTTGCAGCCGTTAAATAAGGTGGTGGAGGGGGCAGGGGCATTACATGGTGTAGGATGTGCAGTGAATTTCTGCCTGGAGCTGGGAAAAGAGCGAGGAGGGGGTGCTGAGTTCTCTGCTGCACGCAGTGCAGGCATGGAGGCAGGGGACCCTCGGGGTGCTCAATACCTGAAGAACCCTTGGGATCACCCTGCATTCCCCTTGCACAACCAAAAAAGGCACAGCTCTCCCTCTCAGCATATAGGGATGTTTCCTCTCTATGGCTTTTCTAGATGAGCTCCCAAAGGAGATTGTCGGGGGTCTGCAGGCTGCTCTGGTCAAGCCCTTTATCGAGGAGAACCAAGGAAGGCAGCTACTTCTCCCTGGAGACAAGGGCTGTGATGTGCTCCCAGGTGCACTGACCACCACCTCCTTGGGGTGCGGAGCAGTTGCTGGGGAACCCCTGTGTTGCAAGGAAGCATCTTGTGCCTGCATTGCCTTGGCACAGTGCATCCAGCACCACAACGAGGAGAACAGTCCCCTGGAAGGAGAAATTAATTTGGAAAATCCCATGTTATTCATGCCCTTCATCTTTCCCAGCCATTTTAGAAGAGGCAGGCCGAGCATTTGGGTGGTGGGAGCTGCAGGGACATGAAACTCTCCTCTCCAAATCCCAGCCGTGGAAAGCCCTGAGAATGTGCGGAAACTGAGAGCACATCAGCCCCCTGCTCACCCTTCCCGCTGTCTGGGCATGGCAGACTGGCATCCTGGAATGCTCCAGCCCTGAGCTGTAGGCAAGGATATGTTCTCCATCCCCGGAGCCTCCTAAGGCCCCTTTTGCCAGCACTTTTCCCTTGTTTGCTGCACACCCCAGACCGCTCTCCAGGTCTCTAGGAGCTGGACGGGGGCCCGGCACAGTCCATCCCAGAGCAGCCGGTAACGAGGTTTGGTCATTACTGCCCGGGGCTATGTGCGAACCAGTGACCTGGCTCTGAAATGGTTTATGTTACATGCAAATCCCCTCGCAGAGGTGTTGGGGGAGGAAAGCCGGCCTCGCCGTGAACTCCCTGGGCTGATGAGCAAACCCCAGCGCAGCAGAGAACTTCCCGTGCCCGGCGCGCCGCTGTGCTGCCGCATCCCACCGTGCCGGTGTACCCATCCCTGGGGTACCACACGGAGCACCGCGGCCCCGGCCCCGCTCCAGGACTGGCGGTGCTACTGTTATACACAAAACAATAATCAGCTGCCGTAACGAGGATGCAGAGTAGCTGAGCTGGCTTCCCTGCTGTTGTGCCGGCTCCAAGTGGAAACAGCTGCATTTGGTTTGGTTAAATGTTTTATTTACTCACAATTATCCCAGATAACAGGTTTGCGTTCATTTGTTCAATATTTAATATTGTTTCAGAGCAAAGCTGCTCTTCGGTTTCTGGTGGAGGACTGGGGGATCAGAAGGGATTTCCTGCTGTGGTGTGGTCCCAAGTGAAGGGTGGATGTGTCCTGCTGTGCATCACTCCCTAAGGCACCCAGCCTGGAATGCTGCCCCATGGGAATAAAGTCACCTTCAGGAGCACGGCTGGGTTTGGAGTGCTGGTGTGCTCAGCAGGATGGGCATTTCCCTAGAACAGCAATTCTGCCAAGCACCAGAGCTGCCGGAGAGAATGGGAACAAGAGTCTCTGTCATGGGTTTGGGATGCCAGATGGCTTCTCCTGCCTAAATCACCTTACCGTAGCATCCTGCACCTTGAGGAGCACCTCCAGCAAAGGCTGCCATTCCAGACAACCAGCCCACCCTGTGTTAGGGTTGCCAGAGCCCCTCTGCTCTTGCTCTTTCCTCTCACAGCTCAATGCTGTGAGGTTTCCTTGATAATTTTCTGGAGGCTGGAGAATGGTCCGGTTTGAAGAGCAGCTCTGCTGTGCTGGAAACAGCATGGCCTCATGCACTGCAGGATGGAGCAAACTCAGCGAGCCTGTGATCACACTGGGAGCCACTTTGGCTCAAAGTGGGATGCTTCTCTTCTCCTCTTCTCTTCTCTTCTCTTCTCTTCTCTTCTCTTCTCTTCTCTTCTCTTCTCTTCTCTTCTCTTCTCTTCTCTTCTCTTCTCTTCTCTTCTCTTCTCTTCTCTCTTCTCTTCTCCTTTTCTTGTAATGCCTTGCCCAAAAATTTACAGCATTGCCTCTTGCCGTGCTCACTGAATTTTCTGCAAGGGAAATGAGAAAATCCATAGCTTGGTTTATGAGCCCCAATCAGTGTAAAACAGGGCCTTTTAGAAATTTATCTGTTGCTGAGTCCACCTTTTTCTCCAGCACCTTCTTGGGGAATAAATTCTTGCTCCTTGAGGCTGGGAGATGGCTCTTAGGTGGCAGCAGGGTCGGGGGTCTTTGGCTGCAGCTGCAGGTGTCCAGGGACACCTGCATTTTGGGAGCTACCAGGGAGGTGCTGCAGTGTTGAGTCTGAGGGCTGGGCTAGATGCTGGCTGAATGTAGGCAGCTCTGATGATCAGCTGGGATGCCTCACACTCCAGAGGGATGTATCTTCAGTGTCTAATTTCAAGGGAAAGGAATGTCCCCCTGAAAATGTCCATTTCTTAAGCTTGGGGTGGCTTAGACCAAAAGGGAGAGACATAAACCCTGTCTCCATCACATGCCCAGGTCACCCAGGAGGCCAGTGAGAAACAAATCCATCTCATCCTGTGCCACTGCACCCCTGGATTCTCTAATTCTCTCTCAGATGAATTTTGCTGCATTAACTAAAAAAAAAAATCAAACCACACAAAACGAACAAATTAAAACCACCTGCTTTATCCTTCTTGAAGAAGTGGTGGTTATGAGCATGATGTTCCCAGAACATAGGGAGCATCACCTGCTGTCCTCCGCACCCCTTCTCATCCTCACACTTACCCAAGAACAGATGGTCAAGGGGAAACAGAGCCAATTCAAAGCTTCACCTCCCTCCCTTTCTCCAGCAACAAAACACAGTTGTCCCCAAACATTTGGGTCCATGGAAGGGACATCCCCAGCGTAGCCGTGCTGCACTCCAGCACAGGTGGCACATGGCAGACAGATGCTCCCCTGGTACACCTGGCAGAAGAAATATGATTTATTCACCATTGTTTTCTTTGTTGTTTCCTACCAGCCTCCTGTACACAAACAGGCTTTTAGAAAAGCGGTGTTAGATAAATAATACATCGTGCTGGCAGCCAGCATGTGCATAATAAAAGCATCTGTGTAGATGCGTGTGTGGAATAGCAAGGTCTGCTGCTCTTGTGCCCACGTGCTCAGTGCTGGCATCTCGTGCCCAGGTGGATTCCTGTTGTGCTGAACAAGCCTCTGCAGCTTTGCTTTTGGTCAGTTGGGTGGCTTTTTTTCTGTATTGGTACATACCCACCACCAGTGGTGTGAGAAAAGTCACTGGGTGATGATCTGGTCCTGCCGTGGGCATTTGGGGTGTGAACAGCAGGAGTTTGGCAGCAGAACAGCGCTGGTTGTGGGGCTGTCCCCCCGTGTGGGGCAGCACGGGGATCCTGCCCATGTGCAGGCAGGCTGTGTCACAGCTGTACCTCTAGCTCAAGCACATGCTGCTGTCATGGACCCTGGAGTTTTTGCTGGCCCAAGACCGAGATGATGAGTTATGCAGGTGACCCCAAAAGCACACTATGGGCTCATTATCCCCCATCAGCCCAGTGCCTGAATGTGCCCCGAGTGCACCAGAAAAAATACCTCCTACAGAAGTGTTTGAGAGGCCTCTTAAAACTTTTATTGGTGCTATTTTTTGTATCCCTCCACCTGTGGAGCAAGGCATCTTTAGTACATTCAGCCCTCAGCAGGAGAGGAAAATTATAACTGATCCATTTCAGAAACCTCTAAAAGTGACCTAAAATAACTTTTCTATATATAAAAGTGTCATGATTTTAATGTCCATTATCTCATGACCTAGCAGCGTTAGGAAAAGCTCTTGTAGATCATTTTTAGTGGTTTCTAAAATGGATTGGTCACACTTTTCCCCTACACAGTGGGACTGAGGGTACAAGGACAACTGGGCTTTAGAGATGAGGAGGGAAACAAAAATCTGTTTTTGTGGTGCTGCATCCAGAGCTGTTTCAAACTCCAGGACTACTCGTAGTGCTGTCCCCAGCTGAGCAGAAGTGCTGAAGCTGGTCAAGTGACGGCTACTTCCAAAAAGCTGGAGAGACAGAGTTAAATGGATGCAAGGCATGGGACACTGTGTGGTAGGAAAGCCAACTCTATCCCTGCACTGGTCTTTTCAGGAATCTGCAGAGACAGTGACCCTGGCACCAGCTGTCACTGCTGTGGCAGACCCAGATTTTGCTGGAGCATCTCATAGTTTGCGAGCCATGTGCCCAGATGGGATGTGCTCAGCTCTGAGCTCAGCTCTGAGCCTTTCTTCACCTCACCCAGAGCTTTTGCAGTGAGGCTGGTTGCAACCCAAGCCTCTGGGAAGCTGCCACAGCCAGGCATTAAACATGCTGGGTTTTCAGAGAGGACATCAGCAGAGCACATGGGAGAAGTGGCTCCCTGCCATGCAAGAGGTTAATAGACAGATTAGAGAGGGCAGGCGCTGTTTGTGGCAAAAGGAAAGAGCTCTGCTTTTACAGAGTTCAGCAGCTCCATGAAGCAACATGCATGTAAATATTTGCCAGAATTAGAGAGGCTGTGTGCAGGAGCCCAGGGAGGAATGCTCAACCTGTTATTCGGGCTGTTTGTGGTGTGGGGCAGGTGCTGAGAGCTGGATGTCATCTGAGGGAGGATGGAGAAGGTTGGAGCAGGACACCCCATACGGAGCAGCACTGCCTAAAACCTCAGGGCAGAAAAAGCCTTTAATTCTGCTCCCTTGATGGCTTTGTTTTCCTCCACTGCCTTTCTTGCTCTCTCTGTTGGCCTGATGGGCTGGCCCACCTCCAAAGACAGCATTACAGCGCGCTGGATCGATTGGAGCCTGCAATTTTATTTGCCGTCTTTAAGAGCCTTTGATGGGCAGCATGAGCTGTGCCAGTGAGCGCCTTTCCTGGGAGAGGAGGGGAGAGGAACAAGGTTGCAGGCTACCGTCTCCCATAGGGAGATGAGGAACCTGCCACCAGCTTGGAGAAGACAGCATGGCTGGGTGAGCAAAGAGAGCCCTCCTGATGCAGCAGGGCAGCTGAGAAGGGGCTTGCAGCCCTGTCCTTTGTGGTGCCTGGCAGTGGTGACCACGGTCACCCATGTGGTGTCATGGTCACAGCCCCCTGTGACACACTGTGCAGGCCCCTCACTCTGCCATCAACCTTCTGCCTGTCAAGGTGGAAAGTGGGGGATCTGCCTGACAAATCCCTCCTGGGACGCCTGTGGCTCGGGGACTGATGGCTCTCTGCAGAGATGGAGGTTGCATGAATGTCTGTGTGAGACAGCTTGTGTCTGTCCAGAAAAAGAGGGCAAAGGTTGGGCTGAGACAGGCTTCATACAGCAGCTTCCCTTCGGCTGCATCTGTCCTTGAACTCTGCATCAGGAGGGCAGGGATGTGAGGATCATTTTGTCTCCCTTCCCCAGTCTCTCCTTCCACCTCTGACTTGCTTAAAGACACCAGAGGGTAAGAGGTGGAGCACGCTGGACACAAAAGGTTGGGACTGCTATTGGGGACCAGCCTTGAAGCAGAGGGCAGGATTTTCACGGCATTCAATGCTATGGAAATGGGGCATCTTCAAAGGCTGCTGCAGACTGGGGATCGAAGCGGGATACAGGATGCGCAGCCCTCCCTCCTCCTCCCAGCAAAACGACCCTGGAGGAGTGAGCCCGCCCCCGCCTCCTCAGCGGAGGAATTAGCACAGATCACGAAGAGCCAGATCCGGCGTAATACTGGAGACAGCAGAGATAAATTATCCTGAGATGGACTAATTGTGGCGCATAGCAGTGCAGCGTCTTGGGCCGTGTTGGTAGAGCTGGACCCTGCAGGACTCCAGGAATGCTCGAAAAAGCCCCGCCTGCTTCAGCCCGGCTCCCCTGCGACTCCCGGTTACGGGCGGAACCGCTGAGCACAAGCGGCAAGCGTGCGAGTCGCCCACGGTGGCATCCCCAGTGTCCCCAGCATCCCCACGCAACATCGCCAGCCCCATCGCGGTTTGCCGGGCGCCGGGCAGGTGCTGTTAGCCCACAGTGCCACCACGCGGTCACCCGGCGCCCAGAGGCTGTCCCCAAACCCCTTGCACCCCTTCAGCCCCTCCGGGACACATCCCGACCCGCCCCCCCCCCCCCCCCCCCCCCCCCTCCACTGCACCCCGGAAACAGCAATGCTGCCCGTGCTCCCGCCACACCCAGGGCAGGCAGGGAAGGGGTTAAGGATCCTGCGGGGAGGAGGAAGAGGATAAGAGGATGGGGCTGTGGCAGGGATCAGGCCCTTGTCTCTGGCTTTGCGATTAGCCATTGTGTCTTGATGTGGAGGGTCTGCTTGAATAATTTAACCCGGAGGCTCATTAACCAGGCTCTGGCCTTCGTCTGTCGGCTGAAGGCTGAAATGGCCATTAGGAGGAACACGGAGCGCTGCGGCACAGCCTTCCCTCCCGCCGGCCCCCTCCGTTCCCTCTCCCTCCCCTCCTTGCTCCCTGCTCCCTGGCTCTGCTGCCCTTGGCTCCCTTATCAACTGCTTGCGCCCTCTAAGCCCTGCGCCAGGGGCGCCGGGGGTGCGCAAAGCCTGTGCCTCAGTTTCTCCTCTGTAGACTCCAGTCACAGCTGGAGCTCATTCCCGAGAAAGCTGTGCCCCCGCGTGTGTCATGCCAGTGACACCCGGGCTGTGGGGCTGCAGAGGCTCTGGGGCTGCTGGGGCTGCATTTCAAACCACCTGCTTGGAGAGGAGAGCGTGTCCTGGGATATTCACAGTGGATGGATGGGGATGAGGGCTAATGAAGGAAGGGAAAGAGGGAACACCTCAGGATCAGACAGCCTTTCCAAGGGGAATCCTGGTGCATGTCCAGCCCAGGGAGTGTATTTTATGGCCAGGCACTGTGCCAGGGTGCTGTTCTTAACAATCAGTGCAAGTGCCTGGGGACCAAGAAGAGTTGACTTTGGTGTCAGATCAGGTAATGTTTTTACCAACAAGAGCAAAATTTATCAGCCAAAAGGTATCGAATCTCATTCTCCGCATACACCTTCCCTCAGCATTTTGCAGTTTTCCTGCAGCCCTTGCTGTGCTCCTGCAGAAAGCAGAGTGCACTGCACATGCATCCAGGAAAGCCATGTACAGTGTGAACACTTCAGTGGGTTTAAAATCCTCTTGTGCCTCCAACCTCTGGGATCAGCTGATGAGGCCGGAGGAAGGCTGCTCCCAGTGGATGCTCTCGTCCTGTCTCCTGTTGCCTCTGTGTCTCTTTGGAGGCAGTGCAGCAGAGTCAGGGATGCTCTTCCCCATGCCAAAAGTGTTGACACTGTCAGTCCTCTTGCAGAGCTGGATTTTCTCCACTGGTTACTCATTGTTCCTCCTTATCTTGCCCGTGGTCCTTCTTCCTCCCTTTGGTGACCTCTGATCATTTGGAGGATCATCCCTCAATAAATTTATCACTCCCCAGGGATGTGCCAGAGAAAGCTGTGAGCTGTGTAGATTAATGGGGTCAAGAGAGCAGCACCTCCTCCTCATCAGCAACATCTCTGTCACAGCCTTGAAGACAATTTCCCCCGGTACCTGCAAACCATCTCTATCACTTCATCCCTCATTAGAAGCAATGAGCTACCCAAGGAGAAGGTGAGCTTTGCACAGCCCAAAGCAAGGTGTCTTGGAGGACCTCAGCAGAAGACATGGGACAAAGACTCCCCAGATCCTTCCAGCATCTGAAAAACACAGGCCAGGCTCCCCTTGCAAACTCTCTCCTCTGTGTCTGGCAGCAGCTGGGAGTGGTGGGTCATCCCTTTGCTCAGAACTTGGTGATAACCCCACCTCAGCAGGTAATTACCCTTTCTCTTTTCCTGGCAGCCCCCCCGAAGGAGCCAGTGCTGATGTGTCGGTCCAACAACTACCCGAAGGGTTTCTACTGCAGCTGGCACCTGCCCACTCCTACCTACATCCCCAACTCCTTCAACATCTCTGTCATGTAAGTGTCTGGGAAGAAACGGCGCAACAGGGTGAGTTTCAGTCCCCGCAGCCTGGAGCAGGTCTCAGGTACTGCCATGAAGTCTTGGGGCAGTGGGTCTGACCTGTGCTGAGCATATGGCATCAGCGTCCCAAAAATGGGCGTGGGGAAGGCTTTCCTGGGGACATACAAACTGGATGTTTGGGACCAGGACTTTGTGCCAAGAAAGTTTCAATTTCCTTAGAAGGGACCAGGAAGGTCCCTATCCCCCAGGTCCCCTTTCCGTGCTTCCCAAGACCATCGTCGCTGCACCACTTGTCTGTACCAGATGTTGTGCCCACTGGGTTTTGGCACATTTGGCACATCCGTGCTCGTTTCTGGTGTAAGCTGGTTGTTGTTGGGCAGCAGCAGTGTCTCTCACCTAGAACTGGCCATGGCGTGGCATCATTCCTTACCCTGAGCCAGAGTTCTGGCACAGCCCTGATACGGGCTGATGCCATGTATTATCTTCTGAGGTTTGTGTCACCATCAGGAGACCTTGTTCCTCCCATAGGAGGGCCAGGCCCAAACCCAACCCCAGCAGGGTCCCATTCTTTCCTTGGGGCCAGCACGAGGATGTTCACTGAGGCCTCTGTGTAGGCTTGGGAGAAAACCTCGTACACAGGAGCCCACACAATTCCCTGGCAGGAGGAAAGCAGCCCTTTGGCTGCAGCAAGAGCTGGTGCATGGGGACCATTGTCTTAGTGGGGATGCAGAGCTGCTCAGTCTGTCCTCTTCCTCCAGCAGCTTGGGGGCATCCACGGGTAACAGCTCTTCTCACCTCTGCTTTCCAGACACGGCACAAAAGACATGGTGTGTGAGAAGGATGCCGTTCCCAAAAACAGGTGTCACATCAGATACCTCCAGCTCTTCTCGACAGTGAAGTACAAGGTGACTCTGACAGTCACGAATGCTCTGGGCAAAAACTTCACCACGCTCACCTTTGACGAGTTCGCCATAGGTAACTTCCACAGCAGCAACTGGCCTCTCCAGGGCGGTGTTGGGGCTGGCTTGCTCTGCATTGTCATCCCTTGGGAAGATGGGGCAGGGAAGGGACTGGCTCTCCAGGTGGAGATTCTGTGTATCCATGGAGATGAGGTCTGAGCCACTCTGGCATCTTCCCTGTTCCCCTCCCCTTCCCAGGGCTCTGCTGACACCTGAGCATCCTGGGGGAGCCAGGCAGGGTGCCCACAGGCAGCCTCTGTGCTGGTCACATCAGTGGCCTGGTGTCAAGTGTGATCCCACTCCCCGTGGTCCAGATCGCCCATGGTTGCCGAGTTTTTCCCTGTTTGGGATGCTGGGGAAAAAGCTGCCACGTATTAGGGCAGAGAGCTGTGAAAATTGTGAGATCCAAATGGTGTTGCCATTCTTACCCCTCAGAGTATCCTTAAAGGAGAGGCTTGGTGTTTATGCTGGAAGCAGAGTCATGGGAATTAGGATTGGAAGAGAATTAAAATGTCCCATTATCTTGTCTCCACCCTTAGTCAGGACAAAACTCTCCTATAGTAAAGTCTCCCCAACCCTTACCTCATATTCTCCTAGAAAACCTATTCCTTCTTTTGCACCTGTTCGTTGTCCCACCAGGACAGCAGATGCTGTGCAGTGTGGGACAGGGAGCAGCAGGCCCTGTGGACTGGAGTGTCCATGTCTCAGGCTGTGCCATAGGGATGCTTCCCAACCATGTCCAAACCCGGGGCAGAGATACTCCCCTGACTGCGAAGGGTGGGCATGAACTGAGCAATCCAGTGCCAAACACGGCAAAGCAGGGAACTTTTGCCACCATCCAAAGCCAGATTACAGCTGGTGCTGTGACATCCTCAAAGAACAGGAAAAATAGGAGAGAATGGAGGTCAGGAATACGCTAGAAAACAATTTTCTGGTTGCGTGTGGCAATTACTGAACCTGAAAAGCAAATAAGTGAATAATTAAAGTGCAGCCAGTGGTTGGTTTTTGCCTGTGATGTGCTACACATCACAGCATGGGAAAGTTGGAAGTGCTGGAGTGCAAGAAGAGGAGCTCCACTGCCTTACCAGATTTTCCCTTTTACCCCAAATCCTGGAAAATATCAAACAAGGCACCAGCTCTGAACAGAGCAGGAAAATAACTTTGGAGTGGGAACTGCTATGTGTCCTGCTATGTGTCTGCAGCCATGGTCCATACCTGAAGCTTGTGTTCATCAGTGCATTGGGAATGCCGATAACAAGGGAGAGAGCTTAGAAGGGAAGTGGAGGAATTTCAGTCACTTGGGTGCCTTTAAATGGAAATTGTTGTGTTTGTGGAAGATACACTCCTTAAACATGAAGGTAACCTCCAGCCTGCATGGCCCAGGACAGCAATTAAGCAACATTTTCCAAGTTCCTTGCATTCCCTCCTGCAGGAGTTCAGGGCACCCTCTTCTAACATCTGTATCCCGCCCATGCCCTGCCTAGCTTCTGAAACATCTGCTCCTCCATCCAGCACACAAGGGCAACTCCCCTGGGGAAGCACACCCAGCTGCAAGCCTCGGGCATCCCAACACCAGCACAAAGCTGGATCCAGCCCAGCAGTCTGAACTCGGTCCAGGTCAGAGGAGTGGTGAGCAGAGGCCAGCACTGCCCCGGGCCAGCCCTTAGCATGGGTGTACTACTGCTGCCTCTTGCACAAGTGCCTGGAAGGGTGCAGGGTGCCTGGACACATCTCAGCAGAGCACTGAGAGGTCACACCACCTGGCATCACCTGGCTCCAGGATGGCACGTGGGGAAGGTGTGATGGGCTGATGCCAATAGGAGAGGCCGTGTCCTGCACCAGCCCATTCCCATAACCACTTCAGTATCCAGTGGCCTTAAAATCTCCATATTCTGTACGACTGTGAAATTCTCCTCCTCAGGATTTGGTATGGGTGCCATGCACCAGCAGCCACTTCTCCTCATGCCATCCTGGTGTTAAAACAAGTGCACTGCATTGCTGTGTTTTGCTAGGCAGTTTTGCCCCACATTGCCTGCAGTCCTTGCCAAAGCTTCAGTGTCTCTTCCAGCTTTCCTTTCTGCAGCTGCAATCCAGGACTGTGTCCCAGCGTGAGGAGTGCTGGAGGTGTGGATCTAGCATCCAGTAGGTTCTCTGGAGATCTCAGCTGGCCCGATGAGCTCTCATCTGGGAGATTTTTCTGGGTTTCCCTTTGCTAGATGGAGGGTGGAAAACCTACGGCTCAGGGCAAAGCTGCTGCTTTGGCTCATTGAGAAAATGCTGAGTGGGAACATTGCAGCATCTGCACACATCCTGCTAAAATGAAGAGACAGTGTCAGCCAGGACCTGTGTGATGCTTCTCCAGAAATCCCTGGGCTCTGGTTGTCAGAGCCTGCCTTGTGTTTTCCCCTTAGCCTAGAGAAGAACATCATACCTTCTGCATGGAGGTTGAAGGGCAGCCACGTTGCCCCCATCTCATGCCTTGCTGGGGACAGAGCAACCCGAAGCCAAGGAGAGAGCATTGCAGGGCAGGCAGCTCTCCCTCCCAGCACCATCTGAGCTGGGAGAAGACCCTCTGCTAGGTCAGACCACCCATGCAGCCTGGGCAAGCACAAAAATCCCCTGGGAATGAGTGACCTCCTTCGGTTTTGCTTCTTCACTCCTTTCTCCATCCCTGAAGTCGCCAGAAGAAAATCCCTCCCCCAGCCACTCGGAAGATGGTCTCTAATTGAGTGGAAAATGACTGGTACTTTCTTTTGCTGTCCGGAGCCCATGCCTTGCTGGCGGTTGTGCCGTGCTGGTTATTAGCAGCCAGCTGCAAAGGGTCACTCTGCATTGTCATTTTCAATGATGACTGGAAAAGCTTTTCCGGCCCTCTGGCCCCCATCTCCTATTGGTAGGAGATGCGGACTGCCTTCTTCCTCATCGTGCTCATGCAAATTGTTTTCATAATTACATCTTCTGCAAAAGTATTGATATTAATAAAGGTGAGTGTGCGGAGGTCCTGCAGAACCCTATGGACATCAGGCTTCAGCCTCAGAGAGAAGGAAAAGGGACTGTAGGGAAGAGGACCTGGAGGCAGAGGAAGATGCCAGGGAGGAGTGAGGTGGTGTGTAAGGAGCTGCCACCTCTTTCATGATGGCTGGAACAGCATGGGGACATTTTTGGCCGACTAGGATACAACCACACCTTCCTCACTTGTGTTTCAGCCCAAGAGCTGTTTTTTGCATTTCCCAGGAAAGCCAGGACAGCACCACCATGCAGCAACAGCATCATCCTGCCACAGCACCTTTCTCCTCATACCGATCCTGAGGGAAAATATGAGAAGATGCACAGCATTAAAAGGAGGAAGGCAGCCTTGGATGGGGCCTTGCAGCTGTGGATACCTTCATCAAATGTGCTGCCCATGCCTTGTGTGACCTTGAGAAGGTCATCTGATCCTTCCAGCTCCAGCTCTGGAGTGATGAAGATGCAGAGCATCTCAGAGAGGCTGCATGATGCCCATGCCTGTATGAAATTCAGAGTCTTTGAACACAGGTATACAGTTGCCTAAGCAGAAGGTCAGTTCAATTCATACTACTTAGGAAGGCAGAATTAAATTACCTAGACTGACATTTGGCTAAGACATGGAGTTTAATATCCCTCTGCTCATGGAAAATGCCAGGGGATATTTAATGGCCGCAAGGGATCCATTTTAGTGCTTGTTGGAGAGATGGGATGGGCGACGGGCCGCTGCATGCCACAGGGTCTCAGCTGCCTTTCTGAACCACCAGATTCATTTTGAGACATGTCTAACAACAGCCAGGGGCGATGGATAGCTGAAGACTTGCAGTTGAGCGTGCAGCGCCTTAAGGAGAAGCTGCTCCCTGATGCTCCTCTTGCACTTCAAGCCCTCTCTTAGACACAGCAGCCAAAAACCAAGCGGGAAGAGCTGTGAGTAGCCTCCTGGCCAAGTCCCCTTCCCAGGAATGTCTGATGATGCTCCCTTAGCTCTGCAGGATAATATTACATCTGGTTTTATAGCCGCTTAACCAGTACTCAGCCTAATGCCCATCATCCATTATTATTATTACTATTACTGCTTTTATTACGTTACTGCCTGCAGGCCCTCAGTGAGGACAGGGCTCTATTATGCTGGCTGATGTACAGCCAGACAGCCCCTGCCTCACCATGTGCAGGCTGAATGGAGGCAGACAAAGGCTGGGGAAGGAGGTGCACTCGTCCCTGTCTGCGGGGTATAAAGGACTCCTTCAAGGTCATATAGAAATCAGAAAGCTGGACACAGACTGTCTCCCCTCACTCCTCAGCTGGCCCCTGTGGGACCAGTCCAGGTGTTTCCCGTGATGAGCACAGCAGGATGAGGTCCGTCCTAAGAGACATAGGTTTGTCCTCTCTGGACTGACTGCCAGAGGTATGGTCCCCTCTCCTGGCTGTTGTGTCCCCGCTGCCTTGCAAGGACGTGGCAGGAATGGTTTTGGCTTTGTGGCTTTGGAAGGATTGGCCCTGCTATGCTCTCTAGCCTGGGCAGGAATCCTGTGGATGGAGGGACACATGAGGAGGTACGAGGGACTTTTGGTTTTCCTGGTAACCTGCCGTGCTGTTTGAAGGCTCGTAGCAGCTGGGAATATGAACTTGAAGCCAGAGCAGCCTTCCTCTGTGCACCAGCAACAGTGTCTAACTCACAGGAGAGGGGCTAGCAGTCACATCCCTGCAAAATGGGCAGGTGACTCCCAACTCAGCCTCAGGGCACTTTTTTTTTCTGACTTCCTTTAACAGTCACAGTAGTATCTCTCATTGCTGCCCAAGCACATTTGCCATGCCCAACTGAATTTAATCGTGCCTTCAGGCTGGCATACTAAAATCCAAGGCCAGGCCCCCTGCATCACCCCAGGGAGTATCCATAGCATCCATCCCTAGCCCAGCACTTTCCTTCCCTTCCTCGCTGCAGAGCTGCAGTTCACAGTCATCTGCATTCATTCAGCCAAACAGACTTTTGTTTTGCAAACCCATCCTGCTGAGCCAACGCTGGATTTATACTTTTCCGTATGTGTTTGGACTCCAAGTCCATGTCGATGGAAGCTGATGTCCAGCCCCAGCCCTGGGATTCGAAGTGAGCGGAGGAATTGCAGAGCCATCTGGAGTAGCTCATCAGAACGCCCCAGCGAAGCGTTCCTGCTGCTGAGGATAAAGCTGTAAATGGAAAACTGCACCCCATCCTGCCACAGAGAGGAGTCTGTGGGAGTTGGGAGGTGGCACTAGGCTCTGTGGTCAGGCTCACAGGTGACCATCCTCTGAGCTGAAATGACATCGGGAAGGAGGAAGCTGTCCAGCCCTGCTGGCACCCGCTGTGACAGAGGGAAGGTGGTGAAAGCCAGGGTGGTGGTGAAGATGATGGTGATAAAGGACTGCAGCAGGGTGTGTGCAGGTGTGCTGAGCAAGAGGAGGCTGGGGAGACAAAGGTAGTGGTGGGTCATGTCTCAGGGGAAACAGGTCCCACCCACTAAGGTAGCTGAGCTGTGGCTTCACTTCAGCACCCTCTCTGCCTCACCTACAGACAAGAAAAGTGTGTTCTCAAAGCTTCACAGGCTGGTTTCTCCAGAGAGGAGCAAGCGGTGGCAGTGCAGGGACAATTGCTGCAATGCCACCATCATTCAGGAGCAGGGGTGGCAGCAAGCAGCTCACATGTGACAGCACTTGCCCCAGACTGGCCACGCATCAGCACCTGATCCCATTTGAGTGAGGGAAAGGTGCCCTTCACACATTGGCAGGGCTGTAGGCGGGCTTGAGTGATGAGGGAGCAGCTCACTCACCACCACCTCCTTCCTCTCTCAGGGTAAGCAAAGCCCCTGTGAGGGCATCACTTCCCACCCACACAGGTGGACCCTGGAGTCAGCATGGAGAAGAACTCTGACTGCAGGGCAGGAGCTCTGCCAGGGGAATGGTGGGGCCTCCCCACAGCCCCACCATCACCCCCCCCCCATCCTGGGGAGGGGAGTTTGATGCTGACATCTTGACAGGCTTCTGCTCAAGGCGGTCAGAGCCTGGGGATCATTGTTCAATCCAGAAATTTTCAGGTCAGAAGGGATCCACTTGCCTGCATGTGGACTTGGAAAGGGGTTAAGTACCTTCCCAGGACAGGAAGACTCATGTGCATTGCTATTTTTGGAGTGCACAGAGAGCCCTCATCCACCTCTGGCACAGCTGTGTGCCTAGCTCCATGTGTCCAGCTCCTTCCTGACCATGATTAAAGGATAAGCATGGGCGTACACAAATTTTTTTAGCTTTGCTGTTGCAATTGGGAGTTTGAGCTGTCAGGATTTGATCAAACCCTTGGCAGGGAGCAAGGACTGCTCTGCAACAGGCAGTGACATTCATCACAGCCTGTCTGTGATGAGCTTCCGGCACTCTGGAAGTAGCTGCAACATCAAAGCACGTTACATAGCTCACAGCCAATTAATATTCACCTGAAATACATGGCAGGTAGCAAGAAAATATTCCCATATCCCAAAAGCAGAGCAGGGCAATGAGAAAGAGAGAGCTGGGGTGGAAGGTGACCAGGGCAATCCTTCCCCTTTAGTAAATATGATGTGCCAGTGCTTTGAATCCTCAAATCCCCAGCCCTGAGCCCAAGGACCAAACTCTGCCACATTATTGTGAGGCAAGTGGGCTTGAATGTGTGCCAGACTCACAGAAATCGCAGCTGAGAGGAAAGTGCAAGATTTTGGCTTGGTGGGCTCCTCATCCTGATCCAATTAGCCCTGTGTAGGAGGGACGCTCTCTGCCCTGGCCCAGTTGTTTCCATGTGTCTGCAGTGCTGTCACCTGCTTAATGGTGGTATTTTGAGCCAGGGCAGCCATACAACTGACCTGGACAACAAAAGGTGATTTGCATCTAATTAGTTTGGGGAAAGGATGCATGTTGGCTGCTCCTCTTGGAAAGCACATGGTGCAAAGCCCAAACAGCTTTGCCAAGGGGTATAAAGGAAGTATGCCACTTGCAAAGCTTTGCCAATCCCTCTCTTTTCTTCTCTTACAGTAAAGCCAGATCCTCCAGAGAGCGTGGTGGCCAAACCTGTGCCCAATAACCCTCGAAGACTGGAGGTATCATGGCAAAACCCCTCATCGTGGCCTGACCCTGAGTCTTTCCCACTGAAGTTCTTCCTGCGGTATCGGCCTCTCATCCTGGACCAGTGGCAACATGTGAGTGACACTGTACTGCCTGGGATGTGAGGGAGAGGGGTGAGCTGGCAACTGGGTACGAGCTGCATTATAAAAAAGTGTTCAGAGACAAAAAGTATGCATATTTACTGCCCAGGCAACCTGGAGCCTGTTCCTCTCCTTCTCTTTTTCATTGCTTTTCTCTTCCTCTCCACCTTTTTTGTAGCTCACACTCTGCCTACAAATGGATCTGCAGCCTCTCCCTGCTCCACATTTTCATCCATGGCCCCTATCTACTTTCCATACATATGTTCTATATAAAACTTGCCAACGAGATGTAAAAGGCATTTAAAGTATAAATGTCACCACATTTAAATGTGCCTCTGCCACATTTAGATTTTGAACTGGAGATAAAATACCGCTCACCATAACTCAGAGCACAGTCACCAAGCAATTGCCAAGATGTTATCGTATTTCTTACTTTTATATCTTATTTCTTTAAAAAAAATAGTCAGTGAAATCCTTGGTAGCCTGGAGGACAGATTTCATTTGTTACTGCAGGAAGATAACAAACTTTTTTTTTTTGTTTTTTTTTTTTTAAACCTGTGTGCTACTTTTATGCTCAGGTTGGGTAGGAAAGCATTGTGTGGCTGGAGAGGAGGTGCTGCTGCTCTGGCATAGCTCATCCAGCATCCCTTCTGTGCCCAAGTTGGGCCAGTTGAAAGCCAGTTAGGTGTTTTGCTTGATAAAGGACTTTGCTAAAAAAAACAAAAGTGAAATAAGAGGCAAACTGTGTCCCTGGGCACCTGCATCAAAGAGACAAGTGGGATTTTCTTCCAGCCAGCACTTCCTGGGGAGAGAAATGTTGGAAGAGTGGATGAGAGTCTTTGCTTGTGGCTCTGTGAGGTATCTTGGTGACTTTTTGCATTTGCTTGGGCTTTTTGATGAGGCAGCACCACAGGTTGTGTTTCAAATTGCAGTATTTGCCAATGGCTCTGAAAAAAAGAGAGTTTTCCTGCTTGCCTCTTTGCCTTTTGCTTCTTTCCTAGTAGTGGGAAAGCATCTGTGGAGCATCCAGAGGGGTTGGAAAGCACAGGTGGAGTTTGGGTATTAGTTTTCTGTAGGTATATTTTTTTCATCTGGGGAAGGAATGCTCAAACTGCAGAAGCTGTGTAAAAAGGGAAAGATTTAGTGGGAACTGCCAAACACAACACTGGGTTTGTTTTTTTTCTGAAGGTGTGCAACTGTTGAGGGAAAAGCTGATGGTTTTACCCTGCCACAGCCTGATCCAGCCAAATACCCTGGCTTGCACCCAAAAATGGTGGGGTAGCCACTGAGCTACCTCCTACCTCAACACCCTCAGAGTGGCTGATCCCTTCATCACTGGGTGTGGGGTACTATAATCGCAGAGTCAAGCCATGCCGGTCCCCTCTGGCAGAGCCCTGAGGGGATGCTGTGGCCTCTCCACCAGTGACAGTGGGAAATACTTGGAGGTGTTGGTGACACTGGTGGCAGGGCCATCCTAGTTGGTAAAGGCAGTTCTTGGGCAGTAAAAATTTAACTTCTTCTACGTAAAAATGCCATGAGGTGCAGAGAGACCTCAAGGTTCAGCTCTCTTGGTGGGTACAAGGATGGCTGGGAAGGGTTTAATTTCCCAGCATTTCCAGCACCAGGAAGGTGCAGCAGTCCTGGGTACAGCTTTTAATCAATATCCCCTTGCAAAAGACATGTTCCTCATCACTGACTGATGGAGAAGAGTGTTTGGGGAATAATTTGCTCAGTGAGGAAGTGCAAGTATTTGGTGAGTGAGGTGCCAGCCTTGTTTTCCGACTCCCTACCCTGCTGGCTGGTTAATGAAAAATCTGATTTGTGGATGATTTGAGGAAAACTGCCACTATTCATCAGATGAATTATTTGCAAAGCCTAATTCAATCATTTCCCAAACACCAGAGAAAGGCAGTGCTGCAGCAGCTGGAGCTGCTCTGACCCCAGACCCCACTGGTACATTCAACCTGCTTAGCCCAGCTGAGCACCCAGCAGATGCAGGTGTTTGTACCTAAAATCAACCCCACCAATGTCATCATGCTGGGAGCATGCCCAAGCCTCCCTGCACTCTTTGTTTGACTTCTCGTTATTTTGGAGGGTGTCCCCATTCCCCCAAATCAAGATAGAAAAGGGAAGGACACGGTTTGATAGGTCCAGGTCTAGCTCATCTGTCCCTCTTGTCCTGCCGTGGTGGTCTCAGCTCAAAGGGATAAGTGCCCTGAGAAAGGATGAGGTGGTCAGATGTGCCATGCTTGGGGTGTCTTAATTCTCATGGAGGTGCAGAACTCTTGCCACAAGATGCCCCCCATCTTGGCTCTTGCTGTCCCCACTGGCAGCTGGCACACAGAAGTGCTTGCTTTTTATGCCCACACAACCTGCATGCTGACAGTGGGGCAGCTTGGAGCTCAGTAGGGAAAGGAGAAGGCCCTGCCAGCAGTCAGGAGGATTTGGGTAGCCTCATGTTCTGACACGTCCCTGTCTGCCCAAGGTCCACAGGCTGAGCCCTGTCCCTGCCTCCTCATGGCAACCCACCTCTGCACCAGCCGTGGGTTTTAAGCAGGTACTTGCAGCCCTGTGGGAAGCCCAGCATCCCTGCAGGAGAAAACCCACAAAGGAGCATCCAAAGCTGCCCAGAGACAGAATATCCATGCAGGCCCTGCTTACACGTGGTGTTTCTTGGCAGAAGAAGCAGCTCCTCTTTCACCTCTCCACCTCCCGTTATCTTTTCAGGGTCTGATTTATGCACAGCACCTCGGCAGGCAGGACCGAATGAGCACTAATAGGATCAGATGGATGTCGAGCTGTCGAATACCATAGGGCCTGATTCAATCAGCGTCTGCTTTCTTCCAGGCTCTTCCTTTCAGGATTTTAATAATGCCAGGGCTTGGCACCAGAAGATGAAGCCATCCGTGGCGGGAGCCGAGGTTCTTATCGAGGCTGCCACTGTGTGAGCTGGCCAGAAATGCAGTTTCCCCTGCTCCAGAGAAAGTCTGGTGATGCCTGGCCCAAGCATCCCACACCTTGAAGCAATCTCTGGGGCTGACCCAGCGGTGGAGAGAACAGCCTTGTCACCTGCCCAGTGCTTTGCAAATTGAGTTTGAGCCCCAGCGTGCCATTTGCAGTCCCTTTCCCCTGCTCAGCAGCACCTTTCCACCCAGACCACTTAGCAGCTCTCATGTTGCAGTTTGCTCTGGGAATTACTATCGTGGAGGGATGATGATGAGTTTTCACATGGGCATGCACGTGCTGGATCATGCCACCTCACAGCAGCTCCCTTGAACCTGGGCACAAGCATTTCGTAGTTGTTGGGGATGCAGCCATGTTGCCACATCATGTCACATCATGTGGCCAAAGACTCTCCTCCACCGCACCAGCACTGAGCTCACTCTGAAACTCAGGCAATTTTAAAATCACACTCCTCCCTTTCTGGAAGAGGGGCTAGTGGTTTCTCTGCTGCCAGAAGAGAGATGGATATTTGTAGCCTAAACAGGTTTTTTATTCTCTCCTTTTGGCAAAATCTCCCCTTCTGTCTCCTAAATATAAAACATTAAATGTTTAGGGTATCCTTTATTTTTCTCCCGCTTTTAAGTTTGTAATTCAAGCCAGATTAGCGTGGTTTCCTCTTCTGTTTTATAGCCCCATCCTGGCCCCAAGCGAGCTCTCCTAATGCTCTCAGATGTTCCTCTAATGGCTTACCTAGGCTGGAACTGGATACCCTTTCCTAATGGATTGCTAATAGCCTGTTTCTGGTTTTACAGGCTCCTTCAGTTAACTCGCAGCAGCAGCGATTGCGGCACTCGCACATGCGATCTCCCTGCGAGCACATCTGCACGCTCACCCCTACACGCAGGCGGGTGGTCAGGCACCATCCTGAGCATCTCTGGGGAGCCATGGGCAGGTCTTGCACCCAATTTGCTCCCTTCTCATGGCATTTTCTGGAGCTGCATCCCCCCTTTTCACAGTTTTTGGAGGGAGATCACGTGTGCTGAGCGCTTGCCAGCTCGATGCACATCCCAGGAATGTGGCAAGGCTCAAGAAGGTATTTCTTATGCAGCGTCAGAGCTGGTGGCCAGACTGAGGGAGGATTTCCTACTGTGGGTTGCCAGAAATTTGCAGATGCCGTCCTGAAGTCTAATTGAACCCATTGGCCGCGCTGACAACATGAAATGTTAACGAACCGTGAGGCGGGCTGCACCTCAGATCTTGAGATTTGCAGTAAAAGGTCATGAGATATTTAAAGCTAATAATGTGGTTGAGTTCTCTCCTTCCTCTTCTGCGTTGGAAGCATTAGGGCCATGTTCGTGAGCATTTGCAAAGGCTCCATTTGCAAAGGAAGCTTGCACTTCCCTCTCTGGAAGTGCAAGCAGAAGTGCTCCCACCATCACAGGATTTTAGGAGCTGGGGCAAAAACAACCAAAACAAAAGCCCCATGCAGACATCTGTGCCTGCTCTGATGCGGTTAAATGATGGGCTTTTGGGGACAGGAATGAAAAGTTTGTGGGTAGTGCCAAATACTTAGTGTTCGGTTTGTTGGTGCAAGGATGGCATTGTCCCCTGGACTGACCTCCCTTGTCCATGTTGGAAGTGGCTGCCAGGATGGGCTCAGGCTTGTGTCCCAGGGCAAAGCGACATTCTTTCATCAGAGAGGTGAATCTTACATGCTGTCTCTGGAAGTTCCTGCCTTGGAGCAGCCTGAAATAGCCTGGAATTGTGAGCTAATGCATATATCCTCTCTGTGATGGGCAAGGAGAGGGATGGAGCAAGCTGGGTAGGAAGGCAATTAGTGCCACTGCCTGCCACAGCAGTGTCCCCGCCGGCACGGTGGCAATGTCACTTTGCAGTGGGAATGCCTCTTTGTGCCCATTTGCATCCCCCTGTGCCTCTGCTGCTTTGCCTGCACTCCCCCTCTCTGCAAGGCAATCTTGGCAGGGAGGTCACCCTGAGTAAGCTGGGTTACAACTTCACGCCTGGTAGCTTTTATTGCGGCATTTCTCTCCCTTCCCCTCCTGGCTGCAAAGTCAGTGATTAAAAAAGAAGGGGGGGGGGGGGGGGTGGAAATCCAAAGAATTAATAGGTGGGAGCAAAATATTTAGGCTGTAATAGTGTCACTCGCAGCTCAGCATGGGGCAGGCAGGCCTGGAGCAGAGATTTTCTCAGAGGAGGGTGGGGGTGAGAAATGCCCAGAAATCACCTTTTCTGGGACAGAGCAGGTTCATGACCCTTGGCTGGCATTGCCTGGGTGCTCTCAGCCCCTTTGGGATCTGCTAGTGACCTAAAAGTACCGAGCGTCTGGCAGCTGTAAAGGTCCCACAGTGTGGCAGAGCACGCACACGTTTATGTCCTCACCTGCAGGCTCACACAGCTACAAGCAAGTAGGAAGGTACTGGCAAGCCTAACTTTCCCTCTGTGTGTGCAGACCACACCAGGCAAGTGTCTGTGCTCTGCCATGCCCATGCACAAGCTGCTTTCAGCCCCAGCCCACTGCATCAGCTTGGTGAAGGCATCTGCAGGCAGCATGTGCCAGTGCCAGCTGGGTTAGAGTTGTTGCTGAGTGCCCTCAGCATCCCTGATCCCATCTTCCCTAGAGCCACAAGTAAAAGTGACTTCCGACAGTTGTCACTTGGCAGGAGGGGGCCAGCACATCTGGAGAAAGTTTCCTGTTAACTTGTTTTCCTGTAACAGCCCCCACTTTCAAAGATGGTCTTTATTTTGAGCCAGAAGGGATCTGTTCAGCTGCATCTGATGTGGCACAGCCCAGGCTGCAGAGGAGCCTTGTGACAGCTCATCCTTCCAAACCCACGGCAGGGCTGGGCTCCATGCAGCACCACACAGCCTTTTGAGGAGGGGGTGACAGCAAAGAGCACAGCTCAGACCCTGCTGAAGTGGCTCTTCCATTACATGGCTGGCAGAGAATAAGAGGGGGTCATTCATTTTTCCCAATCTTCAATTATCCCAGAGTCCTGGTAGGAAGTTTTGTCTGGGGTTATGCTGACTGATTCTTGCGGCTCTGCAGAAGGAGGAGGTATCTGGGGGTACCTTTGTTAGTAACCACTGCCAGACATATTTGCTCTCCAGGCATGGCTTTCAAAGGGAGAAAGCAAAACATTTCTTTCCCACATGGTGACATCTTTTCTCGAGCTGCACTGGCCATTTGCAGTGACCCTCCTGAACTTCCCAGTGGCAGGGCAATTTGCTTGGGGATTACTCCTACTTTTGGTTTATCTTGTTCCCGAGGACAGGTGGAAGTCTTGCTGGGATCCCCCGGCACTTGCAGAGACTGAAGGCACCTGAAACAGCAGCTGTTTGTGTAGCTGAGTCCTTGCAAAGCTCATTGCAGCCCAGTGGCAGGATCTGGCTCTGGCTGTGAAACAGAGCTCACTGGGTTTCCCATCCCTATCCCAGTTCCAATTTCCTCCATCATCCAGTAAAACTCGAGCAGTATCCAGGGGAGGAGGCTGCAAGGATACCAGATGTTTGGCTGTTCCAGGTTGTGCTTTTAGAAGGGTTTCTTCCCACAAGTGCTGTGGGTAGCAAAGGCTGTGTGAGCACACCAGCTTCACCTAACAATAGCCAGGGAGGATGCTCCTTTTATTCTGGGGAAGGGAGACTCATCTAGGCTTGATACAGCACCTGGGACAGGTGTCACACACACAGAGACAGTGCATCCCTGCCTTGGGACAGAGGGGTGCCAGTCCTCATCCACCTACTGCCAGTGGAGCACTCCCTTCCCACTCTAGGAGCTGCGCTGGAAAGCAGGAGCTGTCAAGGAATGGAAAACAGAGCCACTGCCACCACAGGGGGGCCAGCAAACACATTTTCATGTGGGATGCAGAGAAGGAGGCATCTGATCCCCCCTTCTCCCCCTGCACCTCCTTTCAACACACACCAGCCCCCAGCCCACCTGTCAGGGCAGAGGAGGGTGGGGTTTTCTTCCATGCCTCGCTTCCCCATCCCTTTCCAAAGGCCGTCTGGGCTTCAGACGTGCCCATGCATCACCCTGTTCACCAGTAATTGCTACCTGGTCACCCTGGACCAGGAGCAGAGCCTGGGTGGGAACAAAGCACAGTGCCCTTTTTTACTGCCAGGGGACCCTGGCAGGGTGAGCTGGAGGCCATGGGAGCAGGATGAAGGGAGCTTAGAGGGGATAATGTCTTCCAGAACTCCTGCTGTGCTGTCCCTGTGTGAGACAGGGACAGCAGTCTGCAGGCAGGGACATGTTGGGAGTGTGTATGGCTGCTGTGGATGTCCCCAGGCCTCCAGCTGGTGCAGGGGAGACCAGCATGGACAGGGGGAAAGCCAAGTGGCAGGCAGTCCTCCCCTCAGCCTTCCCTAAGAGTCTGTCTCCATCCCATCAATGTGTCACTGGCCCATGTGCTCGTCCTGGCTCTTGGGACGTGGGTGGGCACTCAGCAGCTCTATAATCTTTCCAAGCAGGAATGTGGGGGTATGTGACCATGGCAGGGAATGGGATCCTAGCCCACACTGTCCTCAGCAAGCTGAGTTACTTCATCTGAATTACTTGCGTTCAAGGACTTGTTTTAATTTCTCTCTCCTCTCTCTCTATTTTTATTTCTTTTTTTCCTTTTTTTTTTTTTTTTTTTTTTTTTTTGCAATGCTAATAGCTCTGCATTGCACTGGCTACTGATCCCTCATTAATCTGGGCAGCACTTCACAGCCAGTCAGAGTGACTTTTGGCAGGTGCACAAAGGCAAGCAGCGACACACAAACCTCCACCCCCTGGCCAAAAATATTACCATGCACAGCCTTCCTCCAACTTTTGTCTCTGTGTGGTGAGGACATGGATTAAGGAATTTCTCCCTCTGCCTTTGATGCTGTGCGTCCACCCGTACCCCCACAGCCTCCTCAGTGTGTCTTCCCCCAGTTCTGTCTCTCCCTGTCATGCTCCAGTTAGACCCAGTCTTGGAGTGCTTTCCCATTTGTGGTGACACTTTTCTGTTGGGTCATGGGCACCCCCCCAGTGGCTTTCTCCCCACCATGACAAATGCTGGATGTATCCAGCAAATGTGGCCATCCGGCTGCCCAGCTCAGAAGTTCTGCATCCAGAGGCTGTTTGTGTGGGGAGAGATGGATGATACCATCCATGCTTTCTCTTTTTAACTGCTGTGTAAAGCAGAGCTTCAGGCAACATCCTCCCAGGTCCTCCAAAGAAGGTCTGGGTCCTGGGGGTACACTCCCCCTGCCCAGGCAAGGCACAGATTTAACCCCATTGTGCCTGTGACGCCTCACCTACAAACACTCAGCTGCTGGTTGGTTGTGGGTGGGAAGAGGCAGGAATTGCTCCCAAGGGAAAGCTGGGAGGGATCTTGGGATGGGGAAAATGCTCCTGATGGGAAAGCAGCCTGGGCAGGTCATTAGGACCTTAGTAGGGCTGGCCTGCGTGCAGCCTGCTTGGTGCAGGTCCCAGGGAGGAGCCAGGGGTTCAGAGCATGCTGGAAGTCTTGGACAGAGTAATAAACCACCTGGATAAGCCCAGCATCTTTCAGAGCCCTGTCCTCATTCTCCAATTCCAAGCCATACCCCAGCACAGAGCATGTCAAGTCAGCAGGGTGTTGGCAGCTCACCCTGTGAGGTTTCATTTCATTTAATTATCATTAGGAACTAATTTAACTTGATTCCCTCGGCATTGCCATCCGCACTGGTGGGTGCCACCAAAGATCTCCCAAGGTCTGGGTGGCACAGAGAGCCTCATTGTGCCACTACACTGCAGGGAGGTTCCCTGCCTAGCAAACCAGATGTTTCACAACCTGGTGGGTCTCCTGCCTACCCACCCTGAGGTGCCTGGGCTCCCAGTGGCTGTGGGGGAGCTCCGGCCTGCATGCAGATGTGCTCCAGATGTGGCGGTCAGGTCAGATGGAAGGAGCAGCTGGGAGTGTAGAACCCAAGAGCTCTGATGTTCTGGGCAGAAGGCTGGAAGTGGGAATAGGAAAAGAAAGGCTTTCACTTGGAGCAAGAAAGCAGAAATGCCCCTCCTCCTGTTCGGAATCCCCCAGAGTGACAGTAAAAGCCTGGAGGGGGCTGCAGCGTTCATGCCAAAGGGATTGCATCTGTGTTGGGCTGTTGCATGTGCTGCACAGAAGGGACTGGAAAAGGGCTGGTTCTTCCTTTTAAGGTACTCCTGCAAGCGGTGGGGTGATGGCACTGCCCATCTGGTGTGCACAAATCCCTTGTGTGTGTACAGCCACACTGCCTCATCCCACAGGTGCACTGACCCAGGTACCTCTTGGGCACCCCAATGGTGCAGCCCTTCCTTCCCTCCTTCCTCCCTTCTTCCGCTCCTCCCTTCCTGACCAGGCAAAAGTTTGGATCTTCCTCCTGCCATTGAGCTGTTGGTGCTCCCCAGGACAGTGTGATTCTGTGCCTGACCTCCTCCTGGCTGGCTGGGGAGATGTGAAGGACCCCACACATGTAACACCATGAAGCTGTCCCCACCCATGATGTGATGCTTGCCCTGCTCGAGCCCCTGGCTGGGTCCTGGTGCTCACAGATGGGCTGTGTCAGTCCTGCACCACCCCTCAT
Organism: Motacilla alba alba; assembly: GCF_015832195.1. NCBI lineage: Eukaryota > Metazoa > Chordata > Aves > Passeriformes > Motacillidae > Motacilla > Motacilla alba. The sequence goes on from NC_052046.1 coordinate 8,750,106, forward strand.
CCTGCAGCATCTTTATTAGAAGTGTGTCTGGGTAGGAGATGCCCTGTGTGCCCCCAAACCATGCACAGAAGCACAGGGGGTACTCATGATGGGCTGGAGGGCAATATCCCACTTAGCCTCTCCAGATACTCCTGCCCTGGTCACTTGGATGCTGAGCCCTCCCCCTCTGTCAGCCACATGTGTTTGCTCACCGGGATCGGTGCCATCGGGGTGCATTTCTGCTGAGCACCTGCATCCCTCTGTCCTGGAGCCAAGCTCCAAATGGATCAGAGATCCCTTGGAAGGTTAAATGGGGTTAAACCATTGCACTTTGCAGCACAAAGGACAGCAGGGTCTTCTACGGCTCAGGAAACAGTGACAATGGGACAGAGGGAATGGTTTCTAGGAAGGACATCAGGGACATCAACAAGGTTGACACTTGTCCAAGGGCCCAGCTGAGGGATGCATGCCAAAACAACGGGATGCCAGCAGGCACGGGAGCAGGCTGGCCCGAGGTGTTGCTGGTGGGGAAGCCTCCCAGCACTGGCAGTGGTGCCCTGAAAGTGCGTTGCACATCCCAGCCACTGCCTGCAATATCCAACTCCCAGCTGCCCTGACATGTCCGAGGGAACCCGCACACACATCCGCTAGTTTCTGGTGACCTCTAGAGGAAGCTGCTCCACTCTGACGCCGCGAGTTTGGGAGTGGAACCAGGTCTTTAGACCTTTAGTGGAGTTGCAGCTGGAGCATCTCCCTCCACTTCCCTCCCTGTCCTGGGCTTGTGCCTCTGCCCACAACGCCTCAGTATTTACAAAAGTGCTGCAAAAGCCCTGTTATCATCTTTTAGCCGAGCTAAATATATACTGATTGCCTTACACCTCCCAGGGACCCCTCTGACTACCCTTCTCTCCCCACTGCTGCCCTCAGGTCGAGCTGTCGGATGGGACATCGCACACCATCACTGACGCTTACGCTGGCAAGGAATACATCATCCAGGTGGCAGCCAAAGACAACGACATCGGCACGTGGAGTGACTGGAGTGTGGCTGTTCATGCCACCCCCTGGACAGAGGAGCCCAAGCATCTCACTACGGAGGCCCAGATCACAGGTAAGAGCCTCCTCCCAGTACAAGCAGGCTTCATTCAGAAGGAAGCCAGGACTCCAGGCTGTGGGATCTCCTCTTTGGCTCCATGCAAGTTTTGCCCACGGCCAAGGATAGCCCCAAAAAACTCGTGGAGCTGCAGCCCTTCACCCTGCACTTTGCCCCCACCTGTGGCCCTGTCAGCAGGTGCAACCACGGCCTGAAGGATGCTGACTCAGCTCACCTGGGTCCAGCATCCTTCCCACCAGGATACTTGGGGCAGGACAATGAGGCTGGCCATTGTATTATTGTTGCTGTTGTTGTGGTTGTTGTTGTTGTGGCTGCGGTTGCTGTTCCCTGGAGTGCTGTCCCCCTCCAGCCCTCCCTCCCCTCTCTGGTCCTACCCCCTCCACACCTCTGACCTCTCACAATGGCTCAAAGGGATGCGAATTCAAAATAAAAGCCACTAAGTTAACACCAAATCTCTGTTTCTAGGAAAGAGCTGGGACTGTGTCCAAATGGGTGTTATCAGCCCTCCATTTCCCAGAAAGGATGGAGCAGACCCTGCACTGATTTCCTTGACTCCTGTGCAAAGAAACTCCCCTTTTCAAAACAGCACCTGGTAGAGCACCTGGATATTCAGGCAGCAGCAGGGATTTGCAGCCCTCCCCACCATTCCCAGGTGGATAAACCCCCACAAGGAGTGCAGGAGCACTTTGCAGCAGCATTACTGTCAGCATTTTGGTTTTGCTTCTGTTCCCACTTGCGTTGTGCTAAATGCAAATGCCCCTCCCGGTGTCACCTGCCCACTCCCTGTGCAGGCACATGTGAGACCCTCACACACACATCCCTGTGTGCCTGGTGCAGCCAGGCAGGGCTGATGTGGGACACCCCAACTCCAATGCTGTGCCCCACAGTGATGCCTCAAGGGAGTCTGAAAGTTGCTGAGACAGACTCTGTGGTCTCCAGAAATCAGCCCAGACAGTCTGGCCAGGGACATGCTGGGGCCATCTGGATGTGGCCAAAGCTGCCCCTGTCTGGCTGCTCATCCAAGCACTCCCTGCAATCCTGCAGCCCTCTGCAGGCATAGACAATCCATCTGGTTCAGAACAAAGCAGGACAAACCTTGTGAGCCAGCCCAGCAGATGCAGCCTGCTGTGTCTGTCATGCTGTGGGTGAGGGATGCTCTCAGCTGAGCACTAATGGCTCATTGTGACTTCCTAGCTAAAGTTCCCACAGACCTGGTGCATAGAGAGGCTCAGCTGGTCAGGATGGGGATGAGAAGGATGCCCAGCTCTGCACGATGGCAGAAACATCTCCAAGCAGTAGGTCCACTGTCAGGAAAAGCCACAGCCAGGAAAGTCTCATGGATCACTCCATCCCTTGAATCATCCCAGCCCTCTACCCTCAGTCCGAGTGTGGTATAGCACTGAAAAGGGCAATTTGGGGCCGGGTCCAATCCATACCAGCAGGAGAGCAGGGCTGCTCCTATGGGATGGATCCCAGGGCATCCCAGCCCCCCTCACCACCCACTCTCCTTTCTTGCAGAGACAACAAGCGCTAGCACCTCCTCTTTCATGGCACCACCCACAACCAAGATCTGTGACAAGGGGGCTGTGGTGGGCAGCGGGGCCATGGCAGTGTGTTGGACAGCTGGACTGGTCGTGGCTGCCTATAGTGTCCTCTTTATTTAGTGAGTATCTCCCAAATCTGAGGCATAAGAAGCAGGAGGTGCGTGCTGGGGTGGGGCAGGGATATGGGGATCCTCAGGGCTCTATGTGGTTGGGAAGGGGGTGCTCTGGCCAGACTGTGGGTGAAGGGCATTGAGAACCAGTCAATGGTTATTTTTGGGGGGTTTTCTTGCAGTTTTGTAAATGCACCAAGTCTGACTGCTTTTCCAGATGGATATTCGGCTGGAGGTCTCAAAAATGGCTTTTCAAGCAAAGCTGGCAAAGTAGTCGGTCTTTGATGTCTTGTTCTCAGCAGCCCTCTCCCATTCTCTCTGCTGACATTTTTAAGAGGCAAAGAAACCCCATGGAAATCTAAGGCCTTTGTCTGCAATCAAAAAATTCAGATTGCATCTCAAAAATGTCCCTAATTTGGCTTAGGATGGAGCTGGCAGCCTAGAGAGCCACAAAATACCCCTCTCATCTACAGACCAGGGCTGCTGCCTCATGGGTGTCACACCCAAATGCCCTTTCACTGTCCCCATATTGCCCAAGGACAGGGATGGATCCTGGAAATAGCCACATGAGTCACTTTTGGGAGATAAAGGATAAGCCACCCCTCCTTTGGTGCCCAAAAATAAGATCCTTGTGGGCACGGGATTCTTCGCTCCCCTCTGACAGTGTCATCGCATGTGTGACACCAGGAGGGGTGGTGGCATGCACCCAGGGGAGGGTGGGCAGGGCCCAGCCCTGGGAGGAGGAGGTGGAAATTTGGGTGCCTGAGTGAATTTCCCTTGCGGATACAGGCCAGAAAAGAGGGGAATAAAGGAAATTCTGCTGGGTGTGTCCCACCGGTGACTGAGCAGAGCTGAGTTTGGAGCGACACCGTGACCCTTCTGCTCCCCGCTTGCAGATCTCCATCTGTCTGTCCATCCACCGCAGCCCAGCGCAGACGCCTCCCCACCGCCCACCGCCGCCACCGCCCCCGCCCCGCCGCCCCGCTCCCGGGTGGAGTCTCTCAGCTCTTCGATTTTGCACACATTGAGGACGTATCACGCTTCTCGCCGCCACTTCGGAGAGGAGGACAGAGCTGCTGCCGTCCCCTGGAGAGCCGCAAAATCCTCTCCCGGCCCGGAGTGAGGAGACCCATCTCCGTGCCCCTTTGCTCAGCCGAGGGGAGCGAGCCCGGGCCCCGCGCCGCAGCCGCGGGTCCCGCTCATACAGCTAAACCCCCCCACGCCAAAGACGTGCCCGCCGCCCCCGCGGCCGCGCACCGAGAAAAGGGGATATGAAAACGGGGGGGTGGTGAGGGGAATGATGCTCCAAGCTGTGTACCCCCTTATGGCAAAAGGGGGTCCCCTCAAGGACTGGACTCGCTCCCCTGAGCTCTCGACCACCTGGCGAAGCTGGAGGGGTGCACGGATCGGGGCGGCGGGTTTGGGTCTTGGTCCCCTCCGAGGGGGTGGTGGAGGCGGGAGCTGGTGGCTTTCTCAAGTGCGATGGGGAGCAGGGAGCTGGCGGGGTTTTAATGGAATAAAAAAAAAAAAAAAAAAAAAGGAAGTGAAACACCGATAAAACCCGCTTGCCCCTTGCCGAGCACCTGGGAGAGCTGTCCCTCCACCTCCCCCTCCACGGCACCCTGCAGGAGCCTTCGCCACCCCCGACCCCGACCCAGCGTCACCCCCAAACTTTTAACCATGTTGGATACAGGGAATCGCCCCCATTGATGTCTTTGTCTCATTCTCCAACAAAAGCAGAATAGCTCTGCTGTTGCCTTTAGAGCTGGAGCCCTGCAGACCTGTGCCCCGCTGTCCCCTGCTGTCCCTGGCTGTCCCCGGCTGTCCCCATGCCTGCTCTGCTCTCCTCCCCATCCTGCCCGAAGTCCTGTTTTGTAAAGACACCTCCTTTTGGCCCTGCCTGGACCCAAGCGCAGTATTTAATACCATACGTCCTAGTATTCCCACTGTTGACATGCTGTATTTGAATTTTTTATAGATGTATATATATAAAAAAAGAAAAATAATCAAAAAAAAAAGTAATAGAGGGGATAAAACTAAGCTCACAGAGACAACGCACACACGCACACACACACACACACACAGACACACACACACCAGGAGAGACTGTCTTCATTAAATGTTCATTTCATGATGACTGGCGGCTCTGGGTGTCATTTCCCTTCCATCTAGAGAGGGAGGTTTTGGCTGCCTTCTTCCATGCATGATGCTGGCTGAGTTGGGGAAGACATGGGAACAGCATTGAGAGGACACACACACACCTGGAGCCTGCTCTGGTGGTTGAGACCATAGCACCATCCTCCCAGAGGGGTGGGAGACCCAAAAGCTGGCCTTCAGGACATCCTGAGAAGGTGCAAGGGGGATGCCCAGCCTGGAGACTCCTGGTGAAGGAAAGGAGATGGTTGTCAGCACACCATATGACACCTCTGCTGTGACGGGGAAGTGCCACATCTCCCCATTCACGGGCCCTGGAGAGTCCCATGTGTCCCCAAACTCTGGCTGCACCCTGACATCTCTTGGGCAGACAGCAGGATGGAGACCTGCCTGCGCCCCACTGCAGCCTGGAGGCTGGAGGTGGCATGTAGTCACAACTAATGCACTTCCCATGTCTGATTAATAATTTCATGTTAGGAAAATGTCACTGGCCCAGATGCTCCGAAATGAACTTCAGTCAGGGCAGGGCTGTCAGGGACCCAGTGTGGGGGCAATGGATGCCGCAAACTACATTGTTTGAGTCTGTCCTTTCCCCATGTGCCTTGCTTGGGAGCACCACCTGGAGCAGGGGTGCCATCAAGCAATGCCCAGGGGGAATAGCTCCACTTTTTATAAAATTACCTCTCTGGTACCCCAACTTAGTCTCTGCAGCAGGGAGATGTGTGTGTGGCTGGCTAGCTGGATGGATGCACACATGAATGGGGTGGATGAATGGGTGAGTGGGTGAAAGGAAGGAATGAAGGAAGGAAGGACAGAGGTGAAGGAGCCACAGCCTTAGCTCTGCAAAGCCTGAAGGCAGCACCAAGCTGGTCACTTGCTCCCACCAGGCACTTGCTGTGATTTGAACAATGTTGGAGCTTTATTTAGGGAAGAGCTCAGTCAGATGCAGACCTGTCTCTGGCTTGGCCATGCTGGCGGCAGCGCTGACTTGGTTCACTGGTTAATGTTCCATTACCAGACAACATGCCTCCGTCATTTATTAATGTTTCATTAGTGTTAAAAACATCTGGTAATTAATTATGCACTAATTATGGATTCACAGTGCTAAAAGCTGGGGTAATCTACCATAGCAGATGGCTCTTTGGGGCAGGGGGAAGGGACAGCTCTTAGCAGAGATGAAAATGTCAGGCCCAGCCCTTGCTAGGGGGAATCACCCCAGACAGATAGATCGCCTTCATCTCCTCCTAGGATTTCCATAGCTGGTCCAGAGGCATGCTCTCTCAGGTTATTAAGCAGAAGAAACCTGTCCCTCTCAAGCTGTTTCAGGGACCAAGGGAGTGGTGCTTCCACTGCTCAGGGCAGCTGTGTGAGAAGCCATCTGAGAGCAGTGGCTTTCACACAGAGCCCCAGGCATCATCCAGCACCTGGAGTTGGTACTCGGCTTTCTGCCAGCTCTGGGATGCTGTTTGTCAGCCCTTCCGTGGTTCCTGGCCACGTTAAGCAGCAGTCTATAAAGCAAGGGGTGTCGTAAAAGCCCACTCATTAAGTGCCCCAGGAATATTATGTGCAGATGTGCAGAGATGTTTCAAACTGGGGAAGGTCCCAGGGGAGCATCCCTGCCAAGCAGAAAATCCATCCACTTAGCAGTATAAATCCATACAGGAAGAAAGAGGGAATTACAATGCTCAGAGAAACCTGTGCATCACATAACCTGAAATCCAATACATCACCCGGGTGCAATGGGTCCCTGCATCTTCCCAGCACATATGTGGCAGTAAATCCCACCTTAGGTGTTGTTTTGGGCTGTTGCTGATGTGAGAGCAGCCTTGCACGGAGCTCCCCAAGCTCTGCAAGAAGGATCAGAAGTGTGACTGGAAAGCAGGAACTATTTCCTGGACTTGAAGCCTCAGAGGAAGCAGCAACTCCCCATGCTTGAGCGAGGGGTTGAACAGTGGAATGGGACTGAATGACTACACCTCCTGCGTCCTTCCCTTAAGCGGGTGCTAGCAGAGACCTCATTCTACCTGACCCAGTAGTCAGAAAATCTTCCTGCTCCCACACCAGCCTCCCATCCAGAGCCTGGATCTCCCAGGGGATGACAACCAGTTTATTTATCCCAAATTAGGCTGACAGGAATGTGTTGTGCAGCCTGCGATGGGGTGACATGCTGTGGTGGAGGAAGGAGGAGCAGTGGGTGCTGTTGTTGTGTGTTTCAGCTCTGGCTGAGCTTCAGTCTGGCACAGTCACAGGTGAGAATGGGGAACGAAAGCAGGCTCAGCTGTACACCCATAGCAGCACTGCCAGACCCAAGCTGAGGACTTGCTGGGCTAGGTGGAAATTCCAGGTGGGATCTTTTGAGCCAGTTGGCAGAGGAGAGCTGCTGCTTATTTGCACAGTGGTAGATCTGGTCCTCTAGGAGCAGGTACCCTCCTCCATCACAACAAATGGGAGAAGCACCAGGTGAGGTGAAAGCAGCAGAAGCTGGTGGAAAGGCAGTACCTGGGATGAAAGCATGAAGAGCAGCATCTGTGAGGGATGAGATTGTAAACAGAGTCAGCTTGACTTGAAGAAGCCCAGACTCTCCCAATCCTCAGCTTGCAGTAGTGTCAAGTCCAGCAAATACAAGAGCCCAGCCCAATGCACAGGATATTAATTCAGAAAAAGCTGATGTCTCCTGTACAGAGCTTATGTCTCCTGTACCCTGGATGCCTCTGGCAGATTACTGCCTTCCTCCCAGGGCTTTCTTCCCCAGTGGCAGGAGCGGTAGCTCAGGCAACATGATCCCACCATGAGGAAAGCCTCTTCTCTGACATCTTTGGAGCAGGAATGAGCCCAGGAGCTTTGAGTTAATCAGCCACCACCACACAGAGAAGCAGATGGAGCTGCAGGTGCAGACCTTGGAGTAAAAACAGCCTTGGGCACCCTCACAATGCTGTAGGGCAGAGGTTTGTAGCAACAAAAGGTGACAGATCATCACAGCAAACCAAAAATGACAGTCTTGCGCCATTTTATTCATTGGTGGCTCCAGACAAGGACTTGACTCACTTCCAGAAGAAACTGCCTGTTGTTTGAAAAGCCTCGAAGCAGTGATGCTTTTCTTCCTTGTGTCCATCCTGACTGGCTCAATGTCTGTCCTGGCACTGTGTCCCTGGTCCCCATACACTTCTGCCTGCAGCCTCATGCCCTCCCTACCCACCAGACCCACCCTAAAACCTCCTCACTGCCCAGATGTGCAGCTCCCAACACTGTTTTCCCATCTCCCATCACTGGCCCAGTGCTACAACCTCCCTGCTCACCTCCAGTCTACCCCAGCCCCCTCCCTGATCTGGCCAGGGTGACCCACGTAGATTATGTGCTCACAGCATCCCAAACCTCCCTACACGCAGACACGGCGGCCAAGCACAGCCCACCCGGCTCAGCTGCAGCGTGGAGACCAGACCACACCAGGGTCCTCTAATAAGCAATTGACTCTTTTTTTCCTCCCTTTCAAGAAAAAGCCAAGCATTAATTTGGCTTCTGCCACTCTGTTTATCTAATAGCATCGCTGATTGATTGTCTTATTTATAACCCAGATCCGGTGTCTGGGCTGCTCGCGGAGACGGAGTGATTGATGGAAAGAAGACAGCCAGAAAGGGACTTAATGGAGCCATGTGGCTGAGCAGCGGAGTAGTGGCTTAGGCATGAAATGAAAAGTGTCTCCCACAAGTCTGGGCTCCTCTCCTCCTTTCCTGCGTGGTTCCCAGGGAAGCTGCTAAGTGCTGGGAGAGAGCAGCATGCTCCCTGCACCCTGCCAAAAGCAATCAGGGACCATGCTCAGGTCTCCTCCTGCAGCCTGGCCAAGGGGACACAGCCAACAGGGACTTGGACTGCTTCCTGAGAAGGCGTCATACAGTCTCTGGGAAGGTTTCCCCCTTCCAGGATGGAAGGGATGGCTGAAAGGTGTCAGACAGCCTGAACCCTGCCCAGCCACCAGCCTGCTGTCAGGATGCCTGTCCTGCCAGCTGGAAATCAGTCCCTGCACAAACACATGGTGCAGAGAGAAGCCTTCCCCAAAGTGCTGAGCTGCAGGCTGGCAGCATCTTCCAGAGGTCTCAGTTTTATCCAAAGTTGGACTGAGATAATTCTGCATCCCTAGGGAGTTTCTCTGTTTCTCACACCCAGTGGTCACAAACCCCGAGCAGAGTCACCAGTTCGCATGTGAATTACCCCTTGGAACCATAAAGCACCAACAAATGGGGAAGGAGATACAGTCCCAGGAGGTGACATGCCATCATTCAGGGTCATGCTGTGGATGTGTGACAGCCTGGATATGTCCCAAACCTCCAGCCTGCAAATTCACCCCTGAGCAGCCTGTCCCCAACTGCAGGATTGGGTCGTGGTCAGGATATGGCTGACAACTCCAAGTCCTCAGGAAGGCATTTGGCTTTGATCTGAGCCAGAACTAAACCCTCATCTTGTCCATAAAGATCAGTTTGGGAAGAAAAAAACAACATACTGGTTCAGTCAAAATATTTCATAGCGGTTTAATAGTCTTTATTTCATGTCTGATTGTAACAGATAATCTAATACAAGCCTCAAGCAAAGCCAAACACAGTTGTTTCATTATGAAGGACCCCATCAGCCAGCTTTGACGTAGCCAAACCCCACTCCTTTCCTTTTTTTTGTTTTTTTTTTCCTTTATTTTTTTCCCACATATGAAATTTGAGGAAAACCAAAGCAACTTTGTGAACACTGCTGTTTCAGTGAATTGAAAGAAACCATCCAGAAACCAGAAAAAAAACCAGAAAGGAGACAGGTCTCCAGTACTGGACATGTAGTTGCTCCCAACACCAGTGCTTGGCAAACACTATCCAATGCCTGGTGATAGCTTTATTACTTCCAGGAGAAACCCCTCTTTGGAAAGTCCCCCTGGAACAGCAGATACGGGCAGGTGATGAACACTCGCTTTGGCAGGGGTGTCCCCAGTCATGGTGGTCCCTCTGTGGGAGATGCCACTATCACCTCACCATGTGTCCAGGACTGGGAGGAGAAGGCACCAGGACAGGGCGATCCTTGCAAAATGCTGGAAGATGGAGGGGCCCCTGTGCAGTGGGAGCGGAAATGGCCTTTGATGTGGAAGCTCTCCTTTCGCAAACACAATGACTCGCAGAGAAGTTTTATAAACATGGCTATTGTTGCTCCATCCCTTTGGTGGGAACAGATGGTCCGAGTGCTCTGTTCGGCCCCCCCTTCCCTCCCCTCTCTCCCTATCCCCATTAATAAAGCCCCAGCAAGTCCAGCACCGCTAAGGTTTTCCCAAGGGGGATCAATAAATAAATGTAATAACAACAAAGGGGCCCATGCAGACGAGATTGGGTTACAAAGAGGCCTCGGCCCCCCTCCTCCTTTCCGGGTGAGAGTCACTGCATGCAGGCACTCTGGCCAGTTCGAGGAGAGGTTCCTCCATCCCCATTGTCTGTGGGAAGTGGGGACAGGACCTTTCCACCGAAAGAGCCAAGCACCACCCTGCAGTCATGGATGGCAGTGTGTGACTTTGGTGGCCACCTTGCAGCCTTGGCCATGGGACATTGATGGCCAATGGCTGCCAGATCCCTGCCTTTGGAAGTCACCTGAGGTAGCTGTGGGAACAGGTTCAAACAATGACCCTGGTTGTGCAGCAGGCGAGTGCCTTCTTCTAAGATTTCCTGGCCAAAAGGTTTCTCCAGGTCCTTTCCCAGCAGGATCCCATCCTAGAGGGTGCACATGGGAGCAGGCATCATGGCTTCACCTGGGCTCACTTTTTGCCTCACTCTTGCCTGACAAAAAACCAGGCAATTTTCTGGCCTGGAAGCTGGAAAGCATTGGTGAGTCTGACCTACTCCTCAATGGTGTGGTGAGGTTTGATGTGGGTTAGCTGGGATTAAAGCAGGGCAGAGCAGTTTGCAGACAGGGTTTTCCCACGGAAAACAACAGCAAGTACCAAATGCTGCCCATGAGACTGCAGGGCAGGACAGCAGCTTCTCCAGTCGCATAAGTAGGGTTTGAAAGTGGCCACAGCCTCTCACCAGACTCTGGATGGTGGAGCAGCCACATGGAGGCACTCCATCAAGGGGTCTCACCAGTGGGGAAGGAGGAGACCAGCTCCAAAAAGCTTCCCAGGAGGTCATCTACTGAGGAAGGGCCCAAGGCTGGAGTAACCCCATGGGCAAGGCCCAGAGAGGACTTTGGTGACATGCAGGAGGGACTGAGCAGAGGGTGTGATCCAAGAGCTGACACTGAGCCCTGCTGACACATCCCTGTTAGCTGCCATTGTCCAACCTCCTCCCCAGCTGTTCCCTGCCGCTCGGAGGTGACGGGATGCTGGTTTTATCTGTGCAGGACTCCTGCAGCTGGGGGTCTGTGGGATGAAACGTGTTTCACACACGCACATGCACGCACTGCCGCCTCCCCTCTGAGCTGCCCTTGGAGTCCCTGCCTCCCCCTGACCCCTCGCTCATAAAAAAATTAAAACTCTAGATATCATCTCTCACAAACGTGGATTTGAGGCCTCGTCAGTCACCAGACACGTCCCACAATCTGCAATGGCTCCAGACAGCTGGAGAGGTTTGTTGGAGGACCAGAATGACTTCATGCCGCCTCCCACGTACCGGGGGTTACCCAAAGTGCTTGGTGCGGGGAGGGGAGCTGGGGGCCGGGAGCACACGGCCCCATCCTCACCCTGTGCCACCATGCCATGCCCTGGACCCAGCTGGGTGGGTGCTGGCCTGGGGAACGACAGATAGAAAAGCTCTCCCAAGGTGCAGAGGCTCTCCCTGTGGGTGCAAGCAAGGCAGCTGGCCTGGGCTCCTGTGCTGGAGAGGTTTATGAGGGCTGACCCCTTGCACCGAGCGCCTGGGGCAGGATAAATCCCACTCCGCTAGGAGTGCAGGTGCATGAGGCTGCCGGGGAGCGGAAAGGACTACAGATGCATGGGGGATCCAGCAAGGGGGAGCTGGGGCCGGCCTCAAGCTGTGTGCTGCTTTGGGTCCATCCCAGCGCTGGGAATGGTCCCCTTGCCTGCTCCGGAGCCCACTGCATTGCTCTGCAGGTGCTCTTGGCAGGGCTGCCCGCATGGCGAAGGTCAGGGGGGCAGGAAGACTTGCACCATGCCAGTAGATGTGCTGCAGGATGTCCAGAGGAGACTCATGGCATTGTGGGGGTACCCACAGCATCCCCTGGGTACCCTGGGTGTTTGGAACGTGAATCCATAGCTTAGTGCCTCACATTCACCCCTGGCTTAAATCCTATCCAGAACTTCCTAGCTACGGTAATGAAAGCAACAGGACATCACCAGTTAGGTCTCTGTTAGGCCTGGTGTCTCAGCCATGGTGGCATAATATATGCTGTGCCAAAGGCCTCAAGAGAGGATACTGGTGATACCCCCAGCCATGGGGGCTCCTGACCTCCCTGCAACACTGGGAGATGCTTGAGGCCTGCACTGGAAAAGGTACCTGGCATCAACATAGTGCTCAGTTCTACAAGCACCACCCTGCCGGGCCTGGGACGTGGGGTACTTCATGGCAGGGCTGACAGCAATCTCTGCAAGAGCAAAAGGGATTTCAGCTCTTAGCCCACCCCCCCCATTTCATGTAGCACTGATCTGAATCCTTGCCTTCGGAGCCAGGCAGGGGGTTGGGAACCTTCCCCTGAGTGAATTATAATCACCTTTCAAAAAAATAAAAAAAAATAACACAAAGCAGGTGACTGAGCTCAAAGGTGGATAAATTTCCATCATAGAGCACCTGACTGAAGCCAAGCACAAGCTTAACTTTAGACTCTTTGAACTCAGCACATCCTTATGCTCTCTGTCAGTTTGGGGCTTAAGCCCTCTGTGTGTGCCTTCTACCAATGCTTGGGTAATTTATAGACATGTGAGGCTATTCAGAATTTTTTTCTGTGAACCTCTTGCATGAACCCAGTAGAACCTCTTGCATGAACCCATTCACAGCTCAGTAGAAACACCGTAGAATATGAATAACCCCAAGAGTAAATGCTAAGGCTTGGTATCCCAATCACAGACTACATCTCTCAGGCATGCCATCCCCGGCTTCGTGGCTACCTTACCCTACCTGACAGGCAGCCCATTGACTAAAAGATGCGCACACCCTTTAATTACAGCACAGTGAATCCACTTAGTGCTGTTTTGTGAGATATCTTGTCTATTGGAGGAGCTCAAGTGGTACTCACTCAGCTCAGCAGCCCAAGTCTCTGGATTTTCAAGCCCTTAATATTCACTCTGATCTGTTCATAAGTTATTCATGGGGAGTGGGAAATGCCTTACAAGAGAACTCACTCCAAACTGCAAGTGCTTCTGAGGCACCTTGCAATCTGCTTGCACAGGGAAAGGAGGGGAAAGTAATGAATAAATGATTGTTTACAAATTATTTACTTGTCTCCACTAATTTCCACATTGTTTACCTGGCAGCATGCTGAAGTCAGGAACAGTTAGAGAAGACTTCATCCTGGTGTACGAGTGGATGGAAGTTGAGCAGCATGGGAAGAAGGAAGCCAATGAAGCAGAAGAGCAAGGAGCCAGCTTTGGCTGCCAAAAATGGCTATTGAGTGTGGTCTTCCTTGGTCTTCACACTCCAGAAGAAATTGCTATGAAGGGCTGTATTTCTGTCATAACTTCCTAGGGTGCATGGAGTCGAATCCAGGGCCATCCAGGCTGCTGAGGGTTGTAAAGTTCTTAAGAGAACTACACTCTGCAGAGGATGACCAGACCTTGCTAGGAGCTCACTCTCTATTCCTAGGGAGCCAGGACTTTGTGGGGAAAACCAGGAAAAGGTCCTTTCTGTGAAGGATGTAGCAGAGTAAGACCTGGCAGAAAGGCTGAGCTGTTTTGGCATCAACAGTGAAGGGTCTGCGAATGTGGGAATGATGATGCTTACAGACCATGGCACGTTGCCCCAAAATGCAAATGGGAACTCTCCCTTGGGGCAAAATCACCCCAGCAGATCATGGCTACCTAAGGCAGGCAGCAGAATGAGCTTGTCGTCCTACTTAAAGCCATTTTAGGCTTCTCAGTCCTATCTCAAGCTAATTTCCCACAGTAAACCAGAGACAGAAAGGCACAGTGAAGAGGAATGGGCCCCAGCAAAATTAATGCGTGTGTGAGTGTCATTTGGAGTAGAAAAGGGCATTCTGGCTATGTCAGGAGAGCAGGACAAGCTGGGAAAAGGTCAATCTCAGCTGGGTTGATGTGTCTTCCAGAATTCCCCATGTTTCATTCCCCTCCTGTTGCTCAAGGGTTTGTGAATTCCCTTCGGCTGAACATTCAGATCCTGTATCCTTTCACACTAGGTGCTGGAGCATCCTGGGAAACATAACTACAGAAAGAGCCACAAGATGCCTGCAGAATGGAGGGGGAAATGCCTCTTGAATCTTGAGCCAGGACTGCCACCAACTGCTGGCAAAGCTCAGGTGAGGGCTTAGGGCTTGGATAATGCAGTTCCACAGTGTGTGATTAACTCACCCTGCAGGACAGTGACCCACAGGACACAGAGTGATGCTGTGTATGAGGGACTGATGAGGTTCACAGAAAGGACAGGTGGAAGGCAAATTACCCAGCTACAGGCTGTTTTCATTAGCCAGCATGAAAACATGTACAAGATGGGATAGAATCATGCCAGCAAGACCCATGAGCAGCCTGTCTCCAGCACTCACAGCTGCCTGTGCCTTGGCCATACCCTGGGGACAGACAGCAGTGTCCAAGTCCTCAGGCTGCAGGAGACTGAGCAGAGCTGCAGGTACACTAGGGTGAGAGGGGGGATTTGGGATGTTCTCACCTGTAACACGGAGAGAGAAAGGTGTCTGCAGACTGCAGGACATCTTTGGGACCTTGTCTCCTCCACTCCATCCCTGGTCTCAGCTACCCCTCACTGGGTAGCTGGAATCCCACCCCCCTTCAGATTCCTCCATGCCCCACCCTGCTTGGCACTGACCCCTGCTTCTCCCTGCAGCTTTCCAGCTCATTAGTTCCTGCGAGCAACCTGTAAATCATCCTTGTACACATATCTCCCTTGGCCTTGGGGAGAGGGAATTTATCCCCCTAGCTCAGCTGTCAGAGACCTCTAGCTGCCAGAAGTGATCAGGATGCTCTTAATTCATTGCAAAGGGTGCAGGGCTCCAGGGAAGGCTCCCATGCCTGCTTCCCTGCCAAACCTTTGGTGCATGCTTGCAGCCCAGCCATGGAAACTTTCTAGGAAAATTGCCCAGCATGACTTAATTGCCATACTCCTGAATGAGGGCACATGAACCTGGTCAGGAAGCAGAGAGGCAGGAGAGGACTGCAGGCAGGACATGCAGCTTGGGAGACTCCAGCATGCTCAGACTGGTGAGTATCTACATGTGGAGATTGTCCCAGCTCCCTGGAGAGTCCTGAAGCATCCAGACCAACAAACAGCAAGCAGATGATTCAGGATTGCCCTAACCCTTGCCAGTCCCTTGTCAAGTACCTCACAGAAACGTGAGCAACACTTCCAGATGTAAACATCTGGTTGTGCAGCCCCTCTCATCATTTACCCAAAGAAATTGTGCAGCCAAGAAAGCAGGAGGGAGAAACATGTGGAAACATGCCTGTAGGTCCCTTGCCCAGTCCATGGATCCAGCAGGAATGGGCTCACATCTGGGTGAGCTGACTGGGAGTTGGCAGCAGTTCACTCGTTCACACCAGTCGGCTGAGCTGCCTCCAAAGCCCCCCCAGAGCCTGCATCTCTGGTGTGGGATGAACACTGAGCAAATACCCCTGTTTTCCTGCCGCAATTACCCTCTTTAACTTTTCAACTTATCACCTGCACCGAGGTTTATAAAATTTTAAAGCTAATGGCGTCTCTAGTAATGATACTGCAGATGTACAAGCTGCATCCTGGGATGAATAAATTATAGGACGCCGAGTAAATTGCAATGGGAAGGACAGCAGCTGCAGGATGGAAACAGATGGCTTCAACGTGCACCACAGCTTGGTCTCAGTGCGGGGTGTGTTCCCAGGGCTGGTCCTTTGGCGGTGGCCCTGAAGAACACCTGGGCACACCTGACGCTGCAGATCCCCAGAGCACCAGCAAATGCTGTAGCCAATATGGGGGTCTGTGCAGCTGGTTGAGTGCTGCTGTGGGACTGGGGCTACAGTGGCAGTCTGTGGGTCAGTAGTAGGAGAGCAGGAGACCTGCCTTCCTTTTGCTGCTCACTGGGTTTTCACGCAGGAGGAGCTCACAGCCTCCAGGAGCTGACAGGATGCTTGGCAGCTTTCTTGAGGCGAGGTGGCTTGTGGTGTCATTTATTGCTACATTTCTCCCAGAAAAGCCTTTTCTGCCTCTCTCCACCCCTGCACATGGACACAGACACTTTGAAGAGTAGGGTGGCACATCCTACTCCTCTGCCCTTTGGCACGAGGCATGCAGATGTATGACGAGGAAGCACATGGGGCTGTGCATCAGGTGCATGTTTGAGTCCTGTTGATGTGACAAAAGGAACCACCACACATCAGTGCTTGGGCTCCTTCACACTGAGGGGCAGCAGTGCCCCAGCTGACGTCCAACAGTGCCACATTTCCTGAGCTGTGGTTCCAGCAAAGCTGCTAGCATACTTGTCACATTCACCAGGGTGACAGGACAGGGCTGTCTCTGTCCCACACAAGGGACAGGTTAACAGAGCAGCTGTGATTCCCAGCTCAATTAAAGTCACATGGCTGCTTCACCCCCTGGCTGCTTCAGTGTTTGCCTTCCTCTGTGCCCAGGTTCACATCCCAAACTCATCCTGAGACAGGTAACTCCTGTCAGGGCATGTTCAGGGCTTCTCAAAAGCTGCTGCAATCATGGCCTCAGATATTAAAAAACCTGGCCTGCCCCTCACTACAGGATTGAGGTCTCAGCCACATGTTTGCTTTCCCCTCTGATTTGTTGCTGGAAAAGCTCGGGCCCCGTGACATTGAAGGGATGTGAAGTAAGACACAGGTGGCAAAGGAGCCAGGGACATACACATAGGCAGTCCCTAAGTCACTCTCTTCTCTGCTTCTCCATTGAGAACAGGGCCCTCTGGTCAAAGGCATACACCGTGGAGCTTGCCTCTGTCATGGGGACCCCAGAGAGGCTGATTAAAGTGGGGACTTTGCTCCCAGAAGTGTCAATGCCACCAGAGGTTCTCTGACAAGAATACAGATCTTCAGAGGGCAACCAGCCAGCATGGGTCCATCTCTGAGGGATCCACTGTTCATGCCCACCCACACCCTACACACATGGGGTCCAACCAGCCTCACCCCTCCTGCATGGTGGCTGTTCCACAACACTCCATTCCGCTCCTTACAGGTGTCCTTGGCCCAGACTGGGAATGTGCAAGAGGAATTCACCCCACTCTGGTCCTGATGCAGGAGTGGCAGGAATGCCAGAGGACCATGCTGCCATCCTAAAAGGCCTTGACAGGCTGAGGATAGGGGCCAACAGGAACTATATGATGTTCAGCAGGGAGAAGTGCAAGGTCCTACCCCTGGGAAGCAACAACCCCATGCACTGATGGACACTGGGGGCCACTCAGATGGAAGGATCTGGAGATCCTGGTGGGCATCGAGCTCAATTTTAGCCAGTGGTGTGCTCTTGCTGAAAAAGACTTATTCTGGGGTGGATTACAGAAAGTGCTGGCAGCAGGTCAACGGAGAAGGTCCCTGTGCTGTACACAGCAGTGGTGAGGAAACAGTGGAGCCCTGTATCCAGTTCTGGAATCCCAATAAAAGGGAGATGTAGACGTAATGTAGAGCCCAACAAAAGGCCACAAGATGATGAAGGGATTGGATCATCTCTCCTGTGATGAAAAGATGGGAGAGACTCATCTAATGATAGGACAAGAAGCAAGGGGCACAAGCCAGGACATAGGACACATTCTTTTATTGTCCAAGTGACCAGCCACAGGAGCAGATTGACCAAGGAGACTGTGGATTACCATCTTTGGACATATTCTAAGGTCTCCTGGATGTGGTTCTTGCCAACCAGCTCTAGCTGGTTGGGCCCTGCTTAAACAAAGTTTAGCTCTGGAGATCCCTGAAGACATCTGCCATTCTGGGATTCTGTGAAAAACTTTGCAGACATTACAATTTTTGCACTACGTTACAAATTTTACATGCATTACAACTTTTGCACTGTATTTTTTGTGTGCCTGCAGGCTGGAGGCTGACAGGGCTACACTCAGTTACCCAGCCTGGAGAACCTGGGCGCTTCTGGAGACATGGCCAAGCCTTAGCAGAAGGGAGAATACTTCCTCAAAGCCTGTTTCCATCCATGGGCTAAATGAGCCCAGCAAGAGCAACACCTGGCACCAGCACTGGCGGGGTTCACTCCTTTGTCAGCAACCCCAAATACCACCTAAGCTCAGGGTCCTCAGAGCATCCCCAGAGCAGAGCTGGCAGGGGACAGGGTAGTCTTTCTCTTTGTCTGGAGAAAGTTTTACTGCACTGGGTAACACCGTCTAACTCCACTTTCTTCCACGGATTCATTGCCTCGTTCCAGAGCTATTGAGCAGGCGAATGTGTCCAAAAGCAGATGGATCCGCTAAGCGGCTCTTTCTTGCACATTATCTCATACAGTTTGGGTGCAATAAAACTTCCAGGCAGAACAAATCTTCAAGCTTGTGCCGTGCCTTATTTTTAGCTGCGAAGTACGTCTGTTTTAGTGCTCCTAATCCCTAGCTTGGTAGTAATTTATGGAGCAAGCTCTTGGCTCGCTTGGGCCAGAAGATTTGTAGTAAAACTTTTATAAGTTGCAGAGATAAATCCCATGGACTCTTGCAGTCTCAGGGGACTTTCTTGCAGAAGTATGTTCTGCTGAACACTCCCTCAGCATGGGAGTATGTTCAAGAAAGAAAGCATCAGATGGCTGAGAATAAACTATCCTGGGTGTCATCATGCTCTGCAAATCACCTGGAAGGGGAAATGAGGGGAAGCCATGGATTCCCCAATCTCAGACACTCAGCCAGAATTTTGACAGTACCTGCCCAGCAGGAGCTGTTTGCCACACATTTAGGTCCTCTGAATAGTGTCTGGCAAACTCTAGGAATGTGCAGCATTATCCAGCTATGCCAGGCAGCGAATTTCCTGAGACAAGAGTGGTGGCTCTGTCTTTAATGGGGTAATCGGTGTGATCAACCACTTGCATGTAGATCACCTTGGAGCTTTTAGCATGGACAAAGCTGTTGCTTAAGAACAGGAGCAGTAGCAAATGTCTGTTTCTCCACTGTCTTGCACTCCCTCGGGAGAGGGGTTTGCAGGATAGAGCAGTACTTCATGCTTCAGTGGAGTAGGGGGATGAAAAAAGTCAAGGAGTAGAGAAAGGGATCGAGACACAGGACCCCAGAGCAGCCCTTTGCAGACCCCATTGGAAACATGGACTCATAGCTGAGCCAGCTTCCCCATCCAAAGGCTATGTGTAGCACCAGACCTGGTTTTCTAGAAGCCCAGATGTTTTCTGTAGCTGGCAGCTCTGAGAGATGCCCTGTCCCTGAGCCCAACAGCTGGGGCAGGAGTTGCTGTGCAATGGCCATGGCACATCACAGCAGGGAGGACGCTGATTTGCCATCCACACGCCAGGCTGATATTTGCTTTGCAGATATTCTTAGATTCACGCAGACCCAGACTTCATATTCCCAAGAGCACTTTTTCTGAAGAGAGGGAACATTTCCAGAAACCATAAAGGAAAGAAGGTCAAATCCAGAGAGGAGCTGCTGCAATTCTACACAACTTCATAACCCAAGCAGGTACCAAGGTTAGCTGCAGCTGATGGGTAGATGATCTCCTGGTATGCTGGCTCCATCAAAAATGGAACAGCCTTCTCTGTACTTGGCACAAGGATCATGGAATAACTGAGGGGTTTGGGTTGGAAGGGACCTTAAAGATCACCTTGTTTCAATCCCACTACCATGGGCAGGGACATCTTCTACTAGAGCCGGCTACTCAAAGCCCTGTCCCACCTGGCCTTGAACACTTACAAGGATGGAGCATCCACAACTTATCCAGGCTCTTGACAACCCCCTCGTGCTGTTGCCTGCTGTTATAGTAAGAATAATAGGTATTTATCAAAAGTTTCCTAGTAACTGAATCAGGGATAAAGGTATCCCTGCCCAAATTTAGTGCCACTGTTTGGTGTTCTTTGGCAAATGCAGAGAGCAGAGTCTGTCCCATCACAAACTGTTGGGATCTGATGAGTCTGAGCCGACCAGGGGATGGCCCTGAGAGGTATCCTCACACAGTCGTCCTTCCAGAAATACAGTTAGTCCAGTTCTGGTGTCCACCAGGGACATTTTCCTGGGAGAAAAGTCACCCAGACACCACCTGGAACTCGGAAACATCGGAAAACCCCCTGTGCTTTCCTGTCTCTGATGAATGGTGTCTGAACAAGGAATACCTGGCAGGTTATTAGCCATATCCTGAACAAACTTTTACCTTCTCATCCTCCTGACTGCTGCTGGTGCCAAAAACCTGCTGCTCCCTCTGCAGCTCACAACCCACACATCTTCTGTGCTGTCACCCTCCCCAGCCCCAGCCTCTTTCCCCATTCCTTATAGGAGCAAAGTTGGTTTGCTGTCACACTGGAGAGGCTTCTGTCATTGTGGGCATCCTCTCCTCCCTCCACAGGGCTCTGAGGCAGCACTGGCTGAGCAGATCAACCCTTCCAGAACCCACAAGGTTTTTGCCAGCATGAAACTGGCAAAACCTTTCTGTCCCTCTCCCCAGTGTTGTGCAGAGATGTGGCCTCTTGGTGCACAGGGAAAATTCTGAGTGGTCAGGGCTCCCCATGCAGATTCCAAAAAGCTGACTTTGTTTTCTCAGGCCTTTTCCTATTTTCAACCTCATTTCCCTAGTGAATTCCCTAGGATTCACATTGCCTGAGGCAGATGACATACACCTGAAGCAATGTGCACCCAGCCAGGATGGTGACAGCATCTCACCCACTATGGAGAAAGGAGATAAAACATTTCCTGAGCCAGCAGCAGGAATTGCAGCAGCTCCACTCAATCTGAGCAAGACCTGGCCTGCTGGGGAGAGGGAGCACGGGGCAAGGTCCTGGAGGACCTGTGCAGAGAATTGTTGGCAAGCAGGTGTGCTCTGGTCTGCTCCTGCTGCTGCTGCTGCTGCTGCTGCTCCTGCTCCCGTTCCTGCTCCTGCTCTCGGCGGTCTGTGCTGCCCTCGCACGGCTGTTCTGGGAGCGCCGCAAGGATCCTCCAAATCGAGCAAATGCACCCACAGACCCAGGTTGCGCTGCCCAGCTGCCCCCGAGCCTCTAGGATACCCGGAGCAGACACGGATTTACTAACAATGCCACTCTGCTGTGAGATGTCTGCAGGGACCCCCGCCTCGCTGACACTCCCTGGCAGCTGCAGCAGGTGCTCTGGCCTGGGGCGGCTCACGCAGTCCCTCAGTGAGGGACAGACACATGCCCAAAGGAGAGATGCTTCCCCCTCTCCCACATCACCCTCTCATCCTGATTCCAAGAAAGAAGCCCAGACCAGCATCCAGCAATGACCTATATTTCAGGAACTTACTTGAGACCGTGGCTTTTGACATAGCACATAAACCCCTCCTTTCTGGTCACAGACTTCTTGATCTGCCCTGCTGCTCCCCTCCTCCCCATGTGCAGCCCTGCCATGCTGCTCCTGCCACTGCAAGTGGCACCCTCTGGTCCACAGGTGTCATTTCTCATGGGCAGCAGGTGTGAACCCAGTGACACACAGGGGAACATCAGATTTTCCTGGTGTCTCACATGACTCCCCAGCCCACAGCATCTCCCCCTGGTGCAGGGTGGCTGTTGCTCCCTTTCTTGGATGGGTGGTCTGTTCTCCATTTAGACCTATCCTTACCCAAGGGATGCTTGCTGTTAAATATTAAACTCCTCTATTTTCCTGGTGCCTCAAGACCCTCATCTTCTCACATAGCAGCAGAGGTTATGCTGTTATCCTCAGCTGTTATGCTCCTTCTCTCCCAGGTGTCCCACTCTGCTTGGAGCCACATGGAGCAGCAACAGCAGCTTGAAACAAAATGCTCAAAGTGGATACTTTTCCCTTTTTCAAGATTGGAAAGCTGTTGTCTGAAGGAACTTCTTGGAGGATATACCAGCAAAATTCAAAATCCTGATTAAGGGTGGGGTGTGGCTTGGCCCCTCTCAGGAAATGTCTGTCTGAAAGACATCCTCTGTGCTGCCTACCTGTCCCTGACCCCCAGCATGTTTCTGCTGTGTCTAGGACAATAATTACACCTGACACAGTCCACACAGCACAGTTTCCCTTTCCACCGTATTTTTCCTGATTTTTCACTTCCAAAACTTTGGCTTTTCAGAGGTTTTTTGGAGGTTTTTTTGCTCAGAATTTAAAACTCCCAACATATGTCCCCAAAGCTCTGACTGTTTCAGGGTTCCACTGCACCCCTGAGCAGTACTGGGCCCCTGAGCTCCAGGGAACCAGGAGACCTGGAGCATGGAGGGGAGATACACCTTTTGCAGAACAAGCCATCATTTCCTAAAGGGAGCTTGGCTTATAAAAAGAGGGAATTTTCACAAAGGCAAGTAGTAATAGGGTAAGGGAGAATGATTTTAAACCAAAAGAGAGATTTATATTAGATGTTAGAAAGAAATCTTTTTACTATGAGGGTGGTGAGGCACTGGCACAGGTTGCCCAGTGAAGTTGTGGATTTCCTGCCCTTGGAAGTTTTCAAGGCCAGGTTGGATGAGCTTTGAGCCCCTGGCCTAGTGAAAGGTGACCTTGCCCAGGGCCGGGGTGTGTGGCGATAAGATAATCTTTAAAGTCCCTTTCACCCCAAACCATTCTGTGATTCTATGAGATCCCTGCCACTAGGTATCCCAGCACCCTTTGTCATCAAGTGTAAGGAGCAGCATTTGGCCATTTGAAGCCTGATGCTGTCCTCGCCCCTGGCGTGACTTTCTCAGCAGTAAAAGTGAGGTCACACAACGCCCAGGGAAGCTCCAGGTGGATGGGTGGGAATTGTTGGGTGCTGATGGTCCTGTGGGGCGGGTAAAGAGGATTTGCGAGCCGCAGGTCTGCAGCAGTCCGGGAGCCCAGCGGAGGCGGATGCTGCCCAGAAAGTGAAGCTCAGCCCTGTTCGGCAGCCGGGAGAGGGCAGCCGCAGCCCGAGCAGCGCGGCCGGGAAGAATGCCCGCATTCGGGCCTCGCCGGGGACTGCTCCCTCTCCCCCCGCAGTCGCCCTGCCCTAGCTGTGCACGCCGTGGATGTGCACACACCAGCCCCCGGCCCGTCCCCGAGGTAAGCCTCCGCCTTCAGCAAAACCACGACGTGGTGGTGGAGCCGGGGACCCTACAGGGCAGAGGGTTTTCACCACCGGGCTCTCAGTCTCCCCATCTTATCCCTGTTTCCCAACTCTGTTCCATGCTACAGCATCACTCCATTCCAAAGGAGTGGATCTGGGCTTGTGGAGGGCAGGAGCAATGGGACTTTTTGTAGGAAACATCAAGACCTTTCCCATCCCATGTGAGCCACAAACCAGGAGCAGCCTCCAGGGACAGGTTCTTGAGGAGAGACCCCATCCTGCCCAGATTCACAGATGTCAGCAGGTACCAGGAACAGCTGCATCAGCAGGATCAGCAGCATCTCAGCTCCGCTGGGATTTGCTGGAGAGAAGAGTTATTCTGCCATGAGACTGAGGAGCAGGAGCATGACTGGTATACCCCTGGGTCTGAACAACCAAAAGATAGCCTGCACACAGTCACTAATGGCTGTGGGAAGCAGCCTAGCTTGCCCATGGGCAGGTTCTCCTTGTGTAGTGCCCAGGAGGTGGCTCCATGGGCAGCATCCAGATGCTGAGGGCTGGCACCAGGGAGATGCTGCCCGCAGCCAGGAGAGAAATCCACCCTCCAGAGCATTCCCGGTTTTGCTTTGTAAATAAATTCTCATGTTCTTTGGGTTGGTTAGTTGGGTTTTGCTTGCTATCTCACCCTATAAATTTAATGCCTTCATAAAGTCATACTCAAATATTGCCATGGTCTTTCAGTGAATGTCTGCCTCGACTTTATTTTGGTAAAAAACACAGAAATTTAAGATGCCTAAACACAACAAAGCTAATATCAAGCTCTTAAAATCCTCCTTAAATGGCAAATGTCTCTCCCCCTTCATAGATTTAACTCTCTGTGACTCAAAACACTATGTCGATGATTTCAGACCAAATGTTGAGCCTTGTTTAGCAGGCTCCAGCACCCAGCTGTCTGTTCTGGGAGAAGGACTGCCAAGTTGTCCATGGTTTCAGGAGCTGGCTCACTTTCCCCTGTTTATCAGCTCACTAGCACTTTCTCCCTTTAATAGCAATGCAATCCAGCAAGCCATGTGACCCTGTGGGGACCAGGAGCCCTCTGAAGGCTGGGAGGTTTTGTTTCATGTTCCCAGGTTGCTGACTGGTGGTTTTGGACTGCACTCCCAAAACGCCAGCCCAGCCCTTGCTGCTGCCAGTCAGGCCCTGGCAGGAGGGCAGTCCCTGTAAACAGCCATGAGAGGTATAAGTCACCTTTCTCTGCTTCACTCCTCAGCTGCGAGCTTGCCCATTCTCTCAGCATGCAGTGCTTCACGTGGTGCCTCCCAGCTGCTTGCAGTGCACAGTGGTGGGAGAAGCTGGGGTGGCTCAAGTCCCCAGACAGGCATCTGTCCCCAGCCCCACATTGAGGTATTCCCAGTCCTCAGCAGCCTCCAAAAGTTAAACTCCACCCTTAAAGCAGCTATAGTCACCACCATGGTGTCCTCTCTAGGGTGAGGACCTGCCATGGCAGCAGGGATGGAACAGGCTGTGTGAAGCTGATGGCCACAGGCAACAAAAAACTGGGGTCCAAAGAGTGAGCCCAGGCTCCACACACTGCAGTGGTGGCTGGGCAGTGTTCCCCACACCTCCTTTCAAGGTGAGATGGATGAAAATCCCTGGAGCAGCAGCAGCGCAGACCTAGGGCAATGCTCACTATTGTTTTGCAGAGCAGAAGTGAAGAGCCAGAGAAGGTGTAGCCGGACTGGGACATCCAGGTGTTAGCACCGGTAATGATTGTGATGTGGCATTGGTTTGGGCATCCACCAGCAATTTCTCCTGGCACAGTGTGGCTGGACACATCTGGGAAAGCCACCCTGTTCTCGAAGAGGATGATCTTTGCACAGCACTGAGCATCCTGCCGCTTGCTGCAGGACAGAATTGCTCCCAGCTCCAGGATAGCAGTGTGAATCAGAGCAGAGCAGGGCTGGCAGGGCAGGAACTGTGCTGCAGCGCTTGGGGTTTTTGCTACCTTCATTTCACAATGTGGGCAGCCCAAGCTGTGACCATAATAAATAAAGTGACAGCCAGGGAGCAGAGCTCTCTGGTTTCCTGTACACCTCAGGCTGGCCAGGGTAAACACACAACAAGCCTGCACTTCAGACGGGGCCATGCCCACAGCACGTCAGCCAGAGCCTGGACACATGCCAAGCCAGCCAGAGCAAAGCCGCTGAGCAGGAGGCAAGTTCCACACCAGGCAAATAGGCTGGTGCTGAAGGGCACAGCCCATTGCCCCAAGATGCCCCCATCCAGCAGGCACCTGCACCTCTGGAATGATCACTTGTGTCTCTGGGATGTCAAGGACAGTCACTGGGGTTGGCTTCCAGGGCGTGTGTGTGCCCCATCCTTGCCCAGGCTGCAGGGTTGTAGAGTGTCCTCAGACAGGCAGCTCTGAAATGGGTACTGGGAGAGGCTTCACACCATCAGCCAGGCCTGCTCATGAGAAGACACACCCTGTGGCAGTCCCCTCTGCACAGAAACCATGAGAGGACAGCACAGATTTCAGATGCACTCACCTCCAGTCCCCACAGTCCCCTTCCATCCATGCATCTGCTCCCTTCACATCACACAGGCAGGAATCCAGCCAGTGCTAACTCAGCCAGCAGGGCTGAGGACCAGCATCCCCATCCCTCAGCACATCATCATGACAGGGCACCTGCACATCAGCATGACACATCTCACTTCAAGTCTGGCCCAGCTCCAGGTCTCAAGCTCATGATCCCAAACCTCTCAATCTCTTCACCTAGCCTAGCACATGGGAGCCCACCTCATGGACGTGACCGCTTCCTTCTGGCAGAAGATCTCAGGACATCTTGAGCACACAGCAGCAGCAAGTCACACAAAGCTGCGGACAGGGAGGGAGGAAGGCAGCACACAGCTCTGATGGTCCAGTTCAGCTTGTTCTGTGTGGGTTTGTGGTAGTGTAATTCAACCCCCAGATGTCTGCTCACATGTCCAAGCCTTAATCTGCCTGGACAAGAGCTGTCAGCTTCCTCTCTGCTTAAGAGGAAAGGGAAAGAGACCCTATGGTCCCTAAATTCAGTCCTTTTGGGCTGCTGAGAGGGGAGATCAGCTGTAGGACAGGATGCTGCAGACAGCCTGAACATGTCCTTTTGCCATAGCAGGAAGGAGGAGCGGGGAGGTGTGTGGAGCTCATGATCCTCATCTGAGCCTGAGGGTGGAGCAGAGGAAGAGCTGCAATGTCAGAGCTGCCCCAAGACCCCCAGGTGCATGCAGCCCCATCAAGTGCCCTGCTCATCCAGCAGACCCCACATCACTGTCAAACCTCCTCCTTCTTCACCCAACATTGCAGCTCTCTAGCTCTGCTCAGAGCTGGTGGCCCAGCAACAGTCCAGATCCTTGCTACATCCCTTCTCCCCGCACACCACTGACAGTGCCAGCTCCAACCCCCTGCACAGCCACCCCTCCGAATCAGGTTCTGCACTCAGATTCCCACCCCCAAGGGTGGCCCAGGCCCTGCAGAGCTGGGGGTTTCCCCAGATCCTGGGCTCGGCTCAGCTCTCCAGCGCTGCAGAGGCAGAGGAAGCCGCGTGTGGCTCCCAGCCAGCAGTGGCGCCAAGCAGCCCAGCTCCCGGTGCACTGCGAGCACCACGAGGCATTGAGGAAAGCTCCGGGTCTGCTTCCAGGGGAGGACCCAGGGCCAAGTGTGTGCTGCAGCCCATCCAACTCTGCTCCTTCCAGAGGAGCTGACCGATCCTGGAAGATGCTCAGTGTCCTTCAGCTCACGCAGGCTGCAGAGAGCAGAGCAATATCGGGAGGTGGGAAGGGGAAAGTTCGGAGCTGGATGGAGGAAACCTCTCTCTGCCTAGGAGCAGCCCCTCCTACATCCCCAGGTTCCCAAAATCCACACGAGCCACTAGCTGAGGGAAGATGTGAGCAGGCTGGTGGAAGCAGACCCCACCTGCAAAGCACCTGAAAGGCCACATGAGCTGACTCAAGGAGGGACATCTCCAGCCTTGGCACATCCCCAGCTCTTGTAGTGCAGGTGGGATGGGTCTGGCCATGTGTGGCTGGCCAGGCAGCAGCCTCAGCCGCAAGCAGATGTGCCACATTGGGCTGTTCCTCAGGTGATGTGGGCACCAAGCCTCAGCCATGGCTGAGCTCAACACTCACAGTGCAGCCAGGAGCCAGGACAGGAACTGCTCTCCCCAGACACAACCTCCACCTCTCCCAAAGTCTGATATGGTGGGGTTGAGATGATATGAAGGAAAACACTAGTTTATTATCATATGGATACACAGGAGGTGGGATAGCTCATGGACGTGTTTTTGTGGTGTTGAACAGATAGGATTGGTCAACAGCAGGTGGTCTTTTGTTACTCTAGGTTCAGGGGCTCAGGGGCTCAGGAATGTGTCTGGATACAGCAAAGATCAGTTTGTCACTGTAGGGTTGCAGAAGGACCCTGTGACCCTGCTCACTTCTGCCAGCCTAGAAAGCCTTCTGTTTTTGCAGGGGAAGTGTTGCATGGGTGCTGCACACACCTGGAATATGTGGCCATTATCTCTGCACAGTCAGAGACAATGTGGGAAGGGAAGCACTGGGTCCATCCCAAGGCTCCAGCAGCACCAGCCTTGATAGCATCACATAGGGAAACTCCAAACGAGACCTGGCCTCCGGTGCCACAGGAGAGGAAAGTTCCCAATGGGTCTTCACCAGTTGGTTTCCTGTTGCACTTTTCCAACAAATCTTTTTCCTCTTAAGAATTTTCACTCCGATAAAATAGCAAACCAAACCCATTTCCAAGGGAAAGCAGTGTGGGTGGTGGATGTGGGAGGGGGTTGCAAACACACACCACAAGCTGCGAGGAGGAATGAGCCTTTTCTTCAACTGAGGGACACAAACCCCGCGGCCAGATTTCACCCTGCACGCTCCCCATCAAATAAACCACCACAATAATAAACCCCAAAGAAATGGCCAGCCCAGGGGCAAGGGAAACTGAGTCACAGTCAGGATCTGCCTGCCTCCACTCCTCCAGGATGCAAGGATGGGGGCAGGCACGGTTGGTGAATGCTGACCCCCGAGATCACCGGGGAGGGTTGTGCACTCTCGGGGGGGTTCCTCAGCTTCGGGGGGACACCCGCGCTCCGGACGGCAGCGCGCATCGGTGCTCACGGTGGGATCCCCATCCCAGCGCTCCGGCCGGACGGGGAGCCCCGGGGGGGACCGCGAACCCCGGGCGAGCGGCGGGCGGCGGGTTCGGATCCCTCCCGGTCCCGGGGGGCGGCTCACAGGCAGGAAGCGTCCCGGGGTGGTGGCGGCAGATTGGCAGAGCCCTGCTCCAATGGAGCGGCGGCGGCAGCCCCGGCGGCTTCGCACCGCCTGCGCTACCGGCCCCAGCCAGCCCGGTGCGGGCGCCCCGCTCCCGCTCCCGCTGCCGGCCCGGCTCCCGCTCCGCTAGCGCCATGGACACATAGCCGCGGCGCCACGCAGGAAGGTAGGGAACAGTGCCCCGGTCCCCAGCCCGCGAGGGGAACGAGTCGCCGCCGCCCCGACTTCGCGGTGAGGGACGCGCGGCTGCGGTCAGGCAGCTCCCGGAGCTGTTTGCTGCCCGGGTGGAGAAAGTTGTGCGGGTGTGTGTGGATGTCTGTGTGTCTGTGTCCCCTCGCAAAGCAGCTGCCCGGCACTTGCCCTCCAGATCCCTCCCGGCTGCTTGTGAGTTCCCAGTGCTGCTCCCCCTTCTCCGCCCTCCGCGCCTCCGCCTTGCCCGGAGATGCTCGGGGGATTGATGTTCCTGGACTGGGATGTTCGAGCCCCTTCCCCAGCCTCCACAGACCACCCCCTACCATTCCCGATTTGGACACCCCTACTGTCCCTGAAGGGAGTTTTCTGGAGAAGGACTGGAATGCCGGGCAAAGCGTCCCCCGGCCGGGCCCCCTCTTCTCCTGGGGGGTCCAGGGAAAAGCTGCTCCCAATTAGGAGAGGCGCTGAGAGAGGCGCTTTCCCATGTGCGAGCACTGGCAGGGCTCTGCCTGCCTTGTCCCTCCTTGCCCCGGGATGCTGTGTCAATCCCAGCTTCCCTGTCCCGTGCCAGCCCCGGTGAGTGGCCAGCCCTAGGCTGTGCCCACCACCACCCTCACTGTCTGGCTGTGTCACCCACAAGGTCCCCTCCAAGCTCTGCCTCTGGGCTGGTGAAGGCTGTCAGAGGTATCCACGGCACTGAGCTAGACTTGGACATCACTGTCAGCAACTGTGACCCCACTGTGATGAGGCCTGAGGGTACCTTGTGCCTGGTCCCCATGGATGGGAAGAAGCCCAGCGCTGCAGCAGCTCACAGATGTGTTGTCATGCACACAAAATGGTGTTGGGCTGGCTGGCATTGGTGGCATAGCCAGAGCTGAGACTTCTGGGGCTGCCCAAGCGCCTCGTGTGCCAGGATGTGACTGCCCCATGTCTGGCTGCTGTGTTTGCAGGAGGAGGTGGTGTGTTTGCACTCTACCTGTTCACAGGAGGGCAGGTCGCAGCGAGGTTACAGCGTGTGCAGGGACAGGAGGTGCGCATCATCCAGCCTGGCACAGGGAAAGGATCTTCACAGGGAGCAGGGAGCTGGTGGAGGACCTCCTGTGGTAGGGACAGGGAAGAGATATGGCCACAATGCCCTCTCATCACCTATACACCCTCTGTCCCACCAACGTGGCACTTTTTGAGCAGAAACAAAGGGGGCAATATGTGCTCTCCAGAGAGCTGCCAACCTATCTTGGCAGCCAAAGTGGGGCTGGAGGTGGGGGACAGGATCAAACTGGTGACAGCAGGGTTGTGCTCAGGGCTGGATGTCACCAGCAGTGGGTGAACAGGGTATGTGGGGTTCAGTAGGGTGGTGGGGAGGGCTCCCTGGAGGGTGCAGCTAATGGCAGAGCCTGCAGGAAGGTGGAAGAAAAGCAGCTCTGGTCTTGTGCTTCCTATTCCAGGAAGAGGAACCTCACAGGGAGAGGAAAACTTGACTTGATTATATCTAATAAGCCACTTTTTCCCTGTCCCAGCAAGCTGTCCCAGCGGCGGGGGGAGGAGGATGCTTGGCCAAGTGCAGGCCCTGTTTGTGAAGGATGAATGAATGACTCACGGCGCAGTGAGTCTCCCCGGCGTTTTCATCGTGGCAGCAGCAGCAGCAGCAGTTCCCCTTTGCAGCTGCTGGGCTTATCAGAAGCTATCATGCTGGGTGGGCAGAGAGGTGGCCCACAGCTGCAGCCCACACATGAAGGTGTCCTGCATCTCCTGCCCTTCTCACGCAGCTCACCTGGGCCATTCTGAGTGAGGAAACCCTCACGGATGGCAACAGTACATGGCATCCTCACCTGCCATGAACTAGCTGAGCACTCGGTTTAAACCCTTTATTTCCACTCTGCTCTTGTTCAAAGGCAACTCCAGGCTCTTCCTGCTCACACAGGCCTCAGCCTCCCTCTGGTTTCCTGCCGAATGCGTTCCTGGAGAGCTTATTCCCCTGTGGGTTTGTGCCAACATTGTGCTTTTAGTTCAAGACCTCTTCTCCCTCTCCGATGTTTACCCTGCTATATTTATAGCTTCCTCGCTAGGTGAAGCAAGCCAAAGGATTCTTGCCTCTTCTTCTCCCGCGGGTTTGGCTGTGGAGGAAAACCCCTTGCGAGATGCTTCCCATGGGAGGGGCAGGTGCCGGCTTGTGTGTCTGCTTTTCTCCCTTTGGAAAATTTCAGCATCTCTCACAGCTTTTTTCCCCTCCTCTTGTTTAGGCATGAAAGAGGGTGGCTCTGCCCCTGCCCAAGATATAGCCAAGGGCAGAGCTTGGATGGTATGAGAGGTCTTCCCTATAGGCAACACACGGGATCTTCAGCAGCATTTGGGATGCTGATACAATGCCAGCATAAGGGATTAGCCCTGGGATGTCTGAGTTGGCTTGCTGGGATGTTTAGAGAGTTTTTGGTTTTTCTAAGTGTTCCTGTGGTTACCACAGCATCGCATGTGTGAAAATCACCAAATCTCTCTGGCCAGGGATGCCATGACCTTATGACCTGAGTTTCTACCAGCGAATCTCTCTGCACCTCCCAGTGATGGTTTTCTTCTCTCATCCAGGTTATGAAAGTAGGGAAGGGCACAGATGCCTTGCAGTAGTGGTTGAGTCTTCGCCAACAGCCAGATTTCCATGGACCATTTCCGTGGAAAAAGGAAAATTCCTCTGGAGATTAGTAACAGGTTTGCAGGGATCAGTGTGTAATTAGGAATTATCTCTCAAGTTTGACTGCTTCCCAGGTCTCTGAGTCACCCTGGCATGGCAGTGGGATGGGGTGAGCTTTGGGCTCTTTTGAAAGGTCACAGCACCTGCAGCCCTGAAGCATCTGCCAAGCTCTCCAGTACAGGTGGATGGCTGGGCTGGAATGCACAGTTTTTTCTCTCTAGTGGTACAAGTCTGGGACATGGCAAAAAAATGCTCCTCCTACTCTGGTGTTTGAGCTGGGGGCATCCAGGAAAAGAGGGACAAGAAATCTGTCAAGACCTGGTTAGCCTCTGTATTACCAGGACTGCTCACTGAGGTCACAATGGTCACATCTGATCAGCACAGCTTGGACTTGCTGCAACAGGCATTGGTCATTGCTGAAAAGGCTTTTGAGGAATTTTGGAAGAGTCTGAGCAGGGGAAGATCACGCCCACCTGCTCATACATGTTTCCTAAAGATGCTTTTGGAGAGGACAAGGAGGCTGGAGGGACCTCAGGAGATCTGACATGGTTGGACATGGGGCTGTCCCATGCAGGTGATGATGGAGGATGCTGAAAGCACTTTGGAAATCAGCCTGGGGCTCCCCAGAGGCTGCTCAGCTCTGGTCCATTCCTCTCAGTGTGGAGACAGCCAAAATAGAAACTGCCTAATGAAAATTGTTATGGACCCGCAGAGATTGCCGTATAGGGAGAGGTGGGAAAGTTCAGGGCTCCACCATCTAATGAAATCCTTATGGTGGAAAGAAAATCATTTGGGCATCTTCTGGTTTATTTCACCTCCCAAAGTGAAAACAAGGCATGCCAACCCTTGTTGAGAAGCCAGTACTGATGATACACTGAGGGGAAGAAGGGAAGGAAGAAGCTTCCAGCTTTGGTGGACCATCATCTCTGCAGCTGTTTGGGGAGAGCCTTCTGACCCATTGACT
Organism: Motacilla alba alba; assembly: GCF_015832195.1. Taxonomy (NCBI): domain Eukaryota; kingdom Metazoa; phylum Chordata; class Aves; order Passeriformes; family Motacillidae; genus Motacilla; species Motacilla alba. The sequence continues at coordinate 8,782,439 of NC_052046.1, forward strand.
TTGAGGAGTGTTGTGCTCAGCTCAACTGAGCTGTAGCTAAGTATCGTCCCACCTTGGGGAGCTCGGGACAGGGCTCGGGGCCGCTGCCTGCCATCCTGCTGGCACCTAAGGGGTGTGGATATCCTCACAGAAGAGCACGTGGGAGGCAGTAGGACTGGCACAGCATCCCTGGAGCCCTCGGGCTGGCGTGGCTGTGCCTGTCCAGCTGTTTCCTTCCTGCGCCTTCCTGTGCTTTCACCATCCCCTTCCTTTGGGACAGAAGGCTTTCATCCTAGCCAGACCAATAGTCCCAAAGGCATATCACCAGTCCCTTTTTGATAAAGGTTGACATGGGCATCAGTGCCTTTTGAATTCAGCAATGCCATGAAAGGTGCAGTTCAGCCCTTATATTCCTGCAAAAATATATAGGGAAAACCAGAAAGGGTTGTCATGAAGGGTCTTCGTTGTGGTCCAGCTCACTGCCGTGCCAGTGTTGCGACAGAGCTCACAACAGCTGTGCTGCAACAGCCCTGCAAAGGTCTCCAGGGACGGTCCGGCCCAGTGGCACGGCGTGGTTTTTCACAAGCCGCTGTCACGCAGGGTGCCCAGGCCAGCTGGCGCCTCTCCAGACTTCCTTACAGGGCCAGGGCCAGCCCCCGGCTGCTGGGGAGGTCTGCAGGAGTCTTTGCTTTCCATGAGTTTTGCCTGAGGCCTCAAGGCTTAGGAGGAGCTGGTGGACCCAACGAGCTATTGCTCCATCCTTGTCTTGCAAGGGCCAACACGCAACCCCGGGGGTTCCTCAGTGCTTCGGCTGCTTTTGATTTTTTTAGCTCCTGCAAGGCTCCCGCTGGGCTCTTTCATGGCCCCCTTGAGGCTGCTCCACCCCATCCTGGCTTTGAGTTTTGCTGCTTCATGGCTGCAGCATGGCTGTGCCAGGAGAGGCATCCGTTTTCTCTGCCCTCCCTGATCCTGTGCCTAGCTCCATTTCCCCTCTCCAGCTGGGACTGTGCCCACAGTCCTTGCACCCCAGCATCCAAAAAACTGTGTACATAGCAAGGAAGATGAGTGCCTCCATTTCCTGTGCTGGCACAGGGAGCAGTCAGTGTGAGGGACTGGTGTCTCAGAGTATCTTGTTGACACAGCTCTTGATCTGCTTCACATCCACATTCCTCCTTCCCAGCTTTTTGCAGATATGCACTGGGTTCTCTGGCAGCTTCTGAAGTTGCCTGGTTTGCCCTGGAGATGCCTCGGAGAGCTGTGAGCTCTCAAGGCACTGAGGCTTGGGCTCGGAGTGGTCTGGGAGGATGGTGAGATGCCCAAGCTCAGATGGAGCAGCAGTGGTGCTTACACTGTGCCTGGGATGGATGATGAAGAGATTAAGGACTTGAGCAAGGCAAGGTCTGTAGGGAAGCAGCCCTGAGGTGCTGCTCTAAGAATAGGATGGTGCTGGGGCAGCACGTCCTGCTGCATCCCCAAACTATGCCCCCATGAGACATGTCTCCAGTAGGGTGCTTGATGGTGAGCCGTGCATGGAGAACTTTCTTCCTCCAGTGCCTGGAAAGGTCTCTGAGAGCTTTTTTCACCTATTTTCCCTACCTCTGAAGGGCAGAGGGATGGTGCAGCAGCATTTAACCCCCCCAAGGATATTTGGGGGACCTCACATTGCTGCTGGCGACGTGGCTGCTGCATCTCCATCAGCAGCAGCATTTCAGGGATGGCACAAATGCCTCTCTACCATCCCTCACCACAACCAGAAGAGGGTGGAGCAGAGCCAGAGGCAGCATTTGCGGCCAGCTCTATGAATTTCCAATTACCAGCTCGCCTTGCCACTGTGTGAGAGGTTCCTGCACCTAATTTTTGGTGAAACGATCCATTTTTCTCAGTAATTTAATAGCGTGGGCAGGCTGCTTGCTGTCGGAGAGCCAGCAGCAAGCACCGAGGAGCCTGTGTGCCGGGCTGCCGGCCGTAACCACCTTCCCTGGGCGACGCAGGAATGCTGACCTAATAGAAAAGACATTTAAAGAGGAGTTTTGGAGAGCAGCTCAGCTCAGATTCAGCTCATGCGCATGGCTGCTGATTGTAACAGGGCTTCTCCATGCTCCAGCAGGTCCTGGGGACCAGCATGGGCAGTGGGGGCATCCCTGATGGGAGCCAGGCACCAGGGCACAAGCCATGCCAGCCATCAATTGGCACAGTAGTTGCTTTATTTTCCGGGAAAAAAGTTGCTCTGGGGGGGGGCCATCACAAGTTTTGAACTGAGGCTGGGTTCAGCGCCCGGCTGCGGTTCTCCCAGGCTGGAAAAGCCGTCGCGTTTTGCTCTTGACATTTTCCAAATGAGATGTTTTGATTTATTCTTTTTTTTTTTTCCAATTTATTTTATTCCCTGCCCCAAGGTAATGTTTGGAAGACAAATTTAGCTCGATTTAACTCAAACCTTTTTTAAAAAGTAAAACCACTGAAAACTAAACAAGGCCTATCATTTAGAACAAAATGTTTTGGTTTTCATTTTCCTTTTGGCATGAAAAACACAAACTTCTTTTTTTTCATTTTCCTCTTGACCTACAAACAATTTTACTATTTTCTTTTCTCCTTCTTGTTCATTCCCAAGACCACATTGTGCATTGTGGCCAGGGAACAGGCGAGCCCTGGTGCTGTTCCCAGTGGGATGGTGGTCCCAGGGTGGATGCTTTCCTATGGAGACCAGAGGAATCTTGCAGAATCAAGCAGGAGCTGCTCTCCCTGCTGCCAACACTGACTCAGCTGGGAGCTCCTTGTGGAAAAGGGAGGCCCCTGCTTGTGGGTCTGTTCCAGCTCTCTCAGGGGGATGTGAACCCCTGGGCAGGGCAGAGCTGTGCTGCGGGTGCTGTGCTCTGCTGCTGGGCATCCCTACTGAGAAGGGCGAGCTCTGGCATTGCCTTCTCTCCTTGTTTATTCAGGTTTAAAATTAATCTGACCTTCCCCTGCTCAGACTTGTGCAAACACGGCACGTCCCTGGGCAGGGAGCTGCTGCCGGCCTGAGGGTAGCCCTCTCTGTACCCAGCTTGTGGCATTACTGTCTCCTCTGGATGAGGTCCCCACGAGGATCCAGGTGCTGGGGGATGGGGGGGCTTCCTCCTGGCAAAGGCAGCTCAGGCCATCCATCAGCGCACGGTTAATCCTCTGGTGAGAGCTGCCAGAAGACTGAGTGCCCGGATCAGGCGTCTCTGTGCTGGACCAGGGGGGGCTGCAATGCTTCCATCCCGGGCAGAAGCCCATGTACGAGAGCCAGCGATTGTTTCCCCAGCCTTGACCCCCTCCGCTCCCGCCAACCCAACCCTGCGTCTTCCATCTTTTGCCAAATCCCGGCTCTCCGCTCTGCCCCAGCCTCACCGGGAGTCAGCCGGGCAGGGAGTAGGGAAGGGGTGATGGAGAGCAGCACCGTCGCCAGACCTGGTGCAGAAGCAAGCACCCGACTCGTCCACCACCTGATTTTTATTTTATTCCCCTCGCAGTGCCTCGCTGCATACCACAGCCGTGCTTTTTATAGCCCCCAGCTGCAGCCTCGGCGTGCTCCCAGCCCGCTCCCCGCCGCAGCCCTGCTCGCTCCATGCCAGCAGCCCCGGCCAGGGGGGGATGGACGACATTCCCGGGGTCCCTGTGGCGGTTCAGGGAGCGGAGAGCATGGGCTGCGGAGGAGGGCGGATAATTAAACCCTAACCCGGAGCCACGCTCCCGTGCCGGCGGAGGCGCTTCCAGAGCCGCATTAGTCACCCCCGTGGCAGCCGGCACGTGCCGCGTGACAGGTCGAGGCCGAGTGCTGGTGGCCCGTCCCCCGCTGTCCCCTCTGCTGCTGCCCAGGGCTGGTTCCAGGCAGCCCGAGCCACCAGCGCCTTCCATGAGCCAGCTTGCTCTGCCGCGGAGGGGGTGGTGTGTCAGCGAGGGGGGTACCCCCGCCAACCCCTCCAGCCCCGCTTGCCCCCCAGCCTCTGGCGGGTTTACTGGAGTTACAGGGGGATTAAAGGTTCCTGCCCACTCCCCGGGAGCACTTTTACGAGCATCTGGGGCTCGCTGCTGCGTTTCCACTTCTCACAGCCGCTTCCACAGCTGGGATGCTGCTATGGGGTCCGGAGCGAGGAGGAGGAGATGAGGTATGAGGCTCTGCTGCAGGCTGCCTGCCTGGAGCACCCCTTTGCTGGGATGTGGGGTTTGCAGAGCGGGGGCGGCCGGCCAGCAGGCGGGGAGCGAGCATCCTCGCTGGGAAGCAGCGGGGGGGCCCCCGGCGCCTCACTCCCCGGGCTTTCTCCAGACGTGATTTCACCACTGCGGGGAGGGAGCGCGGCCAAGGGACAGGCCCTGCTCGCCCCGGCGGCACCCGGTTCGCTTGCCGGGGCCTTAGTCATTTGGGCCGTGGCTGGGGATGCGATGTCCCTCGGTTCCCCGTGAGGCAGGGGGACGGGGGCTTGGAGAGCCTGCACGGGCAGAGGGAGAGGGATGGGGGCGGGGATGGATGGGGGAGGGCGGCCTTCCAGGCTTGCAGCACAAAGTCCCCTCCTTACTAAACTGGGAAGGGGATCAGAAGGCAGTGGTGAAGCCAGATGTGCGCTGGGCATCTCCAGCTGAGCAGGTGGGCTGGGATGGAGCCACCCTCGCTGAGCTGATGCCTGCAACTGCTTCCCAGCCTCCTGCTGTGACTTTCCAGAGCTGGACATGGCAGCATGGAGAGAGAGGCGATGCTGTGGAGAGGCAGCGTCCTGCTTCAGGGGTGGATTCAGGGAGATATCCCAAGGAGAGGGCTTCTCCAGAGGTTTATGTGGTCCCTGGGAATGGGAATGGGATCCCATAGGGCCCTGCCATGTCCCCCTTATTTTGCATGGGCACAGGGTGTTGGGTGCCTGTGAAGTCTTGACCAAGAGACCATCCAGCTTATTTTACTTCCAGCAGACAGGCAGGGGGAGGCCAACCAGTGGAGTACCAGTGGTGCTGCCATGTGGCTGCTGCCAAGCAGCTGGAGCCTGGCAGCCTTGGCTCCATGCAGGCAGGGCAGTGGACAAGGGAAAGCAGGGAGGTGTGGGGGTGACAAGGAAGGGATGTGCAGGGGTGAGTTTTACAGAAGCACAGCTGTAATGTTAACCCAATATGGGTCGCTGTAGAGGGGGACCCTCCCAAATCTGCTCCCTCGTGGAGACAATGAGTTTTGGTCCATGAGGGATGGGGTCTCACTGACAGCACCTCATCCCTTGGGTGAGCTGGGGGTGGCTGTGGGGGCTGTGGGAAGGGAGAGCTGCTCGTGCTGCCGGCCAGGTGCCGAGCATGACGGGAGAGGGGAAAGCCTTGGAGACTCGTTCTGAAACAAGGCTGCCCTTTTCTTCTACTTTACGACTGCATTTTAATATCCACAAACATCCCGCCCTCCCCGGGCTGCTGCCAGCAGAGCCTGCATCGCCTGCGCTTGGCCTGCTGAGAAACCCTGGCCAAACCCTGGGCCCCAGCACAGGGGAGAGGATTATTTTTCCCCCCTCGTTTTTTTGTAAGATATGTTTTCTATAGCTCTAATTGGACGGCCTTGAGCCCCGGCCAAGGCAAACACACCTGGGGGAGCCTCACTTTACAGACCCCATCTGCTGTGTCGGGGGCTCTGCTCCCCGCACAGCCACTGCCTGGCCCCTTTATAGGGGAGGGGGCTGCTGGGGTTGGGGGGGTAGGACCGCTCCCACGCCAAACCACTGAGCAGCCTCCGTGGAGGAGGAGAACCCAACGAGGCAGCGCAGGGAGATGGTGCAGAGGCAGCGGGGGCACCCGGCAGAGCCCTGTCCCACAGCAAGATTCCAGCCCGGCGTGGAGCTGAGGTATCTCTCCCCTGCCAGTGCTGCTGTAGCGGTACAGGGCTCTACGCCCACCAGGGTGGGATGCTGTGGGTGGGAGATGAAGCACGTACCAGAAATGTTTTGCCCTCCTGGGGTGAAGAACAGCATGTTCATCAGGGGGCTGCAGTCCCCAAAATCTGCATGTGCCCAGGGAGGGAGGATGTGGGGGTTCCCCAGCATGTTGGGTTGTGTTTCGGGCTACAGGACCACCTACCCGGTGAAACCCATTCAGGGGCTGTTCTGGACAGCAGACAAGGGACATCAGCATGCCAGGCCACTCCAATGGCTTGCATTGACATCCAAATCCACACTGGACTGAGATTTTGGTACTTCTTCCTGCAACTGCTGGCTTTTTTGGGGCTTTTTAGCTGGGCTCTTCCCCGTCCAGTTGTTTCAGGATTGACCTCCAGTGCCCCCATTACCAGCGGGCAGAGCAATACTGGCACCCTTGTGCCACGGTCTCATGGGCTTCACCTCATATCTGTACTTAGCCATAGCCAAGAGAGCTATGAGGGGGTCTCTGGTTCACCTCCTGTAGGACCAGGGTGCATACCCTGGCAGCACGATGTGTGCCAAGGAGAGGCAGCACATTTAGGTGACACCCAGCACTTGTCTGATCCTGGAGTACATTTTTTCCTGCCTTCCGCACAGCCTCTAACAGGGGTGTGTGGGGCACAGTGCCCCCACTCCATCCTCAGGGATGTATCAGCATGCCATCCCTTCCTTCTCCACCTGCCCTGGGTCACCCAGCAGCACCGAAGAGGCATCACCCTTGCAGAAAGCGCTCCAGGTGCTCGAGGTGCCACTGACCGCTCCTGGGAGGAGCTCTGGAACCCGCTGCACCCTCTCCTCTCTGCCTGGTGCTAGGGAGATGCTGCCTGCCAAGGGTAGTACTGTGTTTTCTTGGCGTGCCTTGCCACACACACCCCCCAGTGCACCCAAGTACTTTGCACCAGCGCTGCTGACTTGGAGCAATAAGACCCAAAGTGGCAGCTAAAAATAGAAAGGTAGGATCCAGCCTCACCGAGGCCTGCTGTCCCACTTCGGGTGGATGGGGTGAGCTGTGGGGAATTACGCAGGCTGGAATGTGTCTCTCTTCCCCTCTGGCCAGGCCAGGGGATCTCTCTGTGCATGGGGGGAGCTTTGGGGCACAGCCGGAGCTGTGGTAGTGCACAGGGCAGCTCAAGCATTTAGTGAAGAATTTTAGAGCTGTCCTGGCCTCCAGTCAGAGCAGGCTGCAACGGGAACATTTCGAAATTCTTTTGGATGAGGAAAATTCCACGGGCAGCCCCCCTCCAGAGAAAGTTTGGGATGGCTGAAATGTTTGGAGTGAGAGGCTGCTTGCTTTTGTTTACTCTGAGCTGTAACATTGGAGGGGGGGAATCCAAATGAAAAAAGAGAGACAATAGGAGCCTGTAAACAGAGCTGGCCCCGAGTGGGGCTGGGGCTTCTCTCCAGCACTGGGGAAGGAGATGTGTCATCACACTCCCTGCATGGCCCTGCTTTCCCCCTCTTGGATACAATCACACTTAATCTTTCAGGACTTGGCTGGGTTTTTTTCCCCTAGCGAAAAACGAGCTGGACGGTGTTTTTCCAACCTTCTCAACTTAGGCAAGGCTCAGCCCCCATCCCCTGGCCCTGCACAGCAGCCCCCATGTTTTCCCCTTCTTTCCACTTTTTGCCACGTTTCCATCTCATTTTGGCTTGGGCACTGCCATCTGATTGGCTTGGGAAGAAGTGTGGTGTGGGGCATGGATACTGCCCCCAGTGAGGTGTTTTCCCAGCGTCTGTTCCTGCCATGTGCCCTCACAACCAGCTGCCACCCCTGAGCCTCCTCCACGTGGCAAATTTGATGACCTTAGAGGTCTTTTCCAACCTTAATTATTCAATGATTCTATGAAAGCAGGTAGGGTTGACTCCAAGCTTGGAGAAGACAGGTCATGGTTATCCCACCAGGTGAAGGAGACTGGCACCATTATCCCCACATCACACATTGTTGGGGGTCTGCAATTTCCATCCCCCTGCCCCTCTCCCACAGGGACACTGCTGGTGGTGTGCAGGAGGTTAATGGGACACCCTTTGCTGGTGGCTTTATTAGGGCCACCCCTTGCTGATGGCTTTATATGGCTGCCCAGGTGGTCCTTAATGACTCCTGAAATCCTTCTCTTGCCCAAAAGGGATTTTGTTTTGCAAAAGGAGCGACAGCAAATTGCTAGCTGGGGGAGCATTTGTGTAAGGTGAGCTGTTTATTTTGGCCCTGCTGCGTTTTGGCTGACCCATGCGCCTTCGTGCCTCAGGGATGGAGCTGAGCCTGATGGCTCTTGGGCTCTGGCCAGCTTTGGAGCAGGGGGAGGGAAGGGGGAGCATTGCCTATGGGGGATGCTGTGGGGCCCTGCTCCTGATCAGAGTTCCCAGCCCCAGGCTGGAGTTCGTGAGGAGCATCAGAGGGAGCTGGGTGTGCCTGGAGTATTCACAGGTATGTACATGTATGTCTGTCCCCTGCATTTGTGGATGCATGCGCTCTTGTATCAGGTCCAGGGCCAGCTTCTGGGGGAACTTTGTTCTGGGAGGTGCAGATGGTCCTGGGGGAGCAGGCTGCAGGCTGGTGCCCGGCTGCTCTGCCGTTCTGGGAGCTGTGTGCTCTCTTAATTCTCTGCCAGCCTGGGCTGAGCCCAGGAGCAGAAAAATGTCCCAAATCCCAAAATGTTCCTGGGACAGGAAAAGCCTTTCCCACCCTGCTGTAATCACAGGGTGGCCCAGCTCTCTGCTGGCAGGTCCCACCCCTGTCCCCAGATCCAGCACTGTGCCCATCCCTGTCCTGTAACGATGTGCCAAGGACAGTGGGGATGCAGCACCCCCTCCCACTAACTTCCATGCCTCCACCCTAAAAATAATCTCCAAGCTGTAAAGAAACCCACCAGCACTGCAGCTACAGCGCTGGTAGGTGTCTTTACAGCCGGGAGATTATTTTTAGGAATGTCTCTGGCACGTGGCTTTGGAGAGAGGAGTGTGGGGATGGGGATGGAGAGGGGGGCGCCCCTTCTCTCCCCCCTTGGAATGCAAGTGCTGCCAGCTGGCACAGTGTCAGGACTGCTGGCTGCTAACAGAGCCCTCGCTGTTTTGGCCCTTGCCGATGCCTCCAGTTACAGCCGGGAGCCAGAGACTTCTTCCTGCAGGATGGAGCAGAGCAGAGCGGAAATCAGGGCGTTGGGGTGAGAGTTTCCCGGCTGGGGTAGGAGCAGAGCCTGACCTCCATGGTGCTGCTGGCATGCTGAGTTGTGTAGGGGCCCCCCAGCCCCAGGCACCAGGAACTGCTGGCAGCTGCTGGCTCCACAGAGGACAGAGGTGACCCTTGGGTTATGGAGGGGTTTGGCCTTGGCTTTGGACACCACTGGGGCTGGGGTCAGCTGGGTATCACCAGGGGGTTGGTCTAGTTTGGATGGAGATGTGCATTGTATCTGGCTGTGGAGATAACTGGTTCCCTGGATGATGACAGAGTTATCCCTGTGTTTGGGCTGAGCTGGGGTTAACCTTATGCCAGGGTTCCATTTGGTTTAGCCCCCCCATTTGCACTGTGTAATGCCCTGACTGGGCTGTGCTGAGGTCAACCCTGACTTTGAGCTAAGCTGTGTGTCAACTCCACTCCTGAGCTGTGCTGAATTTAACCCCACATTAGCATGGCATAACCACATGTTTGACCTGTGCTAGGTCCAGCCTCACATTTTTGCTGAGCTGGGTTTAGCCCCACTCCTGGGCTGGGCTGAGTTTAACCACACATTTAGACTGCACTGGATTTAATTGTCCTCCCGGGCTGGGTGGAATTTAATTCTCCTTCTGTGCTGTGGGGTATAATCCAATATTGCCCTGAGTTAAGCCCTGCATCAGTGCTGTACTGGGTTTAGTCCTATGTTCAGACTGTGCACGGTTCTTATGGGACTGCACTGGCCTCACAGAGAAAGGCTCCAACTGGTTTTACTGGTTTAACTGGGGTAATTCCAGTGTGCTGGGATTGCACTGGCTGTAGCTATGCATGTGTGTGTTCTGGAGCAGCCCAGCATCCATGATACCCCCCCCACACGCAGCAGGCATGGGGGCCCATGCACCCCACAAAGTGGTGCAGAGGAAAACAGTCCTTTTTGAGGCCCCCAAGGCAGTGGGGTGAGGGATGGTGGACAGTGCTCAGAGCATTGCCCCCGCAGTGCCCAGGGTGGGCAAGGTATTGCCTCAGGTGCTGCTGCTAGTCCTGGAGACTGTGCATGGCCCTGGTGGCCCTGGTAGGGGTGGGGGACTTGCTTCCCTCCAGCACCCACTGCTGGGCTTTCTCTGGGCACCCAGGGAGGGTGCCAGCAGCATCTGGGGGAAGGGGTGGCTGTTGCAGGGAACCATCCGGCAGTGGGGTTGATGCTCCCCTCACAGGCACACGTTCATGCAGTGAAGGTGGAAGTTGGCAGTGCTGCAGGGATGGGGTGATTCCAGAGCCCTGGGCAGATCAGCAGCCACAGGGAGCTCAGACCGTGCCACGGCTCCTCAGAGCGAGGCATGGTGCTTCTGCAGGCCTGTCAGGTGCAGAGGGATTAGCAAGGCACAGCTCCAGAGGCACAATCCCCACAGGGAAACAAGGAGAGGGGAATTCCTGTGGTGCTCTGCATTTCAGCACAGGACATTCTTCCTACAGCAATCACTGGCAGACAGAAGAGTTTGTAGTACAGGGCCAGGGATGCTTCCCCAGCTCAGGGGATGCTCAGAGTGGTGCCATCTCTGGGGCATTAGAGCTTTGGGCCTCTGCCTATTGCTTTTTGCAGGTGGATGACTCCCATCAAGGCCTGGCACACGGTAGGCAGAGCTGCCAGGTGCTCTTGGGTTATTTCCCATATCTCTGCTGCAGCAATGCTGCCCTTGACCACCCTAGGAAGAGGTTGAGAGGCACCCCAGCTTTCTGTGCTCAGTGGGGAGCATCCCAAGTCTTCACACTGCCATCTGCAGCCTTGAGGCACAGTGTCATCTACTTCTGTCCCTGTCCTCATCACCCCAGCTCTGTGTGCAGCCCATTTGCTTTGAAGAGCAACTTCAAATGAAGCAAAAAAAAAAAAAAAAAAAAAAAAAAAAAAAAAAGAGGAAAGAAAACCAACAACAAAAACCTAAGAAAACAAAACCCAATGTCTTTCAAAGCCCTGAACACAATGGAAAGTTGGCTTCCCCCAGGAATCTGTGCTGGGCTTTGCCAGGCCACGGCAGGGCATGGCACAGATCAGCTATGCTGAGGGAACTGTCACACCAGACGTGGGCATTAGTGCCGATGCACATGGCCATGATTTTGAGGGAAGTTTTGGCTTACAGCACTTCAGTTTACATGCAGGAAGGGGCTTATGTCAGGATTTCTCCCCACCACTGCCCAAAAACTCTTGCATGAGCTCAAATGGTGCCCAGCAAAACAGCAGGATCAGGGAGGTATGACGAGTGAAACTTTACATTTCTGGCTCACACCCACGGGTGCCAGAGGCTGCCTGGTCACCCTGGCCATGCCAGTGACAAATGCATCCCGTGCTGAGGGAGCAGGGTCCAGCACTGATGCCCTTCTCACCAGGACCAAACCACTCCCCAGGCTGAGCAGGGTCCCTCTGCCCTGGCTGTGGCAGCGCGATGTCACCCAGCCCCGGGCTGGCGGGAGGCGTCTCTCTGGCCAGGATTAGCATGAAGGGAGGAAGAAAAGCTCTGATTGTTCCCTCTGTCCCGGCTTGGCTCCAGGACTACTGTGCCGGGACTCTGTGTCCCCAGAATGTGTCACTGCTAGTGCAAGCATCAAGGGATGTTTTCTCTGCCTGTGTACCCATCTCTGGGCGTGTGGAGCCACCAAGGAAAGTAGGCCTGGCCACTCACACGCTTGTGTTCATTTACACGCCTGTTTTTTTTCTCTTGGCCAGGGAGTTTGGTAGCAGAAAATAAGGGGATCCTTTCTGGCCAGGCTGTCTTGTAGCACCTGGCCCCCTGCCCTGCTTCTGCACCTGGGGTAGACGAGGGCTCTGGGTCTTCTCTGGCTCTGTGGCTCTTTCCCCTTTTGTTTTTGGCTTTGGGCAGGCAAGAAAGGGCTTGCTCCTTCTCTCTGCAGTGATTCTGTGTCCCCAGGGATAGTTTTTGGCAGTGCTCATGTGGGTCATTTACTGAGTCAGCGTGTCTGGAGGGGCTCGGTGCTGCCTTCTCACGCTGCGCTGGCAGGGGGTGCCCCTCTGAGGCAGGGGAGCTCTTGGGGGGCTGGGGTGAGGATGGGAAGCTCTGGGAGGACCCTGGGACAAAGGGTGATGAAGGGTGGAAGATGAGGACTGGCCATCAGGAGGAGCAGTCTTAGGGTTAGGTTTCGGGTTGCAGTTGGGGACCACTAGGGTTGGGGGTCTAGGTTAGTGGTCCCTAACCAGACTTTAGCACTAGGGTCATTATGGAGACAGGCTGGATACCCTCTGCAGTGTTTGAATGAAAAACCAGGGTGTCAAGATAAAAAATTATTTTATTTTAAAGCTGTTTTTCTCTCTGTATGTTAACACACTCTCCCTTCTTCCTGACACACACACATACACCCACTCCCCTTCCTCCTCCCCCCAGAACTATTTCTTCCTATTCCTTCACTCTAACCCACGTGGTTTTTGGAGTTATTTTTGGTTGCTGCTTTTAAGAAAAAATACACTCATTTTCGTCTTCTTCTTCTTTTTTTTTTTTTTTTTTTTTTTTTTTTCCACCACCAAAATATTTTACTTTCAGGCCAAATGTTCCCAGTTACTTACCAGCATAGTTTTGGCAGAGACTTTTTGACTGATATTTCTTGGGAACATTTCTAGGGTGGTTTGGTAGGAAAAGCTTATGACAGTCTCATGAAATTATTTACATTTGGGGATTGTGTTTGAGGCTGCTTGGCATGCTCAGAGAGGGGTTGATGTGGGGTGCCGCACGCCTTCCCCCCTGCAGCAGATTGCCTTGTAGCTCTTGCTTCCTTCGCCAGGCGGTTTGGTCCGTGGCCATGGGCAGTCGGCCACAGGAGGGGAACTGGCTGCTGCTCTGGGGTGCCTTTGCTGGGCTGGAGCATCCCTCCCTCCACTCTCTCAGCTGTTCAACCCAGGGGGACACATATTTATGCCTACAGATTTATGCCTGCTCTTGGGGCTGGCAGGGAGCTCACTGCCTTATGTGCCCTCAGACCCCGCCTGCAGTAGGGAGCAGAGCCCAACAGTGTGGGTGTAAATAAACAGGACTGTCCAGTTGTGAGGGGAGACTTCTAGGGAGAAATCATTCATTTCTGACTGACAGAGATTGTGTGGCACTCCTGGTAGGGACAGTGTGATGCTGGCCAGGACAGATGCCCTGGGGTGATGCTTGCTGGCACAGACAGATGGGGCTGGGATGGACAGGGTGACACTGGCTGAAATGTCCTGCTGGTGCAGGACTCTGCAGGTGGGTCTGGATGCTTTAGGGTATTGCTGGCTGGCACAGAAAGAATGCTGGATGGGGAGGATATCATAGAGCACTGCTGGCTGTGATGGACAGGCGGATGGTGGTAGGGCAGGACAGGGCAACACTGGCTATGTTGACCAGGATGGCACTGGCTAATGAGCCCACAGTGGTGTAGGTTGGGATAGAAAGGGCGCACATCCCTGACTCTGCATCCCCTGCCCCTCTCACTGGTGATCACTGAGTGTGAGGAAGGGGTTTCAGCCCCATTCTCCCACAAATGGAGACTTACCCGGACCAGCCTCACAGTGGGTGCAGGCATGGGCAGTGATGTGAGACTTGCTACAATCTGAGCTATCACAGCCCTGCTCTCCCTGGCTGTGTGAGCCTGTTTAAATCTGATTGCTGTCACCTCCATGTAAATGCAGGCCAGAATTTCTCCTTGGTCCCTTCCCACCCCAGCTGCACATGCACAGGTCTCTGGACCACCCTGGGGTTGGGAGCCAGCCAAGGCTCCCAGCCCAGGATTGCAATGGCAAAGAACCCTTAATCCCCGCAACCCACACAGCCCTAAGCTCCTGGTCAGTGTTTGCCCCCTGCATTCCTGCTCCAGGCATGGGGACTGCTCAGCAGCCAGGAACCAGCTGTGACTCTGGCACAGACACTGCCAGATGTCCCAGCTGGGGTCCTGAGATTCAGTCCCTGTTCTGTCCCCAGCAGGATGGCATGAGATGAGAGGGAGATGCAGGATCCAAGGCCCTGCAGGAATACTGTGGGCTGTGGACTGTATCAGCTGCCCCATTGCAGGGAATAACACTCTCCTCCTCTTGTCTGCCTCCTCCAGATGCACAGTTCCATCCCAGGCCTGGGCAGGGTGATGATGTTCCTCGCAGCAGCCCTGGCATCAGCGTCCTTTGCTATCCCTGAAGACTGGGGAGAGGAAGGTGAGATCCCCACCAAGCGCCCCTGTACAGCACCCCTCCCCATGTCCCAGGCATGAGGACCTTGAGGGGACCCCATTTCCCCCAGACAGGAACAAACCTACCAGGGCTACGTGAAACACAGCCCTACATCCTACAGTGATGGCCAGCCTGTGTTTCTGCTCATCGCCCAGCCCTGACTGGGACAAGTCCTTACTGGTACCCTCTGGTGGTACCTGCATGAAGCCAGAGCCCATAGCCAGTGCCCATTGTGGGATACAGCCCCAGGGGCTCCCCACCTGCACCCCCAGGCCTGCCGTGGGCTGCTGTCGAATGCTAACACCCATCTGGGGATGTGTGTCCCTCCAGGCGTGCAGTATGGACAGCTGGGGACAGACGTGACCCTGTCATGCCCTGGTGTCCATGCCAGGTAAGTCTTTTCTGTGCACATCAAGGGATCTATCCAGTGGGATGGTTTACAGGGTGGGCCTAGGCATCCCTGTCCTCTCACGCAGCCTGCCTGGTTTCTCCTCCTCAGCTCACCGGTGCGATGGAGGCGAGCAGGTGCCACGGCGCTGCCAGAGGGCTCAGCCATCCAGCAGGGATCCCTGGTGCTGCCGAGCGCCAGCCTGGCCGTAGTGGGAACGTACAGCTGCCACAGCGAGGATGGCAGCCTCCTGCACACTGTGTCCCTGCGTCTGGGGCGTGAGTAGCATGCCTGTGGGCTCTTCTAGGGGGTGTGTGGTGCCCGCAGCCCAGCCAGGGGCTTGCCAAAAGGGGGCTTGGTGTCAACACAGGCATCCCTGTGTGCTGGGTGGGTTGCGGGATGGGGGACTCCTCGCTGACTGCTGTTTCCCCCGGACCCCAGATCTGCCTGGAGTTCCCTTTGTGTCCTGCCGAGCATCTGACTATGAGAATTTCTCTTGCTCCTGGACCTCCAGTGTGGAGACCTTCCTTCCCACCAAATACATCACCACATACAGGTGAAGTATCCCCTCAGGGCATGGAATAGGCTTGTTGTGGTGTGAGCTCTGGGTCACAGCCAAGGATAACCACCAGATCCATCTGGCTATCCCACACATGCCCTGGGTTCACCTCCTGCCCCAAGGACCATGCTGCACCCCAGAGCAGGTCCTGTTTTGGGTGAGCAGAGCACCAAGGATTTGCTTGCTCTCCGTGGGGGTCTCAGTGGCACTGGGGGGCTGGCACAGGCAGGCTCCCTCCCTGCTGACAGCTCTGCCAGCACCAGAGGGGCAATAACAGAGAAACAGGTCATCTGCAAGCCTCCACTCTGCGGCATGCTTTGGGATGAAAGGAGCCCTGACAGCATTGCTGCTTCTAATTATCCCTGCAAGCCAAATTAACAGGAGGCTTTGAAGTCCAATGGAGCTCATAAAGCACAGCCCTGCTGAAAGCTGCAGGAGCCGAGGGCTTGGTGCGGAGGGGGCTGAGTGCAGCATCAGGGCTCCACAGGGAGGGGGAGTGCAAGCATGGGATTTGGCAGGCTTTAGTGGGAGGGTGAAGCCAGGCTCTGGGGAGCTGCTTCTATCAGTGTCTTTGCTTCTGTGTGATGAAATCCCAGGCAGGGAAGGGTGTCCCATTTCTTTTCCCTGAGATTGCCAGCTCCTGTTGCCAGGCTGTTCACTAGAAGAGCTGGACATGGTTCTGGCTCTTTCCCCCATGCTGTCACATGTGTATGTCAGCGTGGGAATGTGGGGCTGCTTTGCAGTGTGGACTCCTGTCCCTCCTCTGGGTCATGGTGGGGTTCACTTTGTGCTGCCCCCTCAACCTAATCATCTGCTTTTCCATCTGTCTCCATGGCAGGAAGAAGTCCCTGACAGGCGAAGAAAAGCGGAGGTAGGACTGTCTCCCACCCTGCTCCTGCTCCCTAGGGACTAGCCCCCATCCCAAAGACTCTGCTGCTGTTTTAAGCAGGGACCCTAAAGCAAAGCTGGGGGTCCCCATCTGGGAGCCAGCTACTTCCCAGCTACTCTTGGAGTCTGGGAGAAGGGTTTGCCTCAGGGAGAAGGGTTTGCCTCAGGGAGGGACCTTCCCAGGCAGAGTGTGGAGCTGGGATAAAGGTCCCTTCTGTCATGCTTAGAGGGATATGCCAGATTCTGGAAGGGTGAGTGCAGCTGAGCCTGAGGGGCTGCCTCCTGCACCAGGGTCTTGGCATGAGGGTGTTCCATGGCACCTCCTTGGCAGCATTTGGAAACTCTGCATGGTGGCTGGGTAGGACGTGTCACCAGCCTGCCTCCCTGTCTGCAGGAACAAGAATGGGCACGTGGGGCTGTGCCTGCAGGATCCGTCCCGCCCCGGCACCTGCACCGTCCACAGGTCAGAGTTCTGGAGCTCCTACCGCCTGAACATCACCGAGGTGAACCCCCTGGGCTTCAGCTACCGCCTTCTTGATGTCACCATGCAGGCCATCAGTGAGTCCCCAGCCATCCATCTGTCTGTCCCACTGTTTGTCCATCCCTGGGCAGTTACCTGTGGGTGACAGCAGGGAACCCTGCACCCCTGTGCACGGCACTGCAGGGTGACAGGGGCTTCCTGTCCTTTCCCACACAGTTAAGCCAGACCCTCCAGAGGGCTTGGTGGTGAAGCCCATCCCCCTGGCCCCGCGGCGACTCCATGTGAGCTGGAAGTACCCCTCCTCCTGGCCAAAGGAACCCCACTTCCAGCTAAGGTTTCGCCTCCAGTACCGACCCGTCATCCACCGTTCCTGGTCCGTGGTAGGTGTGCAAGGAAAGGCAGAGCCAGCACAGTAGCAGGGTGTGCATGGGGCCTGGCAGAGGTGCCCCTGCCTGCCCCACAGCTCTCCTCTGCCTGGCACAGGTGGAGACGGTGAATCTGTCTGAGGTTATCACGGATGCCTTCGCCGGGCTGGAGCACGTGGTCCAAGTCAGTGCCAAGGATTTCCTGGATGCGGGCAATTGGAGCGAGTGGAGTGCTGAGGCCCGGGCAACACCAGTCAGAGGTGAGAGAGGGACAGGCTGCAGCCCCCATCAACCTACCACATTGTGCCATCCCTCCCCAAAGTCCCTCCAGAACTCTGAACTTCCCCTCTTCAGTCCCTTCCCCATGGCACTCATTCCCCCAAATATCAACTGGAGTGAGTCTCAACTCCAGGGCCACTTAGGGTTGGGAGGCAGAGCTGCAGGAGGACAAAACTCCTCAAATCTCCCAGCCCATGTCAGTCTGCAGCTGTGCTGATGCCATTTGGGGATTGACCCCCACTGACTTGGGACAGAGAGGGGCTTCCAAAGCACCATTAGCACCTCAATGGCAACCTTGGGCTCGTGGGACCTCTGGGGCACAAAACACCCTTCCACACTCCTCTCTGTGGGTCCCTGGGGTGCTGCATATGCTTTTGGTGAGTGTTTCCATCCCTTCTGTCCTTCCAGACCTGGTCTCCACAGCAAGTGAAGAAACCACTACAGATGCCAGACTGGAGAGCCTGGCTGAGGAGCCCTCCCAGGCTCCCAACCCTGAGCCCATCAGTGAGTAGAGCTAGGGCTGGTGGGCAGGAGGGCCATGTGTGTTGCTGAGAGCAATGGGAAGGGTCTGCTGCCCCAAGCCCATGTGTGGCTGGGATGTTGGAGTGTCCAGGAACTTGCTATAGGGTCCCCCAGGTGCTGGGGACTGTGACATCCCTCAGTTGTGACAGTCTCTCTGTCCCAGATCGCAGTGACCCCTTGGAAAAGATGGCCGTCCTGGTGTCCCTTGGGATCTTTGCCTTCTTCATCCTGGCTGCTGTTCTTGTCATCACCATCCTCATCTGGTAGGCTGGCTTTGGAGAAGGAGGGGCTGTATGACTGCTTCCCCATCCCATCCTGAACCCTCAGCATGGAGTGCCCTGTGATCCCCCAGCCCTACTGCGGGGTCCCTGCCAAAACACACTTGATGCCCTGTAGGGTGGTTTATGCTCCCCTTGCCCCTGTGCCACACCAGTGCCTCTTCCCAACACACTCATTACTTCCCAGCCTGCCTGGGCTCTTTCTAATAACCTTTCTCTGAATCCCCTTAAAGGTCCCAAGAGACCTTTCTCTGAATCCCCTCAAGATGATGCTCCTTCTAATGTCATCCCAAAGGCTCCTGCTGGAGAGTCTCACACTCCAGAGTCAGCACAGACATCCTTTGCTCCCTGGTAATCCTGTCCCCAGGTCCCCTCTCATCCCGCCACCATGGGATCTCCCTGCCATGCTCTGGCTCTGCTGTCAGTCCCTGTTCCCATCCCAATCCTGTTCTGTCTGCTGACTAGTTCCTGCTGTAGCCCTGGAGCTGACCCACTGGAGAGGTTAAGCTGAGCTGGGCACAGCTGGATGGAAACACAGCAGGATCACTGGGAATCTGGGCAATCCTGATGCCCAGGGAGGCTGCTTGGCATCTTCAGCCGCCATTGCTCTCATCCCCAGGCTCCGGGTGAGGAAACATGGCAAGGACAAGACCAAACCCAGCTTTTTGGTTGCTGCCACCCACTTGAAGGCACTACCAAGTGAGTCAGGGTGCAGAGTGGGGAATGGGGGGGAATGTCGGGCAGGGAACGCGGAGCATGGGGCAGGTCAGTGTCTCCAGTGTCCCCCTTGACCCCCTGTCCTCTCTCTCAGCAGAAGCTCAGATCCTGTAGTGAGCCCTGGCCGATCCCTGCTCCCTGCACCCGCTTGCCCACGCGTGGGACTTGATGCCACTGCTGGCCCCCAAGGACCCCACGCCTCCTGGGTCACCCCACAGCTGTGGAATTGCTGGAGCCCCCAACACCCTGGGGTTGCAGGATGGATCCTAAGGAAAGAGGCTCTGCTCTCAGGAGCGTTGGACTGCCTGAGCCCACCCGGAGCCAGCTGGAGTCACTTCAGGCTCAGGGTGACAGGCCAGCTCTGCCTCTGAGCGCTGCTAAACCAATGGGGATAAGACTCTGAGCCAGCCCCACTTCACTGCCTAGTGTTGAGGGGGACCATGGGTGTAGGCTCCCGGGGGTGCCGGGCATCAGTGCCAGACCAAGGAGTGCTGATCCCTGCCTGTCACCCCCCACCAGCTGCCAGCAGGCAGAAGAAAACACCCCCTGCCCCTTCCCTCTGCCCCAATCCCCCATGCTGTGGCTGGACGGAGCAGAGATGCCAATAAAGGGGATATGCCAATGCTATCATTGGCACTGTCCAGGCAAAACCCCTTTGCAGATGATGCTGGGCCAAGGGCGAGGTGAGCTTGGGAATGGTCCTTGCAGGAGGTGCACAGGCAGCAGGGCTGCCTCCCAAACTGTTCAGCCCTCTCCCCAGGTGCATGCAGGGGCTGAGAGAGACCCGAGGCTAAGTGCCAGAAGAGGATGCAGACAGACAGCTGTGTGGCACATCTCCCCTGCCCTCACCAGCATGACAGCGGAGACAGGACCCTCTGCACAGCCCCCTTTGCTCTGCATGTGGCCCCCTTGCTGCACCTCGACCCGGCCCCTCTAATGGCTTCCATGTGTTGGCACCTCCAGACCCCAGTGCTCAGTGCCAGCAGCCCAACGAGATCCAGATGGAGCTGGGTGGAAATTCAGACAGCGGCAACGCGTGGAGCACGGGGAGCAGAGCCAGTGCAGGGTGGGGACGCACCTGGGTCCTGGGGCTGCCTGTGAACCCACGATGCACAGGGAGCCTGGACGGGACAACCACAAAGGGTCCTTGTGTGGACAGGGCTGGAGGGAGCTGGGGCAGGCTGTGCCTTTTGCAATGTGTTGTGTGCCCACAGGCTCCCTGCTGCTCTCACTGGGTGCCCTGGTTGTGGGGTCATGAGGGCTCTCCGTGCTTGGCTTTGTGGGGTTGCAGCCCCTCACTGTCCCTCATGAGCACAGACACGCTGAGTGAGAGAGATGGGGGTTAGCTCTCTATCTGCAGTGTGCTGCTGGCCTGGCACTACCCCTGGACCAGAGCAGAGCTCTCCATAGGGCAGGTAAGGCAGGTCACCAAGCTGGGGAGGTGTAAGGAGCCAGATCTTGCCTGGACTTCCAGGCTCAGCAGCCACATCACCTCTCCCAGGTGCATCCCATAGCTTGACAGTTCCAGCTATATCACAGTGCCATCATCCGCTGTGCTCTGGTCCCCAGCACCCAACCCAGCCAACACACATTCTGCTGTGTCACACAGTCACCCTTGTCATGTCATGGTCACCCTTGTCTCTTCTCAGTCCCCAGCATGGCATGGGCAGCCTTCACCATTGGAAACTTCCTCTTACCACCACCAGATCTCACTCCTCTGCCGCTATGGAAGGGATCAAGGCAGTGGTTGTCCAGAGATGCTGTAGAACACAGGTGATGTGCATCCCATAGCTGTGGCTCCAGTGATGGCAAACAATTTAGTAAGTTCCCAGCATCTGGTTCTGGTTTAGAGACTGATGCCTGCTTGAGATGTAGCAGCACAGCAGCCAGAAAATGGGAGACAGCAGCTCTGGCCCCTGTATTCTGCCTGCTTTTAAATCCAGAAAGTCCATGCATGCTCCAAATAGAAGTTTGTTGCTGCTGTCTGGGGAACCCATAGATCTGTTGTCCCTGTGTGCCAAGCCTTGTGTCCCCTTCCTTAGCTGGTGCTTGCTTGGCCAGGCAGTAGGGACACCCAGTTCTGGTGACCAGGGCAGCTTGAGGGCAGGAGAGGCATGTCTGGTCCTCATCGCTGCATCCTGCTGCCCATGGCCCTGGAGGGTGACCCCTTTGCTCTCTGATGTAAGGAGTCATGACCTGCCATCCATTTGGCAGCTGGAGATACCAAGAGCAGGCAGGGGGTCTGCATGCCACCAGGGAGTCCTGCCTGCCTGCACTGCAGCTTCCTGCTGGGATGCCCCATGGCTCAGTTCCCTGCCCCAGCAGCCTGTAAATGTGACACACAAGCCTTGGGGACCCAAAGGAAGGGCAAATTCTGTGCTTTGGGGAATAAAGATGCTTGGTGCTGGGTGCTGCCCTCCCCGTTGCCAAAGGGGAAGATGCACTGGTGCTGGACGTGGGCAAACAGGGCTTTCCAGCGGACTGAGAAGATGCAAGGGGAGGGCTGGGGTGAGCAGCAATCTGGAATAAAGGAGAGGGATCCAGATGCCAAAATCAACTTTGTCTTCAAGCCGTGGAGAAGAAAAACAGGAAGGGACCATGAGACCAGTCCCAGCGCCAGCACCTCCCTGTCCCACTGCGGGGCCAGGGCACTTCCTCCAGGCTTGGGCTCTCTGGTGGCTCGCACAGCTGCTGAGTGAGCAGGAGGCTTCCTGCTGCAGGCTGGAGCCCTGCCTGGACGCACCCTGCCCCAAGTAGGCAGAGGCACATCCAAACTTGCCTTTGCTGCCATATCCCACCCACCCCAGGGTGGATGCAGTGCCAAGATCACCAGGGGAGCTGGTACAAGCCAGGCCTGGAGATGCTGAGAATGTGTCAGGCCAAAGCAGCTCATGGACTGCATCCACATGAGGTAGGGATGGGTCCAGCTTCCTGGCATGGAACAGGGACCAGCCCAAGCCCAGCAGGAAAAAAGTGCAGGAGAACATGGCCGGGGATATACTTGGTTTGAAAAATTCCCATCAGCCAATGCTACACACCAGGGAGGGTCCCCAGCACTGAGACACAGAGACATCCATATCCACTGTCTCCATCCAGCACAGGCTGACCAGATCGTCTCAGGCAGGGGCTTGTTTGGGAAATCCATAGCTTTGGCAAAAGATTTTGCAGCAGGGCACTCACTGGTTGTGGGTGGTTGTGCAGCGCTGCCTGGGCTGTTTGACTGCCACCAACCCTGCCAAATTTCTGAGCTAGCCCTCAGGATTAGCCTCCTCCTCTCCCTCCCTCGCTGCCAGGATCAGCCCGTATTTTGCAGGGGAGGAGGCGAATTGCACAGGACTGTGAAGCAAAATAGTCTCAACTTACCTCTCATGGCTGCTTCTGCTTCCTTCTGTGCCAAACCCTGAGCCAAGGAAAGAAGGAAAAGCAGCTTCAGCAGAATAGCCATGAAACATACATCCATCTATATGTCCTGAGATGATGCAGAGAGCAAAGGGTACATACACAGTCAGTGGTTCAGCAGGGAGGGAAGGAGGATGCATGGATTGAGGGAAGGAGACATGCAGATGTATATATGGATGGGTGGATCAGTTGTCAGAGGGAAGAAGGGACAGATGAATTTATAGATTAATGTATGGATAGGTATTTGGACATTCAGTTACCATGCCAAGCATCAAAGATGCTCACTCTGCAGAGGCTGACTTGTGAAGAGGGATGGAAGGCCCATGGGCAGAGAGCAAGGATTGTGTTTGGGAGCAAGTCTTGGGTGTGACCTATGCACGCAGTCCTCATATAAATGGCACCACAGCTGGCATGAGGAGACAGAGCCTGAACTGTCACCAGTTCAGGTCCTGAGAGTACTGGGGAGAACGTGAGCCATCTCCACAGGGATTGCATCCCCCTCAGGAACCACTTCCATCTCACACTGCCCAGACACTGAGAGAGTAGGATCAGCAGAGACTATGCCCGCAGACACAGTGAATCCAAACATGAATGCTTTAAAAATGTAGTGTTGAGAGTTCACCTGACCATGGCTTTCATCTCACCTCCATGTGGATACCTCTGCCTTGGAACTTGCTAGAGATACAAGACTGAACCCATTAGAGACCCCTGCAACCCCTCCATACTCTCTCTTCTTCATCTGCCTCCCTTTCTAGCTGCCACAGGCCTGAACATTCCTTGCTCTTCTTTCACCTGCCAGGCCAGATGTGGAGAAGGGAGAGACCTGAGCCTTCTCTTACTGCTGCATTGTCAGCTTCTCCCTCCAGAAATGGGTTGTTTCTTTTTTGCTTGCTGGGGCTGGCCCCTTCCCTGCCTCCAGGAAGCTTTTGGTGTTTCACAGATGGGAAATGCCAGTAATAGCCAGCAGCATAGCTCTGCCCAAGCAGCACTGCTGCTTGTGATGCTCCTGGGAAATGGCTGCTCCTGGCTCCAAGAAGCAACAGCAGCAGCCCACAATTTTCCTGGTAGCTTTTTTTTTCCCTTTTTCTCTCTCGCTCTCTTTTTTTTTTTTTTTTTTTCTTTTTTTTTTTTCTTTTTTTTTTCTTTTTTTTCTTTTTTTTTTTTTTTTTTTCTTTCCAGCTCTGGAAACAGTCCTGCTGTCCAAGCAAAAGTTCCCAGTGTTTTGTGTTCCTGCCCTGGAGTGTGGTGTCACTAGGGGACACGTGCTGTGTGCCCCCCATGCGCACATTTCTGAGGACTACACCTCCTCAGGACTGCCATGTTACTTGCTCAGAGGAGATGATCTCCTCCCTACCCCATGGTAGGAACTCCATCTTCTCCTCCAGCTGCAGGTACTAAAACAGAGCAGGACATGCTTCGGGAGCTTCCCTGGGCAGCCTCTCTATCCTGCTCTCCTCCCACCAGCTGCACCTTTTCTTTCCCTTCCTTCACTGCCACATCAGCTGCTTTGTCAGCATGGGCAGAATAAACAAGTACAGGTTATGGACAGCATGGCCCTGACCTCTGCAGAAACTTCTGAACCAGCTGGGGCACTCCTGTGCTCCCCATGTTTCCAGGACTCCATGGAGCAGGCACTGGGCAGACAGAGCTCTGTACTGCTGTGCCTTTGTCTGCATCTGGAATACAATGGACCCCAGTTAAATGTGCCTCTGGGAGTCTTGTGTGTTCTTTGCAGGGTCACATCACATTCAAGCAACTCCGAGCCTTTGTTCTCCACTGGGAGATCCACCAGATGTGGGAGCAGCTGAGCTCCACATGAATTCCAGGCACTGGCACCAGCATAGTCACCTCTGCGCTGATGGATCTGGAGGTCCTAAGGTGCCAGAAGTGTCTGATGTGTCTGAGATCCCCTCCTGGGATAATGGCTGATCCCCAGGATGATCTTCAGGTCTTAAAGGCACTGATTCCCAGGGGGAAGCTAACCTGGAAAGTACTGATCCCTAGAAATAAGCTGACCTGGAAGGCACTGATGCCAGAGAGGATGCTCACTTGGAAGGTGCTGATTGCCAGTGGAGTGCTGGAGCTGCCAGCCTGAAGGGCACTCATCCCCAGGAGGATCCTAACCTGGAAGACAGATGCCTGGGAGGATGCCAATCTGGAAGGCACCAATCCCCAGGGGTTTGCTGATCTGAAAGGCACCATTTATCCAGAACACGGTGCTTTTTCCCCTACTGCAGAGCACTTCTTTCAGCTCCCCACTTACACTGGGCAGCAGCTCAGCCAGGGTCCTCTCCAAGGGCTTGGGCTAGGGATCTACACTCAGGCAGGCATCTATGGCTGGCGGCAAAGAGCCTGGCGAGCCGCCTGGAGGAAGCTGAGCCAGCACCACCTATTCCAATTTCCCTCCTCCCCGGAACTCCCAGCTGGGAGCCGTAGCCCAGCTATGGGCAAGGGGGCGTGTGGCTCCCAACTACTGCCAAAATAACCACAAGCCGCGTCCTTCTGCCGGGGAGATACACAGACTCTGTTTTCCCACTAGATGGCAAACATTGCCTTCAAAAAACAGCCCTCGGAGAAATTGTGTCCATCCCTCTGAGAGGAGGCTGAGAAAACGCTCAGGGAAAAGCCCTGGGGGTGACAGGCCTGAGGCTTCTTCAGCGTGGGGCTGGGGGTGGCAGGGACCCCAGCATGCTCCTCATCTTGCTTCTTCTGTTATTTCTGAAATGGTTTTCCTTTCCCATCTGCCTGGTTTC
The DNA here is from genome assembly GCF_015832195.1 of Motacilla alba alba. Taxonomy (NCBI): domain Eukaryota; kingdom Metazoa; phylum Chordata; class Aves; order Passeriformes; family Motacillidae; genus Motacilla; species Motacilla alba. The sequence continues at coordinate 8,807,283 of NC_052046.1, forward strand.
TCCCAGGTCCTGGAAGACCCACCCCTTGCCCTATGCTGGTGGGACTGAGCACCCTGGGTGTGCGGGAGAAGCATCTGGTTAACCCTGGATAGCACCTTGAACTTCCACAGCCAGAGAGTGAAGCCCAGAAGCTTTTCTGGGAATTAATTGCACTGTGGTTTGCTTACCAAATGAGTGTTCATTCCTCTCTGCAAGTGCCCAGGTCCACAGGCAAGCCATTATGCTGTGTGTAAATAAAGGAGGCAGGGATGAAGGCTGTGCATGGAGATGTGCACTTTTGTCTGAGGTCTTCTACCAGTTCAGAAGTACTTCCAGGCTTGTTCAAGTTTTAATTCAGACCCAGATTTTTTCATGGTCTCTGTATTATTCTTGTGCAGAAGTTTCCTGAGTGTTTGCTGCTGGCCGTGGCATTGATGCAATATTGCTGTGTGGTTAAACATGATGTGTCATAGCTAATGAAGGAGCTAACTGTGGATGGTAAATGTTTAATATGGACAAATCAAGCCAATTAGGGAATGTCAAGAGAAAAGTGTGTCATCTCAGCTGTCTCTGTCCTGTGTGGAGGAGAGGTTTTGTGGAAGGGTAAAACCCCTGCCACTGCAGGATCAGCAGCTCCTAACACCAGCCACGTGTAAAGATGCTGGATGCAGATCTTCCTGCAGACCCCCAGCCCACCCTGTGGGTACCTTCACCTCTGTGACAAGGACAGTTTTTTCAGAAAAAGACTTTGTTTCTGGAATGCAGACTTCTAGTTGGCTGGAGGGGACAGCAGCCATCTCCAGTGTGATGGCAAATGAGAAGTAGTAAATCATCTCACTTAAAACATTCCTTGTAGACCCCCAACAGGACTCTTGGCCATTCACAGCATGCTGCCTGGTTTTGTGGCAAGCCTGTGGCCTGGTTTTGTGGCAAGCCTGTGGCTCAGCCGTGCTCAGACAGGAGGACCATGGATCCCCAACAGTGGCAGCCCCTCACCAAGCATTAATTAAGTAATGGCAGCAGCTGTATTCCCTCCACAAAGCACTCTGGAGCTCTGCTCCTCACAGCTTCCTCTGCCCTCCCTGCCTCAGTTTCCTCCTGGGCACATTGTTTGGTATCATTTACACTTGGCTTAGAAGGATCCTTCAGGTATCCTGGCCACTTCCTTCAGCAAGAGATCATTGCCCCTTCTTCCACGAGGGCTGGCAACTCCCTCACAAGGCTATTTATAGTCACAGAGAAAGCTCTGGAAAATGAAAGGAATAATGTATCTGGGGAATAGGAACTGAGGGAGCTGTAGGTAGCCAGTCTGCAGCGTGTGGCTCAGGGCAGCAAGCCAGGGAAGGATCATGATGAGCCAAGCAGGTAGAAAGCCCTTCTGGCTCTTTGCAGCTGGGCTCGCTGCCAACCCTTGTGTTGGTGTATGCTAATGGCTGGGGACAGCAGGGACAGCAGTGACAACATGGATGGTGTGGGCACTGGGGCAGCACCCCTGTGGCTTGAGGCTTCCCCATCCCTTGGTAAAACTCACAGCCTCAACTTCAGGCAGCAGAGCAGAAGTTAAGCACAGATGTGGCTGCTTCACTCCTGAAGCTGAGATTTGCCAATCCAGGAGGGTTTGACCTCTTCACCTGAGGACACCAAGGAATGGACAAGTCCCCATGTCTGGGGCTGTCATATCTTGGCCTTGATATGTGCCTGATTCCAGCTTTCCAGTCCAGGTCCTGGGAGTGGTTCTGTCCCTCCCCTGTAGGCTCCGGGTTCTGGGGGTGGCTTCCACCAAACAAATGCTTCCTGCCTTTGCATGGTATCTCTAATTGGTGACAGGCTGCCATGGGCTGCAGCCACCCTCCCACCCCCCAGCCTGTCTCACATCCCTGGAGGCTGGGCCCTGTCAGGAGTGGTCTCAAGATAACCAGCAAGCCAGGGGCTGAAGCAAACTGGGGGCCATGTTCTCTCCCATCTGCAGCAGGGTGACACCATCCACGTCCCTCAGCTCCTGCTGCCTGGTGAGAAAATCCTCCAAGCATGGAGCTGGCAATGCTTCAGAAAGTCTGGTAGAGCTGCACTGAGCTACTTTAGGTAAGGATCTGCACCTCTCTCCCAGTGCCAGTGGCCTTTCCCGGGGGTTTGGCATGATATGGGGCACTGGTGGCAGACTCAAAGAAGCTGCAGGGGACTGTGGGGCTGGACATCCCCTTTGTGCTTGTTCAGATGCCCCAGCAAGTGATGGATGAGAGGCATGAGCAGGCAAGGAAGCTGAAGGAGCTGGAGAAATGCTTTTGCTGTGTGCAGAGCTGGGGGATGAGCCCCTCCAGACCCATGTGGCAGGGCAAAGGCAATAAGCCACCACAGCACACCGAGAGGCCCAGCAGAATCATCATGCAGAAACCAACACCCAGGCCTCACAGAGAGGAGCAAGGACGCTCCAGCTACATTTGCACTGAGAAATCAGCTCTGCCAAGACCTTTATGGTTGGGAGCGTTGCCTGCCTTTGGGGTCAGGCTAGCTGACCTGGGCCAAAACCTGTGGAAATGATGCTCAGAGTGTTCCAGACAAGGGGGCATTTGCTTCAGTTGCTGTCACCTGTGCTGCCCTGATGCCCTGCAGTGGCACTGCTCTGTCTTCAGGAGCACTGGGGCAGTCAAGAAGGTCAGGCTCCTGCCTGTAGCCTGGCTAAAGAGAACTGCTGAGTTCAGGGGCCCACTGGAAGGGCAGATGGAAGGAAGCACAGTACAATTTGTGTGCCACCATTGCTGGGAGGCAGCCTGCTGCTGCCCAGCAGGAGGGGAGCCCAGCAGAAACCAAAGCCTCAATTGGAGGAAAGAGGAAGAAGTCAAAGCTGTTGGTGTCTCAGATCCTGCAGCGGGTTAGTGGCCTTCCCTTCCTGCGGGATTTTTGCTGTTTGCTTATTCTTATTACATCAGCATAAGAGCTTGGCTCTGCTCCAGGGCCCAGTTCTGCAGAAAATAGCCTCTTTCTCTTCCTTTTTGCACCACAATCCTTTAAAAGCAGCAGTTCCTAAGCTGTGGCCTGAGGATCCCTGGTGAATACCTGACAGGCAATGTAAAGACCTGCTTCACCTCTGCAGTGCTCCTTGCTCTGCAGGGCTGGAAACCTATAAAAGTGTTAGAACTGGGATCTGGAGCCCAGAGGAAGTATACTGATGCCTGAAAGGTCATGCTTTCATTTCTTCAGGAAGGCAGTTACTTCAAAGATAAAAAACAAAAAGGATCTACCACCTTCATTGGAACATCAGCTGCAAAGGGAAGCACAGGTTCCCTTTGCACAGGCTCCAGCACAGCCCATGGTGACTGGTACTGTGATTCCCTGGTACAGTAATTCTGATGCCCTTCCTCAAAGCACGTCTTGGATCCAGAAAGTAAGAAAAGGCCCAAAAAGACAAGGAGACTAGTTGTCAGGGGGATGGGCAGCAGCTGAAACCTCACGAGATGTGAGAAGGGGGTGCTGCCCACCCAGCTGTGGGGTCTTGCTCCTGTCACACCAAGGGAAGCCCAGCCTCTTGGTCTGGGATCTGGGCTGCTGTTGTCTCATATCTCTCCTGTGCTCCTCATCTTTGCCAAGAACGGCAAGGAGACAACACAACTCCCCACTGCTCCTCTACTCATGGCTCAGGCCAGGAGACAAAGTACCTCTCCAAGCCACACAATCCATCAGCAGCAAAAGACAAATTACCATTGGGAGTGCAAAAAGATAGAGGATAAGACCAAGGTGTGGAGCTTGCAAATGTCTCTGCAAGGAAATGAACCTTCATTGTAGCACTGTGAGTATTTACTGAAATGTACACAGGGCTGTGTAATCTGCAAACCTGAGCAGACTGTAAAAAGGGGGAAAGGAGCCAAGTCCTCCCTTTATAATTTAGATTTACCTTCACTTCTTTTTTCTTTGAAGACAGTTTCCAGGCTAAGTTTTTGTATCTTGTACCCAATAAAGATACGGAAAGCCCTTTAATCTACTGCTGTATAATCAGCAGCTTATTTCACTGCAGAGGTAAATGACACTGGTGTGAGACATTAGCTGTGCACAGCTCAGAGCTCTCTAGAAAACATCCCTGATTAGCTGGGAAGTATTCACTGGCATGCACCTGGGGCAGGCTGAGCAGGCTAGCTTTACCCCATCCCTGGCTGCAAACCAGGTGGCTTTCAGAGTCCTCACACGGTGCTGGGGGCCACGCACAGCCTTGTGACACCATCCAAGTACACCAGGAGAGCACCAGGATGGATAAACCCAGGCAGGATGGAATGTGCCTAGGGCTCTGATGTGATGTCAGCTCTGAGCTGATGCTGGCTTATATGTACCAGCATGGGAACCTTGAAAAAGAGTAGCAGAGACCCACCAGGATGGAGATTTTGGCTTCTTCCCATGCTCACTCTGTCCTCTGCAAGCTCTTTTACCATAAGCCATGGGCATATGTGACTGTGCCCTGTACCCAGCTCCCACTGCCTGCCTGCAGCTGCTGCTGGTGCTGGTGGGAGTTTGGCAGATGCCTTCTCCTTGCTCTGTGTTTGTGTGAGAGGGGAGCTATTGGGGGCAAGGCTTGTGGGGACCCATCCCAGCACATCACAGACCCCTGGCACAGACAAGCATTGCATGACCAAAGCAGGGCTCTCCTGGCCTGGAGGACTGTAAGTGTTTTCCTGTGATATCGGGACAGTAGGGCGGTGAAGAGAATGATGAAGCATTTCCCATGGCCCATGCCAGCAGTCAGCACTGTGGCTTCAGTTCCTGCACACCAAAAGGAGCACCAGCACTCAAGTGCTGGATGTGCCAGCCACGTGTGCCTCTGTCAAGGAACTCTTGTTCCGGTGTTCTTTTACAGGTGCTCTCCAGAGACTCAGACCTGCACTAGACCCTAAAGCCCACACAGTGTTATCCAAACAGACCAGGTATACAATGAATAGAAGAGTTGTCTGCCTCTCCTGTACACAGGGAAGGAGGAGGACAGTGAGTGACACACAGAGACCATGGCAGGGCTAAAGTTAAAGGATGAGCCTGTTGTCACTGAAGAGCAGAGCTCAGCAGTTTCATTCTCCCGAAACCCAGGTGCTCCTGGGCTCAGAGCTGCAGCTATGTCTGTCTGATAAGCTCTCTGACATAGGCAGGGAGCAATCTCGTCTGCTGGGGCTGCTCCTCCACCCTGGGCCATGCTGGTGACAAGGGTCATTTTCCTTCAGCATGACCACAAACCCTCTTGTCCCTTCAGAAATGGTGTTTGGGATGCAGCAACAGTAGCTGCAAGAAATTTACAGGAAGGGCAGGCATCTGTCAGAGCATCCTCTTCCTTTGTGCCCATCTCTGAGTCCTGTCATGCTTCCATCAAGCACCCCTGTCCACAGAAATCACTCTCCTTTTCAATAAAAGAAACCAAAACAACCAACAAACAAACTGAATGAAATCCACAAACAGGAACCAAACCACAAAATACTTGAACTATGTTGGAGTGACCCATCAGCATTTTTCAGTCAATAGTCAGCACAGATGTGGTCCAGGGTGCTTCACTGCAAGGAACTGGAAGGACCCATCAGTACCATTTGTGAGTTCACATAAAACCAGCCCAACCTCGTGCATCATTGTCCTGAGCCCTGCACCACCCCTCGATGCCCTCAGGCAAAGTCCTCTCCAGCTTTTTTATCCCTGCTGACAGTTTCTGTGGGTCTCCAGGATGTGCTGACACACACCCACAGCCTGGGATGGCTCCGTGTGACAGCTAGCCTTGGACTTGGCCTGCCTGAAAAAAGACAAGAAGAGACCTGGTGGTGCCTTCCTTCTTCCCAGTGCGTGGCTGCATTTTTCTGCTGGCCAGAATTTTTCAGGGTGTCAGGGACATTGGTTTAAGCTTTGCTAGAGAAAGGCAGAGAGCCAGGAGAGCTCTTGTTCCTGTAGCACAGGAGGTCAAAGGACCCGCACGCTCCATCCTGGGCGGCACTCACAGCTCCTCTGTCTGCAGCCACTTCCTCAGGATGTGAGAAATGCTGGGTAGGTAAAGATCTCTTGGGGATGAAGGACAGGGAAGAACCTCTGCTGGTACCCTCATCCCAGCCCTCTGTAGAGTGAGGGGTGCCTCAGCAAGCACCTCACCCCTTTCTGCTTGTAAAGAGCAGCTGCCCCAGTACCCTGTGGGACTTATCAGAGGACACCAACAAGGAAGGTGAGAACAGTTTAATGAGCCTCTTTGATCATTCAGGGGAGTGGCAGTATGTACCTCTTACAAGAACAGAAGGATGTGAAAGGCATCACGTGAAATGTCACAGCGCAAAGGGTGAAGGAAACAATCCAAGAGCAGCAGTGCTGGGTCAGGACAGAGGCGCTCTCTCTCTGTCTCTCTCTTCTCTTCTTCCCTGTCTCTTCTGTCTCAGTGGTAGCTGAGACCACTACTAGGCACATAAGAGAAATCAGCAGACAGAGAGAAATCCAGAGTTATCCTTCCCTGCTAGCACCCAGGAGTCCCCAGTGCAGGAGCTTCCCCAGGTGGAGCTTGTATGGGAACCACATGCACCCACCTGTGGTGCACTTGTCCAGCCCCTGGCTGTGCCCCACCAGCACCCTGTGCCGAGAGTTCAATAGATTATCGAGAGAGTGTGAAAAGAGCACTGCTGTTGTTTTTAAACTTTGACCTGAGCATTTCAGGGACGCACATGGAACAGGAGCCTTTGGGTTCAGGACCCTGGCAGTGCTGCAGCAGGCTCTGCAGAGGATGTTTCTAACCAAATCTGACTGGGGGTCCTGGGTCAGCCTCCCTGAAGAAGAATGAGGTTTTAAAGACCTTTAAGGATTCCAGGGGATCAGTGCACTTCTAATGCTGCAGGGGTAGCTTTATGAGAAGGGAGAGGAGCTCAGGGGCTCGGTAGCTTTCAATGCTGCCTAGTTTCTGATAGCTCCTTTCCCACAGTTTAGGAGTTTGGCTAACACGATGGCTGTGCTTGTAGTGGGACACATTTTCTTTTCCCGTCCTTCTGACTGTTTTCTTGATGACTCTCCCCTCTGTTTCCAGTAAGAAAGGATGCACAAGCAAGTCCTTCCTTAGCAGGGCATGGAGCCAGTCTGCCTTATCAGGCACAGAAGAGTCAGCCAGGGACTTCCCATTCCTTGCTGCTGTGCCCCTTTAGGAATACCAGCCTAGTACATCTTACACGCTTCAGAAACTTCCCCAGCTACCCCTGTGCGCTCTCAGCAGTTCTGTCCCAGAAGACTTTAGCTTGACTTTCTTTGATGGCTTTTTCCTGTTCCTGATAAACCCCTGCCTGGAAATCCTTGGACAGGGGTATCCCACAGGAAAACTGGGAAGGATTATGCTGTTCTGGAGTAGTACAGCCCTTTTGCTCTGCAGGGAGGCTCTCAAAATCAAAGCAACTGTGGCCTTCTCCAGCAACCTTTGCAAACAGCTGAGAAAAAGTCTCACATTGGAATTCTTATGTTCTGCTCTTTGCCTGTGCTGTCCCTGATGGCCCAGGCAAGCATGGCATGATCTGCAGTTTCTCTTCACAGCAGAGCTGTGCCGAGACTCCATCTCCTGACTGTCAAAGAAAGCCCATTGTAGCAGCTCCGTATCAAATCCCTGCAGAACTATCTGCCCTCCACATTGACGCACACTGTCCAGAACAGGAGAGCTGAAAGAGAAGGAGAAATGCTGAGCAGATCGAGGCTGTTCAGACTGAAAAGTACTGACCCAGAAGGCTTTTGTGCAAGTACAACCAGACACAGTCAGTGAGGGGCAAGATCTGGACCAGGAGGAATTCCTTCCCAGAGTACACTGAAGGGGTTCTAGAAACAGACAGGGCAATGACCCTCCTGAAGACCAGCCAGAGTCCTTGTGAAAAAGCACCTCAGGGTCACATTCACTGGGGTGAATGCCCTGTTGAAAGAAGTTGTTCCCTCCCTACCTTTGTCTGCCTGCAGCACAAGAAAGACTGCAGCTTCAAAACTAGTAGTGCAAGTGAGGCAGAGCCCTCTGGAAAGCTGGAAAGTTCTGCTCATCATGGACTTGTCCCAGCTGCCAACATAGCCCATGATGAATGGCCCCAGCATGTTCCAGCACACCACAGCCCCCCAGCATTTACTTTAGACAGCTGCAGCACAAGGAAGACAAATGAGATCCAGAGAAATCCAACCTTCTGTTGGCCCCCTCCATCTCTATTTACATGTCTGTTTTCTCCTCCAAGGCCATGCATGTCCTTTGTTTAGGAGAGTGTCTGGCTTCTGATCTTGTTCCAGATGTTTTTTTGCTTGAGTCCTTCCTTATTCTGCTAGAGCACTGAGCACAGACACTTGAGGGCCTGCTTGGATTAGAGCTCCCTCGACTCCAATGCTTCAGACCTTGCACCAGCCCAAAACCATGGCCTTTGCTTGGCACTACCCTGGGGGCCAGGCAGCGCACATCTCCTGCCAGCCAAACTCTCACAGCTGCCTCCCACTCCAAATCCTGGGAACGCCGCAAGGGTGAGGATATACCATGAGGTGGAATGGTCTCCATCTCTCTGAGCTCTCCAGAGAGATAAAGGACCCTGCAAGGGCTTCCCCCTCGAGATGAGCCTGAGCTGTGCCCTTGCTCCAAGCCTGGGCTGAGCATCAGGATGCTGGCTGGGATACACCCATCCACTCCACCGGAGCATGTAGCAGCATGAGAGCTCTGCAGGCAACCCAGCCCTGCGAGGACAGGTGGTCTGGGAAGTGTTTGGCAAGATGGGAACAGCGTGTTCTGCCAGCTAGCTCTCCAGCTTCAAACCAGCCTTTATTTATCCCTGAGCGAGGCTGCACAGCTGCTTTCAAAAGGCGTTTGATGCTAAACTCGTTGGCTTCACGTTCGCCCTGAAGAGCTCTTTTCTGTTATCTCTTTGGGTTGCTTTCTTTTTTTTTCCTCAAGCCCAAACTCAAATTATGCTGGTGAAACAGAGCCAAGCCTGCCAAGGCCCTCATCAGGAGCACCCTAGCATGTGTCCCAGATGGTGACAACAAGAATGCTGGTTTTCACTGCTGATGGTTCACACTCTGCTGTGAGCACTGCACAGCCTGCTCCACTTCAAAGGCACTTCTAATGGAAGACACACAAGATCTGTTTCTTTCACTCTGGCGTGGCAAGCTCTCCCCATGCTCCCAAGGCACCTTCATCATTTGGGCTCTAGGTCAGATCCTGGATTTGCATTCAGGAGCAAGGGTTTCCTGTGACCACAGGCAGCCTCACATCAAGCACCCAGCAAGTAAATGGGGGCTTCAGAGTGTAACTCCATCCTCCCCTCTCCACCTTTTAGAGAGATTCCCAAGGTCATGGGAAGTGAAGGATTTCACATAGCCCTCAGAAGTATAGCATGAGGCTGAGGAAGTCCACCTCACCCACGAGGAACCTGGTAGGACAGTTTAACATGGACAGTTTAACAGGGTGGGGGAAAAGGATTGGGAAGGACTGCCTGGGGTCGTCTAACCCCTTCTGTGCTGAGCCAGAGCCAGCACTGCTTCCAGTTTTCTGACAAGCTCTGGTCTCACTGTGAAAGTTTCCAACAGTGGACATGAAGCATTTCTTCATCTGCCTCTTCCTGCTCAATGGAATTTCCCCCGAAGTGTGACCCCTGTGGTTTCTTGACTTATCAGAATTGAACTTAGTGCTTCTTTTCACTTTCTCTTCACTATGTCCCTTTGTGCACTTGGAAACCGTGTCATCCATTCCTGGAAGCAAGATTAAATCAAGTTCCTTCAGCCTGTTGTTTGAGGCCATGTCATTCACACCTCTGATCAAACTCACCACTGTCCTCCACAACCCTCCCAAGTGGGTGCACACCTTTCCAGAGTCCAGCTGTCCCATCTGGGACCACGTCTCCCAGTGAGACTGATTTTTATAAGTCATGCCCTACAGGACCACTCATGAGTGATGTCCAAAATCCTCACTAAAGAAATCTCAGAGATAAATCAAGCAGCCACCCCTGCTGAAAGGGAAGGGGACAGCAGCTGGATGCAAAAGCTGCAGGACATGTGCCCCTTTTTCCTCATCCCAACACAACCCCCACTTCTCCTATTAGCACTGCACCAGCTGCCAAGTTGGGCTGGAGACCTGAGCACCTCTTGGTGTGAGGCTGACTCACAAACAGCTCTTTGTGGTGATTTTTTTGCTTCAGTCTGCAGTAATTCAGTTTCAAACACCAGCTCTAGTGCACACAGGCATGCCAGGAGATGCTATTTTTTGCAACAAACCACCTGTGTTGGATTTTCTGGCGGCAGGGCTAGTGAGTAGTTTAGCTGGAATCCAGATCAAGGTAGAGAGAGCATCCCTCATACCATCCTCTGTCAAGCTGCAAAATATCTGCTGCTCCAAGTGTCTGTCGTGGGATGGGGGCAAAGTTCAAACAGGACAGAGCCTGCCTACCTGAAGTGAGAAGTGCTGAGCTGAGTGACAGCAGCTCCAGGACCTGCTGCCCTCCTGAAGCCATCTGAATCCCTCAGGCTCAGCAAAGAGCCATTGCACAGTGCAGACACAGCCTTCAGAAACAGCCGTGTTCCACAGAGCAGATATCACCCCTTCTTTCACCCCAGGCAGGCAGTGAAACCCGCAGCCCTGCTGGCTCTGACACTGGGAATTCCCTGGGGTAGCTGTCCTTGTCAGGGTCAGAGGACAATGCAGTGGCTGGGAAATGAAACCAAGCACTGTGAGAAGAGGCTGAGTCTGTAGCTGTAGCATATCCAGGACACTTCTGCTTTTGTTCTTTGCAGAGCAGTGGCTGTCACCCATCACCATAAACACACACACTGGTGCCTTTCCAAAAGCTGTGTCAGCTAAATAAAAAGGTGGCAAAACTATATATTGCAGGTATTTTCAATGAAAGCGCTTGATTTATTTACCAAAGATCACCTCAGCAGCTCACATTTCTGGAGCATTGTCCCTCCCACAGAGAGCAGAAAGTCACAGCTTGAAAATTTAAACAGGATTAAGGAGTGTCCATGTAAACAGAGTTGTGGGCTTGCAGTGCACATCTCAGCAGAGAAGGGGCTTTCCCAGCCATAACATCTGCAAGAAAGAAAATGTTGCTTCTTGTGGGAAAGTGGGGAAGAATGAGGTATGTTTGGAGCAAGAAACAACTGAAGGCTGCAGCAGGTGAACCTCCCAAGCCAGGAAGCTTGTGAAACACCACACCTTACAAATCTGCATTGACACAGCATAGCTGGACAGGCACAGAATAGTCACAATGCCAGTAAAACACACCTAGGGCAGAAGGATCCAAGGAAACTGGGCAGAAACTGGGCAGTACGGGGCCAAGCAGACAGTGAGACACCAAGATTGGAGGTTTGTACTTGTTAGATCTAAAGGAAGATTGTAGGAAGAGCCCCTGGGTGTGCCTTACTATTAGCAATCTTCTGGCTTTCCCTTTTCACCGTGGACAAGGAAAGATTTCTGTTGCTTGTGGGTATAATGCATCCCAGCCAGTCTCAGACTGCACACCAGTGTCACAAATCCATGAGAATGTCCAAAATCTTCTCATCTTTGCTTTCCCCGTGGCTGTCCCTCTCATCCCAAGCAGAACTAACCAGATCTTTGCTAGCCCCTTCCAAGCCCCATCCCGGCAATCTGAGCTGGTGGTGACCCCTCCCCTCAGTCTCAGTTCTTTTTGCCCTGTATCGCGGCCATTCTGCTGTGGTTGCAGAGCAATTGAGGTAAGAAGGAAACATAGGTTTCCACCGGCCTTCTGTGGCTGGGTACACAGCGTGGAGAGCAGAAAAAAAGCCTTACCTAGAGGCACAGCTAAGCAGGAAAACAGGAGGGAGAGGTGGGCAGGCCCACGGAAATGGCACTAAGCCTCCTGTCACTGCCTACTTCTCGTTCAGGAGGGATGGGTAACGGGTACTTTCCAGAGAATTCTCTCAGCAGGTTGAGTCTTCTCTTCACTTGCCCTCCTGGTTTTGTCCTGATGTCCAGTTTTTAGTGCTTCAGTAAATAGAGAGAAGATGGGTGCATCTGAGGGCAGAGAGGAAGGGTCCCCCCTCCCTTCCCAAAGGGAGCCCGGGGACCTGGGCAGAGCTGTGCCTGGCTCATGGCTCAGCCCCCACTGCAATGAGCTGCAGTTTCTGCTACTTCTAGAAACACAAAGCTAAGTCCTGTCCAGGCACAAGATTCTCCATATAAGACAGCTTCTGGACTCAGTTTGACTCCAGGAGCTCAGGGCAGGGAGAACACCCTGGTCTCATGTGCCAGTCCTGGGGATCAGACCACGGAGGGCAGGCTGGGCAATGCCACCAGGGAGAGTTCAGCTGCAGGAGGAGCATGGCAGGAATGGCACCAGCTCCTTTTTGGAACCATGCAGCCTGGCTAAGACTGCTGGCATCTTCCCACAGGACAAATCTCAGCAGAAAGTGTCCAGACAAGCAGCAGTAGTGGTGACATGCTGGAAATGAGGGGGGAGCAAGCAGTGGCCTGAGGATAAGAGATGCCAGTTCTGGATCCTCTCCATCATCCACACATGTTGTTTAGGCAAGAGCAAACAGTACAATGGGACAAGACTAAAGGGGCTTTTCCTCATCTGGCTTCCCACCCTTCCCAGCCATCCACATGACCCATCTCCTTATATAAACCCAGACAGGTCCCTGAGCCCCTGCCAGCTAGATCTGGCACTTGTGCCAAGGAAGAGCAGCCCCTTGCCTTAGCACCATGGCGTGGAAACCAACAGAATGGGGAACAAGTGGCCCCTGCACTGGCAAATGTGCCCAGGGCATGTCCACACCTCCTGTTGACTCTTGTGCACCGTGGAGTGAGGTGAAGGAGCTGTGTGAAGGTCGGGAGAGGTGGAACAGCTTTAACCCCCGTGGTGCCGCTCACCTTGCCTGCAGGTCCATGTGGGGAGGATGCAGTTGGACCCTCCCCAGTCACTCCAGGAGCAGCACGTGCAGCACGTGGGGAATGCTGGTGACAGGAAAAGCCCCTGTACACTGTCTCTTTGGAGGCATGGGACAAAGCCAGTTCCAGTAAATATGCTTCCTGGAAAGGGTATTATGGCACCAAGGGAGACCAACATAGCATTTCCCTAGGTGCCCTGCTTGCAGAGAAGCAAATGGGTGTTTTCTGCCATGGAACCTTCAATCCCACCTCCCAGCTGGGTATGTCTGTGCCAGGTCAGACCTTGAGACTGCAGCAGATAGTGCCTGCTGTGTCTGGTGCCCCTTGAACTCAGCCTGGGCAGCATCCAAGACTGCTTTCACCATGCCAGGCAGACACACGAGTGCTCTCATGATCCCAGCTGTGAGTGCTGGCAGCCAGGGAGCACCCAATGCCTGCTCAGTTTGCTTGCATAGATGCAGCCTTGTCCCTTCTCTCCTGCCTTGTGCACAGTTGCCAAGAGAGTGGCTGTTTTGTCAGCTCCTTGTAAAAGCTTTGCAGTTATAGCACCTTGTTGCTCCACAATGTGTGAAATGCAGGTCCCCAGGCTTGAATAAAGGGCTACAGGGGATTCAGCCAGTGCTCCAGAGGCAAAGAGATCCCTGCATGTGACTCCTGAGCTGCTGAGGGTATGTCTGCATCGTACTGCAATGGATTCTGGTCCTGCAGCACCCACCCCCGAGGATGCAGTGAGGTTAGGAAAAGAGCGAGGAAAACATGTCTGGGGAGAGAAAAGCAGGAGGACTTTTTTACTGAAACTAGCTTTGGGCTGTGAACCAAGGTTTTTGACACAGCAGTGACTAGCTACTTTCCCTAAGGAAAGTGGCTGCTTCCTTCTAAAGAGATCATTGACATTTTGAATCAGAGAAACTCACTCCCTAGTTTACTAAGCACTGAACCAGTCTGGTTTTTGACAGATTTCCAAGAGGAGATGGGCTCTGACGTGGATGGAGAGGCTGCTGCAGGGCTGGAGGAGGGACAGGAGCCAGGAACTCATTACCTGGTCCAGGAGAGTTTCTCTTCTTGTCCTCCCTTGAGAGTGGTGGGGGGGAGTAAGAGCAGCCTGCAGCCAGAGCTGGGATGTGGATCACCATCTACTCAAGAACCATGGCAGGCAAGGACCTAGCAGGAGTCTGTGGTGTGCAGCTGCATTGCTCTGAGGAGAACACATTTACTGCTCCCAGGAGAGATGAGAACCCCAGGCTTTGCAACTGTGCTCTTACAGGCTAGTTGGCTAAGATATCCCTGAAACTGTTGTGGAAATGGATTAACCTGCTTCCAACATCCAAGAGATCAGTGTAAGCCCCTTCTCCCTCATTTTCTCTGGTCCAGGACACTCTTCTCCTTGTCCTGGTAGCCTGCAGCCAAGGATGAATCTAATCCACCCCAGGCTAAGCCCCTCTGGCAGTCCCTGCCTTTCACGGGGACCTGCTCCAGCTGCAGCAGCTCAGCCTCAGAGCAGATCCATGCCAAGCATCTTCCCCCTCCCCAGCCACGGCCCCCTCACAGGTCACTGAGCGAGCAGCAGGAAGGCTTCTGTCCAAGCCAGCACCAGTTATCCTCATTTCCCACTCACACTGTTTATCTTGGCCCCTCTTCCCATACCAGCCTTCCTGCTCTTCCTTCTTCTGCCCAGGATTGAATTGCTGGGGCTGTCACTGTAGTTAATGGTCTGGGACAGAGCTGGTGCTCTGTGAGAGTCACACTCAGAGACATCTGAGCCCGAGGCATTGTGTGTGCACATACCAGGGAGGAGGACCCCAGAGGGGAGAACACCTGAAAGAGAAACGAGCCACCAGCTGAGTGAGATGGATGACCAGGGGAGAAGAAAGGACAGGATTGAGCTTGGATTCAAGAGGTGTCAGCTCAAAGCCATCAGGTACCTCGGCACTCCCTGGCTTGAGCAGCCCAGCCACTGCAGCACTGTGCATGCCATCCCCTGAGGGCTGTTCTCCTTGCCTTCAGGAATAGTCCTGGGCCATTTCATTCCCAGCCTGTGCCCAGGCATGCTGACTAGCACCAAACCTGACTAATTGAATGATGCAGGCAGTCACACAGCAGTGCTTGCGAGGAGGGCATGGTGCCTGCCTGTTGGACACACAAAGGCTTCAGCTGGACAGGACAGCTTTGTTCAGACATCACATGGCCTGGACAAAAGGGGACAAAAGGACACTTTAAACCAGCAAGACCTTACTCAGAGTGCACAGGAGACCTGTGGCTCAGGAGGAAAAGGGCCACAGACTCTCAGCTTACTGTTGATGAGTGGCAGGAGCTGGGGAGCTGGCACCTGAGCCTTATCCATGGATGTGCCCAGGAGAAGGTGTCTTCAGCAGCCTCCATTGCCCCAAAAGCTTATCCTTCCACTCGCCTGCACCCCAGCCGCCAGCAAGTACAGACCTGCCAGAGTAATCAACTGTGCCTCAGTTTCCCTTTACTGCAAGGACAAACTTCCCGTTCCCCTTCTTCTATGTTCTCTGCTGCTGTGGAAACTGAGAGTTGGGGAGCTCCAACCCAGCACTTGCACAGGCAGGACTGAAGCGTTTGGGTCTGGATGGTGCAACACTGGCACGCTCCCTCCTACCCCATCCCTGCACATCCGTAGCCTGGCTGGGCAGTGCAGAGCAGGACACCTGTTTTCCATGGAGCTGAGAGACTCCCAGCAGAGACCTGCAGCCCAGCTGCTGTGTCCCTCATCCCTATAAACCCCCCTTCCTTCTCCCCACACCCCATCACATCCCCCTTGCCACTGCAGCACAGTAGGCAGTGCTGCCTGCTCACCACACACTCCACGCTGGCTTTCAGGCTCAAACATGAGGCACAACAACTACCTGCTGGCTTTTCTTTTTATTTAACAAAATCACAGCACAATAAAAAAAAGAGAGAGAGTAAAGAAGAGGCATACACATGGAATTGTTGCAATGAACAGATCTAGCAGCAAATAACCTGAGAGCAGCATGACCTCCAGGCGTGGGCATGGGGCAGGGCTGGTTAGTGGTGTCAGGCTGAGGGTCTGAGAAAGGGTGCAATGTCCCTGAGGAGAACAGGGGCTAAGAGCCACATCTCTGCCTGCTCCCCATTAGTGGCTCTATTTCTACCCTTGCAAGGAAGGGCAGGAGGAAAACAGTGCAGGGAATTCAGGAGTGAGAGAGGAGCCACATCAGCTACACATTTTCTGAGGGCATCTGGGTTGTGCTTGGCAAGGATGAGTACAATGTACGGCCATTGTGGAACATCTCCATCACTCCCCTCCAGCCACACACTGTTCTATGCTGGCAGCGCTTCCCAGGGATGCAGAAGGACTCTAGGCTGGGGCTGACAATGGAAACCAAAGGAAACAGACTACAGCTGGAGGTCACAACTGCTGTGTTGATGGGAAGTCTGAGAGTCCCCAGCTCACCTCACAGATCAATCCATCAAACAGCTTCCAGGCTGCAAAGGTAGAGTCCAGCAGCTCCTGGCTCAGTCTGACACAGGCTGCTGGGTCACACTGGAGGCAGAGGGAAAAGGACAGAGTAGACAGGGCTCTGCCCAGTCCCACACACTGGCATGAGTCTCAGGGAGGGTCAGCCCTGAGGTTGGAGGTGGAAGCAGGTTGGCTCCATTAGCATCAGATTCACAGCTGGGAGATGGTCCCCTCCAGCAGCTGGGACCAGCCATGGCCTCTTCAGGACCTACTTGCCCTGTGGTTTGCCCTGGGGAAATGAAAAACCCAACTGATACTAGTGTACTCCTTGGGGTGTGAGCTTCCCCAGAGTCCCTTCCTCTGCTGGACAAGCCATGGTAGTGATGGACCTGTCAGGGCTTGTAAAGCACCCACCAGGCTCATCATAAGCCCTCTCCATGAAGATGCACAAGCAGCAGACTCCAAGCTTACGAGGCAGGAGTGAGAAGGGATTTTGTTCCCGGTGCTATTTGCCATGGCACACACCAGGCTCAGACAAGAGTGACACTGGGTAGACAAAAATCCCAGGACTGCATTTATTTGGGGTGGAAGAGGGACTACCGAGGAGGCAGACTAGTCCCAGTTGGAGGCAGGAGGGATGGAGACCAAGACAAATTATCCATGGCTCAGTAGAGCATGGCCCTGCTCTTCCCAGCAGGTCAGTCACGATAGGAAAAGCCTGTCTGGCAGTGGATAAACCCACCCCCTGGGCTGATCTCTTGCCTGGCTGAGAACAGGGATGGTTCTTACCCTCTTGGCAGGGCTGGCATCCAGCCTCTCTTGGAGACGAATCACCCATGGGGAATGGAGGGGGGCACAGAGGCGCTTGCCTTTTGTGGTGATGAATCTGCCAGGCCCATGAGGGAAAAAAACAAGATTTAGTGACCAGCACTCCACAGATGCCCAAGAGCAGCTCAAGCTCTCACCCACTCCCCACCTCACTGCCCTCCCCCATCTCTGCCTGTAGATGACTTTCTTCCCTAGCTTTTGTCCCATGCTCTCCCCTCTCAGCTGCTCCCCCTCTCACTGAGCTTCTGGATCTCCAGGATCTCTTCTGCAGCTCTCCCTATTCCTTCGCCCTCAAATCCTGCTCAACATCCCTCTGCCATCCTGCTCTACTTTCCCCCCATCCTCCATGCAAGGTCCATCCCTTGGCCATCACGAGGCCTCGTCCGTCAGCCATCAGCACTTGGGCTCTTACACGGCAGCAGGGATGTCACAGCCATCCTGCACCAGCTGGAGCCGGTAATCCTGCACGATCCACCACGGGATGGGTGCCTCGCTCGTCCTCAGGCAGCAGTCGAGGACATTGTTGCTGCTGTGCACTGGAGGAAGAACACACCGCGCAGGCTGAGGCCAGCTGCACCTCTCTCAGCCTCCCCGGAGGGCTGTGGCAGGACGGTGCCTGCAGGAATGCTGTCACACACTGTCCTGCCTGGGCACACAGACGCCAGCTTTATTGTGCTCACACCCCAGGGCTAAGAGCCCTTTGCCTCCTTCTGATAGAAAGCAAAGGAGACAGGAGGAGCAAACAGGCAGAAGGCAACCCTCCTGCACCCCAGCTAGCAAGGCAGGACACAGGGGTCCTTATTTCCCCTCCTTCAGGGTGATGCAATACAGACACTCATTTCCCAGGGTTGGGGATGACTTCAGTTTTATTTACTGAAGCAATCACAGGTTTGGCAGCTACCCCACCACCAGCCCACCCCACACGGATCATTCCTGTGACAGCTGAAGGACATAGCTGTCTGTGCTTCTCTGCAGGGAAGGAGACCCCGAGTCACCCTCCCAGCAAATCCTGTGTTCACTGCTAACACCTGACAAGGCTGGCAGCACCCACGGATGTCTGCACCCTCAGCAGCAAGGTGTGGTGCAACACCACAAGGTGTCTGGACCCTCCAGCTCCCCACCACATGTAGAGGTTCTGATGTCACCCACCCAGACAGCTGTGGCCTCTGCAAATGCCACATCCAACACCAACAGCCCCTCAAACATCAGCCCTGCCCTAACAGACACCCTCCCTCTGGCTCCCAGCCCTGCCACTTGCCTCCAGGCTGCCCTACACCAGGGGGACAGGAATGTCACCTTGGTGGTGTGCTGGGGAGAATGGGACCAAGACAATCCCAGCCCAATGTATACAAGCTGGGCTAGGGCACTGGGAGGCAGGATTGCTCCATGGCGCTTTCCCAAACACTCCTTCCCTGCCCCAGAGCCCTGCAGGCTCCTGTCTGGACTTTGGGCAGGACAAAGTCCCAGTGGACAGCTTACAAGAAGAGGACGCAGGAGGGCTGTGAGGAAGCGGCAGCCATGTGTCCCTCTAAAAGTCTGCTGGAAATGCAAAAGACAGAAGAAGCAGAATCCTCTAATTTCCCCAGGAAAGGCAGCCTGGGAGGTCCCATCTTACCATCCAGGGTATGTCCCAGCAACAGGAGACTGAAGCAGAGAAGCTGCAGCTGCTGCATTTTGCTGCTAAGTCTGGCAGAGGATGGGCTGGAGGCAATGGAGCTCCAGGCAGGAGAGGTGAGCTCTGCACAGCTTCTCTGTGCCCTGCGGCTGCTGCTCCCCACTGCTTATATATCCTTCCAGCCCATGGCTTTCACTTTCTTTCAGAGGCTGTAAAAAGAATTACAACAAGCTGGATTTTAATCTTTGAGCAGTTCCCGAATATCCCAGCAGATGCTTTCCCTGCAGCCAGCTGTTCTGTGGTCCCATAGGCAAACACTCCCTTGCCCTCTCTGCCAGCACTCAGGCCATAGGTGTTGCTGTTCAGGATCAGGCAGCTCCACGGTCCCTTTACCTTGTGAAAGCACCCCAGGGCCCTGGGATAGCACTTGGGGGGCTCTCACCCCACACATTTCCCAGTCTCTTCTCTGGGACATCTCTGGGACATTCACAATAAATATCACGTAGTCTCAACCCTCCGATGCTATGGGGGGTAGAACTTGCCTCAACCCCATTTTTGGGGTATATGTTGGTACTGAGGTAATGTCTGTCTCCCTCCTAGAGTCTCCCTGGCTGGTTGTTGAAGCCCTGGCTTTTCCCCCCCCTCCCCTCCCTCATGCCTGTGGGGGCACATCCAAAGCTGGCAGAGAGAGGAGAGCCCAGTCAGCACCCTCCACTCCAGGACCAAGATCTCACAGGCCAAAAGACAGCCTGATTTCCAGGTGTCCCAGAAAATGGCAACTTGGCCAAAGGCAGCTACAGAGCTTCCTGTAAGCAGGTTTTCTCCATGCAGGAGCAGAAATCCCCCACAGAGGCTGTGTGCACAGCACAGGGTGCCAGCATCTCACCCATTGCGTGGGCACTGCCGAGAGCGAGGACCAGCGCTCCCGCTTTGAGTCTTCACAGGAGCACAGGGACGGGGGTTGTTTCTCCTTGGTATGGTGACTCACCACCGTGCCAGTGCCAGTGCCACCTGCAGTGATGTCCCTTAAACCAGGCTGCTTCAGTCCCTTGTGGGAAGCAGAGATCACCAGGGTTGTGCAGCCCAGGGAAAGAACGACGGAAGACTCGTTGCTGTCAGCATCTGCCTTGCAGGAGTTGGAGATGCCAGAGTCAGTCTTCTCTGAGGGACCCGGGGCAGGACAAAAGTAAAGGCATCAGATGTACCTAGATAAATTCCCACTGACAAAAGGAAAAATATTTTGCAGCAGGGGCAAACAAACCCTGCAGCAGAGTCTCTATGCCTGCACTTTTACCCTTGCTCCAGCTTTGGACTGCCCGCGCACCTAAGTGGGGGGCAGTGTACCGACCCCCTTCCACCTGGGCACAAGGCACACAGCTGGGACCTGGGCACCTCAGTGAGTCCCTCATTCTCCTCTCAACAGCAGGAGAGGCTCTGTCCCTTCCCCACTCCATGCTAAGAAGCAAGAGGAGACTCCAGCCATGCCACCAGACAGGGTGCTGCATCCCTGCACTGGCACTGGCACTGTCACCAGCCTCATATGTGGGGTGATCCCCCTCCATCAGGAAAGCATTGCCTCTGGCTGTTCCTGTGCCCCAGCAATCAGGCGGTGGCTGGTGGGCAGGAGGAGAAGCACAAACAGGATGTGCCAGCTTAACTTCAGTCAGCACCAGCTGACACTCCCAAGCCAGCAGAAGTTGAGTTTAGGTGGTGGAGGATTAGCGTCATCAGCCTCGGGCTCCCCGCAGGTTTGGGGATGTAGGCTGGTTCTGCAACCTGGCTCTACTTAATCTCCTCAGGACACTGCCAGAGAGGTGTCACAGCAGGAAGGATGACAGCCCCTGGTAGCTGGTGGCCAGAACTGCTCCCAGCCCAGGGCCAGCTCCTCGCTGGGGGTTGGTCTGACCGTGTGGAGCCCTCTGCAAAGAGTGGGTCCCACTGGGGGAGTGGGGGATGCTAGGGGGACTGCCCAGCAACAAATCCTTACCTCGTTGCATGTTCAGTGTGTTTGACAGATCTTGGAGCACAAGCGAGGGCTGGCAAGGGGCGCCGGGGCTCCTGTGCTGTGGGACTCCCCTCCAGGCACTGCTGGGTCCTTCACCCCATGGCAAGCAGGGATGTCCCCAGCCACCACTTCTCTGGCACAAAGTTCTCCCACCTCCTGCCACCTCCCAACTGGCTCTACACCAAAAGGAGCAAGCTGAGTTGGGAATATACCCATCTGGGACTAAACCTCTTAGCCACCTGTGGCTGCAGGGGACCCCCACCCCTTGAGCTGCCTGCAGCCCCTGCCAACAGCATGGACAGGAAAGGGAGGTTGCTCTTCCTCATGACAGTTGTCAGGGAGCCCAGTGGGTCAAAGCACAGCAGCTTCACACGCCTCTGCTCCCCAGGAAGAACACCAGAGTGAGGAAAGGGGCTTTCCATTTGCATTGTGAAAGGGGAATGTGGTGTGTTTCCCCCCTCTTACTGGGGTCAGTAAGATTTCTAAGAAAAGTGTGGTCATCTCTGAAGTGCATCCCCCTCACAGGATGGAGCCTCGGGGGCCAGAAGAGGCAGTGCAGATGGGGGAGACAGGGATCTTCAGGGTCCAAGGTCCCCAGAGGCACAAACAGGCAGGGGATTTGGTGGGGATGAGGAAAGAGCATTGTTCACACTGACTCATTTAAGCCTCTTCCTGAGCATTTAGGGAGCACTGGAGCTCCAGCCCTAAGGACACCACAGGATACAGCATGAAACATCCATGAGCACTCACTCCTCCAGAAACCTCGATAATGCAGTTGTTAATTTAAGTGGAAATCGGAAGGGACTAATGATCCCTGTGGGAAATCCAACCCACTGAAATGTAAACGGACCATGTGGGTATCACCCTCACCCCTGGGCTTTCCTCAGGGAGCACTGACCATGCTGCTGCCTTCCTGGAGACCTGACAGCCACGGGAGCTGCCAGGACAGCTACTCCCCAGGCTGTCGGGTGGTGGCCTGCCTTCCACCTCTGAGCTACGGAGCTGGAAAGGGCAAAGGGGGAATTTCAGCAAATTCCAGCCACAGCCAGTCTCTGGGGGTGGGATCTGGGCTGGCTGCATTCATTTCATTGGGAAATACTGGGAAAGCACTGCAGCTGCTTCAATTCCGCTTGCAACACCCAGCTCGTGGCAGATCCACACAGCTCCCAGAACATTCCCACTCCTGGTGCAGCACAAGGACTGAGGCCACAGCAGCTATGGGGCTGATGGCCTGCTGGATCTCCTCTAGCTGAGTGAACACAGCCAATCTGATTTAAATGGAGATAAGGGGGGGAAAACAGCAAGTCACAGCTTTGCCCAAAAGTAGCAAAGATGAAACTGAGGATCTGGTCCAAAAGGACTCAAAAGGTTCCAATTCCTGCTCTGTCTCTAATACTCATTGTCTTCAGTGTCACTGATGTTGAGGTCACCATGAATGATGAGCAGCAGATCCAAAATAACCTTCAGCTGTGTCTTGCTCTACACTCCTAGGTAAGCAGCCATCTCCCAGAATCCCTGCAACACGCGTGTCCCTCAGCATCACCTTTGGGCTGCAGTTTCCCAGCCAGATGCTTCCTGAAAATAGCACCAAGATGGCAGTGGCCAGGTGGAATACCCCCAGCCCTGACTCCCTGCCATCATTCTGCCTGTCCTCTCTGCAACACCACCCTGAAAAGGGATTTCAGAGGGGATGGCTGGGGACAGCTCAAAGACCTGTATGAAAAGCAGCCAGTCAGCAATTTCCTTGACACACCCTGCATGGCTTGGCCGAGAAGGATGCCCAGTGAGGCTGCACATCCCATGCACTTGTGGACAGATGTACAAGAAAATGGAACAGAACAAACCCTTGGGGGCTGCCTCACTGCTCTGTTGGCTCTTTGACAACGGGCAGGGGAGACTGTGAAGTTCTTGGTTTGTTGCAGCGCTGGGGCAGGGCTCACGTTGGCCGCAACACAGGATGTCCTCAGAGTACAGCAGATGCTTTTTCACAGCCGAGGAGCAGGGCTGCAATGGGGAGACAAGGGTGGAACACAAGCAGAGGGACCTTGGGTTCTGGGGAAAGGGAAGGAGGAATAACAGCATGAGACACGCCAAAGCCAAGGGTCTTCAGACGGCAAAATAGGAGGTAGGGGAAGGAGGACACTCGGGAGTTACATGTAGCCAACAAAAGGGTTGAAAGGAAGCTCTGGGCTATGCCCTCTAGGACAGCATGAATGCCAGGGGATGGCCAGGACTGGGAAATACCTTGGGTCAAGAAGGGTGAGAGCCCCTGTTGGCCACCAGCCACTTTCCCATATCCTCTCTGCTCTCAAGACCATAGCAGACCTCAGGAGAGCACTGTTGATGGAGAGAACCCCAAAAAACACCTCGAAGCTTTGCTTGGAACCCAAAGCCCCTCTAACACCCGTGCAGCCCCAAAAGCTGCCCTTGGCCCCCACGAGGCTGCTGCAGCACTGCCCACTCCTGCAGCTGGGCAAGGACCTGGCATGGAGGGATGGAGCTGATGTGCCTATGTCCAGGTGAGCCTTGCTGGAACTCTACCTGGCACCACAGCCCAGAGCATTCCACTGCTGGCACAGCCCTGGAGCATCGTCTGCACCAGCTAATGACTTGAGCTAATCATTTGGCCAGGGCTCAAGACTTTCTTGGCTGTATTTGTTTCTGTCTCGCCCGGCTGCTCCCCGCTGCCACTGAAGCCTTTCTGTTCCAGAGCGGCTGAGCTATCCCAACTCTATGCTCAGCTTTGCTTCCTTCCCTGCAGGCTGATTCTATGTCTAGATGGGCTTTTATAAATCCCCTGCCCACCTACTACCCCAGCACTTATTCCATCAACACTGCCTTATAATTGCACATAGCATCAGGCTTGCCCTGCCCAGGGGTACAGCTGTGTGAATTCCTTTCTGCTGCTTTGCTGCTTCTCCACCTTAGACCTTCATCTTCACATCTCTTGTCCCAGCTGGGGTCCATGGATTCAGTGCCTTTGTGAAGAAGGAATTTTGGTGCCTGCTGAGAGCTGCAGGTCACAGCTCATTACTTCTCACAGGGAATTTCCTTGGAGGTGTTTCCCTGGTGCCATCTCACTGTAGCAGCACTGTGACCACCTGTTTCACACCTGCCTCGAGAGGCTCCCAGTAACCCTGCCACCTTGTCTTCCTGGAAAGCAGCACTCAGCAATAAATCTGGAAGGAGAGTGCTAACACCTGTGTGTGTGCAGGCACAGGCACACGTGGGCTTACATCTGTGCATCTGTGCCCATGCTCACGTGTGCCTTCCTGAGCAAGGGACAAGCTCTCGTGTGCTTCTAGACCCTGGGTTTTTTTTGTAAGTTTTAGGGCAAATTAGAACACCACCACGGGCATATCTTTTTAACCTGTTTTAGCCTCCTGCCTTCCTCGCATATAAAGGGAAAAAGCCCTCCTGTGTGGTGTTTTCTTCCACAGCCACAGAGACACCAGGGCACATTTCACATGCTGGCTCGCTCCTGCCATATTCTCATGCTTAGCTGTTTGTGGTTTCAGACATATTTGTCTAGACCTCATTTCCAAGGAATTTTTGCAACCATTTCACAATCCCCTGACACCACAATGAGCACAAGGAGTTCATCAGAGGCAGGGCCACTGGATGCAGCGTGTCCCCATCAAACACAAGGCTGCCTCCAGCCCTCCCACGGCACCCCCACCTGACTCCTTGTGTGCAGGTGTCAGTTCCCAGGCTCCCAGCAAAGCCCAGTCCAGAGCATAGCTTCATTAATAACCTGTTTTATTGCTGTTATCCCGAAACAGCAAGGAACACAGAGCCCCTGCTTTGAACAAGCAGTGCACACCTAGGATGGGTCGGAGTCAGAGGGACAGGCTCAGGTGTGAGGAAAGATGCTGTGTCCAAACCAGTGTTGTGCCCATGTTCTCTGGCACCTCAGAACCCCTCACTGGGGACAGATGAGCAGCCAGGATGTCTCCACCTGGCTGGGAAACACAGCTACAAGAGAGGGGACTTGCATTGCTCCTCTGTGCCACCAGCTCCCAGCCCGAGCACCCCAGGGATACATCTCATGGGAGCACTGCAAAAGCCTGGACCCTTGGGGGATAATGGTGAGTGGGGCAGGAGAGCACCCCGCCATGCAGCCCTTCCCACCCCACCAAAGCCCATCACAACAGCCAGAATGAATTAATTTGGTTATAAAGAATATATTTTATTGCCACACATCCTGTCCAAAAGCCGGCCGGGCGTTCAGTGTGGAGGAGGAGACAGCTCAGCACCTGTCCCATGCTCAGGGCCGGTATCTTGGACTTCACAGTTACTTTACACAGCCTTAAACAGATAGACCTAAATGCCCTATTAATAAAGCAATCAAGCCAGATACATACTTGGTAGAAACACTCAGCTATAGGCTTTACTCCAACAAACACACTGCCCGTGCTGATACTGTTAAGCTCTGCAAATCCTATTATTGCATTTATATGATTTAATAGACCTTTACTGACCAAAGTCCACGTTCAAAATCTCTGCAAGCAGATAGCAGTGTGGCTCTAGCACAGCTGTTTAATTTTCTCCTTCTCACCATGCCAGGGAGAGCGGGTTGCAAGCACAGGGAAATGCCATTTTCGCCCCAGCCCTGTCCCAAGAGTCTGCCCCATCTCCATTGCAGTCTCACCTGAAGGTGTCCTCTACTCAGTGACTTTTCTCACTAAAGATTCGGGATAGGGCTGCTCTCAAATGGCTGCAGGATATCTACAGAGAATTTTACAAAATCTGCTATTCTCCCACCTTCACAGCCTCATGTGTGTTTTTACCATATGGGCTTTTCAGATTTGGTAAATATGTATGAGAGAGTTGCTGGGGCTTTCTTTTTTTTCCCAGAAAACTAAGCATTTGTCTTAATAGTGTCTGAAACCCTGACACAAGCAAAGCCAGGGGAAAGAAGAGGGTAAAATTCCACTATACTGAATAATTTGTTCTGATTTCATTGCAATTTTGTAGCCAGGAGAGCTAAAAGGGTATAATTCTGCTAAATTGAACAATTAGTTGAGATTTCATGGAAATGTTGTACCTAAAAAAGAAAATGAAAAAACCAAAGGGACAAATTGTGGCTATCTTTATACAAACTAAAAGGCAACAGTGTACCATAAAACCTGAGAGATTAGAACAGTCCAGACACACTGTTGCCACTGTTACCCCAAAATTCTCCATCTCAGCTGCTATTGATTACTCTGCAAAGAAACACCCAGCAAGCAGCCCAAGTAGGACCGCAGGACTTGGGACCTGCCTGATTCCCCATGCCTTGCAAGCCAAGAAGGAGCAAAGAGATGAGAGGAAAAATAAAATGCAGACATGTTTTATTTGGTAGAAAAATAAGAGAAATCTTCCAGAAAATCCAGCCTGCAGCATAAAGGCTACTTTGTGAAGCATAAGGAAGGAGAAGTAAAGCCTTTCAGAAAGACTGAATGAAAGCACAGTTTTCAAATATAAATACAAATGTATAATATCCCCCAAAAAAAGTAATAGGAAAAGCGTCCATCCTGCTAGGCTAAATAACTCCCACTGAGTGGGAAGCATGTCCACTTCCCTCTAGAGGCCATGGCTCAGCTCCCACGCCCAGGTCCCCGCTTACTTGGCCATGGGACAAGTGAGGACCTGGATGCCTGCTTTGCTGAGAGCACCCAGGCACTGCAGGCGCTGGGGGATCTCTGTGTCAGGCATAGCAGCAACAAAGAGGTTGTGGGGCAGAGGGAATCCTCCTCAGCCTGCCCCATCCCCGCCCTGGGGCTGGCGGGTGGGTGGGTGTGTGGTTTCGTATGTCCATTGCCATTGCCGGGCCGTGGGTCAGTCACCAGTGGGAAGGCATCTGTCCTAACAAAGGCAAGGAGGAGGGGGTGAGATGGAGAGAGTCTCAGCCAGATCATCCACCCCAGCTGGGGGCCATTCCCTAGTGTGAGCTGCCCTGCCCATCCCCAAGCATTGCCTTATCCCAGCAGCTCCAGAAACAAATTGAACTTCAAGGCAAGCACAAACCAGGAGAGAGTTGTTCCCGAAGTGCCTCTGTGCTCCAGCCACAGCTCTGACAGCTCTCCAGGCTTTGCACCAGGGGCTGAATCCCCACCGTCCCACACAGAAGGATCTAGAAGGGGGTGCAGCACCCTCACTCTACTCACCCCCTCACCTACCTCTTCAGGCCTGACTTAGACCCGCTGCCGCCTCTGCTTCTTGGGTCTGCCCCTGGGACGCTGGGTCTGCCCCTTCTTCCTGTTCTTGTCATTCTTGGCCCTCTTGTCCAGCTGCTGTATCAACTTCTGGACAGTGTCGTCAGTGGGAGAGGCACAGATTTTCCTGTTCCTCTTGGTGGTGAGCCTGGGGGAGCAGCAGAAAAATTTTCTGGGGGGGAGCAGAGGGAGAACAGGGAAGGGTCTGTCTGAAGCCAAACTGTTCTGAGTGGTCCTGGCCACCACAGGGTACTCACACAACAGCACGAAGGTAACACCCCGACTCGGGTCCCTGGTGGCGGTAGGATACCACCACACCACTGAGGATTTCCTTCTTCAAAGGTCTGTTCTTCAGGCAGCAGTCCAAGGCTGAGCTTCCAATGCCTGTGAGCAAGGAGAGCACGTGGATTTGGGATTGTCAGTGAGTCGGGACACCTTCAGCACAGAATGCCAGCTGACAGCACAGAGCTTGTTTGGTGTCACGGGTCAGGGTGATCCTGGGCACCACGTGGAGTTGGAATCTCTGAACCCCAGTGCCCAGGTCAGACCTGGCCCAGGAATACACCACATCCAAGAGTGGTGGCGGGGAAACTGAGGCAGAGATGAGCTCCTTGAAAAGGTACTGAACCTGGCGTTGAAACTCATTCTCCTCCTGTTCTTTTCAGCTTGGGGTGCTGCTGCCCCACCAGCCACATGCACACAGACACACTCCAAGCTGAGCAAGCCCTGCAAGCCAATGCCACATGCACACACACACACAGAGCCCTACACACACCCACATGCCAGTGCGCCACAAACACCACCCTCACCCCCCGGCACCCTGCACACGCCCCACTGAGGACCCACACACCCTGCCCCATCCCAGCAGCAGCAGGCAGGAGGGCTCCTCGCCCCTCACCTTGAGCCTGGGTGATGAGGAGGGCGGCAGCCAGCAGCAGCAGCAGCAGCAGGAAAGGGCGGAGGGCCATGGTGCTGCCACGGGCGCGGAGCAGGACAAGGCTTGGGAGCAGGACAAGGCTTGGGAGCAGGACACGCACTGCTGCCTCGTGCTGAGGCTGCTCCTATTTATCTGTGCATTCCTTGCTTTCGTTTTCGGACAGCCTGGCAGGCAGCCCACCAGCCGGCCAAGGGCTGGGTGATGTAGAAGTAGGGGGTGGGGGATTCCTGTAAGCTGCGAGCCCCCCTTTACAGACACGTCCTGTCCTGTTCCCAGCTGCCCATCACGGTGGGGTGCCAGGTAGGGGACATGCTGGAGATACAGCTCCCATCACAGCTAGATGAGTTTGTGGCTCCAGTTTCCTACATAGTCTCACAACCTGCCACTACCTGCTCTCAGAGGGTCGGGTATTTATTCCCATGAAATGGATCCTGGAAGGTGGCCAAGCCTTCAAAGAAACCAAGGAGTCAACCTGTTTTGCTCCCCCATTTGGTGATTTGCTTCCAAGCCAAACCACCAACCCAAATAGTAGGTGAGAAGTGGCTCAGAGTGAGCCCACACCCCCTCCCTCTGAGCCCCTATCCGTGTCTGGCTGCCTTGGGGATGACCCCAGCTGAACAGAGATGAATACAGCTGTAGGGCTGGGATGTGTGAGGGCCAGACTGCAATGGGGTCAGGGAAAACAGCACAGCCCATCATATTTCGGTACTGATATCAAATTGTGGGGAGCTGGAGTGAGTGGGGACCTTGACTAGCTGAAGGAATGTGCTGACAAGGATGTGAAAACCCACAGCAGCATGACACGGCCCTGTGCAGCTGGACATGGCTGGACAGATGGGGACTACATAGAAGTGAACCCAGAGAGCTGAACAGGACCCCACAGGAAATTCCTGTGGTGGCAAAAGCCATCCAAAGAGAAGGCCTTTGTTACTGGACCAAGCCCTGAGCAAATAGTGTGACACCAGTCCTGCTGTGGGGAAAGGACAGTCAGACATTTTTCAGGTGGTCACCAGAGCATGGTCTGGAAGAGACCAAGGATGGTGGTTTCACAACTGCTTTGGGCCACCTGTTCCAGTGCTTGATACATCCCCAAGTTGAAAACATTTCCCCCATGTTTAATTGGAATTTCCTGTGACGCATCTAGTGTCGCTGCCTCTCACCCTGCTCCAGAGCCCCTCTGAGAAGAGATGATGTCCCAGCACCACTCCAGCCCCCCTGGACAACCCCCAGCAGCAAGAAGTCCCCCTTGCCATCCTTCACCACTTGCTGCTAACAGCCCCTCTTCGCTCACCCTGGCCTCCAGCTCCTTGGACAGCTCCTGTCCCAATGCTCATGGCAGCTGTGTCCTGGGAGCCCCAGAGGAAGTTGCCTACTCTCCTATTCCACTCAGGAGGGAGAAGGCAATGCTGGAGTCATGGATCAGCCAGGGGAGCAGCATTCCTCTGGGACAGCCTGGGGCAGTGTGCCAGGGCTGTACTCCTGGGGTTTCCTCCATCCCTCATGCATGGAGATCCCGTTCAAGGGGTACCCACGTACACAAATAGGGGGAGGCAAATCCCTACACACTTGAGCAGCACAGAGGCTGCTGTGGAGTCGGGCAGCAGAGCCTAAGGCAAGCAGCAGGTTGGGCAGTAGCAGGTTGTGTGCAGGTGCATCTCCCCAGGGTATTTGGCAGCATGGGGAAGGAGTTCCCAGAGGCATCCTGTCTGCTGTCATGCATCCCTCTAATCCCAAAGCATTGGTGGCATCGGGACAGGGCAGAAAAAGGAGAGCCATGCTGGTACTTAGTGCCTTTCCAGCCCTTTCTTGTGCAACCTCCCCAAACAGCAGTGCCTGGGTGCTCGCAAAGGGGCCCAGGGGAGCTCTGCAGTCCCAGCACAGAGCCCACATTCCTTCCTTGCCCAGTCTATGTCCCACTAAGGCAGCAAGCTCCTGGAAAGTCCCTGGCGCTCTGAGTGTTTTGAAGACACTGCAGCAGCAACCTCTGGCCAGAGGCCAGCCACAAACACGGTCTGAGCTGCTGAGTAGGGTCAGGGCACGTGTTTCCCTTCCCAGAGGCATCAGTCTTTGGCAATTCCCTGTTGCTGTGACTTGCTCCTCTAACAAAGCATCTGGATGAGCAGACTCTCACTCTTTCCAGGGAAGGTGGCTGGAGCGGTCTCAGGAGGGAAAGGGGTACTTGGCAATTGCAGATGCATCTGCATGCTTGAGCAGCAGGGCCTCTTGGAAAGTAGTCTGGGGGTCCATGCCTTGTCTCCCCTTCTGCCTCCCTTCCCTCAGACCATCCCCCTTCACTCCTTCCTCTTGATGTGCCTTACTCTGTCACCTGTTCCTCCAGCCCAAGGAGAAAGAAGGGAGCTTTGGCAATGAGAGATGAGTGAGCATCCCTGTTTGCAGGGATGACTGAAATTTTGGGACACAGAGAAACTGACAGCAGGGGGATGGAGACAAGGGCTTTTAAGGGTATCAAACACCAGCAGCCTCCAGCAGCTGGCCAGGCACAATTTCCTGAACCCACTCTTCATTTACCTGGGCTCCTGTGGTAACCACCTTTTTCCATAGCTCATAGGGGCAGGATGGAGGCAGACACAGGGAGGGATACACAGCCAGGCAGGATCCCCTCTGGGGTGTCTCAGCTACAGAGAACCCCTCTCTGACTGCAGGATTTGTGTCTGACACTGTACATAGCCATTGCAACAAGGCTTTGTACGATGATGCCTCCAGCAGCTCCCCTGCTCAGGCAGCCCAGCTCCAGCCCTTTGCATCCCTGTGGTGGAGGAAGCTCCACAGTGTATAAAGAGGGGAGGGTGTCCTAGGCAGAGACTGTGGTGTCCCCACACACAAAGTGCACAGAAACAGTGGGACAATAGCAAAGGTCACTTCACTGCCTTGCTCACGATTCCTTCCCTGGCAGTAAAACCACCACAGGTCTCTCAAGCCTCCATCCCAAATGCTTCCCAAGTTTGCACCCTGCACCAGAGCACCAGAGCTCCAGGGCCTGGAGTTCACCATTCCCCTGGTTTCTAGCACCACAGTTTCCTAGCACCTCAACACATACTGCCAGGAGATCTGTCCTCCTGAGCTCAGCCCTCTGCTCATCCAAGCCTGGGCTGACCCTCAGCTCTGGAGAAGCCTCCAGCTCTGCCCCACTTAACCAGACTGCAGGGTCTGCTTCCCAGGCAGCTCAGGGCTGGGAGCAAAGGTTCCTCAAACTAAAGGCATCAAGAGGGGCCAACCAATGGGACTGGGAATTTCCAAATCCTTGTGGATGCTGCCTCCAAGTTACAGTCACTGCTGGCAGGAACAGGGTCGCACAGCTCAGTTCAACCCGCTGACCAGCACATTCCTTCCTGCAGAGGCCCCGATTCCCAGGACTCA
Organism: Motacilla alba alba; assembly: GCF_015832195.1. Lineage (NCBI taxonomy): Eukaryota > Metazoa > Chordata > Aves > Passeriformes > Motacillidae > Motacilla > Motacilla alba. The sequence goes on from NC_052046.1 coordinate 8,838,496, forward strand.
GCATAGAGGTAGTTTGCAAAGCCCAGCATGGAAAGCCCCCGTGTCTGGGAAGGGGAGCTGGCTGCCGGGCACAACGTATAGAAATGTCAAAGAGCGACACATTCCCTGGGATGCGGGAAATAATTGCTGGAAGCCGGCGGCACACGAGCCGGGCAGGCTGCCTGCTGGCTGCTGCACTGTCACCGGCCTTCAGCGAGGCCAATGGGAAGAGCAGGATAAGCACAACATGCTGAGAAGGGCAAGGAAACAGCTCCTCGGGAGTGCACGGGTGCTGAAGCCAGCTGGGCTGGGAGAGGGTCTTCAGCCTTGAAAAGTTTGTCCCACACACACTCTTTGTTTCCCCAGATGGAAACTTGATTTCCCAGCCTGCTGTGGGTTAACCTTCGGTTGCTAGCGTGACTGCAGAGTGACTCAGGTTAAGGCAGGACGCTGAAAATGTTCAGGGGCCAAGTGAACAGAATGAGAGGGACCTGAGCAGATCCGGCACCCTGGAGCAGGGCTCTCTTCCCTCTGCAGGGTGTGCAGTGCTGCACGCAGTGCTTGCTCAAACCCAAAATCAAGGGAATGGGCAAGTTTTGTGTCCCCATGGAAAATGCATGGTGAGCATTGCTCCGATCTCAGCTCCCCTGATCGAGGCACATGGGATCCTTTGGACCGTGGCTGTTGTGAGTGTGCACTATGCCACCAGAACATATAGGGGAGGTGGCTCAGAGCCTGTCCTTCTGTGGCATGGTGGAGACCCCCATGGGGTGGCCAAGAATTGTGTGGGAAAGGGGACAAGAGAGAGTGGGAGACACTTCAAGGAAGAGAGGTTTAACTGCTTGCACAAACCTCCAAACACACTGTCCCACTCAGTTAGTCCTCATCCCTTCCACCAACCACAGGTACAACCCTATCTCTTCCATCAATACGGGAAGCACATCAATACTCCATCCAGAAATCCCATGGGTCTTCGTATGGAAGCATAAAACTCAGTGGAAACCACTGGCACCAACCCAGCCTTCACTGAAAGTGGAGACATAACGAGTCATAAATGCTCTCACGGCAGGGCGAGCAGCAGGTCCCGAAGCAGGGCACGGCGTGTGCCAGCCGGGATGGAGCTCTGGGCCGTGGGAGATGGGTGGGCTGGACAGGCACTGGCCAGGATGGGTGCGTACGCTTTGTGCGAAGGCATCGCTCTGGCGTGTGAAGTCACAGAGACTTGGGAAGCTGCTGGAAAAAAAAAAGCTCTCTGAGTGTTTTTGGAGAGGAAACTACTCCTTCTCTCATGGGGTGTTGGTCTCTGACACCAGGTAGGGCCTCGCTGCAGATGCCCGGCAGCCTGCACTGCCTCACGCTTCTGGCACGAGCTCACCTCCCTGCGAGCTTGAGCCGGAGGAAACAGCACCTGACACTTTCAGTGAATTCATCAGTGGGCTGGCGGGGGGCTGTGTGTGTGGAGACACAGGAACTAAAGACAGCCAAAGGGAAATGCAGCAAAACATCGAGAAGGCTCTGGAGGTTTTGCAGAAGACATTACTGCAAGCCATATACTAGGAACTAGATACGCTTCAGCCAAGACTGGAAAACTCCAGAGAGGGGCTCTGCTCCTTGTGCCGGCTCAGCCAGGCATCCCAGCCAAAGAAGCACCTGCCAAATGCCCGGGCAGCAGTAGAAAAGGCAAGCAGCAGACAGAAAGCAAAGAGAAAGGAGATGAAGCCCCACAGCAGGAGGAGGTGTCAGGCACCAACACTAGGCAGAGACCCACCATGTTGCTTGTCCGTTCCATGGGCCATGAGCATCAGGATTTGGCATCAAGGAGCACCAGTGCCAGGAGGGTACCTCAATAGTCACTGGCCAAGTTGTTCCCAGCAGCCTGCACAGAAAGGAAACAGCTGCTGGAAGAGAGGGAAGTGGATAGGAGGCCTCTGGGAGCTCACCTAGGCAGGAAACAATTCTCTTCCTGCATGCATATAGTTAAATGAGAAGAAGTTACATACTCTAAGCTTAATTAAAACTGGCCATGAACAGTTGATTCAGAGCAGTAGGGCAGAACAACAGAGCCTTCAGAACTTGGCAATAGCTGGCTCCACCACGAGGCCAGTGCTAGAAGACACGAGGACTGACTTGAGGGTCATTTTGGCACCAGCCAAATATGATTGACACAGAGGGGACACCCTGCACCACCCAGGAGACCCGCACGATGCAGAGCAACCTCCTCGCAAGCACACACAGAGCAGGGACTGACCCAGACACGCCAAGGGCCTGGGGAGTCAAGACTGGACGTGTGACCTGGGCATCATCAAATGTGTGTGTCCAGGAGCATGCAGAGGACACATGCCTAAACATGGGAAAAACGTTGTTTGGAGCTGGGACACTGCTCGAGAGGTCACAGCCAGCCAGCATCTGTGGTTCAGCAGGTGGCTGCAGGCAGTGTGTGAGGGGCTGGGAATAGTGCAAGGGGTTGGAAAGGGGTTGGAAATTCCTCTTGGGGATGGGGATCAGGCAAGCATCTGTTTACAGCAAGGGAAGAGCTGCAGGCCCAGAAGCTGTGACACCTCCTGGCAGCAGCTGCCTGCCAAGGCCCCACAGATCCTGCAATGGCAGCTCTGTAAAAGTCAGCCAGACAGGTGGAGAGATTCTCTTTGATGATATCTGGCTCAGGCATCAGGTCAAAGGGCAGGCATACCATCACACACACCGATGCGCTGCATCCCAGTGCCTTGGCAGCAGAGCAGACCATGCAGAGATCTGGAGGGGTTCATGGCTGCCAGTCTAAGTGCAGGCCCTGTTCCATGTCCTCCAGAGCTGGCTGACTGTGGTCACAGGCACAAAGGGGAAATTGCCCACCAAGAATAACATGAAGACTGCAGCCTCAATTTCCAGCTGGCCAGGACTCTGCTCAAAGACTGAGGATCCCTGTGATAGTTGGCAGCATTGTAAACCCCACATGGTGCCCCAAGACAAGGTTATAAAGGCAATAAAGAGGTTTGTGAGACCAGTTGGTATGGTTGGCATTTATCAGTGGACAGGGAGATCACCCTCAGGACGGGTTGCCCAGAAGAAATTGTGGATGCCCCATCCCTGTCAGTGTTCTAAGCCAGGTTGGATGGGGCTCTGAGCAACCTGGTCTAGTGGAAAATGTTCCTGCCCATGTCAAAGGGGTTGGAACGAGATGACCCTAAGGATCTTTTCCAATCCAAATTATTCTGTGATTGTGTAATTCTATGCTGCTCTCTCCATTGCCTGCAGTTACCTCACATGGAACAGCAGATTCCTTACACAAATACCACAGCCCCTGAAGCCCCTTAGGACACAGCTCTGGCAGATGTGGCCTATCCCATTCCCTTAGGGTTTCTCTCTCCACTCAGTAGGGAGATGAGGTCAGATCAAAATCTCTCCATGGGTTTCCAGACACAAAAACTGTTCTGACTGTTCCAATCTCTTCCTGCTCTTAGGTTCAAAGCTGGGTTGGGCAGAGCATGTCCCACAAACAACGGGACAAGGGGGAATGGCTTCAAATGGAAAGAGAGTAGGTTTAGATAAGATACTAGGAAAAAAACCCCATTACTGTGGTGGTGGTGAGGTACTGACACAGGTTACCCAGAGAAATTGTGAACGTCACATCCTGGAGATGTTCAAGGCCAGCTTGCATGGGGGTCTGAGCAGCCTGGTCAGTGGAAATGGAAGATGGCAGAGGGTTGGAACCAGATGGTCTTTAAAGTCCCCTTCCAACCCAAGCCATTCCATGATTCTGTGAACTCATAGCAGTGGCCTCAGCCTTCCACCACAGCCTTGAGGCAACGCAGCCTTAAGTTAAAACAGGCTGATGAGCTCTAGTGGGTTAACCTCAGTAAGCAGCTAAACATATGGCTCACTCACTCCTTGCCAAGTGGGGTGGAGGAGAGAATCAAAAGGGTAAAAGTCAGGAAGCTCATGGCTTGAGATAAAAGAAGATTTAATAGGTAAAGCAAAAGCTGCATGCACAAGAAAAACAATATAAGGAATTAATTCACTTCATCCCATCAGGAGGCAGGTGTTTACCACTTCCAGGAAAGCGTTCATCATGCTGATGAAGTAAATACTTCATCACAAGTGGTGACTGTTTGGAAAGATAAATGCTGTAACTCCAAAAACCCACCCTTCCTCTTTCTTTTCCCCATGTTTTATTGCTGACCACAACACCATTGGTATGGGGTACACCTTTGATCTGTTGGGGTCAGCTGTCCTAGCTGTATCCACTCCCTACTCCTCATGCACTCCCAAATTATAAGAAAGGCATTGAGACTATGCAAACACTGTTCAGCAATAACGAAAACATCCCTGTCTTATCAACATTGGTTTTGATCACAAATGTAAAACACAGCACCACATGAGCTATTATGAAGAAAATTTACTCTTTCTCGGACAAAACCAGTACTATCTTCACCCCTCATTTGATACCATTTAGGTTATGTTCAGGTCCCACACCACCCAACATCTCCTCATGAACTGTCTCCTCTCTCTTTCCCATCCTTTGATTTATAAAAAGGTACCGATCCTTAGTCTGTTGGCCATCCTGGTAAAATGTCTTCAAAATGATCATTGAATTCACTTACTCCATGACTTTGGGCTCCATCTCTTATGGTGGGGCAGGAGAGGGTCTGTGTCGGGTGGAGTTACTGGGCACCAAAGCCAGCTCAGATGGGGTCACTGCTGCACTTGCACTGCTTCTTGTGAGGCTTGTCCTCCACTGGCTCAGGGGGTTCCTGATACAGAAATTCCCACAGCATGCAACTCAAATCCCAGGTTACCACAGTGCAAGGTGACAATTTCCACCCCTGGTCTCTCAGGGTGATGAACAGGGGGTGACAGTGGTAACAGTCATGATAACACTGTGATGAGCCTCTCCCCTTGCCCCTGCCTTGCCATAGACTCATCCATGGGCCACAATCCCTTTAGGGGAGAGCCTTCTGTGATGTGCAGATACTTATGAACCCAGAGGGATCGAGGTGTTCCAGCACGGCCTTATCTTTGGCCGTAAATGCTTCACTGAGTACCTGCTGCAACATGGACATACCCATGGCCACAGACACCTTGGGGCGCACCCCATCCACACTCCAGGGACTCCATCGACAGGTCACAATCCCTTAATCCCTTTTCTAGGAGCTCCCACTGGAGTCCCAGCCTGCCCAGTGCAGCAGCACCAGCCATCTGCCAGCTCAGGCCCATTGGCATGGATGTTGTCAGAATGTTCCCAGGCACAGCACGGGAAGGTGACGAGCTGCACAGCACTGCAGCAAACTGCTGAAGCAAAAAGCAGCCACTGAGAAGCACTAGGGTCCAGTGGGGGTGTGTGTGTGTATATATATCCAGTATATATATGATACTCTACTATCAGGCAAGCAAACCCCACGGCAAGCACAGGAGCTCTGCCCACTGACAGCTAAATGACAATGCAGCTGTAAATTCAGTCTAACACATTCCAGTCAAATCTGTCATTATCTCAAATGCCATGAGCACCACACTGGGTGCCAAAAAGGCCTTTATCTCAATAAAACCAGTACATCTGCCACATGTCACATTAATACCTTTCCATTTCATGGCTAGTGCTTCACAGTCCAGCGATACCCATGATGTTGTGGAAGCCTCAGGTAAGCACGAAATGCAAGAGCCAACCTTCTTCTGCCACTGAGGTCAAGATACAACAGGGAGATTTAATTTGATGGACATGAAAGATGGGAGCAACGGTTAGGTTCAGCCTGTCCGACCACAGGCCAGGAGCTATCATCAACACAATCGATCAGGTCCATTCCTCTTCTGTAAGCACAGCCCAGAGAGCCCTGCTGTCCACCAGAATGTTCAGTATCAGTAATTTCAGTGGCCAAAATAACCTGTACTTACAAAATGTGTGTCTGCCACAAACACTGGGGAATCACAAACAGGAGCTGATGTGTTCTTCTGCACATGAGCATCAGGTGGGACTGCTGACACCACCCAGCTTTGGAGTCAACCTTTCAGGAAAAAAATGGGATAAGGCACTGGAAAAAGGATGAGGAGGGACACGCCTGAAGGATGGGATGCCATCCACAGGGACCTGTGCAAGCTCTAGACACAGACCCACGGGAACATCATGAAGATTAACAGGACTAAGTGCTGGGGCTGCAGCTGGGCTGGGACAACCCCTGGTACCAGCACAGGCTGGGCATGAACAGCCCCAGAGCAGCCCTGCCCAGAAGGGCTTGGGGGTGCTGTGGGTGAGAGGCTGCACATGGCCCAGCCATGGCACTCACAGCCCAGAGAGCCAAACGTGTCCTGGGCTGCATCCAGAGCCCCGTGGGCAGCAGGGGAGGGAGGGGATTCTGCCCCTCTGCTCTGCTCTGCTGAGACCCACCTGGAGCACTGCATCCAGCCCTGGGCTCCCAGCACAGGAGGGACAGGGACCTGCTGGAGTGAGCCCAGGGGAGGCCACCAAGATTATCAGAGGGATGGAAGATCTCTCTTAGGAGGAAAGAGCTGGGATTTTTCAGCCTGCAAGAGACAGGGCTCAAAAGAGTTGTGCCCTTCCAGTATCTGAAGGGAGCCTACAACGCAGATGGAGAGACAGTTTACAAGGGCATGAAGTCACAGAACAAGGGAGAATGGCTTCAAACTGAAAGAGAGTAGGTTTAGGTTAGATATTCAGAAGAGGGTGGTGAGGCCCTGGCACAGGTTGCCTAGAGAAGTTGTGGATGCCCCATCCCTGGCAGAGTTCAAGGCCAGGTTGGATGGAGCTCTGAGAAATTTGGTCTAGTGGAAGGTATCCCTGCACGTGAGGGAGGGCATTTGGAGTGAGATGATCCTTAAGGTCCCTTCCAACCCAAACCATTCTATGGTTCTGTGCTGCTCATATCCAAGCTAGAGCCTCTGTTTATGGCACCAGAGAAGTTTTAATAGATGTCTGTAATGGGGTAGGAGACTGGTGTGCTGCCTTCAGAGGCACCCAAACACATGGTGTCCCACCAGATTCATCCCATGACAATATTCATCCAGCCCATTTGCCATCTCGAAGCTGCAGGGCCAGGCCAGAGAGCTGTAAGCAGTTCTCCCTCACTCTGTTTGCCCATGGAAAACAATTTGTTCCCCACAGTAACTGTGAATATTAGCTCTCTCACGGGAGTGTTTGTTTCTATGACAAACTGTCCACAGAAGAAGAAACATCAGGTACAACTTCCATCTAGTATATCACAAGGAAATCCTACAATGGGCAGCCAGGACTCACAGCTTTCCCAGGGAAGGAGAGCTGGTGTCATTTGTGGGGATGGGAGACTATTTCCAAATCCCCAGACAGCCTGAGGCTCCTCAGGTGGTGCCATCAGGTCAGAGATCAGGATGAACCTGACCCAAATGCCCATTGTACCTCTGTCCTCCCAAATCATGAGCAGCTTCTCACTCCAGGGGACAAAGCTGCCCTGGAAAGAGGATCTCACCTGGAAAACAGTGAGGAAGCTGGCATCTCTTCTGAAGAAGAGTTCAAATCTTTCCTCTCTTAACTGGAAAGAAGAGACATCTGCTTTGGCCTATCTGGTACTTCCCGCAGGCCAGAGCTGCTCTGTCCTCATGGACTGGTGTGTTCTGTCTCCATCCTTGTCATGTGTCTCCAGAGCCTTGGCAGGCAGACACTGTCAGGAGGTCACCCAGCTTCTGGTCCTACAGTTTTTTTCCCTTGCTGTAAACAGGGAAGTGGGAGTGATCCCCAGCCCCAAGGGGAATTTCCAACTCCTCTCGCTGCTCCTGGACCATCACACCAAACTCCAGAGCTCAGCTTCTGGCTGGTTCAGTGTTCCCCCTGTGGCTGGTGGGTGCCTCATCCCTTCTGACTCCCCTGAGCAAACAGCTCAGAGTGACACCCGGGGCCCTTTCCCCTTGGCTGAGGGTGATGGAAACAACAATGGTCTCAACACATCCAGGGCTCTTATGGCATGTTCCCACTGGACAGAGGGATATCCCTGTGCATTCCAAGCTGGTCTGTCTCTGGTAGCCCAGCTGTTTTTGAACAAGCCCAAGGGGCCCCCCACTCTGCACTGAAGGTCCAGATCTTAGGAACAGGGGTCCCATTCCTGCCTCCCCTATGGGTCTTGCCCCGACACCTTGGTTGCAGAGCAGACCCTACAAGTTGCAGGAGTCTGGAGGAGCTCAAGGTTGCCAAGATGAGATTCAGACCAGATTATGCCCCATGTATCCCACCAGTAAGTGATTGTGGTTGCAATCAGGATGGGAATTTTGTACTCCTAGAAAGACCACAAGGGCCATGGCCCTAATTCCCATCTGCACAGGGCTCTGCTCCAGTACTGAACATCTCTGTGAGAGTTGCCAGCATTGCAAAACAGCCTCCCTGGAGGGAGAGCAGGAAAATGTACAAACTAGCAGCAGAGGACTGTGTGCCAGTGCGGTGTCGAAAGCTCTGGGGATATTTCTGCTCTCCCTGAATTTACCCTGTGCTCCCACCTCTGGAAGCAGGACTGCTGAGGGGTCCACAAACCCAGAGCCCATTCCCCTGCTGAGCTGCACGCCAGCTGCCCAGACTAAGGACATTTGCATTAAAATCCTGGGAAACCAAACTTGTCTTCCTTCCTCACTGCACAATGTAGCATCCCTTCATGATACAACAGCCAAAGCTTCATGGCCAGAGATGGAAACTCAGTGTTGGAGAGAACATCCAGGGCAGAAGAGGCAAAGAGAAGACAGAGGGTATGGTTGTCCATGATGCTGGCAGTGTTGTGGGGTTTAGAGCTACAGCTAAAGAGCTCAAACCCTACACAGACACACAGACACACAAACACACCCCAGTTCATCTCATGCCTCCAGAATCATGAAATGGCCCCACATGCTTTTTAGACAGCAGAATTTCCTTTGGAGCACTACCTGTATTTCCCCTTCAAAAGAGCAGGACCCCAGCAGCACCACATCTGCCCTTGCTGGAGGGGTGGCAGCACTCAGGAGAAGGAAATGAGGATGCAATCTTCAGCACAGCCACACCCCCATCTGACAGCATACCCTGAACACACCTGATGTGAGAGACTCCCTCCCTGCTGCTGCACAAGCTGTGTGGCCACCTCAGCTGCCTCACCCTGTGCCAGGACAGCACCAGCACATGCAAGGATTGGTCAGATTTGGGCAGCAGGATTTGGAGCACAAATGCAAAGGTGCTTGAAAACACACAAGACACTTCGTTCTCAAAAGAGGGAGATTGGTACAGAGAGACATCCAACCACACACCTCTGCCAGTTTCCAGCTTCTCATGAAAGTAAACTCTGTTCAGGGGACCCAACAGGACCCCAAGGTGCCACCATCAGCCCCATGCCACTAACCCAATCTCCTCCAAGTCTCTCATTAAGTGCCTTTTCACCTTCCATCTCCATGATGTTAGCTTCTCTCTGCCTGGGATAATAGATCTTCCTGGAAACTAATGAAATTTCCAATTGCCCACATATCACAGGGAACTAAAACATTAAGCATTTCTTAGGGATAATGAGCCTGAGTGGAGCGCACAGCTGAGATCGCACACAGCCGCCTTGGCAAGAGCTCTTCAAAGATAAGGGTAATGCTCCAAACATCCAAGCAGCTCTTGGAGGTCAAGTTGTTCTCCCTCCCCACTTGATGTTATCTGCCTTGGGATCTGCTGGGTCACACAGAGACTTCCAGAAAAATTCTGTCTTATTTAAAACGTTTTGATTTCCAGAGACATCGTGCAGCTTGGGTGAGTGCTGGGGACTAAGTGCCTCACCAGACACATGCACCATCTTTCTAGTCACCCCTGTACCCCTGTCAAATACTGGCATAACATTTTCTTCTAAATCTTCTGGAAATTCCCACTGTCCTGAGGCTTGGCTGGTGCCTGTCCTCATCATGTTTTGCTGAAACAGGCATTTTATATATGCTAAAGAAAGTGATGTGGAACATTAGAAGAGCTTGTCTCAGGTGAGTGCAGCCTGCCTCTGGTATTATACCCCAAAATCTCCCTTTAAAGTACTCCCTGAAACACTGTTTTGGGTTCATCCACCTCCACCACAGTCCCTGGACTGTGAGACACTCTGGAGTGCTGGCCTTAGGCATGCCAAGAAGACTACAGCTGGTGAACCTGCAGCCCAGGCCCATCCCAAGCCCACTGGGAATCAGCAGCATCCCTTGTGGGTCTCCAGGAAGGCAGCAACACCTCCTGCCCCAAAGCAATCGCAGTGGTCTGCGATCTGCACTGTGCAGGGCTAAGACTGAGCAACCCACCAGTCTCCTCCAGCTTTAAATACCAGCCCATTTAAGCAAAAGCCCAGACAAACAAGAAATAAGGGAGGATGTGGCACCCACACCTTCTGTCCTCACTTCCCAGCCATGGCTCTCTTGCCCCTCCCTCCATGGATGCCGGAGCATCTGCTGGGCAAAAACACTACCTGCTCCCTTCTCCCACTCCAAGGATGCCCCCATGAAGAGCTGTCCTTCCAGTCCCTTGGCACTAAACTCTACACTGCAATTTCTGGGAAGCTTTGGATCTCACATATGTTTGTCCCACTTCCCCGGCTCGCCAGCTGCCCAGCTGTTCCTTTCCATTTGAGCTAATCACAGAGATTAAGGCAAAGACCCAGCCTGGAAGGTTTGCAAACAGTTCCAGCCTGTTTCTGCAAGCAGCTTTTGCAGTCACACTCAGGCACAAAAGCACATGGGCTAATAAACACCGTGGCATTTGTGAAGGGAATTCCCAGGAAGGGCTCAGTGCTAACCCAGGCAAGTTAGCCACTGGCTTGGGGACACTGCAAACCATAGGGTGACCAGGCACATGCCCTGCAAAGGGGAAGAAAAGGGAGACAGCAAAGCTAGGGGAAAGATGCCCAGAGCTGTCAGAAAGGATTCATGTCCATAACACATCTCACCAGAAGCCTGGGCCCCAGTGTCCCTTGTCCCCCCAGGAGCTCTGCCGAGCTGTCCCCTCCATCCCCCAAGCACATTAACACACTCAGCCCTCAGGGAGGGGGCAGCCCACTGTCCTCCAGGGCTCAGTGGAGCTGAGCAGGCAGCTCAGGGCAAAGCAGAGCCTCCATCACTGTTCTTCCAGACAGATTCCCCTGTCCTTGTGCTGCCTCCGGCCTGGAGGCAGCAGATGCTGCCTGGAGTTGTTCATTATTTGATCAACCCCAGATTTTGCAGCCTTCAAACCCCTGTGGCCCAGAGACCCCAAGCCAACACCACAGAGAAGCCATCCTGCAGCCACCCAGTTGTGTGCTGAGGCTTCTGCAGCCTCCCCCAGGGGAGGCTTCTGTCCCTGTCACAGGAAACAGGCTGTCCTCTCTCTACTCACAAGCTTGAGGGTTCACTCTGGACCCCAGTATGTTTGCCACTCCACAAAGCAGCAGCTTGCAGCTGGCCTCGCTGTGATTGCACGGAGAAAGAAGGGAGTGCAGCCATCTGGGCTTCCTGATGGTCTGCTGCATAGGATGAGCAGTAGGGAAACATGACCCCTGAGTCCTGAGGAACTGACAGGAGTCTGAGCTGGGGAGGAAAGAGAACATCAGTGCTCCTGAAGGAGGGGCTTGTGGTTGAAATGTGATGTTTTCCCCCAGCATGGTGCAGAAGGTCCCCCAGTATTGCTGATTTTGGGGTGAGGGAGACATTTCTTCGGGCAGTTTGCCCATAAGAGCATGACAGTGGGATAAAATGCACTGGCCTGATGCCCACGTGCTCTGGGGACACAGAGTGGCTGATGTGCCGACACCAGAGCAGGAGCAGATCTCACAACCCCTTTTCTGCCAGTGCAGGGACCCGAACAAGCCTGACAAGCTCCAGGCATGTTGAATGGGGAGGTCTGTCCTTCTCTCCCTCATCTCCCTGCCACCAGCCACCTCACTCTCCCCAAGGCCAGCACAACACAAGGCTGGGGGAATTTACATTCGGCCTTGATTGCAGCCATGCCAGGACCTCCCCTGCCTGCCCGTGGGTAGCTCTGAAGGCCGGCAAGAGGCAGTGCTTGTGCTGTTGCCACACACGAAGCTCAGGCTAAGCACAGCCGGATTTTGGCAGGGCACAAGGTGACCAGAGATCTCGATGACCCAGATGCAAGGACCCTGAGTGCCCTGTCTGCGGTGTCTCAGATACAGAAGATCCCATCCCCTCTTCAGCTCGTCCAGCTGTTCCCAGTGTGATGTCTTCCAGGCACAAGAACCCAAAGTTTTGCCGGTAATACAAACAGAACAACTTGGACTGAAAACCTGGTCAGTTCAACCAGAAACATAGCTCAGATTTAGAGGGGAGATTTTGAGACAAACAGCTTAATTAATTAAAGGAACACAATCAGAGGAAAAAACACTAGAATTACTTGCAATTGTTTTTTTTTTATTTTTCTTATTATCTTTTTTTCCTTTTTTTTTTTTTTTTAATAAGAATGTTCCTGAAATATGGGTGAAAGTTGAAAAACATGGGTTTTTCAGTCAGGAAAGCTTCCAAAGGAGCACTGAGGACCTCAAAATGGCCATGGCACATTGTGAACCCACAGCACTGATGAATGCCCTCTCCCTGAGCCATGGCAAGGTAGACGACAGTTTCTCGCTCATTTGGAGGACAGAATCATCCCAGAGAACCTCGGGGACATGATCAGATAGAGTAGCCTTTTGGGGTTCTAACAGTACATGGATGAGGGGAGAGCAAGAATAAAAGTAGACAGAGGAGAGCAGACAGACACAAAGTTGGTCATTTCCCAACTTTGTGACCTTTGTGACCCTTAGGAAGAGACAAACTGCAGTGGCTTTTTTGTTTGTCCCTTTTCCATGCTGGTTTCTCCATAGCTGCAGGCCCTGGTCTCTCAGCAAAGAAACCAGGGATCACCTGTAGCTTCAGAAAACTCTCTTGCGTTGGTTCCTCCTGTTTTATTACTGCAGAGTGATTGTTGTCCTGAAGTAATGCTCAGGATGCAGTGGCACCCCTGTAACATCCCTGCATGCGCTGGCAAATTGTCTGCCCGCTCTGTCAGAGGCCTCTGAGCCAGGCCAGCTAATGCCAAGCTAAGTGAATGGAGGCAAGCAGAGCCAGGGACCATCCTCGAGGGATGGAGGAATGTGGCCACTCCATCCAGGGATGAGAGAGCTCTGCCCAAGGCTCTCCCTGCCAGCTGGCCACAGTGCCTGGTGGCTTTGTTGTGTGCATTTAATCACCTCATCCGGACTCGGCAGTTCCTTCATTAATCACTGGGGAACACGGGTCCCACCAGATGCCGAGACAGCCCAGACATCTTCCCTGCCCTGTGCACCCTACCATTCCCTGATTTACAGCCTCCTTCCTCTGAGGCGTAGGCGTAACCTCATGCCCTGCTCCATTCCTGATGCAGACGTCAGCATCCCACTGCTTTTTCCCCTAGAAGGTATTTCTGGCTGCCAGCACCGGAGCAAGTCAACCCCCAGCCCTGCTCAGGACCCCCGGCCCCCCATCACTCTCAGAGCCTTGTCCCACTGCCCTCTGCATGAGGCCAAAGCATTTGCAAACGTGTTCCAAGCAGCTCCATTAATCTCCCCTCTCCCATCTCCCTCTCCATGCTGGCAGAAGGGCATGTTGGATGAGCCTGAATCCAGAAGGATATGATGGAAGTTGGCTTTATTTCTTATCCAACTTTTCTGACTCCTTATGCTGTTTTGTCCTGCTTTTCTCCACCAGCTCCAAGAGTCTTGTGCTCCAAGCAGGTCCTTGCCAAGGCCAATTCTTCTCCAGTCTCAGACCAGGCACCGGGGACTGGTGGTAGAGCAGTCCTGAGGTAGAGCAGGTTGTCCTCCCACCAAGTATCCAGCTTTCCCCTATCCCTTCTTCGGGCTCACTCTGCACAAGACCACTTCCAGTTGCTGATCTCCCCAGTCTCCTTCCAACACCTTCAGGGACTGACAAATCCACCCCAGGAACTCGCAGACCAAGCAAGGTCTCAAATCCAACCTTCCATACAAAACAGGGGCAGCAGTGGGATCAGAGAATCACAGAATCACTTTGGCTGGGCCAGGTTGCACAGGATGCCCATCTGCATCTTGACATCATCTAAGGCTGGAGATCCTTCCAGCTCTCCAGGCCCCTCTTCAAGCATGTGACTGTGTCCATGGGGATGATTTTCCTGTGCTACAAGTTGGATCTCTCTCCCTCATGCCCCCCACTGTGCACCTCCATTAAATGCTTGGCTCCATCTTCTCAATAATCCACCCACAGATGTTGGGGAGCTGCTCTCGGGTCTCCTCCACACCATCCCTTCTCACAGGTGGACAAGCCCGGCTCCCCAGTGTCTCCTTTAGGGCAGGAGCTCCAGCCCAAGCCATTTTAGTGGCTTCTGCTGAACTCACTCCAGTTTATCAATGTTCATCCTGTACGTGGGGGATTGAAACCTGAACGCATTACCCAGATGTGGCATAATGAGAGGTCAGCAAAGGAGAGCAATCACTTCCTGAGATCAGCATGAAAGAGTTGAGCCCTTCTGCCTTTTGGCAGCTCAGTGGCATTGCCAAAACTATTGCTCTGGCAGCCTTGAAATGATGGTGAACTTTTGTGTGTTCAAAGAACCTGTGAGTGATGCCCAGCAAAGCTGCAGCCCTATGTTTCCGTGTTGCCCAAAACTCCACAGGGCAAAGCAGTGCAGGAGGTCTTTTTCAGACAACAGATTCAGAAAAGAACCAGGTTTCCTGCCTCGTTGGATGTCTGTGGGAATGAAGCAGCTGCAGGCTGCATTCTCCTCAGTCTCAAAAAGCCTCCGGCCTGAGGGAGCCATCTGATGAGTTTCTGACAGCCCCAGGTCTCACTGGTGGCTGTGTGGATGCCCAGTCCTTGCCATGTTTTAGCTTCTTGCTTGTCTCCTTGTGCCTGCAGATTTCATCTACGGTCATTTAATATTCATTTCCTATCATGCTGTACGTCATCAGGTCCAGAGCTGGTCCCAGAGGAATACCCTGGCAGGTGTCACTTCCTCACAGATGGCTACTGGTGCCTCCTGTCCCGAGTCACCTCCTGTTTCTCCCCAGCTCGGGGCAGCCTGACATCTCCAAACTCTCATAGGGACTCCCACGTCCTTTGCATTTTCTAGGGTACCTGGAATACCTTTCGTAGCACAGGAAATTACCAGAAGTGGCTGTAAAAAGCTGTGAAATTGACAAAATAAGTTGGAAGTTATTCTGGAGACCTGTTTTGTGAGGCAGATTGGCAAGAAGGAGCAGCTAAGCACTGTTAGGATGTTTTCTTCGTAGGGGACAAATCTGCAGACTCGTGGTCAAACCTCCAAAGGGCTACAAAAAAGAGAAGCCCCATTAAAATCCATGCCCACCAAAAAGAGGTGCTGTCTCCCAGCAGCAAGACACAGGGTGTCCCCATGTCAGGGGAGAAATTATCTCTCTCCACAAACTTCTCATCACAAGGATGGAGGAGGCAGAAGTGGAGAGCTAGACAAAGGGGGTCCCTTCCCATGGGATGTGTTCCTATTACCCTTTAAAACCTCATGTGGGAATTGCATTGCCTTTGCTTTACTCTGCTCGTGCTTTTCCCAGAAAGAAGAAGCAGCCAGTCTTCTTTCAAGATACTTGTAGTAAGAGCAGTGTCATCTCTGTGGGCCTGACTCACATGAAGGATGTTCTGTGCTTCGGGGAGCATGGATGCCTGAGCAGAGAGATACCCAGCAGAGGCCTGTCAGCTCCAGCATCTCCTGGGAGCACCAGGGGAATTCCAGTTGTAAAAGAAATGAGGACTATTGCAGCTAACATCTCTCAGCCCATTTTATAGGGCTCTTGAGTACAATTTATGCAGGCAGCTACTTTTGAAATATTTGCCCTTGGTGTGTGTCTTCTAGCATCCCCTATAGTGCCTGATAAACTGGAAAATATTTCACAGTCTTCCTTACTTCTTCCCAAACACTGAATACAGACATTGCTTTCCTTTCTTGCACAACAGCATTTTCTTTCTTTTGGGAAATAGATTTAAAAGATGAGGATGTGTTTTTTGCAGTACCTCCTTATCATCATCATTGCTGTGGTCAGCCATGCATATTTCCCAGAAGCATTCACAGTTTTATACCTCTCAGCTTCCCATTTGCATCTGCTCAGGCCAACCGGCTCCTTTCTGGCAGGTGCTCCCCATTTTTTGCTGGGCACACCAACTAATCATGCACCAGCACAGTCATGACCCACCACCACAGTTACAGTCTCTCCAGCCCAGTGCCACCTACGCTGTCCAGGCCCAAGGGGCTGTGCAGCCATGCAGAGACCCCAGGGAGCAGGCAGACCCCAGCTCTGCAGGGGCTTCTCTCCCTGGGTCAGGTCTATGCTGCTCAGGCTCTCAGGGGAGTGAGCCTCAGCAGTGCTCCATGGGAGCGCCCAGGCTGGGGGAAAGAGCAGGACAAATTTTGGAGCAGCAGGGGCAGAGGTGCCTGGTGTCCAGGCTGAGGCAGCAGCCCCACTGCAGCCCGAGGAAGCACTGCCAGGATAGTCACCAGGCACTGGGTGGGCAAGGGATGCAGTGCAGGGCATGAGTCAGCCTCTCAGGGATGCTGACGTGTGACCTGCTCTGGCTTAGCCAGGCACTTCGGACACAGGGGCTAGTCACCACCTGCAGGAATTTGGGCAGCAGCCAGTGGAACCTCTGCACTGCTCCAGAAAGGTTCACAGCTTCATCTCCAGCCTTTTCTTCTGCTCTGTACTTGCTGCTTGTCTCCTGGCTCAGCTCCAGATTTGAGGGGACCACAGGCATGGCAGCATGAGGCTGGCTCCTGCCCTCAGCTGCGCATGAGCATGGTGTGGTGAGATTGGTCTGATGGTTATGTTCCTTGGGAAGGATCAAAGCTGGTCCTGCTGCAGGTTCTGCTTTGAGAGGGACTGGAGGACCAGAGACAAACCAGGAGACCCTAGGCAACTTCTCCTCCATCCAGGAGAAGTATCACACACACAGGGTTTCCCAGTGATAGCCACAGCTCTTCAAGCTCCACTCCCTGGCTGGCAGCCCCAAATCTCTCAGTCCTGAAGGGCTTGGGAGCAGTCAGGACCTGCAGACAACTGGCTTTGCCTGCACAGCCTTGCCAGCATCCTTGTGGCACTGCCAGCAGGCTGGGAGGGAAAAGTCCAGGTCGTGGGCACTCACAGAAAGGCCAGCAGCCTTCTCTGGCAGGATCAAAGCTCATCCTCTCGCCAGTTCTGCTACCGGTCCTGCTGCCTTATTAACCAGGCTGGAAAGGGCTGGGGGGCCCATGGACAAAATGGGAGTGCACAGGGACTCTTCCCAGTGCCAAGGCAGATCCCATCTGGGCCAAGGAAGCTCTCACACACCATACCCCCCAGCACGGGCTCCTGGCTGTCACTCACAAAGCAGCATGGGCCCTCCCAGGCAGGGGTCTGGTCTCCCCACAACCCCATAGAAGCAGTAGCCCCCCCCCCCAAATTGTGGCAGGGAACCTGCCAGCCACAGCAGATGGCACCTCTTCCCTTGCTAATGAGCTGGCAGGATTCAATTCCTACCTCCCATTAACACTCATTAGAGTGTCACTTGGCCATTCTTCTGTGTCTATCACATCTCTGCGGCTTTAGCTTCAAGATGTTAACCTAGGGCCGCCTCTGGGGTGGCCACCATCCTCCCAGCCACCCTCAGAAAGTTGCTGCCTCGCTGTGCCCTAAACTCTGCCTTAAGAGGAGGCAGGAGCAGATCAGCACACTGACACCCGTGGAACAGATGGATAGATATGGTCTTAACCTGCAGACCAGGTCTGGCCTCGGGGTTTTCCCGTGGTGTCCCCACCCTCCCTGAAATCCCACAGCCCACTGAGGGCACAGAGTCTCGGGAATGTGAAGCCAGCCCTACCACAGCTTGTTAGGGGACAGAAATAGGTTACTTTCTGCCACGCATAGAGATGATGTGATGCATATTCATCAGTTACAGTTGTGCGGAGATTACAACAGTCGCATAAATTGCAGGTTTAGGGATCATCAGCTGCACTCCATGACTTTTTCAGGGCTTCCTCCCTTGAAAAAGAGATGGAAATTGGAGTCATCTCATGAAAAATAAAGGTCAGAGCTCTAAGTGATGTCTTAGAAAAATACTGTTTACTGTGCAAGCTTTGCATCCCTCAGGTGAACAATTCAATGATCATAAACATCATCTTATATTTAAAATTATATTTATCAGCTACAATCACTGTCAATACATTTTTATTCTAAAAAATCAATTTACCGAACTATTCACAGATATGATGGAAACAAATTGAATTTGAAGCCCTGCCTCACAGGATCGATGCTAAGCAGGTCGCTGCATCTGTTTACAAAGGGAAAATATTCTTTCATGCAGCTGCCTTTGAGCATAGTAAAGCCCGGGGAGCTTAAAAGCTTTGAAAAGTGGAGCGGATTTGGGGATTGATGCTCTGCAATCACCCATGAAGGCAGGAGCTTGGGGCAAAGCTGTCCCAGGGCACCCACTACTGCCCTCGATTCCCTGTTGAAGGAGGCTTGCCACCTCCAGAGCCACTTGTCACAAGCCTGCCCATGCCACTGGCTTGAGAGTCTGCCCCAGCCACTTGTCACCAGCCCACCCACGTCACTGTCTCTGTAGTGTGTGCCTCCTTGCCAGCCTTGCCACGTGATGCTGGATCCCTCTGAAGTGTTGACAGAGTGGTAATGGCTTCACCCAGCAGTGAAACGACTCCCACAAAACACAGCACCCAGTGCAGAGGTACCTGTGATAACCCCCAAAATTATTTGGGTTCCTCTCGACCACAGGGTATTAATTTAACCCTGTGGGGCAAATGTGCCAATCCGTGATAGATGGGGCTCATCTGAAGCACTGAATTTTTGACACAGTGGGAAAGAAAAAAGGACTGAGAAAACACTGGTGTGAGCACTCCCCGTGCAACACACTCTGGGCAGTCAGCCCCTGGCAAGTACTGATTCTTCACAGAGGAATCTGCTGCCTGCTTCCTCAAAGAGCTCCAGCACTGTCAGCTGCACGTAGCAATGGTCAGCCAAGCTGCTGACCACTCACTTTTTCACACTTTCAATTGCAGCTGAAGCAGTTTTCGATCCTGAATGCAGTACAGCAGATGAAGTATTACTGTCTTTCAGTTGGAGATGCACAGCGACTCAGAGCGACTGGAAGCGTTCCAGTATTCCTATGTTTTGGGGTACCTGTTATCACAGAAAAAGCCTCCAGGTTCTTCACAGCCACATTTTTCATTAATTTTTCATCCAAAAGACAAGTTAATATCCTACTGTAAAGATCCTTGTTTCCCCAAATGTGTCATTTGAACTATATGGGACTGAGGAAAGACTATGTATTTCCCAAGCGGGTGCTCCAAGTGCCTTGGGATAACACTACAGTTCTTTTATTGCTCCTGCAGTAACCCCTGTATCACCGTCTGTATTTTCACCTCCCGATATCAACAGAAGAAGCTGGGGGAGAGCCGCTGTTAGCAGCAATTCAAGAATAGCTTCTGACATCTGTGCATCCCCCCCAGGGCCAAGGAGCAGGGATAATAACTTCCCTCAGTCTGCTGGACACTCTCCTCCTAATGTAGTCCAGGATGTGGTTTCCCCTTTCCACGACAAGAGTGCTGTCTTGGCTCTCGTTCAGCCCAGGGTCCACGATAACACACAGGTCCTTCCCACCACCGCTGCCTCTCTATGCTCTGCTCCCTGCCTGGGCTCACTGCACCTCAGGGCTGCACTTTGCATCCCCCTTGATGAGTTTCAAGGTCTTGGTGTTCACATTTATCTAATCCCTTCGCACTGAGGCTGTGTCAGGTGTCAGCCCCCCTTGTCTAGTGGCAAGGTTCGTTCCCTGTGGGTACCCCCATTGCTGATGGAAAGCCCTGTGTCAGCCTCCAGGTGCTTCAGTCATTACTGGCTACCCACCAGCCTTCGAGCTGTTGGTGGTGACCCCTGGAGGCCAGCACAGCTTTCCCTTGGGAAATCTATCCTTTGCACGCTGAGAAATGGCTTCTGAGATGCTGCCCCACAATGGGTCTTACAGCAATTCCCACTTCCTGTGCTGATCCTCACCAAGCCACATCTCTCTCTCCCCAAGAGAGCACAGAGCCCTTTGACTCCTGCATGGATAATCCCCAACCCCCAGCCCACCTCCTGAACTCATATTGCAGCAGAAATCACAGAAGGTCGGGGTCAGAGACCACATGATGTCTCTGTGCACCCTCTGCTCTGGCTAAGCCCAGGCAGTATGTCCCAGGCAGACAGCAACACCCTAAAATCTCCTTCAGGATGATCCATCTCCAGAACAGAATAAAGATTCGGGTGATCCAGCTGCGACATTTCCGCACAGGCTGGAGCTTTGCATCCCAAAAGCAGCCTCAGCTAGTTTTATACAAAGACGCTAACGAAATTCAGGATATCTTGGTTTTGAAAGCACTGCATAATTGCAAGCTGTTATTGTCTGAAACCGCATTTGCAAGATGCAGTCTCAACAGCCAGGCAGCTTGGGGAAAAGAAGCACTTGTTCAGTGTGGGAGAAGCTCCTGCAGAGGATACAATACTCTTGCCAAGCATTCACAGGCCTTCAGCTGCCCAAGCACCACAATTTTCAAGCAGAAACTTGTGGACAACATCCTACTCAAATTACCCCCAGCTCTTGCCATAAGCTCAGTGGTTTCTCTGTTCCATTCCTCTGTGTGCCATACAGAAGCCTTCATCACACCCTCAGCATCAGGTAGCAAAGCCAGCATTTTTTTGCAAAGGGGCAGGACCACAAGGCCCCCACTCTGAATCACAACACCCAGAAAGCTCTGGCAAAGCCTTCATGCACGCATTTCAAACCCGCCCATAGCACTGCTGCAGACTGAGCCATGCAAGCACTTGTGACTCCTTCTTGACTCCTTTCCCTCATCTGCCTTGAAAAGCAGACACAAGACTGGGAAATGCTGGGTTTGATTGGGCATTGGCAAAGCCACAAGGGTCAGCATTGCTTCAGGCACAGGATTCGATGAGGGACTAAAGCACCCCAGGAAGAATACAGCTGGGTTTTGTCTTTAGCACTGTTGTTACATTTCATCCAAAAAGCTCAGCTTCTTGGGGTAGGACCTGCATCTGCTCAAGCTCTGATCAATGGCTCACCAAAGGTTCAAAGTGGTAAGTTAAGTCTTTCCCTGCAGGACATCCTTCAGTCAGGAGAGGTGGCCACATGCACTCCCCATCACTGTCCTGTCAGAAATAGAAAATCCATGCATATCCCTTCCCTCGGTCTTGTCTTCAGTCATCCCAACTTTGGAGGACTTGTTAGGTCCTTAGACTGTGCTTTCTTGATATCACTTGGACTTGGGAGCCAGATTTTGCAGTGCATCCGTTTTTTGGGATGCATGGGACAGTCACGTTTGAAATCTGGCCACAGAGAGATGATCTGGTATTTGTGGCCAAAGAGACTGACTTCAGTTTGGGCCATTCCTCCTATGGCCTGCGGGTGAGTGTGGGCAGGAATTTCTGGAGTGTCCCAGGTCCTCCAGGATCCCTGAGGGATGAGGATAGCTCAGAGTCAGATGACATCCCTGCCAAACAATGCGATAGATGCTGCAAGTCTGCTCATGTTAAACAGGAGATCAGGTTATGGGGGAGAGACCCTATGCTAAGCACAGACAGCTGAAAACTCTCACAGTGGCCAGCACCCCCTGCCCCTGGCCACCAATAACCACAGAGGAGGGTGGCTGGGCTGGTGGCCAGGTACAGCTTTGCACGGCCTGGCAGCATCAGTGTTAACTGGGCTCTGCCCTGGCCTGCCGAGAGTGCACATTTGCCTGCAGAGCTGTGTTTCCAGAACACTCCTTGCAATTACATGCCCTGCCACAGTTATTAATATTTATTAGGCTCAATTATTCATGGCCTCTTTAGGATCCTGTTGTTTAAGTCCAGCTTGAGATCTCCAGGCTAGCAATCACAAAAGTTGCTTTCCAGAGGAATTACAGTAAATCAAACCGTTGGAAATGTTGCAAGCATATGTAAAACTCACAGGCAGAGCTGCCCAGAAAAGAGCCTCATGTCCAGCACTCAGAGGCCCATATGTGACGCATATGAGCTTCCCGGGGTGGGATGCAGGGTCATGGGACACCACACTCCTTCTCCCTGCCACCTGCACAGCGGTCACACTGACCATCTCCTTCTGAATCTGCAGGGGATTACAGCCCAAGAATAATGGCTTGGAGGCTTTCCCCTGTCGGAAGGACACATGGTGAGGATGGAGAACAAAGCCTGATGTTTGTGACAAAGCAGGCAGCAGCTAGGAGGCTGCAGTCTGTCCTGGTGGCTGTGGCACAACTGTGACCAGGGAAGTCCTTGTCCCAGCTCCCGACTGGTGTTTGGTCCACAGTGGAGAAGCCACAGGCAGGGTACAGGATCCAGGAGGGATACACCAGGGTATCCTGCCCAGCAAGCATAACCCACGGCACAGGGCATTCCACTGAGGCCTCCCAGATTGCTCCATCCATGGAGCTAGCAGTACCCACGCAGCTCCGAGAGGGAGGATTTGCCTTCCTGCCCTGTTGATGTCCAGATTTGCACTGTGGCCAGGTCTGGGTGAGCCCCAGAACTGAGCACTGAGCACACCAGCCCCTGAGGGTGTACAGGAGGAGGCAGGGGTCTGCCCACACAGCATCTCCAGCAGATGAAAGCTTCCAGGACTGCACTCTGTCAGCAGAAAGCCATCTGGGCCACTCAGAGGTGCTCAGCAAGGCTGATAAGCTAACTGTGATGTCTGAGCTGTCTCAGGCTGCTTGCAAAGCCCGAGGCAGTGCGGGCAATCCCAGAGCTTGCCCTGCAAAGCCTCGGCTACACTCCTGCTGTTGACCTCTGCATCTGCTCCCAGCCTGAGGCTCACAAGAGCCATCCCACAAACCATGGCCACTTCAGCAGCTCTTCTCATCATAGAAATAACAGGTGAGACAGGGAACTTGCAGGGGATTCACAGGGTACAGGCAGGGTCCCCCAGGTCATTAGGCATAGCACAGGTCCCTGAAACCCTTGTGATGAGTATGAGAAGACAGTTTCTGGTGGTGTTGGCTGTTGGGGCATGTGAAGATTGCATAGATGCTGGGGAGAGGAAGGAGAGGAGAACTCATTCCAGAGAAACAGACTTCTTTCTTCCAGCTCCCTTCCTCCACAAGCACTGGTCTCCGGAGAGCTGGGGCCTCTGAAGAGCAAAGCATGGCAGGGAGGTGGTGCATGGCCAGGAGGGAGCAGGGTGCATGGGGTCTTCTCCAGAGACCAAGAAACTCCTGAGGAGCAGCCTTGCCCACAGTGATTCACAGCTGAGCCACATCGCCAGCGTGAAGGGATGTAGTGACTTGCTCAGCACAGAGGAGGAGGAACACAGGGGCTTCAAGGGAAGCAGTCCTACATGTCAAAGCCTTAGCAATGAAAAGGGAAAAGGGACTGTCTGCCTCTGCTCCACAGCCAGGGCCATGGCCCTGTGCCACCAGGCTCACATGACACTCAGGTGGGTATCAGAGTCCAGCCAGGGGATGCAGGGGGTGGAGAGGAACAGGACAGAGGCAATCAGATGCCAGAGCAAGGCCCATCCCAAGGAACAGGATGCCAA
This sequence comes from Motacilla alba alba, assembly GCF_015832195.1. Taxonomy (NCBI): domain Eukaryota; kingdom Metazoa; phylum Chordata; class Aves; order Passeriformes; family Motacillidae; genus Motacilla; species Motacilla alba. Next base: position 8,862,001 of record NC_052046.1, read on the forward strand.
AAGGGCCACATGTCACCCTCAAAAACTTGGTTTCCTTGTATGTCATCCTTTCTCTGACCTGCCCAGCCTCCTCACCATCTCCCCTGTGTACCTGCAGCAGCTGATCTCTCCTGTTCATGCCATGCCTCTCCTTTGCCCAAGATTCTGCAAGTAACTAAAATCTGCTCTGCTCTGGGCTCTAGCAGGACTCAGAGTATAAAATTTTGATCTTCTAAATGGGTTTTCAGAGGAAGCTGGATGAACTGGAGAAGGAACACACATCCGCCTCCATTTCCCCTCCTAGGGCAGTTCCCTTGCCTGCATCATGCAGGCCACTGCTGAGACACTGCAGCAGGGCTGGCAGGCAAAGAAGGGCTCACGCCATGCCAGTGCTGGCATGAAAAAGCAGCCCAGAGCCTGCTTTTGTGAGGCTGGAGAAGCTGAAAGGGCTGATCCAGCTCACAGATAGGTCAAGCAGGGTGAAGATGTGGATTTGGAAGAAGAGAGGAGGTGTAGCAGGCACAGGCCCTGCAAACCTGCCTTGGCGTTCAGAGACAGAATGCTGAGTCAGGATGACTGGACAAAAGGAGCCCCTCTCTCCTGCTCTCGGACCCTTGCTTATCTTTCTGTAAAGCTATAGGTCACTTTCCTTTAACCCTTACCATTGGACAATTCTCAATCCTCCCTAACCCTATATAAACCCCTGTTTCTGCCCGGCTCGTCGGAGCCGCTGTCCCTGAGACCCTTCAAGACACCCCGTGGAAGAGCTACGAAGAAGACCAATAAAGACATCGTCTTGGAACCTCACACAGCGCTCTCCTCTCTTTCCTGGTCTTCCGAATGCCTGCTGCATGCCCCAGCCAAGCCTAGCAAGCCCAAAGAGCTGAAATCACTCATGAGCTGATAATCACTGAGCTGTATATCACTGAAGGCTCGCTAAGGCATAGGCTGGGGGCACTGCCAGAGCTTGGGCTGATTAGCCCCCCTCAGAGCTGAGCTATCCGGCTTTGATGCAGCTCCTGGGTACACCCCGTATCCCAGCCAGCGGCATTAAGGAGGGACAGGGTCACAGCCATAGAGCAGGGCAGACAATCAAGCCAGCTCCAGAAAGCAGGGCAGGCACATGCCAGCTGGGGCCAGTGCTTCTGGGAGTGGAGGTCCTGCTCTTTATCCTGGGATGACAGCATGCTGGGGACAAAGAGGGGACAGACCCTCTGAGCTGTAAGATCACCACAGCCCAAGCCAACTTTTTTAACCTCCTCCACCGAGCCATCCCACCAGCTGCCTGCACCACCAGCCCAGCCAGCTTTGGGGGTGATAGGTCCCCCGAGCCAGCACCCACAACTCATCCCCATCCTGCTCAGCGTCCTGGGCACCCTCATCTCACAGCCCTCCCCTCCTCTTGCTGAAGGAATCAATATGATCCCATCCCCAGTAGTGCCCCAGACAGTCTCCAGCAGGCAGGGGCATTTTTTTGTTCCCCAAAAAGCCTCTGAGTCCCAGCAAGAGCTGTTTTAATCAGAGCTTTCTGCCCTGCAGGACTCAGCGTGGGGTAGTGAAAAAGGCACAGGCACAGCCCTTTCACTCTCTCCCCTCCCTTCAACCCTCTGTTTGGCTTCCTCTTCTCTTTTAATTCACACCCCCCACTCCCCCCTCCACATTTCAAGCCTGCTTGGTAAATGTTTGAAAGTGAAGCTGATGTGGTTGGTATGGCAACACCAGGCTGGGGCCCTTGCCTGAAACCCCAAACACACAATTAGCTGATTAAGAGGAGAGGCAGTGGCGTGCTGGGGCTCTGATGCTCTGCAGGGCTGTTCCAAATTACCCCATCAGGGGTGCTTGGAGGTTCCCAAGAGGGAAGACAGGGAGCGTGCACAGCCCCTCACATGGGTAAAGGTTTTCCAGGCTTGGAGAGGGAGCTTTTTCAGGAAGCCAGTCTGTAGCATGCTGCAATATGGGAACAGGGCTGATAGAGATGCCAAACGCAATGTGGAGCCTGCTGGACCACTTGCAAGCACCATGTCCCTGTGCAGACTGCAGCATCTAGAAGTCCGGGATCACTGCAGGTCACACCAGGTCCCATCTGTGCGTTAGAACAGGACCCAGCTGTGCCCCAGGGGGATTCAATGGCCAGATCCAGCACTCACAGCTCTCAACTAAGAGCAGAAGATAGGAAAGGAGCTGTGTGAGAGGAGAGGGAAAAGAGAGGGAGAGCCACTCTCCTCTGGAGCCAGATGGGCTCTGCCTCCAGCCCTGAGGGCTGCCTGCTTGTCCCCAGCTCCCTAAACATGTCATGGTGCCCTTGCCAGCAGGGCAGAGGTATTTGGACTGACTCTCCTCTCCTCTCCTCTCCTCTCCTCTCCTCTCCTCTCCTCTCCTCTCCTCTCCTCTCCTCTCCTCTCCTCTCCTCTCCTCTCCTCTCCTCTCCTCTCCTCTCCTCTCCTCTCCTCTCCTCAGCTTCATTGCTCACAGAGTGGCTCAGGAAGGCAGCAATCATCCCACTGACAGCCCTGGTTAATGAAGTTGGCCTTCATTAGGCGTTTCCGTTCCACTTGAAAAAGCTGCTCTGTGAAGCTGCTCCACCGGCCTGTGGCAGAGATGGAGGATGTGGGGATGGCTGACGCTGCAGGGTGACAGCCAGGCTGCCAGCCGGGCAGCAGGAAGGGCTGGAATTCCCGTGGGGCTGAGTGCATGTCCTGCAAGGTGCTGTGGGGTTACAAACCCACACCCTGCACGCATCCGCAGTCCAAACCCAGCACTCCCCCCACCAACACAACCTCCATCCTTCTCCCCATCCCAGGGGGCTATCCTGCTCTCCAGAGCCCATCAGTGTCCTGGGGGACAAATCCCTGCACCAGTCTCCACTATTGGACTACACCCATGTCTCTGCCTAGGAAGGAGGGTCCCTGGAGAGCTGTGGGGTCAGACTCAAATTTTCTGGGACTTACAGGTGGAGCAGAGGGGATAAGCTGTGAGGGAGGCCCACTGTCCGGGAGCTGGCTGGAGTGGTCCTGTGAAGAGGGTCATTTAGCTGATGTCTGCAAGAGTACTCCAAGATTAGAGAGCTCTAAATTGCTCAGCTATTATCTGTCCAGCAGGAGCACCCTCATCTCATCAGGGCCATGCTTGGCGAGCCTCCAGCTGCAGGAACAGGATCGAAAGACCCATGACTCTCTGCCCCAGCTGCTCTGCAGGGACCTGCCACTCCAAGGAAGGGCATCCCAGGATAAGTACAAGCTTGGGGAACACCTCCCTGCAGATCTAAGTCCTGGAGTATGTCCTCTGGGCAAGATGGGCTGCTGCCTTCCTCCCACCTCCTTCATGCCTCTGCTTCCCTCACCCCTAAACCTTCCTCCCAGCTCTTCATGGGGCATTTTAGCACTCAGACACTGTCAGACCATATCTTTTCTCTCTACACCCTCCTCGGGTCCGAACAGTTGTTTCCATCAGCTTTTCTCCCTCACTATGGGGATGCAGGCAGCTTATGGAGGAGCAGTGTAGGCAAATGACTGTGCAAGGGAACAGGGTACACTCTTTCCAAGGCTCCTCAGAGCCCTGTCCTGTAGCATAAGGGAACAGCCAAACTGTGACTGCAGGACTATAGCATGGAGCAGAGAGCAGCATGCAGCTCTGGAAGTGGACAAGTTAAAGGATAGATGGGCTGGATCTAGGCTGGATCTTCTCCTTCCAGAAGTTGGAGAAGCTGGTAGGATGCATTGCCTGCTCCAAGATGCATGTCCAGCAGATCTGGGGCTGCTATGGCTCAACCCAGCAGATGTGGAGATGTGTCAGTGAGGTAGGAATGGCAGCAGGCACAGATGAGGGTGAGAAGGAAGCAGCACTCAACTCTGTACCAGGTCAGGGCCCTGGAAGGAGCTAAAAACACCCTGGGAAGCACAATATGCTCATGCTCCAGGAGAGCTTGTTGGATCAGGCTGGAGTGGGACATCAGATTAATCTGTGGCTGGACAAAGGAGAGGTTCCTCCTATCCACACAAACTGGTGCCTGGCCATGCCACAGCTGGAATTCTGCTGTGAATCCAGACAAACCTCAATTGCAAACTCCCCGTTCCTGTGTTCTGACAACGCACAGGTTCTACTCCAGGCTTTTGTGTTGGGGGATTTTTGAGTACCACAAAAGTTGTTGGGGGTACCGGGGGGAGGTGCAGCAAAACCAGCCCTTGCACCCTGCCCTGTAAACAGGGCTGCTCAGTAGTGATGTCCAGCAAGAGCTCTGCATTCCGGGACGGGAGGGAAAAGCTCAGAGCACAAAAGCTCGGTGCCACAGCCACGAGGCACACAGCCAGCATCCGCGGCGCCTTAACCTACTTTGGGTTTGCTACGGCGTGGCTGCTGATGGGGGCCAAAGGAGGGGCTGCACCCCTGTTGGGCACCATCTGGCAGCTCCTGCTTAGGGCACTCTGGCTACTGAGGGAGGGGAAAAGCCAGGATGATTGCTGTCCCCATCACCATCCCAAAAAACACAGCAGGATGAATGCAGGGAGCGGGAGCCATGGAACAGTCACCACCCCATCATCAATTTGCAGTGGCAATGGCGCTGCAGCCTCACACACACACGCACACACGTGGCAACGGGGGGCACTGGTGGGGACATGACTGGGAGAGAGAATGGTTCAGAGCAACCGAGGATTCTCCAGGATCAAGCTCCCCAAGGGAAGCAGTTTTAAACCTTCGGGGTAGGTGGCACAGGGCTACAGCTCCCCTCCACCCTCGAGTTTGAGCTGCAGGGAGCTGGAGGCTGTGGGGATCGATGGCTGAGCTGTCAGGGTGTGGCACCACCCGAGGAAGGCTGCATCAATGTAGGGAGTGAAAGGCAGCGTCAGTGATCTGGCCTTGATGTGGGAACATGATGGACAGCCATCAGCCCCCCTGCACAGCCCCTGACTGATGACCAGGAGTGTGATGGACGGCCATCAATGAGCCTGTGTGAATCTCCAGAGGCAGGGATGGACATCTGTCAGTGGACATGAAGGACAGCCATCAGCAGGTGGCCCTGAGAGGGGCTGTCTGCAGCCAGCACCAGGACGTTTCCTGTTTGGTTGCCAGTGGAGAACAGGATCATGTCTGCAACTGGGACCAGCTCCATGGGTAAGATCCTGAGCTCCTTTCCCTGCACGGACCCCACACATATGGGGGGCACGGGCTGTGCAGGGAGCCAGGCATGCTCTGCCTTGCTCCCAGGTTTGCTCTTGCACCGTTTATTCCAGGTGATGGGCGATGCTCTGCCATTCTCTGCCTGCAGTCTGACACGGCAGCCCTTCAGGCAGCCAGTTTTTATCCAATTTCATGCTGATTTTGGTATCATCCTTCCCTCCTGAAACAGCTGCCATGAGGGGAGTCGATGCCTCTCCGAACCCTCCCTGCAGCGCATCAACACTATTATCTCCATCAGCCAAACTTGCAATCTCCTGAAAAAAGATACCTCGCTATTTTGACAAGTTCTCTTCCCCATCACCCCCCGCTGGCTGGCAGCAACGCCGGCTGGCGCAGGCGCGCCCAGGCTGCCGCTCCTGCCAAAACTTGGGGACCCCCTCCTCGCCACGCCGGGGCAGCCCCCCCGGGCGGTGTCGCCCCGCGGGCGGTGGCAGCCGCGGGCCGGGGGCCGGGCAGGCGGCGGGGCAGCGCCGGGCGCGGCGGCCGGAGCGCCGCAGGAGCCGCCGCAGATGGCGAGCCCACACGCCGCAGGAGCCGCCGCAGCAGCCAGTGACCTACACGCGGGCGTCATGCGAGATTTGGGAGCGGGGAGAGGAGCTGACGAAAATGCACATTCCCGCTGCAGCTCAGCTCTCACCTCCGCCCCTGCAGCCCTCCTCCAGCAGACCGGCGCTGCCGGCTCCCCGTCAGGATCTTCCCCAGCCTGTTGCCGGTTGTGCCGCTCCAGTGAGCAGCCAACCACGCCGTGGCTTTTCGGAGAGGACAGGGGACTGTGTCCTCCTCCTCCCCAAAGGGTGCGAGACGATCCTTAATCTGGCACGGGATGTCCTTGCAGAAGCGGATCTGGGCCGTAGCTCTCATTTTGGGGGACAGCGCACCTGCCTGCTGCAGGATCCCCAAGGCCTTGGCAGCTAGAGCAGGAGCAGGGCTGGAGCTCCTCCTTGCCTCTGCTTTTCCAGGAACCACTTTACTCGGCCCCGGGACTGCCCTCCCCACAGAGGCACTAAAAGCTTTTACAGCCTGCCCACACACTCCTCTCCTGTCCTCTGGGGCCAAGGTTCGTCTGCAAAGATGTTTCCTGCTGGCCTCCCTTACAGCTGGCATCCACTTTCTCCACCCCACGGCCATCCCAACACCTTTCCACCATGCTCCCCAGGCCAAATAATGCAAAATGGGATTCACCCTAGAGGAAAGCATTCCTGAGGAAGGCTGAAGCGCAGAGAGGCACCTTGGGCCAGGGCAGGGCATCCAGAGGCTGCATTAAGGCTCCTGCAGCTTATGGAGTGAAGCAAGACAGGACCTGACAGCCACAAGCAGAAAACAGATAAATCCTGTCTCCAGCCTGGCTCTGTGCATCCCCAGCCATGGGAAAGAGAGCCACAAACTGGCTCAGATCGCAGCACAGCACCCAGATGCTGCCTTTCCCAGCCTCTGGATCTGTTTGCAGGTGACATGAGCTGTACATGGTCTCAGCTTACTCACAGGTGAGCCATGGGAAGGGTCTGTAATGAAGATATGGGTATTGTGGGATCAGTGTCAGTGCCCATAAGTCTTCAGAGGGCTGGCACAGGGTGTGGAATAGCAACTAAGGGTCAAGAACCATTCTGGCACCAGCATGTGGCACAAGCCTGTGGAACCTGGTCCCGTCAGGGCTGCTCTGTCCCAGTGACCTGCCCCTAGGCATGCACAGCACTCTGGGGATGTTGCATACTGCATCCACCACAGTATTTTTTGGGGTATAGAAGACCTCAGGGATAGTGCTTCCCATCTTCCAGAAGCCAGGAAGCTTCAATCATCAAATGGTTCTTAATCCCAGATCTCCCACTCCATGCTCCCCATGGGAAAGGTGACATCCCTACCCCTTCACTGCTGCTCACTGCTGTCCACACATCCACTGTTCTGTGGGGCTGGCAGGCCTGGAGCCTGATAGGACCTGCCCCGTGGAGGGCACAGGGGCTGGCAGGGCTAGGATGCCAGGGTGGGATGAGGAATTCCCCCCAGGCAGTATCCTAGGAACAGGAACAGTGCAGTGGGGCTGAGCAGAGCTTCCCCATGTCCAGGTCAGAGCAGCACCTGCTGTGTCCAGCCTGGCCAAGGAAAGGGCAGCCCTACAGCATCCCCACTGCTCAGGTCCCTCTGCTCTCACCTTCAGCATGTGTCCCAAGCCTGGATGGAAGCTGCTTCTAGGAGGGCTCAGAGTCTGTTTCACCCAAAATCATTCCCATGAAGACCTGTCTATTCCTGAAGGGGAAAGTGCAGCCCCTTACCAGTGGCACCCCCTTCCAGTAAGGTGTAAGGGGGCTGAGTGACCATCTCCACCAAGGTGCTGTGGGGCAGCTGGGGATGCATGTGGACCGGATACTCTGCCTTCAGAGGAGCTGCATTAGAGCTGCACCCTTTTCTCCCCACCAGCATCCTCTCTCCTGCCCCATCACCTCCTTCTAACCCCCTGTAAGCCCCCAGCCCTGCTGCAGCCCTGTGGTGTCCACCCAGGTGAAATAACAAGTCCTGGGGATTATAAGGACAAAAACCTCGGGTTTTGCATTGAGCTGGGCACACAGGGCTGCACGTAGCCAGCAGCCACCGTGCCCCTGCTGCACCAGAGTTGGGAAGGACAGCCCGCCGGCAACACTGACCAGCAGACTATGGGTTAAAGCAGGTGCAGGTAGCCTGTGACTGAGGCACTGGTCTGGGAAAGACCCCGCAGCGGGGGCAGATGAGACCTTTGCTCATCCTTGGATGCAGTCCCACCTCTGTAATCCTTGAGGTTTTTTCTGAGAAAGGCGGTTCAACCCAGGGGGCCAAAGGAGATGCAGGGAAAGCTTTTATTGGTATCTTCCAGCACACGTCAGCCCGGTTAAAAAAAATCTTCGTTTCTCGGAGAGCTTTTTAACACAGCTCGGGCAGCAATTGGTACAGGGACAGCAAACCAGGCTGCATCTGCTCAGCCCCAGTCACAAGCTCCCTGCTTCCTCTGAGAGAGTGTGTGTGTGTGTGTGTGTGTGTGTGTGTGTGTGTGTGTGTGCGCGCGCTAGACACAGGCATCCGCTCCCAGCATCTCGCTGCCTCCTGCATCCTCCGGCAGCAAGTGCAGGGCTCTGGCTTCCCGGGTACCACCCTCACTGCTCCATCCCCTGACAGGGATTTGCACGCGGGGCACGGCATGCGGTGAGCACCCGCGGGCGGAGAGGGGCTCGTGGCCAGAAGCAGTGGCGATGGACATCGTGTGGACTGCTGTCTAGGGCTCGTGTTCCCAGACCGACCCTGATCCTGGTAAGTGGGGGTTTTTTTTGCGTTATGGGTGCATTGCTGGGTGCGTAGCGTGGGCTGTCCACACATTGTGTCGCCCTTTGGTGGGTTCCCCCACTGCCCCCGAGATGCTGGTGCCAGGGACTAGAGCTCCTGGGATGGGATGCCTGGGAGTAGGGATGAGGAGGGGGTGAGAGGGTCCTGCCCAGGCATCGGGGTCCTCATGTGGGTACTGGGGAGGGAGAAGAGAAGGAGAAGTGCAGAGCTGGGCAGGAGCTGTGTCTGCTGCAGAGGAAGGGACTCTGCTGTCACGGCATTTTCATCCCCCTCTGGGAGATGAAAGAGTGCGACACACCTATAAAATCTGTCATAGCGCAGCAGGATGGGCAACCTGATCCGGCAGGGAGAACAGCCACTGGCTTGGTGTCTCCAGGACTGGGGCACAACATACCCCCCACCCGACATCCCCACTGGACTCCCACAGCCCTGCAGAGGGTGGGAGGGACCATCAGCCACGGACCTCTCTGCCCCATGGCAAACAGATGATCTCGCAGCATCAGTTCCAGCAGTGCCACAGTTCTGGCATGTGCTGTCTGTCTGTCTGTCTGTCTGTCTGTCTGGGAGAGGGGAGAAGAGGATGCTGCCAGACCCCCATGGCCATCTGCAGCCCGCTCAAGGAGGTGGAATGCAATGTCCCCCAAGCAGAGCCTGCTGCCTTTGCAGCCTGGTCCCTCTCACCCCAGGCAGGCAGCAACTGGCAGGGTGTGCAGAGATGTGCAAGAGCCACGGTAGATCCATGGCAGCTCCTCCCAGCCCTGCTTCATGCCCTTCGGACTGAGACCTGGGACCAGGCTGCCATGGGCACTGAGGTCCCAGGGTTCTCCTCCCTGTTGGTACCCCACCCCTCTGCCCCCAGGTTCCCTAATGCTGCTCTCAGTAAAGCACAGCACTGCAGGGCAAAAGACCCAGCAGCCTGGTGAGGGCAGGGAGGAGGCCTGGCCCCCTGGCAGCCTGTGGGGACCAGGCACATCCTTCCCTCCAGATCGGGGAGCCAGCTCCTGACGCATGAGGGGGTTCTGGTCCACGCAGACCCCTAACGCATCCCCCTGAGAGTGGGTGCCTGCTCAAGGGTGCACCAGCCCAAGCACCCACTGACCCTTCATTTGCTGGGAGGGCTTTTCACCGAGGACACACTGTGGGGCAGGTAACAGTCAGTCCTACAGATCCTGTGGCCACACACCCCCATCTCCCCAGGCCACCACTGCACACCACAACAGCTCACCCTGCACCCACGGCCCCCGAGAAACACCCATCCCACACCCCCAGCTGCCACAGACACCACCCCACTCCCACAGCTTCTGCAACATCCCTGCACCCAAAGCCACCACCCACCCCATGCCCACAGCCTCTGCAACACCCTCCGTGGGCCGTAACACCCGCTCCGCGCTGCCAGCCACGCTGTGGCACATTCACCCCAGAACACATCCACCCCTCGCACCTCATCCACCCTGTAACACATCCAGTCCTAACAACACGTTCCCCTGCGCCGCTCCCCGATGCACCCATCCTGCGCTCCCAGCCACCACAGCGCCCCAGCTGCGCCGCGCTACACCCACCTGTGTGTCACCGCCGCCACCACCCACCACTAACCTGGCACCCCGTAAGGCCAGCACAAGCCACGTGTGCTCTGCCATGGGAGAGAGATTTTGCAGCCATGCAGGGACTGCTGGCTCTGTTTGCATCTGGATGCTCTGCCCTGTTTCCTTCTCCTGGGGTGCCTCCGTGCTAGCCACCAGCTCTCTCCCCTTTTGCACCTAACACAGGCCTAATTCTCACTCCAGCTGCACCAGCCTTGCTTCCATGCCTCAGTTTCCCCATGTAGAGAGGAGCATGAAGCTGGGAAAGATGTGTCCATGGGCACTAAGAGGATGAAGTGCTTTCTGGCTCAGTGTTTTGCTGCAGGAATGAAGCAGTAAGGAGCCAATCCAAACGAGAAGAGTGAGGGGAACGGGTGTCGACCAAGGATCAGGGCAGGGGGGCAGGGGGGCAGGGGGCTGGGGGCAAGGGAAGGGAAGGGGTTGGGAAGTTTCCCACCACCCACTGTGACAGCCCCCGGTGCTGGCAGGGCTCAGTGGAGCCGGGTGTTTGCAGGCAGCTCCTGCCTATGCCCAGATTTAGCTCCTCTGTGGGGGCGACCTAAAAATAGCCCCACGGTGCAGCCTGGCAGCAAGGTCGAGGCCCCCGCACCTCTTAGGTCACGATGAGACAGGTGGTGGTTCTGTTTGCCTCGGGGGGTGGACACAAATAGCACTGAAGACACCTTCCCCCAAGGACATGTGGGAACGCAGGGGCTGCTCAGGTTTCTGGGCTGCTATGAGGCAAGACTGCCTCTGGTCCTCCCTCCCAAGGAGAAGGGGGACTGCCAAAGTCTGGCAGGCCCCCAACTCATCCCAGGTTCTATGTGAAGGTGAAGTCCCACCCCAGAAAGCCAGGTCAGGCTTGGAGCACATCATGGAGTATGGGCAAAAAGGGGTCAGGACAGTGCAGAGCAAGTTTGGGGTATCTGGGGAGCAATGGAGCCTGTGGAAACACAGTGGCGTCTGGAGATTGAGCTCAGGGTGAAGCCATTCAGCCCTGGATGTGCAGGCAGGGTCCAGCTGTGCAGCCCTAGCAGGGGCAGGGAGGCAAGCAGAGCTGAGAATAGACACAAATCGTGACAGAAGTGACACTGTCCAGGATGCAGGCACACTGTAGACAGTGGCAGAAGACACTTGGGATAGGCTTGGGAGAGGACAGGAAACAGGGAGGTGGGCTGGGATCTTGCAGCAGCAGTGCAGTGCATGTGGGTGACTATGAACACACAGGAGAGTGAGATTTGGGGGGGAATACAGCAAATCCACACACCAGCCATCTTTCTATTGCCCGGGCTGCCCCACTGCACTGCAGGGTGGCTGGGGCTGGGGCACCCAGAGCTCAGCAGCATCATGGGGAGAAGCTGCCAGCACATTGGGATGAGGAACACCGGTGTGGGTACCAGGGAGACTGGCGTGGTGTGGGCCACACACCTCTTTTCACTCTTCTCTGTGAGCCTAGCCCCTCTGGACCCTTTCCTCCCCATTTCTACCCAGGAGTAGGCCTGGATCTGGTCAACACTCGGTGGTGCAGGGACCTACAAAGGCAGATCTTGGGGGGATTTCCCTGTGACTTCTCCGACTCTCTTGCTCGCAGGCAGAGCTGCAATGCTGCCCAGCAGCAGAGCTGATCCTGACCACGGCAGACGTGATCCTGAGCCAGCCAGGCAGAGGGTGGTGGCACGGCGAGGAGGTAGAAACACCCAGGTGTTTTCCTTCCCACTGGCACAGCCGCAGAGATGCTGTTGCTGTGGCTTGGACACGTGCCTCCAGCTCTGCCCTGCTCCCACCCTTGCAAAGCCCCGGGAGCTGAAGAAGGCCGGGCACCAGCTCCGAGCCAGGCACTGCGGCCAACAGGTGCAAATACCCCAGCCCGCACACACGCCCGCTGCTGGGACCCCCACGCGCAGGACGGGGCCCACACGTGTTGCATCCCCGGCTCAGCGCGTGGGAATCTGCAGGCAGATGGTCCCGCGGTGGTGGGGAGAGGCTGGGAAATCACATGCGTGTGCACGCAGTGGTGTTTGCCGCCTGCCAGCATGCTCTGCTCTGCTCCGCTCGGCCCTGCTGCTGCGGGGTACCTGTAATTACCCTGACCAGGCTCCCTGCCACAGCAGTGCCCGCGGTGTCGAGTCCTCCCGCAGGCAGTGAGATCCCGGCAGTGTGCACGCGTGCTGCTAATTATCCCGCTACCTGGGGACTTCCCTGCCGAGGCTGGCGGGGCGGGAGATTGTTGCTCCAATCTCCCTGCTTTGCCTCCCGGTCCCTGGGCACCAGCTGGAAGTGCCTCTTTGCTGCAGCATAGAATTAGAGAATAATTAAGGCTGGAAAAGACCTCTAAGATCCTTGACTCCAACCATTAACCCAACACTGCCAAGGCCACCACTAAACCACATCCCTAAGTGCCATGTTTGCACAGATTTTAAACACTTCCAGGGATGGTGATTCCACCACTGCCCAGGGCAGCGTCTTCCATAGAGCAACCCCAGCATGGCACAAGGGAAGGCCTTGGACCCATGTGAGGTGATGCTGTGCCCCACGATGCTGGAGGCCAAATTCTGCTCTCCCCAGCTTCAGCTCACACCCAGTGAGACAGAGTCCAACTTGTTATTGCTGCTGCTGTTGGCCTCCCCACTTTAACATAAGGTGATCCTCCCCTGGCACTGAAGCCAAACATCCCTCTTGGGACCTGTGTGCCCTTGTCCCATACATTGCTCCCCTTCCCTCTTGCACCCTCAGAGTCCTCCTACGGCTGGCCGAGCCTCCCCAGATGGCTCCTTGCAGGATGCAGGATGCCCAGTGATCACAGCAGCAGCACACACACAAACATGAGAGTGCAAGAAGAGGCAGCTGAGTGAAGAGGAATTTAAGGAAGGTGAGGGGTCAGCACCAGACCTGCTATGACCCAGTCCTGAGCAGAGCTGCAGGGAGGACGTCTTTCACCCTTGACTGGCCACAAAGATTGTCTTCAAGGCAGAAAGGAGATGCACGCAAGGAGAAGGGTTACAGCTGGCCCTAGTCCCTCTGGGTTTTACTGATCTGGCATGGAAAAGGCCTGGATGTGTTTCTTGTTAGGCTGGAGTCTACAGAGCAAGGGTGGGGAGGCACCCCCAAATCATCTCCCTGCCTTCTGTCCCACTCCCCCACCCATTCAGACCCTCCATGGCCAGGAATCCATCTCCCCACAGCCACCACCATGATCCCAGTGTCAGTTTGTCACAAAGACCCCGCTTTTCCCTGCCCTGATCTGCTCCTCATGCAGCTGGGGGAAAACCACCGGGACACCCTTTTGGGGGTCAGGGACATAGCACATTCCTTCCCACCGCAGAGCCATGGGGGTGCTGATGTCCAGGAGGCAGACGGTGGAGAGGGTGCAGAAGGTCAGCTTGGCCGTGTCAGCCTTCAAGGATGGGCTGCGGGAGCAGCCATCGACACGGCGTCGGGCGGAGGCGGGGGCTGCACGCCAGGGGACGCTGGAGCAGGAGGTGCAAGAGGGAGAGGAGGAAGCGTTGGCAGGACCTTCCCAGCCGGAGGAGAGCAGTGCCAGCAAGGCAGCCTGGGAGCGGCTGCGGGATGGCCGGGGCGTGGAGCCGGAGGAGTTTGACCGGGCCAACAGGTTCACGCCACCAGCCTTCATCCGGCCCAAGAGGGAGCTCCACGATGATGAGCCCCCGGACATCAGCCTGGAGCAGAGGGAGCAGGTGAGCTGATGGAACCACAGAGACAATGTGGGAGGGATGGGGACAGGGCTGGAGTGCACAAGCACCTTAGTGTCTGCCAGGCAGTGACAATCTGTCAATCTCGCAAAGCCCTACGGGGGTGGCTCAGTGGGGTAGAGAGCCAGTAGCCAGGCTGGGCAGGTGGAGGTGCCACACTGGGAGGGGGGTGCAACTGTTCAGATGTGCCCTGGAGGCACCCTGGGGTGTCTTGAAAAGGAGAAGTCACTGCTGGGCACAGGCAGTTCTAGGTCTGGGGAAGAGAGGACAATTTGATCTACATGTTTGTCCACCCACAGTCAACCAGCTTGCAACTCAAGACATCCTCCATACCTGCAGCCCCTACATCCCTGTCCATCTAAAGCCCAAGAGCTTATCCACCCAATCCTACAACCCACCCATCCACACCCACAACCTTACCCATACAGCCACCCATCCAACAAGCCTACACCCCAGCCCACCTACACCCTTGTATAGCACCATAAAGACATGAAATAACCTGAGTTGAAAGGGACCCACAAGGATCATTGAAGTACAGCTCCTGGCCATGCACAGGACACCCCACAAATCACACCATGTGCCTGAGAGTATTGTCCAGGCTTGGTGCTGTGACCACTGCCCTGGGGGGGCCTATTCTAGTGTCCAACCACGCCCTGAGCCTAAATTACACAGGGTACCTAGATAATATACCCAGGTTAGTATCCCTGTGGGAGTGGAAATGGAAATGTGTGGAAAACCTTGCAGCTTATCCATGGACACTTACAACCCTAAAGACCAGCCAATGTACAACCCTACAGTCCAGCCACCCACATGTAACACATTGCAGAGAACCTATGACTCCACAGCCCCACCAACCCTATGGCCAGACCCATCCACCCACCATTCATCCCCACAAACACACCCACCCTCCTCTGACCTGACCAGCCACGTCCGTAACAACAACCTCTTCCCTATGCCAGCCCCACACATTCCCATCATCCCCCCTCAGCATCCATCTCCACCTGCAAAGCACTGCCCAGACGGAGAAGCCAAGCCCCTGCCCACACTGCTGTGCTGAGCATGTGCCCATCCCTCCCCAGATCCTGAATGACGAGATGTGTGAGATCTGCGAGGTGTGGACAGCCGAGAGCCTCTTCCCCTGCCGCATCTGCCACCGGGTGTACCACGACGGCTGCCTGCGCCGCATGGGGTACCTGCAGAAGGACAGCGCTGTGGAGGTGACAGAGACGGCGCACACCGAGACGGGCTGGAGCTGCTACTACTGCGTGAGTGCCTGCACTGGGGGACACCAGCGTGCTGCTGGGTGGTGGGTGCTCCCCAGGGAACTGTGCCCCACATGGACATGAGCAGGGTCCCACCTCACAGCCTGCTCTGGGGCAATGGGGGATGTGCTGCTCCCCAGTTCCTGCCACCCACCTTGGCCTGATAGGGTCACCAGATGCAGGGGACAGTGGCCCTTTGTCACCTCCCCACCTCTGCAGCCAGCTCCTCAGAACCTTGGTGCAAGATGTGACACTGTGAGCACATGAGAGTCTGTAGCAGACCTGGAATGGCCAAAGCCCAGGGGCGTGGAACCATTCCACTGCAGCACCCTTGGGTGACACAGCACATCTCTCTGGGTGTCCTCACCCACTCTCCTTCAAGGGATCCTGGTGCTGCCACACAGATGTGTGCTCCCTCACCCCACGTCTTTTCCTCATGGCTCCTCTCTGCCCCCCACTCCAGGACAACCTCAATCTGTTGCTGACAGAGGAAGAGATGTACAGCCTGATGGAGACCCTGAGGAATTGCAAGATCATTCCAGGTGTGTACTCTCCATGCGGTAGGTCCCAGATGACTGCGGGAAGCAGCTGGGGAGGTGGGTCCCCCCTCCTTCCTGGGCACAGCACAGCCAATCTGTCCCCTGCAGAGAGCTGCCTGACCCTGGATGACTTCCTGCACTATAAACACCAAGTGCACAAGCAGCAGTTTGAGCGGACCATGCCTGAGGCACAGGAAGAGCAGGCAGCCCTGCAGTTCAACGCCCTGGACCCTGACAAGAAGGGGCACATTGAGTGGCAGGACTTCCTCTCTCACGAGTCCATCCAGCTGCTGCAGAAAATACGGCCGCAGGTATGGTTGTGGCACCCAGGGCTTGCTCCCATGGCTGTCACACATGGTCACAGCACCCAGGGCTGGCTACCATGGCCAGCAGCTGTGGCAGTGCCACCTGGGTCCAGCATCCACGGCCACAGCACCCATAGTCATGGCACCCAAAGCTGGCTCCTACAGTTGACACCCTGGCTGTGGCACCTGGGGCTGACTCCCATGGCCAGCACTCCTGGCCATGGCACTCAGCGTGGAGACCACCTGAAGCTTTGGGAATATAAGGAGGGAGGTTCCCACAGAATGATTGCTCCATCTTCACTTCTCTGACCCCCTAGAATGCCCTTCTGCGGCTGCTGACACCCAAGGAGCGGGAGCGGGCACGGACAGCCTTCCTGGCCCTGGACCAGGACAACGACGGCTTCATCGGGGAAGCTGAGTGCCGCCAGGCCCGGCACACCTGGTTCCGCAAGCACCAGAAGGAGATGCTGTCCTGCAATGTCAGGTGAGGGGATGCCCACCCTGGTGTAGGGGTGATATACCAGCCGGGACTCCCGACATGATCCCAACGCCTACCAAAGGGGCTCAGTACACAAATGGTTGTCCCGCTTTCCCCCTCCATGGCCCCTCAGCTTTGTGCACCCTTTTCCCCCACCACCACCATTTGGGGTGCAAGGAGCGGACATGAAGAGCATCTTCCTTCCTGCCACAGCATCAGCCATGTGGGGCCCATATCAGAGGGCAGCCCTGCCAGCAGCAGGAACGGCAAGAGCCCAGAGAAGATCCTGCCTGCCACAAAGCAGGAGGAGACCAGGTGAGGCAGGGATGGTTAGGGGGATGGTGGACACCTCCATTCTAGGGGGAGACCCTGGGGGAGCAGTGTTGCAAGGGTGTCCAGTGACCCCCCATCTGCCCGCAG
Organism: Motacilla alba alba; assembly: GCF_015832195.1. NCBI lineage: Eukaryota > Metazoa > Chordata > Aves > Passeriformes > Motacillidae > Motacilla > Motacilla alba. The sequence goes on from NC_052046.1 coordinate 8,878,755, forward strand.
GAGCGTCGACTGGCCCGGATTCCTGCGGGAGAATGTCGCCTACATCCTGGCCGCGCGCCCCAACAGCGCTGCCCTGCACCTGCAGCCCCTCGCCTAGACCCGGCCGCGCCTCGAGGGCGCGGTGCCACGCCCGCCATGGTGACCTGCCCCGCCCTCCCCCGCGGGCACAGCCAGGTGCCGATTGGCTGGCGGGGAAGCGGCCATGCTGCCCTATGCTCCGCCTCCCCCTTGGATTGGCTGTGAAGAGGATGGGTGCCAGGCTCTGATTGGCTGAGGGAGCGGGAGCGGCTCTCGGGTCTCTGATTGGTGGGGGGAAGCAGGGCGGGGCAGGGCGTGTCCCCACTGTTCCCTGCGCCCTGCAGGGACCACGGTGGGCAAGGGTCCTGTGCCCGGGGTCACCCTGGGGCATGAGGGGCAGGGAACATGCAGGAACAGCCCCCATGATCCCTGTCCCCACAGCACCCAGGGACCTGCAGACAGAACAGGGGTGCCCTGGGTACTTGTGGGGTGACAGCAGAACCCAGAGCACCCGTGTGTCCCCAGCCTCCCACAGCATCATGGGGCAGCACAGCTGAGCCTCTGCGTGCCACAGGCAGCACCCACAGGTTTGCGGCAAGCAGTGTCTCAGCTCATCAGCGTGGTGGATCCTCAGGGGATGTGGCTGACTCCCTTTGGGGTCTTTCACATCCCTGCCCTACTCCAACAGGGGTTGGAGCCCAGTAGGTCCATTCTTGCATGCACAGCTCATGGCTGGAAGAGATGGTTTCCTGGCATGGCTCAACCCTTCCCTGCTGGCAACCAACTATTTAATGCCAACAGTGATGGTGTAGGAAGGAGCACTGGTAACAGAAAGCATCAGAGGGGTAGGCAAGGTCAGATGGGGGGACACCCCTATGCCTCTGATCTTGCCAGCAGCACTCCCCTGCATCCCTCATCCCCTCCTGTACCCCTGGTTCCAAGGGATGCTCTTCATTTGCTTGCCATTCCAGTCCCATACCAACCCTGTTCAGTCTCACTCTCTACCCACCACATCAAGTGGGCAGCCTTGCCTCACTGGGAGCATTAGTGCTAGTGGCAGGGAGGAAGAGGCAGAGCCCAGAGCCCCCCCAGGAGTCAGCTGCAGGGATGAGGCATTCACTGGGCCTGTTGGCAGTCCACAGAGATAGATGCACTCAGCCCACAGATGAAGGAGCAGGAAGCCCAGAAACCTTGCCCCAGACATGCCAGGGGTTGGGATGCCCAGGTCCCATGGCAGTCCCAGCAGCTGCTCCTGCCCTCTAATCCCTTTCCCGCAGTGCCCTCAGCCTCTCCCTGCCTGGTGTTCCGTGGCTCAGCCAGCCTGCCCCAGGGTGTACACAGGCCAGGGGTGCACTTGCAGCAGCCTGGTCACTCCCTCACCTACATCCCCAATGCCCTGTGGGCATCATCCCAGTCAGCCCCCTTCCCCCAGCCAGGGCACAGTTCCCCTCTCCAGGGTCTCCCCCACTGCAAGACCAGGAGGCGCACCAGTGCCACGACATCTTCCTCTACCACCCTGGCATGCCAGGCCAATGGGGATATTTTGGATGCCAGGTCCGAGATGTGGCCAGAGCGCCAATGGGGATATTTCGGATGCCAGGTCCGAGATGTGGCCAGAGCCATGGCGAGGAGGCGGCCGTGGGTGCGTGGGTTGCAACTCCCTATCTGTACTGAGATACATTCATTAAACAGCTGTGTCCAGCTAGCCTCGGTCTGGTGTGCTTACAGGGCTTCTGGCTTCTCTGCGGGCATTTCTGGGCACCCACAGCTTCCTATGGTTTAAAATCCCACCCCAGACTCAGGTCACTGTCCCTCAGGTGAGCTTGGCCTCCTGTCCCCAGAGTGTCCCACAGCAGTGACAGAGGGCAGCCAGAGTGTGCACCGAGGACCCAGCAAACTCAAGGTGCTGCATGTCTCCCCAGGAAAGCACACACTAAGGAGAGTGCCTGGCTGATCGTGGAAGCACCCCAAACACTGCAGTGAAAGGGACACCCCTCCACTGGGATGAGTGTGTTCTCCCCCCTCAGAGGCACTGGATGATGAGAACAGAGCACTGGAGACAGCTGGATGCTGAGAACAGGCTGTCTGCAGCAAAATAGCCCACAGAGACACCAAGGTTCCCCAGGAGAATGGTCCCCATGGCTGGAATGCTCCAGCTAATCCCATCCACAGAGCTCCCAGGAAAAGCTGCAGCTATTGCTGGCAGCACATGGCCTGTGGGAACCAGGCTGCCAGTAAAGAGGACCCACCAGCCTGCGGAGGACTTTCCTTGCAGTGCCCATGCTTCAGCTGGGAGGAAATGGGATTTGAGAAGATGATCTAGGAGGGAATTAGGAGGGGGGATGCTGCCCTGACAGCATCAGTTCAGTCTGTGGGGTCACAGAGCTTGCTGCTAAAAGCTTGACTTGGATATTTGAGCTCACTCCCACGGTCACAGTGGGACACCATTGCGTACAAACCACAGTAGGGGTGTCCAGCTCACCCACAGAGAAAATCCAGCAAGCATTTCAGGCTCTGAGAGCCAGATAAGCCTTAAAATTGTCTGTGTCACCTGGGAGACACACTCATCACCTTGGGGAAGGGAATGGACATCTGCAGGAAGGGGGAGCTGACGGAGGTTTTGTGCTGGGTGGTGGGATGTCACGGATTGGTGATGATGCAGGCTCTGCCAGTGGAAGAAAGCCAGGGAAGCCCGCGCATGGCGAGAGGGTGTTAAATCACTGTGTTATTGCTCCGTCTGCTGGAGAGGAAAAACAACCAAGCACAGAGCACAGGCTTGATAACCCTGGGAGTGGAGCACTCACTGCCAGCACCCCAAAGCTCTTCACCCGGGGAACAAAACACAACAGCTCCCCCAGCCCCAGCCTACCCTGTCGTGCCCTGCAGCAGGCTGGCACCCCTGCCAAGACACACAGCTGGCTGGTGTCCCCAGGAAGCTGGATAACAAGGGCCACAGGGGGCTGTGGTAGCCTGTGTCCTGCAGGACTGTGCTGTCACCACTGCAGCACCAGCTTCACAGCTCTGTCACAGCTACAGATCCCCAGTGAGTGACCACCACGCAGCACAGTGTGCCCCAGCCACATCTCCACAGAAGCAGCATCGAGGTCTGGGCAGAAGCAGGAGGATGTGGTGGGGGAATGGGCAAGGTGTTGCTGTGGTTCCTCTTTCATGTCATCTGGTCCTTCAAGAGTGCTGACCTTTGAGACATTGTCCCAAGAAAGAATCTGTTGCCTACAGACCACCCTCCCTAATGCTGGGGCAAGCCTGCCTCCAAATACTGGAGGATACCTTCTGCTGCATTTGGTACCAAACCTCCCAAACACCTGAAAACTGGCACAAAGCTCTCTCTGGACACTTGTGCAATCTGCTCACCTCATGCTGGTGCAAACCTCTCTCCAGATCTCTCTGAATACTGGTGCAAACTCAGTGCTGTTGCAAACCTTTCCCTTAACACCAGTGCAAACATCCCCATGGTGATCCCAGGCCCTAAACCAAAGGATCAGGATGTTCATGTGGGATTTAAGGCTGGGGCAAGAATCAGCTGTCCAGCTCAACACTCCCAAGCCCTGCTGAAGTTACAGTGTGCAGCTCACATGCCTGTGGTCCCACATCCCACCCACCACCAAGTGTCATGCAGTGGATGCTGTGCTCCCCACTGGGGGTTCCCAGTCCCAGGGCTCCAGTTCAGCATCATTCTACCTGGAGTCAGGAACAGAATCCCAGGGTCCTGGGGGGCAGCTCTGGCTCCTGTGTTTCACAGCTGGCAGTGGTCAAAGTATTGTCCACCCTTTAGCCCAGTGGTCCTGCTATCTGGCAGGGGACTGGCAGATCCTGTCTGGCTCAGGAGCAGCCCACAGGTGATGGGGTGCAGCCCCATGGGAGACCCAGGAGGGGGGGTGGGTAGTGGTGCCTCACTCTGTATTGAGGTTGTCTGTTCTGCCAGGCTGCAGGGCTATTGGACAGAGCTGCCACTCCATAAAAAAAACTCTCTTAGTGGAGAGGAGTTGGTTTTGCACTCCAGGGTGCAGGATAGCACCCTCCTCTGAGCCTGGACACCTCTGCACATCCCTGCAGCTCCCCTGGACTTGGCCAGATGCCACCAGGTCTGGTGTGTTCCGGAGGGGAAGTGACCATGATGAGCCCCGCACCAAAGCCAATCTTCAGGAGAGCTTTTCTGGCATAGAGGGGAGGAAGATGACCAGAGCGACTCACTGGACAATGTCACTATGAGCCCTGGCACTGACTATCACTGGGGCAAGACGTCAGAGCCCCATCCCATCACTGGACCAGTCAGAGACCACTGGCAAGAAAAGAGGATTCTCTGGGCAGCATGCGACAGTGACAGCAAAGCCTCTGCCCGTGGAGGCAGTGACACCGTGGTGGCCCCAAATATCCTTCCCCTCCCAGGCCAGGGCAGGAGTGACCATGCAGAACAGGGATAAATGATGTCCTCATTTAGCAACATCACTGCAGATGCAAGCAGGAAAACGAGGTGAGGAAGCTGAGAGGATTTGGGAGATCAGAATTGCGATTAGGAGATGGGATTACCCAGAAGTGATTCCCCCACCCCAAATCAGAGTCCCTAGGGACACCAGGGCCCTCTGGGGACAGTTGAGGGAGGACTGGGGGTGAGTGGGCTGCGGAGAGGTACAAGGGGCCGTGAGAAGTGCCTGTGTCCCCCGCAACAGAATGGTGACCACGGGATGTCGCCCCTGCTCCACGCCGGGAGCCGGCGGTGCCACTTGGGAACCCGCGGAACGCATACAAGGAGCAGGGATGCAGGGATGGAGGGAGGGGGGACGCAGGGACTCGTTTCAATACCCCGAAATAATTGTGTAGGCTGGTTTGTGACCCCCTTCCCCTCCTGCGCCAAACCCGGCTCTGACTCCTACCTCCGCCTCATAACACCTTCCTCCTCCCTGGTTATGTGCCCGTGGCTGGTGAATGGAGGACCACACCTGCTGCCCGGGGAGCTGGGACTGAGCCCGGGCAGTCCCAGGCTCCTGCAGGGATGGTCTCCATTCTCCGCAGCCTCCTGGAGATGGGAGACCCTGGGCCTTGGAGAAGAGGGACTCAGGGCTCCCTCGGGTCTAACAGCCCTTCCCCATGAGTTGCACAGGCAGGTAGAGCCCCCTCCTCTCCTCGTCCCCTGGCAGGAGCCCTGGGCACCACCTCCTCTGTACAGAGCCACTGCACCCTCCAAATAGCCGCAGGGTCTGACCACACCCGGCACTGCATCCTGGCTGGGAAGGCTGTTCGAGTGACAGAAATGAAGGCTAGCACTAGGTGTGGTGGCACAGGTAAGGACAGCGATGCCCACCAGCACCTGCTGGGACCAGTCACACACTGCTCAGATCCACAGGGCAGTCTGGAGGGAGCCGTAGGGCACCTGAGGGGGGAAATTACATCCCCTCCTCAGCACCTACCCAGCTTGTACTCAGCCGACTGCCAGCTGTTGGATGAGCTGCCCCAACAGGACACAACCCCACAGGCACTCCAACATGGGGACGGTGTGCTCCTCTCTGAGGAAACGCACATGACCTATGCCACCCACAGGAGCCCACACAGGGCCTGTGTGTGGTTTCCAAGCTGTACACTGTGCCACCAGCTCCCACCACCCCCACATTGCTGGCTTGGTGGCCCTGGCAGAGTGCAGGGCTGCCAGACACTCCCTCCTGTTCCCAGCACACTCTCTCCCACTTTCTCCTGCACAGCACGGCTGCGCGGGGGGGACACGGGGTGTCTGCGTGGGGCAAAGGGTGCAGAGGAGGCCCTGGGATGGGGGGGCACAGTGCAGTGCCGGGCATGGCAAGCATCTTGTTCCCACAGCAGCGTTGCTGTGACTCATCCTGGCAACCCACACAGCACTCAGGCAGGGTGTCCAGGTCCTCTCCTGCCTCGGAGCAAGGCCATGCTGGAGCAATGCACTAACAGCACTGGTTGCCTGCCTCCTCGTCTCCCTGATCCTACTGCCCTGGCAATACAGTGGGACTGGGAGCTGGCCCAAGCCCTGGGCTTCCATGTTCCCCTTTGCACCCCATAATCCCCAAAGCAGCTGCTAACAAGCACCAGGGCTGGTGTGGCAGGGGCCATTGGGTGCCAAATTAAGCAGAAAGTGAAATTATATGGGGTACAGTGAAGGGCAGGACCTGCCTTCCCACAGTGCTGCAGCTGACACTGGAGCAGCTGCTGATGGCCCCTCTGGATAGCACAGGGGGCAGTGCCATGCATGTCCCTGTGTGTCCCAGCACTCCTCCTTATGCCATATGTGTGCTGTGCACCCCAGTAACCCCTCTTTATTTAGGATGTTCCCCTGGACCCATAAGATGGCACATACAGTCCTCTCAGCTTACCCTCAACTCATGGGACATTGATAAGGTAGCATCTAATGTGGGAGCTCAATGGGGCCAAGACATACCCTGCTGGCCAGGGAAAGAGGAGGCCAGCCAGAATACCTGGAAAGCAGGGATTTGGATCTGAGCCACTCCAGAAAATGAGCACTGTGCTTGGCACTGGCAGAGGCACCCAGCCCTCAGACGACTGGGGACACAGAGTTCCATCTGGGGTACCTGCCAACCCACACAGCATCAACTGGGCCATTCACTCTCCAGAAGTGGGGCCTGGGGCTCTGGCACCAAGGATGGGAGTAATAAAGGGGGGAGGCACTTCATGTTTAGCATGGAAAACCCCGTGACCCAGCAGGAAAATGATCCGGGGGCTGGAGTGACTGATCCGCAAGGAGCCGCACAAAACTATATCTGTCTTGCTTGGCTGAGTGATGACTAAGGGAAGGACAGGAGAGCAGTCTGCACACCGCCAGGCAGAGGAGGAATTATTTAGGCTGGAGCATGGGGGTGGAGGGATGGGGGCTGGGAGATGGGTGGAGGGAAGGTGGAAGCTAGGTGGGATGCTCGGGCAGTGCTCCCCCTCGCTGCCTGAGGGACACCAAGTACTGGTGAGGAACAGCACAAGAGCTGGGGAACTGGAAGTGCTGGCTCACTTTTGTGGTGAAAATACTTTCAGCCAAGGAAGTGTCCTGCCCTGCCTTCAGCCCCACAGCCAGGCTCGGAGACCAACCATCAGCATTGCAGGACACACAGCATCTCCCACACACGGGAGAACATGCGGAGGGTGAAGAAACGGTCCCGCTACATGGCATCTGTTCTGAGACCCAGCCCAACTGTGCTGGGCAGACAACAAAAATCAAAGGAAGGAGAAGGGGATACGAAGAAAAAGGGGCTCATCATCCACTGGGACCAAACCCTTCTCCCAGGAAGGAAGGCACCTCACCAAATAAGCTATTCCCAAAGACAAAAGGTACCAAATCTATTTTGTAGGGTCATCTAGTGCTTGAGGAACTGGCATCAGGATCAAGAGCAAGTGAAGTACTGAGAGCCACAACCCAAGATGATACTTTAATTGGGCCACCCTGCCACCCACTTTGAAAAGATTTTTGCAGCATAACTGTGGTACAAACATCCCAACCCAGCTGGCACGTGAAGCCATGGGAGCCTGCAGGCTGCTCCATGCATGGGGAGCAGACCCAAGTGACCTCTGTGCCCTCCAGACCATCCAGCCCAGGAGATGTTTGCTAGGGAGCATTATTTTTAGGTCAGAAAGTCCCCGACACTTGCAACCAGGAGTCCCATCAGTTGACCATAATAGGCTACAAGAGCAAGACCACACCCCAGGATGGTGCAGGAAATGAAATTAAGGAAGGGGCTATAACCCAGCATGACTTCATGTCCATATATTTAACAGGGCTGTCAAACAATCCTAGCTTCTTTATTTGATGACTTTATAAATTCGGTAGCTAAAATACCACCATGGACATACCAGGCTGCTGTCAGGTCATGCCGTCATGCCAGGGGAGCACTGGGCAATGTTGTGGGAGCACCAGGCAATACCAGGAGAGAACCAGGCAATATCAGGGGAGCAGAGAGCAATGCCAGGGGAGCAGAGAGCAATACCAGGGGAGCACCAGGTGAGCATCACAAGGCCAGTGACCTGCCAGGACTGAGCCCTAGAGACCTCCACCCACCACTCCAACTCCCACAGGCAGCAACAACTCTGTCACTGCCCAGCATCCTCTGGGATGGTCTATGTCCCTAGGCGGGCAGCAAGGTGGGATTCAGAAGCCACAGCATCACCCTGGTTTCATCTCTCGTCCTCTCATCTTCAAAGCAACCTGATGTCCTCTTCCAACACCCTCGGCGTAGCCTGGCAACAGCAGTAGCATCGAAACAGCTGTACTGGCATGGAAATGGTAGTACTGGCATGGCAACGCTGTGGTAGAGAGATAAAAATGTCAGGCAGATCCCCTTTTCTGCTTCCCACAGCAACAAAGCTGCCCCGTTTCCCTTGGATACCTTGAAAGGGTTCTTGGCACCAGACATGACGAACCTGCCAGCCTCATGTCCCTTCCCCATCTCCCCTCCCCACTGCCCAGCATTGTATGAGATGAGTTGCTGGGTCTCAGCCGAGGTCTCACAGACCTGCCATACAGGGAGCCACGGCAGCAGGCAGATGCCCTTTGTGGGTGCCTACGGGGGTAGGACCATGCCCCCCCCTTCTCACTTCCAGAGCAAACACCTGGTTTGAGGGGCACAAATCTGTAAGTCCTGAGAAAAGGGTTCCCGGCTTTTTTGGCTGCCAATGGCAATTCCCCTCCAGCCAGTCCCTCTTGTTGTTCAGGGATACCCCTGCGGTGGGGGGGAAAGGCACATGGGACATTAGGACTGCCCTCCTCACCCCATTTGGCTGAGGGGAAGCCTCCGCGGCGGCAAGCAGGGACGGCAGCCCAAGCATCCCACTCTGCCGGGTAAGGAGATCCGGTGGGGCATCGGAAGTTACACAACCCGGCGCTATGCAGACAAGGCAGCGAGAACTGCGGGGGCACACGGCAGCCCCCGCAGTGAATTCCCTGACGTGGCAAACATCTCCCGAAGCCCCCTCCATGCCCACCTGCACACGCAGGCAGGAACCCACGCACATACGCAGGCAGGAGCCCACACGCCGGCACACGCCTGCCTCTAAAGGAAAAGCCTCGCCGGAGCCAGAGCTGAAATAGTGAATTGCCTCATTCATTCACCCTCTCCGGAAGCTTTGCCCGTACATGCAAACATACGCGCAGGCAGACATGTGTGGCAGACACGTGCGACCATCCCTAATCCCTCCAGGAATTCCGGCGCACCCCCCCACCCCCCAGCCAACTTCTTCACCCCCACCCCCCCACCCCCCCCCAACCTTCAAACTGAAGTATATTCTGCACCTGTGCATGTTCTGCCCGGAGAAATCCAGCTCTGTAGGAGGGCAACCCTGACTGGGACAGATTCATGGCATGGTGGGGGGTCTCATATTCCCTGGGGGGGGGGAATGCCCCATCAATTTTTGGTCCCAAATCCAGAAACTCTCACATGGTACATACCTGCTTAGCACACATAAAAGCATTCCCAGCCACATTTGTCCCCATGGCTCAGTGGAGACCCTTCTACAAGGATGCCACTGTAGCAAAAACCCTCACCATGGCCACACAGGTCACTCTACCCCAAAAAGCCTGAGCTGGACCTGGCAGAAGCTGTGCAGGGCCTGGGACATGCATGACACAGGTGTTATATATGTGCATGGCAGGTGTGTGAATGCCCACTGACACATCCACATGGGATGGGCATGGACAGAAACCTCCATTACTGAGCTGAGAGGTCTGGCCTGGGGTTGTCATGCAGGAAACACTCCCCACGATGCATAGGCTCACAGGTGCCACAGGTGTCACAGCACACACCAGTGTGCAACCCCTGGCACATGCAGTCTGTGCCCACACGAGTGTGCACATACCTGACACACTCCACGATGCTCTGCTGACCCAGCACACACGGGGCACACACAGGCCAGGCAGCAGTGGGGCACAGTCATGCCTGCCTGTGCCTCAGCACAACCCCGCTCTGCTGGCATGTCCTCACATAACTCCAGCTGAGTGTGGGACAAGCCACCGCACCAAGCTGGTAGTTGGAGCAGATTCAGCTCATTACTTTTCCTAGAATAACTTTGAGTCCCTTGAGGTGCCCAAGACAACATCCCATCTCCACCTCCCTCACACTCACTCAGCAGCACCAACCTGCAGTGCAGCGGTGGCAGCCACCACAGTGTGTATGGCATCCATAAGCATGTCATCATGCCCTGACATGAGACCCTTTCCCAACCCGGAGCCAGGTCACAGATCCTGGCACCCATGATGCTCAGTTGTCATGACACATCCCCAGTCCTATTCTCCCTCCGCTCATACAGGAATGATGGATACTGATGCACCCACAGGTGCCCCAGGACCTGCAGGACAGGTACACAGCTCAGTTCCCCCCCCCCCCCCCCCCCCCCCGCCAATTGCACAGACATGTGCCAACATTTGTCCTGGACAGGGAACATTTCTTGCAGTGGGTACTGTTGCCCACCTCAGAAAGACAGAGGGATTCAGAACCTGCATGCCTCAAGGAAGCAAAAGCACCAGCACCTACTGCATGCCCTGTCCCTGCCCACTCCCTCAATGACTGCTCTTCCCATTTGACTTTGAGTATTCATATTTTTCCTCAACCTTTTCTAGAATTTGAGACCAGACACAGGGACATGTATGTGCTCAGATTGCTGGTTTGTCCTGACCTAGCCTGCAGTCTCCCTTGCTGAACCCTCCTCCTGCACAAACACAGGTCTTTCAGTCCCATGCCAGCATGAGTGACACTTTATAAAGAACGTAGTTTGCCAAAGAAGAACCCTGCCACCATCATTGTGGCAGCAATCCCGGGTTCCCTTGGTGCAGCTCAGCCTCTCGCCCCAGGCCCAGTACATTGAACCTTCTGTGGTTTTGTTCCTTTCCAGCAACAGCAATTTCTCCTCTCCTCCTCCCTCCCACTCCCCATCCTCTGGGCTGTACTTTCAATGCCACTGCCCTGACTGAAAATTGAAACAAAGCAGGCAATCAGTTTGGGACTGATTTTCTGAAGCATTAATTCTTCTATCCTGTTCTCATGTGGAGACGCTGCTGCTCTCCTCATTTACTCCGTAATTACACAGCACTGTAACTTTTCCCTCTCCATTATTTCTCTCCCAGCGAATCAGAATTGAAGGGTTGCAAAGTCTCCCTTTCACTCACCACCATCCCAGACCAGGCTGGGATGTATTTTCTCTGTATGTACTTGATTCTTGGATGCATCAGCTTTATCTTGGGGTCCAGCACCATGTGCCAGGTTGAATCCTCTCTGCAGTTCTCACCATGGGAAATAGGACATGGCTTTGGGAATGAGAGCCCCAGTGTCTCACACGTGGGCCACACAACTGGTCAGCTGTGGAGGGCTTCCAGATACCTTTGCATCCCCAGGGACTTGGCCTCTCTGGAATCTCACTTCACAGGGCTTCTGGGAAGCACTGGTGGATTCTGGGGAAGGGCCAAACCCCTGTCCTGCCCTTTGGCCTGGGCTGAGAGGAGAATGCAGAGCTTGCTCTGTTTTTGGGGTGTCCTCTCATGTCTTTGTTCCAAAGGGGGACAAGCTCCAGGCTCTGCCACCAAACCTGAGTGATGGAGGTGATGAGCAGGAGCCGCATTCCAAGCTGGAGAAAGTGTGGAAGTTAGTGGACACCTTCAAGGCCACCTGGACACAGCCAATCTCCTTTCCCCAAGGAGCAGAGCAATGCATCCAGCAAAAACACATACAGAGAGCAGCCACTATAGACATGTCTGCCAGGCAGGAGAGGATGACTGTGCTCAAGTACCTCGTGACAGGCACCCAGGGAGACCAGATCCAATTGAAACCCCAAAGGACTACCTCTGAATCAGAGGAACATGAGAAAGCTACTTGACTTGCAGATGGTGACCTATAACACACTGTTAACCACTCCCCATTTCATACTCTGCCTCCACACCCTGCCCCATCTGCCCAACCTCTGTCTACAAGCAAGAAACAGGCAGAGAGGAAAAGCCTCCTTGCTACAGCCTCCAGCCACACCATTAGATGCTCAGCCAGCCCCTGCCAGCATCCTCAGCTCACTCACTACTGCATCCCCTCCCATTTCAGCATCCAGACTGGCTGGTGTATTGGGTTCCTGAGGTAAAGCTCTAGGCAAGACTGTTCCCTGCCAGGAGCAGACAGTGACCTGGAGATCTGCAGAGCCATCACACAATGCTGTCCAGGGACTGACAGGCACAAAATCCCATGAGACCAAGTCAAGATGCCCAGAGTCACGCAGCTCCATATGTCTGCTTTTACTTTTGAAGACAAGACAGGACCACCTCAGCATCCTCTAGCACTCCTGAGGGAGGGCTTGGGACTCTTAACCCTGTCCTTCCTCCTCTGCACAGGGTTAGAGCTTTGCCTTCCCACTATCCATAAGATGAGATACTAAGGAAGCAGCAAAATCAGAGAGATTGTAGTTACAGGCTATGGGTAGACAGGGAACCAAACCACTACCAGTGCAGCACCAGTGGAATCTTCTGCCCTCGAAAAACATCACCTGCATCCCTCTGAGCACCCCCTGCCATGAGGCCAGGATAGACACAAGGAAGGAGGCTTGGTAGGCAATGGAGAAGAGCCAAGACCAAAATAAAAGCAACCTAGCCTGTTCTTTCAGGAAAACTCTTCTTGCAGACAATCCCTGTGATATTTTTATTTTTATTCCAGGGGTCACACATTTGGTAGCCCCACAGAGATATGAAGATTCCTACAGCAGTCAGCTGGGCAGCACTTGCTGTCCTGATGAACTCCTCACAACTCATTTGGCATGTCAAGAATTAGATGCCAGGCAGATCTGCAATGGAAAGGCATCAGATGGACACACTTCCAGTAGATGCAGCAGGGCTTGTCTCCAACCTGTGTTTCAGGTTGGAGAAGCTACCCACCTCCAGCTGTGGCTTTCAGGGACAGCACCCCTGCTGGAAGCACCTGGGGACACCCCTGTCCTGGAAAGTATGTTTCAGGGCCAAAATTTCCAAAATGATGGAGTGGCTGGACGGACTAGAATGGCTCAGTGTGCTTGACACCCTAACACAGAGCAGAAACAACTTGGTCAAAATGTAACTTGGAGAAAGAAAGACATTCCCAGGAGAAACCAAGTAAATAGCTTGGCCAAAATATAACTTGGGAGAGACATGCCCAGGAGGAACCAAGTGCTGCAGGACAACTTTGCTGATGAAAGCAGGGCAAAGGCTGGAAGCTGAAACACAGCCAACCCAAACTTCAGCAGGCGTCCTCCACGTGCAGATGCATCCCCGGCGGGACTGACGCTATTTGGGTTCCCTGGCACAGCTGGCCTTCCTCCCAGGGAGATGTGGAGGTCAGAGGTGAGTGGCAAGAAGGACGATGGGGCTGTGGTGCTGCTGCTGGCTCTCATTTATTATCAGCCTGCCTTGCTGGGTAGCATCACAACCAGAGTCAAGACACTCCAGATCCTAGTCCCATGCCTGCTGCTGATTCCCACAGCAACTTGGGACATACTGCCACATTCCAGCATGCCAAGCTAGGGTGGGGACACTGTCTTCCCTCTTTCAACTGCTTGGATTCAGGGCTGGCAGCTCCAGGGGGGGCTTTCCCTGCCCACACAATCTGCATGCCCAGTTTAGACCTCTGTGTTGGTGGTTCAGTGAGGGATACAGCAGGCTAGGTCAGGACAAACCAAGGTGTCCATAGGCAGGATCTGCTGAGTGGAACCTTCCTTTTCCCCAGGCTCTACCACAGAAACAGCATTGCAGCACCCCCCATGCTGCCCTTTCCTCCCACTCACTCCTGCCTTCAGGATTTGGCCCCCCCAGCAGAGCATGAGCACAGGTGGGGACAGCAAGGGACTGGAGAAGACCCAGTCCTCCCACACACTGCCACTCAGAGCCGCTCGCATCTCACCCGCGCACCTGCCGTGGGTGGCAGGAGAGCCCCGCTGCGCTCATCCGAGGGGGCTGGCAAAGGTCAGCCCGGGAGATGGTCTCCAGCAAGGGCTGCCTGCCAACCACCGGCTGGGAACCACTCAAGAATAGCGGCAGGAAGGCAAAAAAGAAAGGAGAAAAAAAAAAGAAGGAAAAAAAATATGAAAAAGAAAAAATAACCCAGCTGGCAGCACAGACGCTGCCGAGAGAGGAAGCGGCAGGTTGAGACAAGGACATGGCTCATTATGCCACCCCCGCAGGTGCGGAGTGCCGAGCGGAGCGGCCGGCTCGGCTGCCGCCGGCGGCGCTGGCAGGGGAGAGAGACAGCGGCCACCATCCTCAGCCCCAGCCGGGGAGGACAAACCGAACACCATCATTACGGCTGAAAGCAGCTTCCACCCCCTTCCTCTGCACGCCCTGGGAGGCCAGTCAGGCTCTGACACACAGCAGCACAAGGACACGGAAGATGCTGCTGGAACAAGCTCTTCTAGTGCTGCAATGATTGTCCTTGGTGGTTTGCAATGTCAACCTGGATAAAGCCCCAAGCAGCACATGCTGACCTTGTGGCTGATCCTGCTTGCAGCATGAGACTGCTGAGGACCATTCCCATCTGTTTCACCCCATGCTCAGAGCCGGGCAGACACAAACCCACCACATGCTGAGGCTACCAACACAACCAGGGTGACTGGGAGCTGGTGGGAGCTGGTGGGAGCTGGTGGTTTCCTCAGAGGACAAGCCAGAGGTTGGATGAATCCCAAGGATGCTAGTTACCAGGTCTCCTGGACAGGGTTCCCCTGTATGGACAGCAGCTTCTGTAGGACATAAGAGCCCTGCCTGTCCTAGAAGGTGACCCAACAGCTTCTCCTTAGAGATGCATCAAGCTCAGACCACAGCCAGGACAGCAGCAGCAGCAGGCAGGGAATGGAGCATTAATCCCACCATTAAAAAAAAAAAAAAAAAGAAAAAAAAGAAACTGAGCATGGATTTTTTTTTTTTCCTTGCAGCCTTTTCCTCCTGCTGCAGCTCAGGGTGCTGGAAAAGGCGGGCGACACCTCTGAGGATGGGAACAGGCAAGAAGGAGAGACAGCACCAAACGCGTGGGTGCTGCTCTTGCCGAGGAGAACAGAGCGCAAACCCTGCTGCTGCCAAGCCCAGTGTCCTCAGATGCATCTCCCCAGCTCACCCAGCCACAGACACTGGAGACTTCCCTGTGCTGCACTGAGCAGGGGATTCTGAGCAGGACTAGGGAGCAGTGCAGCAAGGAGACAGTGCTTTGCTCCTGCCCCATCTGCTCAGCCATGTGGAGATCCAGATCCAGAAGGAGGTGGAAGCATCCTGGGAAAGGTGTTTCTTGCAGTGGCATGGCACTTGGGTAGGTGGTTGCAGAGGTAAGTGGCCTTCTCCTCTGCTCCAACCTTCAGACACCAGGTAATGATGTTTTAACAGGGAAACAGCCCAGAGTGTGGTTTCCCACCTCACCATCACATCTGGAGGTGAGGCACAAAGTACCAGGAAGAGCTGAAGCTCCAGGTGAACACAGCATGCTGCTTACGCCTGTAGTCTGGGGATTTCCTGCACCAGAACCAACATCAGTGGGCTCATCAGCCCTCGTGGATTTCTCTTTCCAGGAATATGCTCAATTGCCTTTTGATCCCAAACAATTTTCCTACATTTTCCCTCCACCACTTCACCTAAGGCCACCATTTCCACAGGTTAATCCCAAACTGCTTCAGGAAATGTCTTCATGTCCTGAAATGTCACTGCATATTCTGACACAAGATGCCCAATTACAGGAACTCAAGCAACCCTTCCCTGCTCACCTTCCTTCCCCCCACCACACAGGATTTTATTATTCCCCATCATGCCTCCCTCAGTCATCTCTTCCCCCAGACGGAAGAGAGCCAGTTTATGTAATTGTTCCATCTATGGAAACGGCTTCGTACCTTTAATTATTCCTGCCACCCCTCCCTGCACTTTCCCGGCGTGTCTTTAAAAGGGTGCGGATGTGCCAGCAAGGGAGACGGGCTGCGAAGGAGGCGCGGTTTTGGTTAAAACACCCCCTGCCCCCAGGAAGGGAGGCTGTGCTCTGCCCTGACCCCGCTCCTGCCCAGCGGGGCCGCAGCCAGCGCCTGGCCCGGAGCCCTTGTTTGTCCCCGGGCAGGCTGCACACCAAGCAGATCATTTGTGAGCAGGGGGACGGCCAGCAGCAGCTCCCCCAGCCTGGGGCCTCCAGCGCTGCCGGCGATGAAAAGCCAGAACAAAAGGCATTTGCAAGGCCAGGGCATGGGCAGGGCGCGGGACACGCAGCGCCAGCCCCCCCGCCACGGGGACGGGGCCACCGAACAACACACAGCAAAACAGACGGGCCACAGTAAGTGCTGGGTCAGTACCGCGATGACTCAGCCGCTCCACGGGCAGAGCGGACAGAACTCCGACTCTGCCAGCTCAGAGGGGCTCCACGGACAGGCCGTGGCGGGAAACAGGAGCCCAGGTGGCTGCGCACACCCTGCCAGGGGACTCCGGAGAGTCAAGGACCCCAGGCAGGACAGAGAGACCAATGCTGTGATCAAACCACGAGGGTCGGGCGAGATGTGAACTGAAAGCGCCCTTTCCAAACACTCCCTGATCAGTAAGGAAGCACGCAGAGGTTACGAAAGGACAAACATCCTAGCAGCCTCAGCCATTCACAGCAGCGCTCAGCTCCACCCACGAGCCGCGGCACCTGCACGACCAGATGCTTCCCCCCTATGTCTACAGACAGGTGTGCAGGCAGGATGCTGTCCCCATGTTCCGCACTAACTCGACAGCATCAAGACGTGGGTTTTCATCTCAAGACAGGCAGATTTCCCAGGACAAAATCCAGGTCACTGGGTCCAGACAGCTCCTCCAACCAGGAGCCACCTTGTTACTGGTCTAACCCACGCCGGGATGCTGGAAAGATCCGGGGGGAGACTCACATGGCAAAAGCCCAAAAACACCCCCACCTCGGAAGGAGGCATGTGACACGGCTTTGCAGAGGGACAGTGCTGGCAGCGTGCATGGCTCGGGTACCCAGTTTCCCGGATAGCTAGCCACAGACGCTGTGGAGCTGGGATGCACAGCTGGATGCTGGAAGCTGTTTTAAACACAGACACTGAGCCTCCCACTGGACCAGGGCTTTGGAGTCCAGTGGCTTTTCCATGATGAAAAAACAATGTCAGCCCCCACAGTCTAAAGAGTCTCAGCCACTCTCTGTTGCATAAGGACCCTGGCCCCATCACACTGGGTGTTTGATCTGGCTATGGCATTCTTCCCGGGGAGTGGACACTCACCCATCGCCCCATCAGACACCTCAGAGCGCCCCACAAAATCACAGAACCAACTAGGCTGGAAAAGACCTTTGAGCTCATCGAGTCCAGCCTGTGACCAAACACCACCCTGTAAAGCAGATCGTGGACCAACAACCACGCCCAGTCTCTCCTTAAACACCTCCAGGGCAGTTGACTCCACCACCTGGAGTCCACAAATGGGGAGTCCATTCCAAAGTCTAATCACCTCTTCTGTGAAGAAGTGCTTCCTAATGTCCAAGCTAAACCTCCTCTGGCATAGCTTGAGGCTTTGTGCTCCTCTCCAGTCCCTGGTTGCCTGGGAGAAGAGACCAACCCCCATCTGGCTATAACCTCCTGTCTGGGAGTTGCAGAGGTGACTCCTGAGCCTCCTTTTCTCTGAACACCCCCAGTTCCCTCAGCCAATTCTCACAGGACTTGTGCTCCAGACCCTTCACCAGTTCCACTGCCCTTCTCTGGACTCACTCCAGCACCACAATGTCCTTTTTAAGCTCCTCAGGGATTTGCTGTCCCTTTTGCCCCACCAGTCCCACACGGAGCAGGGCACACCTTTATGCAGGCAGGGCTCTTGAGATGCCTGCACTGCCCTGCATTCCCAAGGCATGGCCCCGCTGCTCCAGTACCTTCCAGACACCTTCTTCTCACAATTCCCACCCTGGATCCAGCCCTCCCAGCCCCGCCAAGTGCTTCTAGGACCTTGAACCTCTTTCAGCAGAGAAGGGCGATGGAGTGGGGATGAGGAGCAGCTGAGGGAGCTCAGTGTTTAGCCGGGGCTCAAAGGGGACCTTCTCACTCGCTGTGACAGGAGGGTGTAGCCAGGTGGGGGTCAGTCTCTCCTACCTGGAAAAAAGTGGCAGGACAAGAGGACAAAGCCTCAATCTACACCAGGAGAGGTTTTCGTTGGAAATCACAAAGAATTTTGTCACAGAAGGAGTGACTGGGTTTCAGAATGGGCTCCCTGGTGGTGGAGTGACTATCCCTGAAGATGTTCCTGAAGACAGGACCTGGCCCTCAGTGTCATGCTGGTTTATGGGGTGGTGTACCGTCATAGGCTGGACTGGAGCTCAGGGGTCTTTTCCAACCTCATTCACTCAGAGATGCTGCACCACCATAGCCCTGCCTGCGCCGGGCTCCGGGGGGCTGCCAGGCCTGGGGGACGGGACACGGGCCCTGCGCAGCGCCAGCCTCCGACAGCGTGCTGGGGGCCCCGGTGCTCTGAGAACCCCCACCGCCGCTGCACCGCCCCGGGCCGGGTCACGGCCCCCGCTCGCCGAGCCCCCGGAGCCGCGGGCGGCGGGGGACGGGGCGCACCCACGAACGGCGTGAGGCGCGGCTCCCCGGTGACGTAACGCCTTTCCAGAAGATTCCCCCCGGGGATCCCGCCGCTGCGAGCGAGCGCCCGGCCAATCAGAGAGCGCCGAAAGGGCGGTGCTGGCTTGAACTGGCCAATGGAAGGCGGCGGCTGGGAGGCGAGGGGAGGGGGAGAGGCGGGCAGGTGAGCGGCGGTGGCCCGCCTTCGCCCCGCCTTCCTTCCAGGAACAACCAATCAGCATGGCGCAGCGCGGCGATCGACAGCCCCCCGGGCCAACGGGGGCGTGGCTCGCGTGGGCGGGACTCCCCTGACGTGGCGCCCGGGGGGCGGGGGCGGGGGCGGCCCAGCGAGCGCGCGGCGCCCCGGGACAGCGGGAGCGGTGAGTGCCGGGGGGCCCCCCCGCCCGCCCCCGCAGCCCCACACCGACCCCCGCAGCCCGGCCCCGGCCGTGCCGCCGCGGCGAGGCACCGCGGCCGTGGGGGCCTGTCCCCCTGCCCTGCGGGGTGACAGGGTGTCGCTGCGGGACTGCCCTGGGGTGACAAGTAGTTGCCGTGGGGCTGGGAGGAGTCAGTCCCCGAGCCCCACAGAGCGAAGCGGCTCGCTGTGGGCTGGGGGGGGGGGGGGGTCATGTCACCCCGCCCTGGGCGGTGACAGGGTGCCACTGTGGGGTGGGGCCGTGGGGTGACAAGGTGCTGCCGTGGGGCTGGGCGGTGGTCAGTCCCCCCCAGCCCGGCGGTGACAGGGTGCCCCTGTGGGACGGCGGGGGTCTCACCCAGTGCCTCGGGCGGTGACAAAGTGTCACCCTGGGCGGGGGGGCAATGCCCCTGTCTCGGGGTTGACAGGGTGTCGCTGTGCGGTCAGTCCCCCTGCCCGAGGGGTGTCAGGGGCTTGCTGTGGGGCTCGGGTGACAGTTCCCTGCGCCGAGCGTTGACAAGTTGTTGCCATGAAACTGGGAGGTCGTCTTTCCCCCTGCGCTGTGGGGTGGTAGAATATAACTGTGGGGCTGGGGAGGGTCAGTCCCCCTGCCCCGAGGAGTGACAGGGTGCCACTGCGGGGCTGAGGTGGACAGTCCCTCGGCCCGAAAGGGTGACAGGGTGTCGCAGTGGGGCTGAAGGTGATTGGCCGCTCTGCCCGTGGGGTGACAGCATGTCCCTGTGGGGCTGGGATGGGGTTCTTGCCCCACTCCACCCATGGAGTGACAGTCTGTCCTGATCTAGGGGCTTAAACCTCTCCTTTATGAAGTGGCAGGCTGTCCCTGGGGGCTGGCAGCATCGGCCTCTCTGCCCCAGGGGGTGACAGGGTTTTGCGGTGGGTCTGGGAGCTTAACCCCTTCGCCCCTTCGTGGGTGGGGAGCAGAGGGTAGCCACCCTGTTCTGTCACCGTGGGGTGACATGGAGTCTCTGTGGGGCTGAAGGGAGGGGAGGAAGGGGTTGGCATCTCTGTCTCCTGTGGGGTGTCAGGGTTTCTTGGTGGGGCTGTGCGTCAGGGTTAACTGGGCTGCCCTAGCTGGTGACCGTGTGTCCCTGTGGGTCTGAAGATTGTGTCAGGAAGGGGTTAATCCCCGTGCCCCATAACAGAGATAGTGCATCCAAGTGGGGCAGGGAGAGAGAGGGTAACACCCCCTGCCATGGGGCTGCAGTACAGCCCTGAGGAGCTGGAGAGCGTGGTGAGGTTAGGGTTGATCCCTCTCTCCTGTTTCACTTTGGAGGGAATAATGTGCTCTGTTTGAGCTATGTGGTGTGGCCTGGAAGGGGTCAATACCCCTCCACCACCGCCCTGCGGGTACCTGTGTATCCCAGTGGGGCTGAACTGGCTGGTGACAAAGTTGGTAACCTCCCACCCAGGTGACAGTAACACGGTTAGAGGGACCAGCATGGAAGGGGTTAACCCCTGTCCCCAGTCGAGGTGACAGTGTCTCCTGGGAGGGCTGACCAGGAGGAAAGGGATAACCTGCTTTCCTCTTGAGGCAGGCAGTGGGTCCCAGTGGGGCTTGATCATGGCAGGGGGTCAGCCCTGGACCTCTGTGGGTCTGTGCACTGGGGCACAAGGCATGAGTGAACCCCTGTGTGTGTGACAGCCCCTAAAAGGATAGTGCCTCTGGGCTAGGGAGGGGGATAAACCCCATCCCCATGAAGTTCTTAGCCCCACAGTGGGGCTGGGTGGGGGGCATGGGGTGGCGATCTGTGCTGTGGGGGGGTTCAACCCCATCCCCACGCCATTGTGGGCATCCTAGTGAGTCTGGAATCGGGGTACCCTGCACGGGGAGGCAGCAGTGGGGGCTTGACCCTATCTCCACACAACTGTGAGTGTGGCTGGAAAGAGGGAAACCTGCTTGGGGAGACACTGTGAGGGGCTTGACCCCATCTCCACCCAAGAGCCAGCACCAGATAGGTCTGGAAAATGGGGGACCCATGTCGGCGGTGATCGCAAGTGGTACTTGACACCATCCCCTCGCAGGAGACAGCACCTCGTGGCTGTGGAGATATGGGACCCTCTCTGGGGAAATTCTGAGCGGGGTCCTGATCCGTGCCCACGCAGGAGGCGGCCGCCGGCGGGGCTGGCAGCGGGGGCTGTGCTGGCAGAGGCAGCGAGGGGAGGGTTAACCCCGTCCCCACGCAGGTGCCGGCACCCCAGTGGGGCTGTCGGTGGGGAGGGGGAGGCGGGCGGTGCGTGTGGGGGCTCGGGGAGGGGATGATTCATTGCGGGTAGTCATGACATTGCTGCCTGGTTGCCTGCGACTGCCATCCAGCACGGGCACGGGTGGCTCTGCCTGCCCCGGCGCGACAAGATCCCCACCAGCTCCCTGACTGAGCCCGGGATACGCTACCATGCCGGCAATCCTGCTCTTCTGGAGCCGCGCCGAGAGGTATGCGCTGCCTCGGCACCCGCGCCTCGCCGGACCCCGCCGGCTCGGAGCCCGGCGGGACTCCAGCCCCTGGGAACACAGCGGGATGGGGGCTGTCGCCCGCCCGGCTGTTTCGCTTGCGGCGGGTGGGATGCAGGAGCTACCTGGTGGTATCCCTAGTACGGCTGCCTAGTTTCGGTGTAGAGCTTCTGGAGAGGATGCTCTCCGTGGCCTGCGAGTGACGGTGACAGACGAGGGGACGCGGTGGCATTAGCTTTCCTTTGGCGTGCCTGAAGGTGACTTCTCAGAAGTAGGTTTTGCGCCGTGGGCTCGGGGGACGCACCGTCCCCGTCCCGCTGCCC
The DNA here is from genome assembly GCF_015832195.1 of Motacilla alba alba. Classification (NCBI taxonomy): domain Eukaryota; kingdom Metazoa; phylum Chordata; class Aves; order Passeriformes; family Motacillidae; genus Motacilla; species Motacilla alba. The sequence goes on from NC_052046.1 coordinate 8,900,515, forward strand.
TGCCGCCACGGGGAGCCCCGGACGCCGGGCGGGAATGCGGCACTCAGATCCTCTCTGCCGGGGGGCCGGTGAGGGGGACACAGGGACCCCCATGCATCCGAACGGGAAAAGCTGGGGAGGTGCACATTGGTTAACGTGACTTTTTTCCATATCAACGCCGCCCTACTTTTCTCCCTACCCGATTCGCCTGGCGGGTGCTCAGCCCTGGGCGTCAGCAGAGTCGTTTCTGGGGACACCGGGGGGCTCCTGGCTGCGCTCCCTGCGCTCCTTGGAGGGGGCTGCGTGGGGGACGTGACGGTGCCAGGCGGCTGGGTGCCTTGTGGCAGCGGAGAAGAGGAATGCTGGAACTGACGGATTAAGCAGAAGTGTCTTAATCTGTCGGTTTAACGAGAAAGCGTCAAGAAACCAATTAAAAGGAAAATTACGGCACGGCGAGTGACTCCATTGAAGGGTCTCTCCGTGCGCGGCTGGGAAGCACACAAAGGACGGCAGCTCCCCGGCGGCACCGCGTCCACCGGAGGAGCCCTTTCGGAGCCATCCTGGGAGCGAGGTCAGAGCCAACCACGGCTGCCGGGCTGGCGAAGAGCTGCCCTTTGGGTGTGCCGGAGGAGGTGGAGGGGGGGACTCGCCAGCAGAGCATCCCTTGGCGGCGGCGGCATCCCCGGCACGAGCCAGCACCTTTTGCCCCGCCACCCTCCTCCCGCCCTCCAGTGCCTCCCGGGCGGGCACACAGCACCTGCCGCCGCCTGCGGACAGCCGCAATGTTTAAAATAAAACTAGAGCCTTTAAAAATGACAGCTTGGACTATGAATGTGTTCGTAAAGTTTCGGTAAGTGGGTTTCAGCCTCTCGACCTTGTGTCCTCGTTAAACCATCTGTGCCTGTCCCTGGCATCCCGCGGTGACCTTGCACCCCGAGATGGAACAAAAAAAAAAAAACCTTGTGTCGTTGCCAGGGTGGGTTTGTTCCCTTAGATGACTGCCGAGCAGAGGGATTATGTCAAACGATCGCTATTCAGCTGGCGCGCTAGCCCAGCGCCCAGCGGTTGCTCGGGCTGATGTCATGTGCGGGGCCGGAACAAAGATTTATTCTTTATTTAATTATTTTTTTTCTTTTGGTGTGGTTGCAAGAGGAGGATGGAGGTTGTGCTGGCTCGGCAGGGCAGGGGCATGCCTGTGGTTTTCACCAAGGCAGGGTGGCCGTGGCTTATCTGGGGGCATCTGATTTCCAAGGGTGATACAGGAATGCCTTTGCCAGCTTGAAAGCCCCCACCGCTCCCGAGGGGGTTAAATGGGAAGTCAGGAGAGGATGACTGAGCAGAAGGGGGAGAGGATCGGTGGCAAGGCACAGCTGATCCCAGAGAGGTGGGAGGGAAGGAGGGAGGCTCTGCGGGGACAGAGTCGTGTTTTACCACCATTGTGCATGTGAGCTGAGCCTCGGGAGCGTGCCTTAACCCACCGGGTCACCCACCGGCACCTGGTCCTCGTGGCACGGTAAACCGCGGCACCGGGATGCATTTCGGTACAGAAATTCCCTTCCCCATGGCCAGCCAGATGAAGGGGTCCTTGGTCAGGTCAGAGATCCTTGTCAGGCATCCCCACCCTGGCCAAAGACCTCTCAGTGGACAAATCCGGAGATTTTGTGGGTGGCAACAGCATTTTGCATTTTTGGGATGTGTTTTCATGGGAAACGCTGTGGAGTTTTGGCCAGATGAGGGTGTCCCAGTGGTGCTGTCAGGTTGGGCTGCGTGGGGTCAGAGCCAGACACTGTGGTCCCTGGGCAGTGACAGTTGAAGGTTTGTCAGCTCTGTGTTGCTGGAGCTAGGGTGTGATGGGTTATCTTTAGCACTGCTTGGTTTGCTCTCGCTGTGGGAGGGTTGGCAACATCCAGACAGGGCCAAATCGTCATCCCAGTACTAGCTTCAGGGAGCCCCTGCCCTCCACTGGAAGTTGCTGTGGGGAAGTGGGGTGTTGGAGTGACCCTTGGTGTGGAGAATGGACAGGATAGCTCTTGGTTCTCCTGCTGATTGCTCACCCCAGGGTCTCCTGCAGCTTCCCTGCTACTTAGGGAGGATAAATGGGGAGGTGGATGTGGGCTGGGGGCAGAGCATCCCCCAGCACCTGTGTGGGCTGGGTGCTTCTGGTATCTCTGCATGCAGGAGCTGGTATAGAAATGTGCTGACATCCAGGAGCTGCCACAGGAGATGCTGTCAGATGCTCTTTATGCCCCCAGGGACCTCCTCCCACCTCTTGTGCCGCCTGGGATGTTGTACAGTGTTTGCAGATGCCCCCCATCTCCCTTCACTGTGTCCTTCAGGGGTGCCTTAGCCCCCCTCCCCATCTACAGCAAAGCTTCTCCTCCACAGCTGGAGCAAAAAAGAGCAGAAGTTGGTGGTTTGGATGGAGATGGCCAAATGTGGGACCAATTTCCAAGCTCCTGTAGGTGGTCATTGCCCAAGGCATGGCCCGAGGCAAGTGTTGGATGTTTGGTGTGGCTGCCAGATGCTTAGAGTAGCACCCAAGCATGGATCCTAGGAGAGCACAGCCACCCTTGATTGAGCTGTAGTGGTTGGGGGATCCCTCTGTGACCTCCAGTGGGAGCTCATGGATAGAGGAAGGAAGGGGAGAACATCTGGTAGCTTGTATGATGGTGAAGAAAAGGGGCAAAACTCACACCCTATGCCAACATCCGTCTGCTGCAGGGGCACAGTTGGTTGAGGTGGCTCAGTTGTATTTGGAGCAAGTAGAGGGTGGAACTTGGGCTGTAGCAGGGAGCAGGATGTGAGCAATGGGAGTGCAGGTCTGCAAGGGCAGCGCCTGGGAGAAGCAGGGTCAGCACTGAGTGTGAGAGGGGCCAGGCCAGACTCTGAGGTTCAGGGAGTCAAGTGTTTGCTGTCACATAACCAAAAGTCGAGGAGCAGTGGGAAACATCTGTGGAGAGGCATGGGACTTGTTAGCTTTTGCCTAGAGGAGCAGCCCTGCCATCTCCCCCAGCTGCTCCCTGGGTGGCTGTGACTCCAGTGGTGACTGGGGGATGAATTACAGCCACCGGGTTTTCCATGCCTTAGTATAGGCATGGGCACGGCCCCAGCCCCCGCGCGATGCAGCGAGTGAGCCCTGAGTTCCTGCCTTACTGCAAGATCCAGTTGGAGGCTCTCGGGGAGTGCAAGTCAGGCTAGAAAGTGTTGGGTTTTTTTTTAAAACAGAAAAAGAAAAAAGCCCTCCCACCATCACAAGATGTTTCTGTCTAACGGCTCCGTTCTCTCTCCGCTAAATACAAATTATGGCTCTGACAGCCGGAGGCGCTTATCTCCAGCTGAATGCCAATTGCTTTCAGGAACAAAATGTTTGAAGTTCCTTTAAGGTGAAGGCACAACGTGGTCCCTGCCACTGCTTTCAGCCTCCAAAACCTGCTGTCATCACCCCGACTTGAGTCTCAGGTCCCCAGCTGGGAGAGAACCAGGCAAGGGGGTGGACACAGACCGGCAGCTACATTTGGACATAGCTCAGCCCTCCTGACTCAGCCGGGGGGGACGGACAGGTCCTGGCCTGACGTTAGCAGTGGCGTGGCCCCTATAATAGCGCCGTGCCCCAACTTGAGCTCTCTCTCCCTGTCAGTCTCAGAGATGAGTCTGTCCATCCCAGCCGTGGGACTCAGCGGGATAAAACCAGAGCTGGGATACATTCTTGCACCGGGGCTCTGACCTCTGTTGGGAAGCGTGGACTTGAGCTGGCTCTGGTGCTGCTGGCCCGTGGGACACAGGGAGCATCGTCTCCGCGATAAGTGTGTGCCAGTCCTGTCCCCAACTGCCCCTGTGTGATATTCACCTTACGAAGAGCTGTCTTTTCTCCTTTCAGGAATAAGTACTCGGCTCCCGGCAGCGTCGCCGTCATGGGGAAGGACTACTACAAGATTTTGGGCATCCAGAGCGGTGCCAACGAAGATGAAATCAAGAAGGCCTATCGGAAAATGGCCCTGAAATATCATCCCGATAAGAATAAAGACCCCAACGCTGAGGAGAAGTTCAAGGAGATTGCGGAGGCTTATGACGTCCTGAGTGACCCCAAGAAACGAGCTGTGTATGACCAGTATGGGGAGGAAGGTAAGGGGATAGGTGCTGCTCACTGGGAGGCAGGGGTGTTGGGTCCACATCAGTTTTAGAGGTGAGGGAGAGTTTTCACAGAGAAGTATTTCAGTATTTCATGCCTACTCCTGAAATGGGACTGGTTGCCAAAAAATCAGAGAGAGCGAAGACTCCACAGGTGGCAGAAATCATCTCTCATCCCACTCCTCCCCAGGCTGCTTCACTTTTCCAGCAATTTGTCACCTTGCTTCCTGGGGTGTCTGGGCTCCCCCTGCCCTCTGCCCCAAAACTGTGGGTGCCAGCTGAGAAATTGAAGGAGTTCACCTCCTGGGTCATACCTGGGGTAATTTGTTAGCATCTCTTTAAATGACCTAAATAACACAGCAGAGACGTACTGCTTCTGCCCACATTCCCCCTGCACTTGGGCACTGGTCCCACTGTCCTCCCTGGTACAGGCTGACCTACAGGATTCAAAGCTTTTCCCAATTTAAGTAATAGGCCCTTGTTTTGAAACCAAGCGGCTGCTGTTGTCTGGTGGTTGGCATGGAGGAGGAGGAGGAGGAGGAGAGCCGCTCCAAGGCAGGCAGCCTTATTAGTCGATGATGGAAGAGTGCAACCCCATTCGAGGAGAGTGCCGAATAGCATCTGCATTAATCAGCCCAGGGCTTGGGTGCTTAAAAGAGCAGGAGGTCTGGCAGGAGCAGGCTGCTGGGTGGAAGAGGCAGCTCTTCTCTCGGGCAGGTGCATCCCCTCACAAGCCACCGGCAGGATTAAGCAGCAGTGGGTTAATTGTTGACCCGTTAGTTATGTCAGGGCTGTGATGGATGCACCGGGCACAGTGATTTGCTGCCCTGTAAAATGAGAAGAGACTCTCTCAAGTGGGAAACCAGCTTTTCCCGGGAGGCCTCAGTGAAATAGGACCCCGCTCAGGCTGGCGTCATGGGATTGAAGGTGAAACCTCCTGGCTGTACAGTCTATTAGGAGTGGGGCTCACTGGGGATTTGGCAAAATCCCTGTTGCCTGCAGGCGTTTAAAGTAAGAGTGAATTAAGGAAGAGGGTAAGAGCTCCCTCGCTGGCCCGTCAAGTTGAAGACTGTCTTCCCCCATGTCCCATCATTGCTGAACCTCTCATGTTCTGTGACCTTCCCCACATGTTTTGTTTCCCATTTTTTTTTGGGCAATGAAGGTCAGCATTTTGAGGAGCTTCAGGGTCACATGCTGTGTAGGCAAGGTGAAGTGGGAAAGCCCATTCAACCCACCCAGAATACTGACTTCAGCACTCAGAAGAGACTCCCAAACTTGTCCTGCTGTGGAAAGGGCGTGGGGGGTTGGGACAAAGGACAGCCTGTCAGAAATAGTCCTTCACTGTCACTGATGTGCCCTGAAAATAGTCCCTGAGCTAGGCTTGGCTTAACCCTTCCCAACCCTGCTGATCAAAAATAGCCTTGCAGAGCATGTGTGACCTCTTTGGGGGGCATTTGTCATGTGCCTTGACTCCTTGGGACTTGGGATGAGTTGCAGTGACGTCAGGCTCAGCCTGGGACCTGGCAGGGGAGTTTCCTATGGAAAGGGTTGCCAAATGATCAAACCTGGAGCTTACCTGGCATTTTATACAGCCAGTGTGCAGGGAACTGCATGCTGACCTGGAGGTCTGCTCACCTCCGCCTGCCTGTAGTATCATTGAGGGTGGAGAAGATCCCTAAGATCATTTAATGAAGCACTGCCATGTTCATCACTAAGCCGTGTCCCTAAGTGCCACATCCACACACCTTTTGAACACCTCCAAGAATGGTGACTCCATCACTTCCCTAGGCAGCCTGTTCCTGACCAACTTTTCTGTGAAGAAGTTTTTCCTAATATCCAGTCTCAGAGACAAGGCTATTGGGGCAGGAAGGAGCCTGCTCATGGGGAAAATGGAGATGGGGTGATCAGGGCATGTTTTAAATTAAAATTAGGTGAACAGGGTGGAGAGAATCAGAGGTCCTTCAGTAGGGATAGAGGGTATGAAACCTGAACGGATTCTGAGCTTGCAGGGTGTAGGAGTGGGACTGTGTGCCATGGGTGGAGATGGTGCCATCACAGTGGCTGGGCTGGAGGTGGCATTCCCACGCAGGAGAGGGTGGAGGGAGGTGGCAGAGGCCATTCTCCCACCTGGGCAGTGCAGTCCTTGCAGAGCATTTACCCCACAGGGAGCATTCATGTCTCCTCTTCCCCCTTATCTTCCAGGTCTCAAAACTGGAGGTGGCTCTTCAGGTGGCTCAGGAAACACCTTCCACTACACCTTCCATGGAGACCCCCATGCCACCTTCGCATCCTTCTTCGGAGGCTCCAACCCTTTTGACATCTTCTTCGCCAGCAGCCGCTCCCGGATGTTCAATGGCTTTGACCAGGAAGACATGGATATGGATGATGACGACGACCCTTTCAGTGCCTTTGGCCGGTTTGGCTTCAACGGCATTAATGGGGTTCACCGGCGGCACCAGGAGTCCCTGCACACGCGGAGGAAGGTCCAAGACCCGCCGGTCATCCACGAGCTCAAGGTGTCCCTGGAAGAGATCTACCACGGATCCACCAAGAGGATGAAGATCACTCGCAGAAGGCTCAACGCCGATGGCCGGACCATGCGGACTGAGGACAAGATCCTAAACATTGTCATCAAACGGGGCTGGAAGGAGGGAACCAAAATCACATTCCCCAAAGAAGGGGATGCCACTCCAGACAACATCCCTGCAGACATCGTGTTCATCCTCAAGGACAAGCCTCACTCGCACTTCAAGAGAGACGGGACAAACGTGATCTACACGGCAAACATCAGTCTTAAAGAGGTGAGTACGGGTGGTAAATCCCATGGGATGTGAGGTGGCACTGGTTCATGGCCTTTGGGGCCAAGATGGGAGGCAGTTCTCCTCCTGCTCTGGATAGGAAAGACCAGGTAGGTCGCAAGACAGGAGCTGCAGAGGCCGACTTGGTCTTGGCTTTGGAGGTGCTTGACTTCCATGCTGGGTGTGGGAGAGTGATGCTGTGGTCCCTGCTGAACACACCTCACTTCTTGAGCCAATTCAGGTGGCTCATTTTATCCATTTTGTCCCTTCTCCATATGTCTTGTTTTTCTATTTTAGCATAGGATATTCACATGTGGAACAAAGGGCACATCCTCGGTTAGGAGCAAGGGAAAACCCAGGTTGGGTGGCATCAGTCTGATTCCTGCTTTTCCTGTGGCTGAGCCTGCTGTGGCTTAGTTACTGCCTAGGGTTGCACCAGGCAGTAACTAAGCTCTTCCCATGGGCAGAGAGTAGGATTACATGGAAGAAAGTGATCCCTTGCCCTCCCTGAGCAGTGCTTTAGCTGTTTTCCTTGATTCTGGCTTTCCTAGATAAGCAACCAAACAAATTAGATACGCAGGCAATGAGTAAAACTCAACACTTCCAGGCTGCCAGTCCTGGAGGTCACGGCAGGGCTAGATGGATGCATCGGATCATCCAGCAATCTGCACGAAGGTGGGAGAGGAAAGGGAAGATTACCTCAGTACAAGATGTGCTGTTCGCCACTGCTGCTGTAAAACTACCTTTTAATAAATCCCAGCTGGCAGCTGCATTTAACGTTGACATTTTTGGCAGCTGCCATTTGCTGTTCCTTTCAGACGGTAGACGCTGTCTGTCTTCTTAATGAGCTGATTTTTTTTTTCCTTCCTGGAGGCAGATTTATGTTCTCAAATGCATTGAATAGAAATAAGCTCAATGGGCCAGACCTGAGGCAGGAAAACGTGATCTTGTGAAGTGTTCCAGGAAGTCAGGAGAGCTCTGTGATGGCTCTGCATCCCAGCTCAGGCTGTGACCGGGTGTACTGGGGGCAAAAAGCACATGGGCCAGGCAGAGCTGGGCATTCCTGAAGCAAACTCAGCTCTGCTTAACTTGCAGACTCAGGAGTTTCCCTCACAGTGCAAAGTACAGAGGTTTATTCCTGCAGTAGCTGGTTCTCCTGGCCAATCCAGAAATACTCAGGAGAGACTGCCTTATTTATGGAACGGTGCGTGCCATATCTCAGATATTTCCTTCTGTTCATTCCTTTTATCTGTAAAGCTAACCCTGACCTGGCTGTGCTGATGCCCAGACCATGTTAGCCCAGGTTTGTGCTCTGGTCAGGCTGGAGGGACTCCTGCCTGGAGTTGACTTTTGAGCAGTAACTGGAGAAACGGGGTTGAGAAGTGCAGCAGAAGTGTTGGACACTTGTGAGCTCCATGGGCACTGCATGCTGGCAGTGGGTTTGCACAATGCAGACACAAAGCAGAAAATTGATGGTCCAGGCAAATTCCTTATTCCTTATTGTCTCTGACCTCCCCCAGCACAAACCCAACATGCTGGGCATCCTCATGGGGCTGCTGGTTTGGCTGTCGTCCCCAGCCTGCTGCTTGCCAGGGCAGTGTGATGCTCTGCTGTATTTGTCTTCCAGGAAAAGAAGTTCCTTAAGTACTCTGGAGCACGAGCAGATTCTGGGAGCTCTCCAATTCTGTATGCTACCACCTCAGTATGTGACAGAGCACAACTTCTCCATCTCCTCAGCCTCTGGCTGTAGCCTTAGGTGTCTCCTTGCACCTTCTGCCTTGCAAGGCTGCCTCTTCTAGCCTGAGTTTTAGTCTCTGCCACTGCCATGAGAGAACATAGTGCCATCAGGAAAGCTGGCAGGTGTTGGGTACTGCAGGGCCAGCCCTTGAGTCCCAGCCCTGCTGGTTGCCTGTCCAGGGCAGTGCAGGCGTTTTGCCACCTGTCTGCTGCAGAATCACAGATGTAGGAGTGCTTTTCCAGGGCTTCGTTGTCTTCCTTCCTAAAATCAGAGGCACGTGCCGCAGCGGGGAGCTGCGGGAGGGAGGAGGCACACAGCTCCACCAGCAGCTGCCTCTGCCGGGAGCCAGCGCTGCTGGCAGGGCATCCTGCCCTCCTGGCTGCTGCCTAATGCCTGCCCTCAGCACCATCCCGCTTTGCATCCTTTACCTGGCGTCACCTTCCTCGAAGCATCCGTGCCTCGGCTCATCCCGGCTGGGACGCGGCCGGTGGCGACGCCCTCCCCGGTGGCTTTGCCGCGAGCGGAGGAGGACCCAACGGTGACCTAGATAAAGCTCTGCTCGCACAGCACAGTGCTCAAACCCAGGGTGATTTCATCCCCAGGGATAAACCAAGCCTCTTTCTAGGATGCAGGGTAGCTCCCGCGGTTACTGGTGTTACTTCAGCAACCGTTTTCCCAAATGCCAGCAAAGTTGAGCAAGAAGATTGAAAAACAGGGACATACGGCGGGGGAGCGATCGCCTCGGATTCTTGCGTCTTGGCTCTGGGAAGGAAACATTAAGATCCTGCCTGCCTTCGCTGTTACCGCCCGCTTCTGCTCACATCTCTGCCTGCTTTCCCCATCCACGTGTTCCCACAGGGACTTCTTGTTCTCCTTTCTGTTTTGTGGCTGGAGGTGTCCTTTCTTGGCACACGTGGGCACTTGCAGCCATGGCACACTGCACTGGGCACCAGCGAGCAGGAGGGCTTTGGCATTCCTTGTCTGAATGCATAGCACAAACTCCTTGATGTGGGAAGATTGTCCTTTGTTTTCCCCTCAACCTGCTGGAGATCAGCCAAGCACCTGCTGCTCACACAGAACTGGTGATGGCATCCTCCTGCAGGCTGAAGACTTCATCCCTGGAGGACACCCTCTCCAGAAGGAGGCCTGTGCAGATGAGCCATGCAAAGGAGATAGGACCTTCTCCCCTGTTCTCCCCTCAACAGAGACCCTGAACCAGCTCTGGCACAGATCCCACTGTGAACCCTCTGGTTCAAAGCCTTGGCTCTGCTGCAGAAGCCCCATCCATCACCTCAGAGCCAGTGGCAGCATGAGCTGTTTCTCCTGGTGCCTGTTGCTGCTCTGCCTTTAGAGGCTTTTCCTGAGTTGGGGGGAAACGCAGAACATTCCCCCACCTACCCCAGAAACAGCAATTGCGTCTTTCTCCACTTCCCTTGCAGGGTGTTTTGGGAGGGCTGGGACCCCCAGGACCCAGTTCAGAGGGACAAACCTGTACCAGCCCCCACACAGAAGCTTGAGGCTGTAGCTCAGCAGCCCCCCAGCCCCCACCCCCTTCCAGAAGCATCGTTCCGCAGTCCTCTCGCTCAGCCCTTGCTGAGAGCCTGGAGACGATCCTGCCCACATGTACGACAGAGCTGTCTGAGTTATTTAAGGACACAAGGATTTTCTTGCTGCATTCCTGCGTCACGTGGCTTGCCAATGCAGGCCGGTGTGCGGCTGCTGCCGGGGGCTGGGGTGCAGCAGGGTGGCACCCCCACACCGGCTCCTGGCTGTGCAATGGGACAGGAGACGGGAACCAGCCCCTCCAGCTCCCCAGCTCCCAGGGAAGCTCAGTGCCACGGCCACACCCTTGTGCCATGCTGGCCTAGCCTTGTGGGGGCTGTCGGTGACAGGGATGGGACATGGGACATGGGACATGGGCTGTGCTATAGATAACCCCAAGCACCGGGCAAAGCTGCCGTGCTCTGGAGGGCGACAGCTGATGGGCTGTGGCAGCATCCCATGATCTCAGCTGGATTTTCGGCTGCCTGAGGCTGGGCGACAGGGCTGGAAAGGAGCTAAATTTAGCCTGCCTTGTTGCTGTGGGTGGCTGGGCACTTGCTGGTGGTGCCTTCTAGGCAGCCCAGCAGGTGGGGAGGGGAGTCCTTCCCCCCATGAGAGCCGGGGCACCCCTCTCCTGGGGCACCCCTCTTCTGGGGCACCCCTCTCCTGGGGCACCCCTCTTCTGCAGGGCTCCTGCAGCCCAGTTCATGGTGGTTGGACCAGGCTGGTGCCAGCAGAGAGCTGTGCTTGCACTGGGCAGCATCCAAAGGGAGCTGGGCACTTCAACCGGCAGAGCAGGCAGTGGGAGGAGGGGGTGTGGCTGTCAGGATGCTTTGGGGTATCAGCCCGATCTGATGGCCTGTTTCCTCTTCCTTCCTCAGGCCTTGTGCGGCTGCACTGTGAACATTCCCACCATCGACGGACGGGTGATCCCACTTCCCTGCAACGACATCATCAAGCCAGGGACAGTGAAGAGGCTACGCGGGGAGGGGCTGCCCTTCCCCAAGGCCCCCAGCCAGCGAGGAGACTTGATCGTGGAGTTCAAAATCCGCTTCCCGGACAGAATAGCTCCCCAGACGAGACAGATCCTCAAGCAGCACCTCCCATGCTCCTAGAGCCCAGGGACTCTCCTCCAAAGCAGCAATACTCCAAACGCATGTGCCACAGCACCTGGCCTGCACAGAGCCAAGGTGTCACAGCACTTTTAAATGCAAAAAAAGAGAGAAAAAAAACAACCCCTCACACTACTTTTCTCCCCCAAAAAACCCATCCGACCCACCCCCTATCCATCCTTCTTGGCCGGTTTTTTACTCCAACAATGGGGAGACTCCTGTCTGCCACAGCTCTCCCAACTGCCAAACCTTTTCTTTCTCCCCAGAGGTCCATATTTTTTTTTGCCTCGCAAGAGCGAGAGCCATGGGCCCTTTGCCCGGGGAGGTGCGTCGTGTTGTGGGTTTTTTATGTCACCTGCTTTTCAGGCCACTCTTCCCACAAGTAGCTGGACTTGTCGGTGTCCGGCGCTGTGTAAATAGGACTCCGCAGGGTCTGGCATCCCCGCTGCTGGTTTTTCTCTTCCCCTCTTTGATACTTGCTGCTGTTTGGGGTCCCGGCTGTACCACGGTGCCGATCACTCCTGCCTGTGGTGGCCCCCCCAGTAGCTGGACAATTTCTCACCTTGGGGCCACGGTACCAAGTCCAGCCGTGGTCCGCTCTCCTGTGCCAAGCCTACACCGAGCCTCGGCTGTGCCAAACAGCGGAGCACGTGGGGATGGTCCATCCAGCCTCCTGCCCCTGCCCGGGGATGTCCCCAGTGCCCGTGGGCAGCACTTGCCTGCACCTGCTGCCCACAGGGCCCAGCCAGCAGGAGGAGTGGGGAAAGCCCAGGGTGGAGCTTTCTTTTTTCAGATGTGTTGAGTTTGCATTGCTGCTTTTATTTTTTAAATACATATATATAGAGCTCATTAGATAAACTTCGTAAGGGTTTTTCTCTGCCTGTATTGGGGATACTGGCCTGACGCACCCAGGCTTTTCTTGAAAGGGGGATGATTCAGCCACACGAACAGCAAACCCCCGGAGTGGGGTTGTGTGTGCGTGTAGCACTAATCTGGGTGCAAAAGCAGAGCCAAGCGTGAGCAGAGCTGTGGGTTTCACTAGTGTTTCAGGTCAAATTAGGGATTCTAATAAGAAGAGAGAGGCGTGTGTATATATTTTTCTACAGGGACGATTCATTCAGGAGGTGTTTCTGGACATCAGGGCGGATCTGGGAAGTGCATGAGGCAGTCTGTTTAGTGGCTCCATTTTCAAATACTGTATTTTTTTAAAACCTTTGGATTTCCATCAGGAGAATTTTTATATTTCTTACCTTTCTCAGCCCACTCTGCCTCATGCCATTTTTTTTCCCAGCAAAGGGCTGGTGTGGAGCTGGAGGCACATTCGACCTGGCTTTATGCAGCTCCTCTTTCACTGCAGCACTGCCGAGAAAACCCCTGCCAAAATATTCCCCACCCTGCCCCAGGAATCCTTTTTTTCTTTTAATTCCTAAAAAAACCCAAAATTTACTGACTTGAAGCAGGGGGTCCCCTGGGGTGGGGGGGCTGTGCGTGGGGTGCCCGTGGGGCTGGGGGTACAGCTGTACAGTGTTACCTGTGGGGCGAGGAGACCTGTGAGGCGCTGCTGAATCAATCACCCGCTTTGGCCAGCGAGGGGTGGCCACTGGTTCCCTCCACTGGTCCCTGTGGAGTTCAATGTGGAGAAATGTGGACAACGTGAGCGAGAAGACAGGCCAGCACGCAGATGCAAGCTGATTTGTTTTTCTCGGTTTCAACGAGACCTGAATGTTTTATAGTGGGGTTTTTTGTAATTTTTTTTCTTTTCTTTTTTTTCTTTCTTTTTTTTTTTTTTTTTTTTTGTAATGTCAGTATTGAGAGAAATAAAGAAGTATTTTGAAAAATACACTTTCTCGGTGTGTGTTGTGATGGGAGGTGCCAGGCTGGGCTCCAGCAGACAGCAGGGAGAGGGCTCTGTGCCAGGGTCCTTGCCACCACCACCACCCTGGCCAGGTGCCCTTGAGGCTGGCAGGGAGAGGAAGAAGAAATCTGTTTGTTTTGGTACTTGTTGCACAGGACCTTCAGGGCCTGATAAGGAGGGGAAAGGAATGAATACATGACACGGTGTGTCACAGAATGGCTGCTGCCCACCTGCATGGCCTCAGTAGTGCTGACCACATCGCCAAGGACTGGGAGCAGTGCTGGTGAGGGGCTCTGTCCCCTCAGGGCTCTGGGATGTGGCTAACGTGGGCACTGCGATAGTCCGTGAAGGGCTGCAGGGGGAGGCTGGAGAGAGCAGTGCCCAGCTCTTCTCAGAAGCGCCTTGGGGCAGGCTGAGAGCCAGAGGCATTATGGCACCCATGGAAAAGCCTTGCTGGTGCCAGGGAATGCTTGCCCAGTGCTCCCATCAGGAGCTGTGCACAGGGACAGGAGATGAGAGCAGAACCCATGGGCCTTGTGCCCATCTCTCAAGTCCAGTGTGTGGCTCAAGAGGGTTTGATTTTGGGTGAGAATAATCAATAAATTAAACTGAATGATGTTAATTGCTACATAGCACTGCATATAGTTTCCATGGCCAGTAATATGCCCAACACCAACACCAACACCTTGCCTATCTGAATTTGGGGGTCTGAACCCAGCTCTCCTTTGATTGCCATGTTAATGAAGGAAACCAGACAAGCCGTTCACTGACAGAATCAGAACCGGTTCTTCCATGTGACACCACCACACACCATCTTTCCTGCCCTGAAAGACTCTTAGGACAGATAAAACCCAAGGTCATGAACTAAACAACTTCAAGGGACTTTTATAGGGGTGGTCCACAGACAGAGGGAATGATGTCATTGCAGAATCAAAGGATGATTTGGGTTGGAAGGGACCTTAAAGATCACCTCATTCCAACCCCATGGCATGGGCAGGGACGCCTTCCCCTTGACCAGGCTGCTCAAAGCCTCATCAAACCTGGCCTGGAACACTTCCAGTGACAGGGCATCCGCAGATTTCCTGAGCAACCTCTGCCAGTGTTTCATACCCCGACAGCAAAGAATTTCTTCCTGATATCCAGTCTAAAACCCCCTTCTTTCACTTTGAAGGCATTACTCATTGTCCTGTCACTACACGGTCTTGTGAAAAACCTCTCCCTTCCTTCTTGTATCTCGGGATTTCTGCGGTCAAGATGACCCCGAGATGTGTTAGTAAGTCTCTTTTCCCAGCCCGGCAGCTGAAGGAGTCAGGATTCCTCAGCTGTGGTTTCCAGGGCTGTTTGTTTTTCCTTATCTAGTACATTCTTTCTCTGACCTGCTGAGGTCCGTTCAGCCGGTCGGTGCATGGCACACTGCACGCCCTGAGGCAGTGCTATCTCTTTATACCAAAAACTACATGTACTTTATTTACAATTATTTTCCAGTACCTATGTTAGGCAGTCCGTCTCTACTCTAAAACAAACCAAAAGTGCCACCATCACCCAAAAGGTGGAGGCTATGAAGAAGGAGAAAGGAGGACAAGGCACGCCCAAATTCCTCCATCTTGGCCTCTGAACACCCATTCTAAAAACCCCAAAATTCTACTTTTCACCCTGTGACAAACTAACTATCATTCTACCTAAACTTTGGCTTGTAAATCCTTATATAAAGTTGGTAATTTTCCCCACGGGTTAAAATCAAAGGCACAGGGGTCGTGGGCTCTGTGCCAAGGTCTCTGAGCCCCTGCCAGGGGCTTGAGCCATCCAGGGCAGCCAGAGGGGTGTCCTGGATTCCGACAGGATAGGCTCTCTTTAGGCATTGGAAGGGCTTAAAAGTCTGATATCAAAAGACAGGAAGGGTGATGTGGTATTGGGAAGCAGGGGACCTGGCATGGTGAAAGGTAGGGAGTAAGTGGTGTTTTAATCTGGGATAGAGTTCATTTTCTCCCTAGTAGCTGATTCGGTGCTGTGATTTGGATTCAGATGAGAATAATGCTGATAACACGCTGGTGTTTCAGCTGTTGCTCAGCAGTGTTCACCCTGACTCAAGCACTGGTCAGCTTCCCATGCTCTGCCAAGGAGCAGGTGCACAAGAAGCCAGGAGGAGGCATGACCAGGAGAGCTGACCCAAACTGGCCAAAGGGATATTGCATGCCACAGAACACCATGCCCAGCGCATAAACTGCATAAACTGTGAGGAGAATGAGAGAGTGGCTCTTAGTGAAAGGCACTTAGTGAAACCTCAACAGCCCTTTTCTGTGCCCAGCATGGGCCCAGAGGATGAAGTAACGATAGATCTGAGCAGAGCTTGTTAGACCAGGTTTGTTATAAGCATTAGTTTAATAGTTTCTGGTCACAAAGTTGTTCTGCCTGCATTCAAGTTCCTGTGTGTGTGCTTGAAGGAGCACCTTGCTTGGTGTGTGTCCCCTCTGGTGACATTGATCCTCCGTGGGGCCTGCGTGAGCTGCTCCTTGCAGCAGTGGCTTATAGGTGTCTCCAAATGCCACATCTACACCATTCCTGAAAGTTTCCAAGAAGATATACAGATCTGGTGCTTAGGAACATGGTTGGGTGGTGGACTTGGGAGTGCTGGGTTAATTGCTGGATTCGATAACCTTAGACGTCTTTTCCAACCTAAACATTCTGGGATTTGATGATACTCATCTTTTAAACACCCCCAGGGATGCACCATGGCCATGGCAGCCTGCTTCAATGCTTGACAACACCTTCCATGAAGAAATTTATCCTAATATCCAACTTAAACCTCCACTGGCACAATTTGAGGCCATTTCTCTTGTCCTGTCACCTGCTATTTGGGAGAAGAGACTGACTACACCCTCCTTTCAGGTCACTGTAGAGAGTGAACAGGTCCCTTCTGAGCCTCCTTTTCTCCAGGATAAACACCCCCAGCCCCCTCAGCTGCTCCTCACAGGACCTGTGCTCCAGACCTTCCCCAGCTCCTTGCCCTTCTCTGGACTCACTCCAGCACCTCAGTGTCTTTCTCTCACTGAAGGCCCCAGAACTGCGCACAGCACGTGGAGTGTGGCCTCAGCAGCCCCCAGCACAGAGGGGCAGTCACTGCCCTGCTCCTGCTGGCCACACCATTGCTGACACATTCAGGATGTCCTTGGCCTTCTTGTCACCTGGGCACACTCCAGCTCACGTTCAGCCACTGCTGACCAGCACCCCCAGGGCCTTTCCCACTGGGCAGCTTTGCAGCCTCGCTGTCCCAGCCTGGAGCTGCAGGGGCTGTTGTGCCCCAAGGGCAGGACCCAGCACTTGGCCTTGTTGAACCTCACAGAATTGGCCCTGGCCCATGGATCCATCGGTACAACAGAATCTCCATTTGTGAGACAAATCTGATCCAAGCACTCAGCACTGCCATTCCCTCTGTATTTCGGGAGCCATCTGTTGGGAACTGTTCATAACTGCACCTTTGGCCTTTTTCCTTGGGGAGTTAAACTATGGCAGAAACATTTTCCTACACTTGTCTTCTTTCACAGAATCAGTCATAGAAAAGTTTGGGTTGGGAGGGATCTTAAAGCTCATCTCATTCCAAGCCCCCTGCCACGGACTGGGACATCTTCACTAGACCAGGTTGCTCAAAGTCCCATTCAGCCTGGCCTTGAACATTCCTAGGGATGAGGCATCCACGTTTGTAATTCCTTCCTGCCTTCCCTCTTCGCAAGCCCTCCATTCCCCTAGGCAGGTAACAGTAGGCATCCTTTTAGGGAAGAGGGAGGAGATAGGGGTATCTGGTGGTTTTACCTGAGAGAATATAGAGAGAACACAAGAACGTGGGAAGGAAAACTTACCTTGACCATAGAGAGGCAGAGAGAGGAATTGCAAAGGAAAACAATCACACATGAGGGTTCTTCCAGAGTATTTGCTGCCCAGCCTCCAGTGGGTAGTTTCCCAGGCAGAGTCAAAGGGTATAGTATTCCTGACCCCATGGCAAGCATGAAGCTGTGTCAGGGGAGATTTAGGTTGAAAGGTTTTTCACGCAGAGGGGTTGATGGGCTCTGGAACAGCTCCCCAGGGAAGTGGTTACAGCACCAAGCCTGACAGAGTTCAAGAAGTGTTTGGACAATGCTCTCAGGCCATTGTGTGTCCCTAGGGGTGTCCTGTGCAGGGCCAGGAGCTGGACTCGATGGTCATGATGGGTCCATTCCAACTCAGGGTGTTCTGTGATTCCATTTCTACAAGAAGTGAGCGGCAAATCCAATGACCAGGACTAGAAGAGCCCTGCCTCTATCCTCTATCCCACACTGTGCACCCTAAAGTTTTGGAGCTACACAAGGCAGAAAACATCCATATTTCTGGAGAGACAAAGGAACATTTTGGTGTCCTGTGCTCCGCCAGGGAGCAGGTGCACAAGAGGCTGGGTGGGAGCATGGCCAGGAGAGCTGACCCAAACTGGCCAAAGGGATATTCCATGCCACAGAACACCATGCCCAGTGTACCAGCCAGGGGAGCCGTGGCAGGTGGGCTGTGGATGAGCAGCTGAGTGGGACTGATTTGCCAGCTGGGTTCAAACCTCCACAGGTGGGGAAGTCCTTGGAGTAGGAACATCCGTAGGGAAGCGATACATGTGGGGCAGGAAATGTCAGTGGAGAGGGCACATCCATAGTGTAGAGGACGCCCATGGAAGAGAGGACAAGGATAGCCATGGGGAGAGGGCGCACATGGCCTGGGGGACTCAAGGGGAAGGGATGTCCTGGGGATCAGTGCTGCCAATGGAGCAGGGACACCCATAGCACGTCCACGGCTGCCTGGAGCAGGATGGGGACCTGCTGAGAGCAGTCACTTGTGGCTCCCTGGTGATTGGAGCACCAGCTGGTCCTAGAGGGTTTTGGAGTGGAGCAGGAGGGTGCCAGACTCTTGGATCAGGGACCAGCCTCTAACCCCAACACCATGGCCTGAGAGAGGTCTCCCACCCTGCATAAAGCATGGCTGGACTGTGGCTCCCATCAAGTAGTCCTGATGGGGCCTGGTTTTAGGGGCTGTAGGGGTTGAAGGGGCTCTGAGGCCACAGCTGGAACCCACAGGGAGGTGCTGATCATGCCAGCAATGGAAGGGGATGCTCTCACCTTCCCCTTCATTAATCCCATACCGTGCAGGGCACGCTGAGCCAACAGCATCTTCCTCCCTCCAGCACCTTTGGGAGCTGCCCAGTCCCCCCAGCAAGGATCTGGGCAGGGGAGCAGGTTGCTGCAGAAAGGCTCTTGCCCTGGCAGCGACTGACCGGGGGCTGCTGGAGGAGTCCTGAAAGGGGCAGGGCTGGGGCCAAACCCAGTCCTTGATAACAACTGCTCACCTGGGGCTGCTGAGGTTCACAGTGAGGGCGCTGCGAGGGCTGATCTGGGGGACACCCTCAGCCCTCCCCCCAGGTCCACACAGCCTCAGAGCAAGGGTTGATGCTCCTGGAAATCCTGTGGGTGCTGTCCCCTCACCGGGAGCTGTGTAGCACAGATGGCAGGGAAGAAAGGAGGAGGTTTTCCAGTCCCTCTGCTGGATTCAAATAGCATTTGCAACTTGGAGAGGCAGTGGGGAAGATTTGGGCTGCCAGGAGCTGGGGCACACACCCCACCATCCCACGCCCTCCTTGCCCCAGTCTCCATAGCAGACAAAGATGCCAGGATGGATCTAACCCTCGATTTGCTGGGTGGTGATGTTCTCCCACGGGCAGAGAGGAAGATGCCCCTGTCCAAGCTGTGGAAGGCTTTGGGGAGTCCTGGAGAGCTCCCTTCCCAGGTGGCAGAAAGCACCAGGGTCCGGTTCCCTGTGGCCAAAGCAAAGCTGGTATCTGTCCCTGCAGCACTCAGGGACGAGAATCAACCCTAGAGCAGGAGGGTGATGTTTAACCCAAAAATGGGATGGAGTGAGGCAGGGGAAGCACCAGTCCTCCCAGCCTCAACCCTGCTGCCACAAGTGTCCCCCCCTCTGGAGCCAGCAGGAGCGATTTCCCCAGCCGAGGTGGTGTGAGGACAGGGCCGGGGGTGGCGGCAGACAGCTCGCAAATAGGACAGCGCAGGTGAGCCGCAGCCCGGCCCCGGGGGCCTGCACCGCCTCCTCCCCCGCAGGGGGCTGTGCCATTTAAACGCAGCAGCGTTCCCTATTTCACAGCGCTTACCGCACGGCTCGCACGGCCCCTTCTCACCACGCCCAGCCCTGTCCCTCTGCCATTAAATCCTCTCCCCTTAAATACAGATGGCTTGATGGAGCCCTTCAAGATGAGCCAGGCTTTAGGACAGAAACCCAGAAACCGCACAGCCCAGCCCCACAGCTCCTGCCCTCTCCCTCGTGGCTCAGCCCCGAAGGCCCAGGGAAACATTCTGCCACACAAACTGCGTTTTTACCCTCCTTGCAGAAACCCTCAGCTCCTGCACTCCCTCAGAGCAGCTCTGTGCATTCTACTGCCACGGCTCCCCCCGGCTGAGGGCTCAGCCATATCCAGCCTCTTGTCCTGCTCCTGCTCCCTAGGACCCAGGGCTTCCCTGACCTAAAACCAAGTACAGCAGCAGCACATTTTTCAGTTCACAGAAGGGAAAACAAAGAAAGCAGCAAGGCAGGGAGACAGAACAGGCAAAAAGGAAGAAAAACCATGATCAGAAGCCAACTACTGAGTCTGGGTAACAACACAAGGCCAGCTTTCCAACAGAGATCCAACACAAGCATCAGAAACTGGGATACATGGAATGTGTTGAAGGTCCTCTCTTCCCAACCACAATGGTGTCACACTGTGCCACAACCCCCGAGACACCCCAAGTGCCCCTCGTGCCTAGATGAGATGGGAATTCTTGGAGAGATCCTTTGCTCCAGAGCAACAGCAGCAAGAGACCTGACAGCTCACAGCCAGCCTCGGAAGAACAACAGCAGGTAGCTGCTGCCAGGCTCTCCCTGCCAGGCCAGGGCAGGGCAGAGACACTGCCAAACCCATTTCTTCCATTAATAGAGCTGAGAGGTGTTAAGCATGAAGAGCAGCCCTGTCCACAGCAGCGGAACACTCACACAGATTGGCTCCACTGGAGCAAGGAGAGCTCACACAGCACCAGACACGGGTTTACACAGCACCAGCACCACACAAAGGAACCGCCAGGACCTTGCTAGAGTTTTGTGGGATTTTTATTAATTTTTTTTATTATTTTTTGTGGGGTTTTATTTTTTTTAATACAGGCTAGCGTTGTACCCTTGCTAAAGCTGCTGATTCTGCCACATAAACTAGAACAGAAATTTCTCAGAAATTAAGTCAGTTCCCCTTCTTGTTAATTCACTGTCTGCCTCCCAACTGAACATCGCTCTGGATTTGTGTTTGCAGAAAACATTCCCTGTACAAAGTCTGACGTGCAGCTACACTGTTCTGACTGAGGAATGAAGAAGCCAAGAGTCCACTGAACATTGGATTTTTCCCTGTACAACGTGGCCTGATGTGGAGTTTGGTCCACTGAGGACAGCGAGTTAACCGTAGAGATCGTCGTCATTGTCTTCGCTGTACACGTTGCCCCCGCTGCCGCCTCCTGTGCCTTGGCTCGGACCAGCGCCGCCCTGGTTGCCTGATGGGAACCTGCAGGCAGCAGTACAGGACAGGAGAGAAGAGAAGCTGTTCAAAAGCCTCCTTGCAGCTCAGGGCCATCCCTCCCTCTGTGCCAAACCCCAGTGACAACTAAGAGAGGCAAGAAGGAATGGGATGAAGACTTAGGGAAGGTCAAAGGGCTCATGGCTGCTGGCTGTAAAACCTCACTTGAGGTAAAGGAAAAAAGGGACTTCAGGTGCACCAACAGAGCAGCTACAGCCAACCTGCAGCACAGCCTACACCTGCCACACTGTGTCGTGGAGCTCTAAGCTCAAGGTTGAATGGGAATGTGCAGTGCAGAAGAGGTTTGCTGCCCAGAACCCATCAGAAAGCTGCCCCGGTGCTGTGCTCGGGAGCTGGCTGAGCCACACTGCCCAGCCCTCACATCCCATAGGTACCTGAAGCTGCCAAAGCCACGGCTCTGCTGTAGGGTCTGTGCAAACATCTCGTATTTCCTGATGTCGTTGTCACTGACAGAGCGGCGAGCAAAGCGCATGGCCTCTTCAAAGTGATCCCTGCGGATCTCAGGAACCGGATCATCCTCCTCCACCTCCTGCAGCAGGACAGAGGGACCAGGTGAGCTGCGTGCCCAAGCTCCACGGGCCCGACACCTTCCCCCCATGCTAGGAGACTCACAACACCCTCCAAGGCAGGGGCTGGAGAGGTGTGCATGAGTCAGGGCTGCAGAAGGCACCTCCTGAGCAATGCTGACCATGAGGCATCCCAGGAGGGTCCTCAACCTCCCACAAGAAGAGAACAAAGTGCTCCAGGCTCCACGCTCTGCACAAGAGCCCACTCATCCCCGAGGATGACAGAGGAACACTTCACACCTCAGGCATGTGGGTAGGGAGAGCTCAGTGTACCACTCACCATGGCAGAAGGGTTGGTTTGCCTCTCACGCTCTCGCCTGATCTCACTCTCGATGGATTCACGGATGGCCAGTTTGCAGGCACGCTGGCAAATTTCTGTCAGGTCAGCCCCTGAGAAGCCATTGGTCATCTTCGCCAGGAAATCCAGGTCTACATCCTAGAGAAAAAGAAAAACTTCATATCCTCAAGTGACAGAGAAGTGTCTTTAGATCCCAGGGTATCAAGGTGCTGTCTTAACTGTGGCCAATTTTGGAAAGATCAGCTGCTGAGAGTCTCATTTTCAGGAAAAGTTAACCACAGATGAAAGCAGACTACACTCCTCACACCCACCAAGAATCCACAAAGTGGCTGTAAATGCCTCTGCACTTACAGATTTAGGGTATGATTTGCTCAGGTCTCAGCACGAGGAGTCAAGAAAAACACCATCCGACTGGAAATAGAGATGGGGCACAAGCAGACCAACACAGCTGACCTCCTCCTCTCCTCCCCCTCAGTTGAGAGGGTATTACTGCAACCTCCTTTGAAACTAAGTAGGTAAGCTTGGCATAAAAAAGCTTGGGCTCCCACTTCATGTCTGTTTTTCTTTGATCAACTCTCAGCTGCATTATGGCCTCTTCCCAGACAAGGGACACAGCTCTTGCCTATGACAGGGCTCAGCAACAACTCACTGCAACTGCTCCTCTTCAATTTGTATTTCACACCCGTGTGTTCTACACTTATTTTTTTTCCCAGAGTGCAAGAATCTTTTCCACCTCACCAAAATTTTCTGATCCTGCACCACAAGCAGAACCCCATTATGTGACAAAGAGCTGCTGTGCCTGCAGACCAGTTTCTGGCTTTGCTGACACCTAATCTCAGAGTGCCAGCTTCCTCTCCCATTCTGCTATATGGATGAGCCTCCAGACCTCTGTGCTGTTCACAGCTTGTGAGGAATATAAGCAGCACACAGCAAACCCAAGCCTGAAGTAGTCAGGCTGCAGATTCTACCTTTGCAACTGGTGATTTCCTCAGATTGGCTTTAAGGATTGCAACCCTGGACTTCTCGTCAGGCAGGGGGATGTAGATGAGCTGATCCAGGCGGCCGGGGCGCAGGATGGCTGGGTCGATGATGTCTGGCCTGTTGGTGGCACCGATGATGAAGACGTTTTTCTTGGTGGACATGCCGTCCATCTCGGTCAGGATCTGGTTGATGACACGATCTGCAGCGCCGCCGCCATCACCGATATTCCCGCCTCGGGCCTTGGCGATGGAGTCCAGCTCATCAAAGAAGAGCACACATGGGGCTGCTTGGCGAGCCTGCAAAAAGCAGTGGGCACCATTATTCCATGCTAATACTGCCCAACAAGGAGCATGCTGACTTCACACTAAGCTTTCCTCACTATTAACACAGCTTAGGAGTACCAGAAGCTCTTCACAAGGAGAGCTTGGAAGAGCTGCTCCAGAGGAGTCTCTTGCCACACAACCCCTGCATTAAATTCTCCTGAACAACAAGCTGGATTTCCCTGAAGTGGGAACATTGTGAACCAGGCAGAAAAGCAGTAATTCCAATGCCTAAGAGTGAAAAACAGAGCCATTTTGCTGGACTAGAACTCTCCCTGCAAGACCTGAAGATGTCAACTCATTATTCAGGCACTGAAGCAGGTGAGATATATCCAATGGAAAGGAGAAATCCAATTGTTGTCTTCAGCTACTTAATGCATAATTACAGAAGGCTGGATCTTTCTTCACAGTGTGCAGTGAGAGGAGGAAAGACCACAGGCACAAGGAGGTTCCTGCTGCAACCCTCACTCATGCACACCTCTCCAGCTCCTAGCCTGGAGGATGCCGGGAGTTTCCTGACCTGGAGACACAGCTGTGAGCAGCTGAGAAAATCCCAGTAAGAAATAAGGAAAAAAAATTGTTCACAATGAGAGCACTCCAACACCAGCACACAGGCCCAGAGAGGTCAGGGATTCTCCACCCTTTACACATATCCAGAACTCAATGCATTGAGCTGATGAAATTTCAAAGTTACCTCCCTGCTCTGGACTAACAGTTGAACTGAACAGTCTCTGAGGTTCCCTCCCACTTCCATTTTTCTCCACTTTCCTGCTAACTTTTTTCTAATAGCACTGTCCCTCACAACAAGAGCAAGGATTCACATGATAATTCATGCAGACACCTTCTGGGACAGGGGATGACTCTATGGGACAACTGAACAGGAGTGAGCTCCTTTCTAAACTGTGTAAATTGCAGGACAAGAACCTACAGAATATTCTAAAAATCTGTAGATGATGACAGTTAATGATGTGTTAATTGAAGTTTCCAGGGGTGAGGATCATACACGTGCCCTCCTAACCATAGCCTCTGCCAAAGGCACTGGGGAATTTATCACCCTCTACTGACAAATGCCAACTGCAGTCAGGGAAAAGAGTTTCAACAGCTATATTGCTGAAGAGGATTAATTCCAACACCAGGAAAGAGCTCCTACTCTCAGTGCAAGTGGGAAAAAACACAGAAGACACAAAGAAGAACCAGTAAGACAAATGCAGTGGAGACAAAGTTCTGGGGATACCTCAGCACCGAGATAGCACAGAGAGTAGGAGAAACACTTACCTTGTCAAAGATCTCACGCACGTTGGCTTCAGACTCACCAAACCACATGGTGAGCAATTCCGGCCCCTTGATGGAAATGAAGTTTGCCTGGCATTCATTGGCAATGGCTTTGGCCAGCAGTGTCTTACCACAGCCAGGTGGCCCATAGAACAGAACCCCTTTTGATGGGGTCATGCCAAATTTGAGGAACTTGTCTGGGTGCTCCACAGGATACTGAAACAGAACAAAACAAAAACCTCTCATGATGAGCCACAACAGGCTACCTTGGAAGTACAGAATGGTTTGCATGTCAAGGGACCTTCAAAAGATCATCCAATCCAAGTCCTCTGCC
Organism: Motacilla alba alba; assembly: GCF_015832195.1. Taxonomy (NCBI): domain Eukaryota; kingdom Metazoa; phylum Chordata; class Aves; order Passeriformes; family Motacillidae; genus Motacilla; species Motacilla alba. Next base: position 8,925,074 of record NC_052046.1, read on the forward strand.
ATGGGAAGGGACACATGTCTCTGAGTCAGTTTTGGTTCTACCAGAAGCACTATCTGAGATTTCTGGTTGGTTGAACACAAAATCCTGCCAGGTGCCACTGCAGTTTTTCAGTGGACACGGGCTTGGAAAGGTGCCTAAAACAACCTATTTATCTCTAGGAACTAAGTACAGTTCAGTACTTTCCCAAGTACTAGTACTTTCCAGCACACTTAACCTCAGCTTCACTCTGCCCTGCAGAAGCAAAAGGGAACAGCTCATTACCTAACCTATTTGCTCTGCTCTCCAGAGACGGCAAGGTGTCTGATGTGAGCCTTTATCCTCAGCAACAAGGTCATATACAAGACAGGTGATGATTTTAACATCAGAAAGTTAGACTGAAATTTTAGATTCTTTTATCACAGACAGGATGTTTCTACAGCGCCAGCTGAAAACAGGAATGTATCAAATCCAAACTGCCAGTGCAGACACCTGGGGTTTCCATGGATAATTTGCAACATTTTGTCCTATGCTTTCCTTTTGTAGAGGGCTCCACAATTACGTCTCACGCGTCCCTGTGCTAAGGCTGATGGGGAGCCCTTCAGAAGCTCTCTGTATGAGCACCTTCATCCACTGCCTGGCAGATAAAGCTACCATGTAGGATGATTCTCAGCAGTGGTCCCACGGCTGGTCCCCACTTAAGAGGCAGAACTGTGGCTGTTTCTGCATATTGAACAACACCCACATAAAATGCCACTGCAGACTCAGCTCAGGAAAACATAATGCTGCTTCCCAGTACCTTCCTCCCCAAGTTCACTAAGATGGAACAGCATGGTATTTACAGTCCAGTACAAATAGATGCCATGAAGCCTCTCCATTTATTCTGTTTGCAGCCCAAACAGGAAACTAAAGATATTCTAGATTTTATTATTATATTTTTAAGCCGGCTAAGCAAAAGATCTGTTGTAAAGCCTTACCTGTACAAGCTCCTGGAGCTCCCTCTTTACATCTTCTAGGCCACCAATATCTTCCCAGGTAACTTGTGGCACCTCCACCACAGTCTCCCGAAGTGCAGAAGGGTTGCTCTGGCTCAGAGCCCACTGTTGTTAGAAGAAACAGTATTAAATGAATTTTAACATGTTACATTCTTTTGCTTCAGAGAAGCAATTAATTGCATCCAGAAGAACATGGGGCACTCCTGCATTACCCTGAAGTCATCCATGGTCACTGCCAGAGAGTTCATCACTTCAGCATCGATGGTTTCATCTTCTAGGTCTATGAGATCCATCTTCTTTCTGATTGCCTGAAGAGCAGCTTCTGAGCAAAGAGCAGCCAAGTCAGCCCCAACATGGCCATGGGTCTCGTTTGCCACCTGAAAGCAGAGCACTGACCATGACTCACAGGGATACAAGCAAGGGCAACACATGCTCTGGCCCCTCACTGAGAAGGGAGGAGAGCAACACCAGGGCTTTGCTGCACATTCAAGACAAGTGCTAACACTCAAGCAAGGACATTGTGCCTTCTACTACCTACTAGAGATCCAATCTGCATCTGGAATTTAGGAAGGCAACCCTGAGGACTGCAGTTCTTCATTCAGGACAGAGATGGCAGGAGCCACCCAGCTTACAGGTGGTACAGTGACACCAAAATGCTCACCCAGCTGTGTGTGAGCTTTTTCAGGGCTACTGCACATTTTAAGGCAATGACACAGCAAACAAACCCAGGACGACAGTGACAAGGCAACTCTGGATTGGAATGATATACATTTGTTTCACTTAGCCATGCCATTCCTAACCAGTGAGTGAGGACTTTTGGTCACTGGTAAACTGGTCAGAAGGAATCCCAAGGATCATCCATTCAAGCAGTTCCAGGCTGTCCTAACTGAGCCACTCCACTTGTACAATCAAGGCTTACCAATTCCTCCACAATGAAACAGAGCACTGGACATGAGACAAGCTTTCCTAATGGCACACTACTCACCTGCTCCAGATCCACATCATCAGCCAGTTTCATATTTTTTGTGTGGATCTGCAGGATCTCCAGGCGCCCGGTGGCATCAGGAATACCAATATCTACCTCTCTGTCAAAACGACCTGGGGAGTACAAGCACACATTGAGCTGCTGATTCTGCACACCACAGGAGCTGCTGCCTTCCTCTGACTGAACAAGGTGATGTTTTCCACAAAATATCAGAAAATAACAGTTTTGGGTTTGCCTGCAACATCTATCAGCACAGTAGAAGAGAGAGATAAGAGAAGGGGGAAAGGTATTTATTTATTTAGGCATTTTGGGAAGTGAGACTACTGTGAGACCAACAGTAAGACCTTGGGATTATACAACACAGAGGACTGCACATTTAGTTACTTTTTTTGAGCTGTATTTTTTGGAAATAGGCTTCACTGAACCAACATACCATGAGACTTTTTGTTTATCTCTACCTTTGTGTCCTTGTTACAAGAGTCCAAAAATACTGAGAGATTTAATTTTTTAGACCTTTCACAGCATTAGCCAAGTCGTGAAACACACGAGGAAAGAGGGCATCACTGCAATATTCACTAAGATATGTACACCTCTGTTTTTCCTCCAGCCACAGCTGTGCTTTCAAGTGGCTCACTATACCTTTAAGAGGCCAGTTCCCCCTGCACAGCTGATAGGTTTGCTATTACAGACTCTACCAAGTGGCCACACACCAGACATTCATATTTTGAAGACCTGAGTCTTGGAAACTACTGTACTGTTCATTAATAAAAGAAACCCAATTCGGGTAATCCACATTCTTCTGGGATCCAATGCATGAACATCCCCTTAGGCATTTCCTCCTTAAGCGTGTCCTGAAATAGCTTCACCTAATACAGGCTAGCACACTTTTCCCACTTCAAAGTATTATTTCTACACATTCTCACCTAACATGGCACAGAAAACAACATCAAAGGCTGAAAGCCCAAAAAATAATTTCTAGCAAGGAGCTGGAGACACGTCAATAGTTTATGCAACACATGTTGAGCACGACTTTCTGCTCCATCCTTACGGGGCGCCTGAAGCATGGCCTGTCACAAAGTGTGTGACACACAGCGCAGAGGGGGCAGGGGCGGTTACCGAATCGCCGGAGCGCTGGGTCAATGCTGTTGGGTCTGTTGGTGGCTGCCATCACGATCACATGTGCCCTCTGCTTCAGCCCGTCCATGAGGGTCAGCAGCTGAGACACGATGCGACGTTCCACCTCCCCGTGTGTCTGTGGGGACAGAAAGCAGCGCTGATACCAACAGCTCTACAAGGAGCACGGCAGCCAGCACGGCATGGGAGCTGGCAGATACAACAGCCACAGGATGGTAACAAATGTCCTGAACTGTATCTAACCCTCCTGGTGTCCAACTGAATGCTGGTGTTAAAAAAATGCTGCTTTACTCTATAGTGAAACGCAGAGACTCATGCCAGCTGCTACCAAAAAAAAAGGACATGCTAATTTACCTCCTACAGGCTCTCTTTACCTTCTCTCTCTTAGGAGCAATGGCATCCAATTCATCAATGAAGATGATGGCAGGAGCATTCTTCTCTGCTTCTTCAAAGGCTTTCCTCAGGTTGCTCTCAGACTCACCAGCCAGCTTGCTCATGATCTCAGGACCTAAAAAACAGTAATGCTGTGCCACTCAGAAGAGAGGCAGCAAGTCCCAAAAACATGCAGCTGAATATTTTTAGTACAACATCCACATGGGACAAGCTATATTTCAAGCCAAAGCAAATACTATCAATCAAATTCACTAAATCTGCAGCTGAAAGGCAAGACCAGCATGCAGAATTAGTTTCTATCATTATTTTGGTGTTTCCAGTTTACTCTAAGAGAACGCAGCACTAGACAATGAGCTACCTTTAGCTGCCTCTTTCCTTACCCTATTTCACACTTGGTGAGCTTCTCTGTAATGTGCCACCACACACAGTTAATGCCAGTCCTAGCTTGCAAGAGAAGCAATCAAATTATAAGGTGATGAATTACCAGGATAGGGAAGGAAAAAGCACTATGAAGCCATCTTTAGCTTATATTACATGCGTAGACATTTACCTCTGTATGATCCTATTAACTAGTTTAAAAAAGTCAAAACAATCAACCATAAATGAACAAAACCACAATCCCCATCTCCTCTCAAAGGTTAAATACAAAATTAAAGTGTGTGAGCACATTGATCCCAAATGGATAGACAGCATTCCCCTGACATCTACAATTGCTGAACACTATTGCAGGTTTAGAGATTTATTCTGTTTTTACAGATTTTGCTATCATGTTGATGGCACTGGTAATGAAGAGAAAATATGCTTCTGAAGGATCCAAGAAAAATAAACCTGACCCTCTGGCATGGACAGCTGCCAGCTGCAGAGACACAGGTGTGGGCAGGTGATCTGAGTATTTCATTACAGGTTACTCACCAGCTCTTATCAGCTCTGTCTGCAGCACTGCCTGCAGACATGGACTGGCAGGCAGCGAAGGCATCGCTGACTCTGACAGCGTTATTTTTATTATGCAATAGATGTACAAGCATCTAAAGAAACGGCTGGTGCATTAGCATTCAGTGACAGCTTCCACACACTTGAGGAAGTGGATGACAGGGTGACATGTGGCTAAAATTAGCCCATTTACATCCACTCTCTTGAGATAAAAGCAAGTCCCTAGTCCTACTGCCGGTCACTGCGGTGCTGTGTTATACTGTCCTTTGCCTTCACTGCCACATGATTGAAACTGGAGAAGAAAAGCTGCATTCCTTCAATAAAAACGTTCTCTTATTCCAGCACCGACTAAAATGGGACAGAAAAGCAGTGTGGAAAATTCAGAATCCAGTCCTTACTAGGTATCAGCTAGTAGCGACCTCAACTGCTACAGGTTGCTACAGGTGAGACGTATCAATAGGAGTTCTGTCATTTGTAGCTAAGTCCAAAGGATCTCATTACAGTTTTCAGGGAAGTTCCTTCCAAATAATGTACTGTGAAACAAAAGGGGTCTTTGTGCTTTACTTGAGGGGAAAGAGGAATCCAGAGCAGCAGCTTCTTTTCTGAATGGACCATAGTGGGAGCAAAGCCAGAAGCCCTGCTAGTTCTGCCTTCACCAACAAAAATGGACAAACAAGACACCAAATCCCTGTCTCAGCACAATCTTCCAAGCATTCTGCTACAACAGAATCAAGCTTCAGGGAAGTGCCACTACAGATATTTCCACATAAAGGGCTTCCAAGTGTCCCCAGAGGCATGCTTGAAAGAGGTAAGGAAGGATGGCAGGAAGACAGTGTGGCCCTACAAGCCCTGTTAACACCATTCCTTACCATAAGATGGACAAGTGAGCACACAGCAGAGCTGGGGCCAAAGCAGCCACAAAACTTACCATTGATCAGGAAGAAGAAAGCCCCTGTTTCATTGGCCACTGCTCGGGCAATCAGTGTTTTACCAGTGCCAGGAGGACCATACAGCAGGATCCCACGTGGAGGCTGAGGACAAAGGCAAGGGACTTAGGTTTTGAGTATCTGACTGCTTAAGCAGCTTCACAGTGAATCTGTAAGCATTTGATAATGCCAGTCTGAAATTGTGATGCAAACTCATGCAACAGCTGCCATGTCAGCACTGCTATCAACACACTTTACTACTTCACACAACACATAACAAAAACCTTGCCAGTAACTGGCAGCGCTGATTCAAAGCATCACTCTGCTTTACAAGCTGCCAGGGTTTCAGTCTCTGTCCAGAACAAGTAAGCAAATACCTTCCAAAGACTACCATTAAAAAAAAACCCTGAAAACCCACACCAGAAATTATTTATTCCCCTCTCCAATACCTCCTAAATCCCTGGATGGAGAGACATCTCCCAGGGCAAGCCCACTTATCCACCTGCATGTGAGGACGTACCTTCACCCCGATGGCCTTGAAGAGAGCAGGGTGTCGGAGGGGAAGCTCCACCATCTCCTTGATTTGAGCCAGCTGCTTCCGGCAGCCACCAATGTCATCATAGCCCACCTCATTCAGGGACTCCTCTTCATCCTACCCAGGAGGAAATACATCAAACATATGAGTGAAAACAATAGCTCAACAACCCCTCCCAGTCTACAGAAGCCAGGAATACGGCTTTTTAGACATTTCTTGCCTGTCTTGAGACTCTCCCTTTCAAGTCTTCCTGATGTCTTCTATAATTGTCTCTTAGCTCTGTCTTCCCAGACATATAAAGAATTGCCTGCATGTACTCAGACTTCACTGAAGCCCACCCTCTGGAATGACAGCCTCTGCTGCCAGGTTCCCTACAGACTCTAACACAGAACAAGCTCTGTGACTCTTTGATGGGGCTAATGGAAGTAACAAGAGACAATGTCAGTATAAAATATACTTACTCCTCAGAGTAAATGCTATCTAACTATTTGGCATATTCTAACTGCCAGTTAGTTACTCAGATGTAGTGTTACCTTTGAGACTGACTCCAATTAGCAGAGAATATTAAGGTCCAGATACATGGAAAAGATCAGTTGCAACCAACTCTCTCCTCACAGTATCCATGCATTCACCAATCCAAACCTTTACTGGCCTCAGTTATTTAGGCCACACTAAAATAGTAACATAGCCCACGTCCCAAGTTCGGGCAGGTCACTCAGAGGCTGGAACTAACAAGCAATGAAGGTCTCAATTTTGGATATTTCTGCCCTTTCTGGGCTCTGCCCCAGGATTGGGGAAAACATTTTTCCAAGTATCTACTGGGAATTTCTCTTGATCCAGCTTATATTAGTGTGTCCAATCATGTCCCTGGGCACAGCTCTGAGAAGAAGCCTGGTCATCTATCCCTCCCATCAAGCAGTTGCCAGTAGGCCTTTGCCTTCCCTTCTCCAGGTTACATCATGCCATGATCCCAGTCCCTCCTCCTTCATTCTTGACCACCAGTTTCTCATAATTTTTGTGGCCTAGGCTGAACTTACTCCTGTCTATCTCTGCTGTGGTGTGAAGAGGCCAAGTGGGATGCATGGAGTGCCCAGGTGCAGTCTCACAAAGGTCACAGAGGTGTTTTTCAGAAGGCAGCTAACTACAAACCAGCACTCACACTATTTGCAGGGAGAAAAAGGTACTTATTCTATGAAGTACACACCCACCTGAGCTCATTTCCCTCAGATTTCCTACTCTGTACAGTAAGGTCACCAAAACCTGTCAGACAAGCCTCTCAGGCAGCCACAAGGTTGCAACACTCAAGGCTAGACACCTTAATGAACTGTGGAATTTTTATTTTTTTAATGTAAACCATTTGAGGATTTCAAATTTCTCTCAGAAAAAGTGCCCATTACTTTTTTTTCACACAGCATGAAATTTAGCACCATTGTAAGCTCTCTCTGCTATGGATCAGGGGAACACTGGAATCAAAAGATGCATCCAAGCACAGTTTGAAATATCTGGAAGCAAATGCAGAACAGCTGCTGCCAAAGCACAGCATCTATCAGCAAACCTACCCCCTGGTGCTTTCAGCATATGAGGAAGACACTGGAAGTACCTTTCTCTGACTACCTTCAGCAGCAGCACATCTCCTGAAACCAGAGTTTCTGACCATTACATTCAGTAGATAAAATGTCAAAACAGGAACTGCAAACATTGCTGACCTCAAGCACTGTCCCAGAAACAGGCTTTGGACAGAGGAGATCCAGCAGGATCTCATGTCAGGGTTCTGCTCACCTCTCTTTTGATGGGCTCTCCCTCACAATGGATGACTGTGTCCGGAGCCACTATGCAGTACGGGCTTGGATCTGTCTCCACCACTTTGAACTCCACTGCACGCATCCCTCCACGCACCAAGAAGATGTCACCTGTAAAACCCCACACATCAGTGGCTGCAACCCACATCTGCAAAATGTCAACCCCTGTACAAGCAGCAGCCTCAGAGTTTAAGGAAGTTGGTCACACAGGCAGACACTGTGGCATTTATAACACTGCTTTGCATGTTAAACTCAAGAGCTGCATCCACTGCAGCCTGAGCATTCAGTTCTCAAATTTCATCCAGTAAAAACCAGCAAACAACAGAAATGAATACCCTGCCCAAATACAAAACACAAAGGCAAGAAAACACTTTTTTTTCCCCATTCAGTTTCAATTTAACATTTTTGGAACAGGCAAAAAGCCCTAACTCAATAAAAATTCATTTTGAATTTATTGTAACTAGCTGGTACTAGTTATAATTGTTTGTCTCCAGAAGCAGAATAATATGTTAACACTGCACTGTGACTCCTGGCTGCACTGGGCTACAGACCCTGGATAACTTCAACTTGTGTCTATAGTGTAGCTTCATCTATGGTACATTAGAAGTGTTATGAACACAACCCCGAAAGCGTGCTTGGTTTTCTACTCACCCTCCCAATTATTCCTTAAATTACTCCAAATAAGTGAATTCAGTCAGGGTGCCAGCTGGTATATATGTCTTGGCTTCATCTGGGATAGAGTTCATTTTCTCCCTAATAGCTGATTCGGTGCTGTGATTTGGATTCAGATGAGAATAATGCTGATAACACGCTGGTGTTTCAGCTGTTGCTCAGCAGTGTTCACCCTGACTCAAGCACTGGTCAGCTTCCCATGCTCTGCCAAGGAGCAGGTGCACAAGAAGCCAGGAGGAGGCATGACCAGGAGAGCTGACCCAAACTGGCCAAAGGGATATTGCATGCCACAGAACACCATGCCCAGCGCATAAACTGGGGGGAATTTCACTGGGAGACATCACACACTGATGAGGGACAGGCTGGGCATCACTCAGCAGGTGGTGAGCAACTGTCTCAGGCGTCGTGCAACACCTGTCTTTTTGGGTTTCATCTCCCATCTTTTCCATTACTATTATTACTATCATATTTTACTTTGTTTCAATTACAAAAATGCTCTTAACTTACAAGTTTCTCCTTTTTCCTGATCTGCTCCCATCCCATGGCAGGGTGGGGAATGAGCAGCTGTCTGATATTTAGTCACATGCTGGGATCAAAGGACAACAGTCCTTGGCAGCCAACACAGGGAAAAAGGATTAGCATAACAACAGTTCTGAGCAGAATATGTTAAGCCAAATTTGCTATAAGTATTCAGTATATAATAGTAGCTGGTGACAGTGCTTATTTGTGCTTGTTCTCAGGGTGTGTTTTTAACATCTCATTCGGGGTAGGTGCCCCCTGTGGTGAGGTTTATTGTTCTTGCTGCCTGGGCTAACGTGATCTTTGTGTTGTTCTCTGCAGTAGTGGCTTATGACGAGATGGAGCCGCTGGTCCTGAGACGAATCTGAGGAGTGAACTGAGCGCTGCCATCGGCTCCGTACTTCGGGAGCCATCCACTGGGAACCACTGGTAACTGCACCTTTCCTACATCTCTCTCCCGATGTCTTCCTTCCCGATGTCTTCCGATGCCAGGCTGATTACAGTAGCATTTGAGCATTTTAAAGATTTTTAATAACCCTTCAATACACCTGAAACCAGGCTTGTTCTTATCACAGAATTTCCCGAGTTGGAAGGGACCCATGGGGATCACTGAGTCCAACTGCTGGTCCTGCACAGGACAGCCCCATGGCGACATGGAGAGCAAAGGCTGGCGGGACCAGCAAATTTTGGGACACACATCTAGCAAAAGCTTCCTGGTGACTGCCCCTCCCCAACCAACACTTTTACATACTGCAGAAGGAGACAAACTTCCTGTACCGCACATAAAAAATATGCTGGGATAAACAGTCTGGGTCACTGCTGCCTCAGGCAAAGGCAAACCCACGCATGGTTCTGCTTTTCCACACATTGTTCTGCTTTTCCTAAGGACCTGGGTGGACTTTGTGGGTGATGTGGGAGGATGGAAAAGCCCAGTGTATGGGTCAAAGTGATTTGATTTTAGGTGAAAGTAGGAAATTAACTAAATTGCATGATGTTAATTGTTACATAAAGCCCGTATGATCACTTCTGTGGCAGCTATATGCACATCACCACATTCAGCACCTCACAGCAGCTGACTCCACCACTCCAGATGAGGTGATCTGAACCTGAGTCCCCTTCAATTACCACATTAATGAAGGATGGAGTCTGATGAAACTGGATAAGCACAACATAAACCTAACCAATTGATTAATATGCAGGCATGTCAGAAATTACATCACATGATAGCAAATTAGTTTAATGAGATTTTCTCCCAGGTTACACCTGCACCTTTCTGATGTTCTCCCATCTCATATAGCTAAAAAAGTGCAGAGGAACTACAAATTACTCTGCCAGCCAGCAGCAGCAACCACTCCTTCTGAAGATTACAGAAAAATTTACATCACCACTAGTAAAATCTCTCCCTACAGATGCTGGTCTAATGCCTTGTGGAGATCTGTGCAAGCTTCTATAAATTCTCTGTATTTAGCCTCAGGACTAGCTCACACTTGCGGCCATGAGGACTTCAATGACAGGCATTATTACCTTTCCTTATAGGTCTGTAAGCTTCCAAGAAGTAGGGCTTGAGGTAGACCTCAAACAGATTCCCCGTGATCCCTTCTACTGTGTCATCAATTGGCAGCACATGGATACGTTTGCCATATTTCACATCTGGGCAAGGCTGGATGCTGCAGAAGAAGAAAACTCCAGTTAGTGCTGGACTTACCCCTCAGTGTTACACCTGGACACGAAAAGACATGCCCCTTCCCAGGAAAGAACATCCAAAGACCATCAGAAGCCTTGGTGAGACTTCCTACCCAGACAGAAATATTTCAGTGCTGACAAGGCAAATATCATACCCACCAAGAGCTAGCCTTCACAGCACACACTTGCCTTCACTCCTTTCAGCCCTGCCCAAGACCACTGGAGAGTTTAACAGCTCCCTCCTACCCTTCTGCTCTTCTGCAGACCCCCTCTCCACATTCACACATCTCTAATGTAGCCTAAAGACCTGTGAGAGTCATGAGGTAGCTTTTATATAAAAAAGCCACTGGAGAACCAGCTGCAAGGAAAAGTGAGTTGGGGAAAACACTTTCTTCCCTCCTCTCTCTCACTGCAGTGCCCAGCGTCCCTATTGCTGACAAGCCTGATTCCAAGCAAAGCTCTCACAGTACCAACCAGGGGTAAACACCTTTGCAGCCACATGTAGGTCAGTCCCATTTTGTGAGGGCTGATGAGTAGGTTAAAGGCTGAAAGCCCTTTCCCCTTTTAAATACATGCTACAGTTATTATTTTGCAATGTAGCATAACAGCCTACTGTAGCAACAGCTCAAAGTATCCAGCTGTGGCAGAAACTCGCTCCACCAGCTAAGAAAAGCCATGGAACTGCAGCTGAGCACACAGCTTTTCATATGTGATATGTGACTTTTATTAGAGACTCCTAACGGATTCTTTTACTACATGCATTACAAAGAGGACACAGCAAGAGGGTAAAAGACAAGAGAAATTGTCCCAGAAGGAAAATATTTGACACACACAATCAGGAAGTGTTAGCATATTAATCTGGATTTTGGCAGAAACCGGGACACAGTAACACTGTAAGCAGTTAAAGATTGGCAAGAAAAACTTTGAGGGCAAGTGAGTGAAAATTCCCTGACCTCACAATGAAGCAAGACGATTGGTAACACATTTGGGAAGCTGAGAACCACTACAGACATAGTGCTAACAGAGAAGACGAGAGCATGGGCTGTCACAGCAGAAGAGACTCCAACAGGAATCTCACATCAGGTCAAAGTAAGAATTCACTTCTACTTTAAATCCAAAGACAAAAAGCACCAGTCTGAACCAATTACAGTGGCGTTTAAAACGTGCATTTTTAGAGGTAGAGGGAGGGGTGGAACAACCTCATTTCTCTCATCTACTAAGTTTGTATGAAACACGTTTTGCATTTAAAAATTAATACAGCTATCACTTCAGAAAGTCTGGTTCAGAACCAGGCTCTCATTTTCTCAGAGACAACACTCAGGAGGAGGAGAAGCTGTCAGCCCTCCCTTATTTAAACCTGCAAAATACCACTTTTACGTTCAGGAAATGCTCACATGCTACCATTCTACCCACTCCCATCACAGAACGGGACCCGTCTCCTGTAAGCAGAGACACGTATTTCCAAGTTTTACTACTGCTTTTAAGGTCCTTCCAATTTAAATCATTTTATGATTCTACTTCTCTCAAGTGCTGCACAACAAAATCCCTGAAACATTTTTTAAGCATTCCTAATTTGATAATGATTTTTATAACAAAAATTGGAGTATAAACATCCTTGGGGCATTTTTAATCTTGGTATTTGTCTGTTCCACTTTTTTCTGGCATTCATTTCCAACAGGTTTTAGCTTGTTTTTGCAATGAGGCAGTTCAGACACTCTGAGATAACGTGTGACGCTGCTAATGTCTTACACAGGTAACACTGTGTCCTCACCTGATCACATCACCCAGGCGCACTCTCAGGTTGTTGCGAACAACCCTATTCATGCGAATTTTCTCATCTGAGCAGGTATCATCTGACAGAACAATGCAGACTGCTTCTCTCCTCTTCTTTCCTTTGAGCAGGACAGTGTCTCCTCTGAACAGCTGCAGTTCATCCATCTTTGCCTATAAACAGCAAAGTGTTAGAACAAGCTTTTGAAAAAAACAGGGATTCAAGTATTTGAAGGAGAGTTATTTGACTCTGGAAATTACACCTTGGAAGTGATATACTAAATCCAGAGGACAGACTCTTACTGCAGTAGTATAGAGCTAATCCTGAAACCAGAGGAAGGGCACAAGCTCAACTGAATTCTACAAACTGAGGCTCAAAAACCATTTTGTCAAGGAGGAGTGTCAGAAAAACAAGACTCTCAGTGGTAACAGCTGTAGCTTCTGACACAAATGCTTGTACTCATGTTGCAAAGTTACATTGCAAGTTAATAGACAACAACAGCTTGCAAATTACCAGATTTAATACCTTGCCTCTACAGATGACACACCTGGGACAGTGACACAACACTGTTGTCTTCATTGATGGCTTCGTCAACAATTAACCGATTGGGCCTGTTCTTCTGCTTCAGAATAGCAGTCGATAAGTCATCGGCTTTAGAGCTGGAGGAGAAAACACAGCTAATGAGCAAATGATACTGGCCCTGCCCAGCCACCCCTTGTTTTCATCTCCACTTCCTAAAAGTTTCTTTGTTGTCTTGTCTTTTGTAATCTCTACTTGTTTGTAGCACAAAGGAGAACCTTACTTCCCAGGGACCACTTGCAGGAGTTCAAGTTGCATGAGCTCAAGGGTGTTCTGTCAGTAAATGTAACTATGAGCTTCCAGCGGATACAGCTATGAAGCTATCTATGAAAAGAAGTGGTCAGTGAGATCTTGCTGACTGTAAGATGTTTTGCCTCAATGAATTTGTCAGACTCATCTGAAATCACACGTAACTGCTGCCAACAAAACAAAAGTTCAAGTCTATTTGGTGTCAAATCCCAGATAAATAGCGGCATTAAAGGACAATGCTGTGGCAACCCTGACAGGAAGAGTTGTAAGAGTTTAGCCTGTCGATGCCTGTCTGTTAAACCTAGCAAGCTGTAGAAATATTCAAGCGCTCATGGAAAATTATTTTGCGTTGGGGTTTTTTAGCTGTTTTCCATAACTTCACAAAAGTCACTGCGGTTCTGGCCTATAATGCCACAAGAAACACAAGAGATAATTCACTTCCCTTGACAAAATGGAGCAAGTAAAAGATCAAGGAAATGGAAGAAGGGCAGATTAACTGTTCTCCTTCAAAATCTAATGAGGCAAATAATTCACTCTATGACAGAATGTGGATTGGAACCAACTTATTCTAGAGGAGTTCTTGAAAGCTGCACATTAGCCACAGACAACAGGGGTGGAGTGCTGTAGCTTCCCCCACTGGGCTGACTACTTTGTCCAAGTGCGTGCTGTGCCAAGGTCAGAAGAGAAAACCTTGCATAGTCTGGCTTGATTCTGAAAGAAAATAAATGAAAATAAAGTCTACCCCTGACCTAAGCAAGCAGCAAGCACTGGCAAAAAGTAGGGAGCTTTGTGGACAATGGCAGCAGCCATAACTTTGGCTCCATCTCACCCTTCTAGAGACAGAATGATGAGAAGAAACTAATCCTTGAGTGGAAATGGCAGCACTTGGCAAGTTCACTGCATTTTTAAGAGTCCGTCAGAGAGGGGTGACATACCTATGGTGTGATGTTAGCCAGGTCCCTCCCTACCTCAAGAGAGGCTTTACCAAGACAGGCTATGCAGTGTTGGCTCCCTTCTCTGACACGTAAAAGGGGAAACAATACCAAGCAAGCCCATGAGAGCAGCCAGCTTGCTTTCAAAAGGTTTTCAAGCTTCCCTTAAACACTGATATCACAGGAAACATGTTGCAAACCACAGGCAACATTATTTTAAGTGAACAAAAGTTGTAAAAGATTTTCTTTCCTGGACTGCCAGCACTATTGAAAGTTATCTTTTTCCTCTCTTTATTAAAGAGTGCAAGAGGTAAGACATTGCAGATCTATTGTCTGAGCAAAAAAGGACACAATAAAAGCTGCTGGATACATCCTGGAAAGGGCTCATGAATTCCGCAATCAATCCAAAAATGTGGTCATGCTGTGAGTCCTAAAAAGCCTGCAATTTCCAGGAAAACTGAGAGAGCAGTAAGTAAACTGAACAAATACATTATCGGGGCAGATTATGGTTAAACAGTGCATAAAAACCAACAACCTACTTGTAAGGACTTTGCCTCCTCTTCAGCTTATGGAAAAACAAGCTGTTTGCTGGAAACTAACCCAGCAAACGGATTTCAAGATTTCAGCTAAGGGACACCAGGGAGACACAATACTCGTTATTTGGGTTATCCAGAGTGTGACTGTAGCTCCTCCCTCTGCACACAGGATGTGAATCCCAAGGCCTTTGATAAGAAACCACTGCCAGACTGGCTGTGAGGAATGTTGCTGAAACTAAGTGTCTGTCCCTTGGGACTGCTATTACAGCCAAAAAACCAGCCTGGAACACCAGATCAAAAACAAACGGTAGAGGAACTGGGAAACAACTGGAAGCTTTTCAATCAACACTCTACACAAAACAAAAGCTGCAAAAACTGTAGAGAAAGTTTGGATAGCACCTGACACACAGCAGTGCAGAAGAACACAGCAAGAATCCAGTTGGTTCTGCTAAACAAGAGAAAAAAGTTTTAGCACGGAAGAACTGAACCTACAGTTCCCTAGAACTGAGGGCTGGATCAATATCAGATGCACTTAGAATGATCAAAAAGGACTGGAGACATTAAAAATTGAATAAAAGTGTCCCAGAAAGAGCATCCAGGGAGCTAAATGCGCAGGGTCAGCTTCAGCACTCTGACCCGACAGGTCTGCAGAGGAAAAAACAAAGGTGCTACAAAATTACATGTCAGCTACGCACGGAAATGATGTTATTTCTCCTGCAGACAAGGGTAAGGTTTAGACGGACAAGCACTACCCATCTTTCAGCAGCAATTTGCAATATTGTTATCATCACCATTTGCCCTCACTGCATCTCTCCAGGGGTTCCTCAGGCTGCAGCTGAAATAACAGGGCAAAAGAGGTGTGTGCACCTCAACCACGCTCAGACAAACCCTACAACTGTGGGAAGGAGAGCACAAACAGAAAATACCAAGCAGGAAAGCCTAAGGCGTGGGTTGGAACTCTCTCCTGCCAGGAAACTTTGGGAAAGGACAGGGACAGAAAGCTGACCCAGGTAAAGCTCCTTCTGGTCAGAAACAGCCTGCTGGAAACCCTCCAAGTCACCTCCCTGACCTACCCAGTTTGTCAGCTCCCTCACACGTTCTCCCTCTCACCCCTTTCTTTCCCTGACTTAACAAAGAGACAAACTGAACAAAAAAACATAGCTTTAGAGCTGTTTCGGAATTAAAGGTAATTCAAGGTCTGTATTAAGCTGCCCCTAGACAGAAGCCAGAAGTGAGGACACAATCACCAGCACAACAAATGGCCAAGCTTGCACATGAAGTGCAAGACATCGACAAAACTGAAGGAAATATATATTAGCCCTGAAGACCAAGCATTAACAGACTCCCTCAGCCTCCTCTTCTCTCTCAGTAATGCAGACCAACAGCCTCACTTCACAAATGAGAGGACCAGGGGGACTTCCTACAACTTACAGAATAACCTGAGCTGGAAGGGACCCATCAGGACTGTCCAGCCCAACTCCTGGTCCTGCACAGGACAGCCCCAACAATCACACCATGTACCTGAGATCACTGTCCAAATGCTTCCTGAACTCTGCCAGGCTTGGTGCTGTGACCACTGCCCTGGGGAGCCTGTTCCAGAGACTGACCACCTTCAGGATAAACCTTCTCCTGATACCCAACCTCAGCCTCCCCTGACACAGCTTCATGGACTTAATCACACCTGTCAGTGGTTTCTCTCTGTGTCAGAGCTCCCCTTGTTCAACAACTGATAATGCCCAGAGACATCACAGGGCAGGGTATGAAGAACAAGAGCAGAAAGTCGTTACCAATTAGTGACCCTTCTGAAAATGATAATCAACCTCCAAAGCCCTGCCTAAAGTAAAGAAACAAGCTGTTCCTTCAAGTCCGTGCTAAAAACAAGGAAAAAGCCACTTCCCAGAATGATTCCAGCTGCAGTAATGAAAGTGAAATCAGCCATGTCTTCTGCACACTGCCGTGACTTTTCACCACCATCCTTGTGAAATCACTTCCTAGATAAAACCCGTGAGCAATTTCTTACCAATGTGAACATCTGATTTACAGACTGAACTGCTTTTCCCAGGCAGGTATTAAAGAAAAAAAGGTCATAAAGCATTTTTATCCCCAAGTGAAGTAGCTGAGGTATGTGGTGACTACAGGCACTGAAGTAAGACAACCAAGGGGGAGTTTAGACACATTTTGGAGAAGCCAAGTTTTCAACACTGTTTCAGACAGGCTGGGAGAGGAAAACAGGGATCCCTTCATAAATCACACTCAGCATGTTAGTTGCCATGCTGAGGGCTCGGTTCGGCAAGATGGCTGCCAGCAGCTGTGACAAAAAATGGCATCTAAAAACTAACCATGTTCCAGCTGAAAATTAACTTTTTCTGGTCCCCGCGTGGGTGAGGAAAAACTTTGCTGAAGTAGAAACCCTTTTTAAAAAACACTGTTAACCTCGCCCAGCTGCACAACCAGGGTCTGTGAATGTCACTTCCACTGCAGACACGGAGTGCCTGGCACACCTCTCTGGAACTGACCCCGCAGGGGCAAGCAGGTTTAGGATTCCAGGAGTTATTAAAAAAAAGGAAAACCTACTCAAAGAACACCAAAATATGCTACATGGGACCAAAAGTGCCTCTAGCAAAGTCAAAAAGTCACTTCGAGTATTTTTGGATTAGGAAAATTTATTTTTGGATTCTATTTAACTCCGCTCAAAATGCACGTGGGCTGCGTGCGGAGACTGTTACTCACTGCTGAGGAGCACGGAAGACGATCCTCAGCCTCTAACTGAGCAGAGCCAACAAGAGTGAGCCAAGACACCCGAGACGGAAACACCGCCGAGCGCCTCGGCCATGCCCGGCTCAACATGTCTGCCTCGGCTAGCGCCAAGTCACTCGCCAGCCCCGGCTCCAGGGCCGCTGCGAGCAGAAGGAGCCGGGGACGGGTCTGGAAAACAAAGCCCTCCGTAGTTCAGGGCCCGGCGGGCGGGCGGCCCTAGGCCCGGCGGAGGCACGGCGGGAGGCCCGGCCCGGCCTCGCCCCCCCGCCATGACTCGACACTTCCCGGCCAGGCCCGGCCGTGGCGGGGCGGACGGCGGGAAGCGGCTCATTCCCGTTCCGGCGCCGCCTTCGCCCGCCTGGGGCCCGCGGGCCGCCCCGGGTGAAGCGGGCAGGCCGGACCGGGCCCAGGCCGCGGCGGGGCCTAGGCCGCGGGGAGGCGGCGGGGCCCGCACTTACTCGGATCCCGAGGCCATGGCGCTGCGGGGAGGGGGAGAGGGGCGGCGGACGGCGGCTCCTCGGGGCGGGCGGGGAGTCCGGAGGGTCGCGGGGGTCGCGGGCGGCGGGCGGAGGGTTCGGGGCGTCCGCGCTGCTTGAGCCTCAGCGCCGACTCATCGGCGAGGGGAGCCCCGCCCACGCCGCCTCGCCTGCCTAGCAACAGCGTGCGCCGGCCAATCGGAAATTCCGGCCGGCCGCCGTCTCGGCCAATGGGAGAGAGCGAAAAAAAAAGACCGAGTGCTCCGTCTGAGCCACGCCCCTCTGTGTGTCCTGGCCAATCGTCACCAGCCAGGCGCCACTTCCTGCAGCCAATCGCAGCGCGGCTCTCCTTTCGAGCGACAGCTGGGGCGCGGCCAATGGCGAAGAGCCACCGACGGGAACATGCGGGAGGGAAGTCCCGCCTCCATGGCCGCCGCTGATTGGGCAGCTCCCGAGGGCAGCGCCAATGGGACGGGGCGCGGTGCGCACGCGCGCCTCTTCCCGCCACTCGCAGCAGCCTCGTTCCCGCTCGTGGTGCGGAATGGCCGCGGCCCCACAGCGGCAGCGGGCCGCATGCGCAGAGCCCGTCCAGCCCGGCCGCGGGAGCTCCCCGTGAAACACGAGCAGCCACGGCTTCTCTGGGCAGTCTGTGCAGGGCCTCAGCACCCTCACAGGGAAAAACGTCTTCTAATACCGCATCTAACCATGTCCTCTGTTGGTTTGAAACACTCATCTCTCATCCATTTTTGTCATTGTCAAAAGTCCCTCTCCAGCGCTGCTGGAGCCCCGTGAAGGCAGGGAAATCCTGGGGCCTTTTCCAGGCTGAACACTTCCAGCTCTCAGTCACAGCAGAGCTGCTCCATCCCTCTGATCATCTTGGTGGCCGCCCCTGGGCTCACTCCAGCAGCTCCCTGTCCCTCCCGTGCTGGGAGCCCAGGGCTGGATGCAGTGCTCCAGGTGGGTCTCAGCAGAGCAGAGCAGAGGGGCAGGATCCCCTCCCTGCCCTGCTGCCCACGGGGCTCTGGATGCAGCCCAGGATATGCTTTTCTGAAGGAATTGCAGGTCAGAGCACATCCCAAAGCCCCTCCCTGTGCTTCCAGCATTCGCAGGAGGCTGCAGCAGCTCCTACCTTTCAGAGGTCTGTCATGCCCTCTTGCCCCTCACTCCTTGGCTTTGCAGATCCCAAGCACCCCTTCCCTCTTGTGGGAGGCAAGGCTTGCCAAAGGCTTGGGTGATGGGGTCAGGGGACCTTCCTCATCCAAAAAAAGCTCCACCTGACATGGGGCAGGGACATGTGCTCCTTCACCCCTGAGGGTGAGGGGCCCGGAGCTGTGCCATTGGCATAGACCCTCAGGAGACAGGGGACGCACAGGTGTGGGTCTGGACCCTGCTGCTAGTGCAGCATTGTGAAATTCAGACCTTGTACCTCAGACAGAACTGGGTTCTCTGGGCTCCAACTCACAGTAACCGAGCAAAAAGCTGGTACACAAAGCAGAGACAGGACAGACCACCAGCTCCCTGGAGCCTGAGTGCAGAGCCAGCCCCACCATGCACAGGGCACGGAGGATGAAGGGATCTCTGCCCTTGATCTCTCACACATCCAGGGCACACAGCCCATGGGCTCTCAGTAGCTGCAGTGTCAAGGCCATGACTCCAACATTTCGCTCTGGTAAAAGAGCATGGAAAAACCCAAAGCTAAACAGAGCTGAGTTTTTTATTAGAAAAGGAGATCTATTCTGTTTCTGTCCTTTGGGAATCTAGCTTCATCACAGAGTAATTCTAAGTCTTGAAGGAGTTCTTAAAGGCCTTGTGCCAGCCAAGTGCAAGGAGACCTCAGCAGATGGGTATGGGGGGCATGACCAGGTCAGCTTGAAGTGTCCTGGGCTGCTGCCCCGAGGTAATCCTGTATGCTTCTGGCAAGAGGTTCACTGTGAGGGAACACCGCCTGCTCCAGACATGAAACCAGGTACAAGGGGAGGGGCCTGAAAGAGAAGGGAACATGGCTGCAGTGAGGACTGCAGCAATCCTTTGCCATGCCCTAACACATTTGTTCTGCAGGTTCTCCTGCTCTACCTGCAGCTCTGCCCTCCCCATTTGGCTCCATGTCAGCTCTTCTGTGCCCCAGGGAGTCCCAGCAGAGCCACAGCCTGTGGCCCCTCGGAGCAGTCATCAGGGGAAGCTCCTCGGACACCGGAACTGCCCTCACGGCCTGACAGACAGTTTGCACTGCTGAGATCTCACCCAGCCCTTTACACACCTTCCCTGCCCTTGCTGCTGCCCATCCTCTCCAGGGGAGCTCTGGGAGAACTTCTGCCACTGAGCAGCAGCCTCCTGCTTTCGGTTCAGCTTCCACAAGGCCTGCACCAGGTAGGAGACAGCAGCTGGGTCACCTGCAAGACAGGAAGAAGGATCAGCCCTTAGCAGAGGAGGAGTAGGTCCTCAGCACTTCTGTGGGTTGCAGGGTATTACAAAAGAAGCTCAGCAGCCAGACGAGGTCAATGAGTGTAAGGAGAGGTGGTGTAATGGGGAGGAGGCTGTGCTGGCTGTGTCACAGGCTCTAATTGGCCCCAGGGCTAGCAGCCAAGGCAGATGGCATCAGCCCTGGGGCACAGCCTGCCACACCTCTCTTTGGACACAGACTGGGCTTCTTGCAGGCTCATCCACACCCCCAGAGGGAGCAGCCATGGGCAGGACTGAGACCAGCAGGTCTGACAGATCCTGGTGAAGCTCACACCTCTCTCAACAGGAGAGAGCAGCCCCGTCAGCAGCACTAGCCATGCCTTGGCTGACCTCAAGACATGAATGCTCCTTTTGCAGGTCTCTGTACTGCCAGGCAGGGACATGCTGCTTCCTCAGGTGAAGCACAGCCTCACTCCTCTGTTCTGGGAAAGCAGACCTGTCTGGGAGGAAGTTGGCTGTACCCTGGGACAACTGCCTCTTGCCAGTGATGCTGTGCCCACCACCTTGCCCCTGTACCTGCTGCTGCCAAGCTAAGGTTGAGGCAGGAAATTTCCAAGCTATCTGAGGGCACAGATTGTTGTCAGGATTTTGATATACTCCTCTGACAATAGTTTTGGTCCTTTTCTCCATGGCAGTGAGCTGACCAGGCCCCACGGAAGTATCTCTAGTATCTAACATTGCTAGTGGCCCTACTGTTGTCCTTGACACCTAAATAAATGTGGTACAAAGCATGAAAACTTCCTGCTGGATACAGCAAAGCAGCCCAGGACAAATTTGTGGAAATCTCTTGTGTTCCTCACCATAATGAGCCTGTTACCTGGTGAGATCTGCAAACTGTGCTGGAAATCCAACAGGGCTTCTTTGTTCCTCCCCAGCTCCAGGAACTGCGCTCCTCGCCCAATGAGAGAGAGCAACCTGATCTTCTGGAGCACCTCCACTTCTGGCTGGAGATTCTCTGCCACAGGAAGACACACACACCTGAAGAAAGCATCCTCCAGATGTTCTGTCCTCTGTTCCCAGCAGGCTGAGCCAGGTTAGCAGTCAGGACAGGCCAAGCATTTACCTGGGCTGCTCATCCTCCAGTTCTGGAGACAGATGGCAAAGCTCAGCCTCTCTGCCAGGCCAGAAGAGGTTTGGAGGCAGCAGAGGGGGAGAGTGAAGAAAGTCAAGAGCCCAGAATGTTACATGGCTGTGGTGAACAGTGACCTCAGCAGCAGCCTGGCCTTTGGCTGTCCCTCTGCACCACTGGCATGTATCTTTCCCCCCAAAACTGGATTGGAGAAGCTTTCCAGTTCACAGCCCCTTTAACTGCTACCAAGGCAGTGAAGGAGGCAAAGCCAAGGCCAAACTCTGCTCCAAAAAAACCTAGCCAGTCTCTTCAGCAGCTTCAGCATGGCCCAGAGCTTTGCACCATGGGACAACTGCCTCTTGTTAGAGTGATGCTGTGCCCACCACCTTGCCCCTGTTCCTGCTGTTGCCAAGCACACAGATCCTGACCCAGTCAAGGCCCAACACCGGTCCTGATTGTGTGGTGTCCTACCTGTCCTTTTGACGCCAGACCCATGAAGCTGAACACGCAGGAGATCACTGAGGCACCTGTGGGTGGGAGGTCAGAGAAGCTTTGGAGCCACTCCTGGGCTCTCGGGGGTGCCAAGTTGTCAGGGCAGCCCCAGTGCCATGCTGTGTCCTGCCCTGGCCCCACCATCCATTGCTGCCTGCTGGGGAGGCCCCTTCTCCCAGCAAGGCTCTGTCACCTGCTGAACTGTGTCACAGCTTCCTTGCTCTCGCCCAGCTTGGCCCATGCCCAGCCCTGGTGCAGGTATCCAGCTGCCCTCCAGGCAAGGCAGCACAGGCTCTCCTTCTTCTGGGACAGGAGTCCACCTGCCAGTTCTGCCCCAGGCGATGAGGACTCTGGCTGCTCCAGCCTCTCCTCCACTCGTAGGACGCGTGGAATGAGGTCAGTTGTCCGGCTGATGACCTCCTCACACACAGTTATGGCATCCTGGTGCCTCCCAGCCTGCTCCAAGGCAGATGCTGCTTCCAGGAACACCTCTGGGATCCTGGGCAGAGCTGAGCTACCATCCAGGGGCACCTGGGAAGCAAAACTGACATTAATGCTGCAGAACTGTAGAGTTCTCTGCCAAGCAGCATGACTCTGTTCATATTGGGAACATGGAGCCGCTGCCCAGCAAAGCTCAAGGCCTCTCCACAGTCACTGGAGCCTGGTGGAGCAGGCAGAAGATGAGATGTGCTCACACCTCAGCAGAGTCAAGGCACCAAGTCCCTACTCTGGAAGTGGAGGACATCCAAAATCAGGGTGACAGCTGCTCCCCAAAGGGAAGGGGAAGCTGTCTCTCCAAACAGCAGTGGTGAGTGCTCTCTGGTGTGAATCCAAAGGCAGACATGCCACAGGCTGGGGGTTCCAGCCCCCACTTCATTTCCTTTACATCAGCCATTTCAGCCTCATTTCCTTCACATCTCAAATTAGACACTGAAGCCTGGAGTCCAGGGCTGAATCCTGGGCTCAGCTCTTGGAACTGGGTTTGGATCCCTCCAACCCTCATCCTCCAAGTCACCAAAGGAGCTCCTTACCAGGACACCCACCTGCTGCTGCAGCCCCTCCTGAAGGAGAGACAGAAAATCCAGGTAATGTTCCACTGCATCAGCCACCCTGCAACAGGAACAGGACATGTGGTGGAAGGAGAAGTGCCATCAGCCAGGTGAAAGCTAGATTGCCAGCCTGCAGTCTCTCCCCCTGCACCCCACTCGCCCTGTTCACAATCTCCATGCTTTGAGCAGGCCTATGACAGCTGCACCGAACTGGACCATTTCCAGGAGCACAAGGAAAACTGCAGAGCCCAAACAAGCAGCATGTTGCAAGCAGACCAGAGGCACTGTTACCTCCCATTCTGGAGACACCGCTGTGCCAGAAGGTACTTCACTTCAGAGGGGTGGCGATGGCGAAGAAGGGAAGTGAGTACTGGTGCGTGGACAAGCAGCTCTGTTCGCATCAGGAAATAGGGGCTAGAGGAAGCAGCTGCTGGAGGGCTTTTTCCCAGAGCCTGTGAAACAGGAACAGAAAATATTATCAACACTAGAGTGGTCAAGTCTCAGGCAGCTGCAATCTTTTGTCACTTCTGACATCTGGAGATGCACCCAGGCAAGCAGAAGTGCTGCACTTCACAAGCACAACTACATTGTTCTCACAGTGGCTTCCAGCAAGAGCCATGAGGATCACACAGGGGCAGGCAGTCTTCTGATCTCCACATGGCACCAGGAGATTTGCAAGATCACCCAGATCACCTCAGGTTTTTAGTTGAGCTGCCTGGAACACCTTGTGCAATCTCCCATTGCAGCCACAGACCTAGTTAGACCATTTGTAAGAAGAGAGTTCCTTCTCCTCTCTGTATGTATCTGACAGTTTTCAAAGAGCTGAAGAGATAATTCAGAGTCTACTGCTGTGACCTCTCCCAGGCAGGTTCACACAGCCAATGCACTCTGCCTCACTGCAGCCAAAATCTACCCTTAAAGGCCTCTTTACTATTACTTTACTGAGATTGATACTTTCTGACCTGAGAGTATAACCCCCCCAAGCCACCACGAGCATGAACTAGGACCCAAGGTCTTGCCACATCCAAACGTGGTGCTGAGCAAGAATTTCAGATCTCGCTGGACTCCTTCCTGCCCACTTGCTGAAGGCAGCACCATGCTATTTTGGGGACTCCTTCCAGAGTCAAAGAGCTCCCAGAAGGAAGAAGCCTGCTCTGGAAGCTCCATGCAGGCTCTGCTGGGCAAAACTCACCCCAGAACTACAGGAACCAGACAAACCTCGTAGAGTAGGGTCAGGGCCTGCAGCTCTGCATCGGTCTCTCCCAGTTCATGGTACACTGCTGCCACATGGGACAGGGCAGGAAGGCACTGGAAATCTACCTGGAGGGCCCGTTTCAGGTGCTGAAGGGCTGTCTGAGGCTTGCCCTAGGTGGACAGGAAGACATGCATGTTTACAGCACATTCTGCTGAAGTCTGTACTGTTTGGTAGCATCCAGATTCTCACTCTGCTTCCCCAGGAGATCCCCACTAAGCAGGGCAGCAATTTAGCCAAAGGCAGCCCTCCTCAGGTTGGTTTTTGAGCTTCTCTCTCTGCAGCAACACTTTGCAATCAACCCAAATCTTGTCATGGATTTTGCAGCCTGTCCAAGGAGGCTGGGGCCACTAGGGCAATTTCTGCTCAAGGCCTTCCCTCCCTGAGAGGCTTTGGACCACACAGAGGCATTGTAGACATCAGCCTGAGCCTCCCCACTCCACAGCTGCCTTTCCCCTCTCTGCTGTCATTACCATTCGCTGAGCACAGCAGCCAAGGCAGGTGTAGATCTGGGCCAGGATATTCTTGGAGCAGAATCCTCCTGCAGCTTCCAGAAGGAGGGAAAGGGCGGTGGGGAAGTTCCCAGCCTCCAGCTCCTGCAGCCCTAGGACAGACCCAACATCTTGATTCTGTGGCTTACTTTCGTGTCCCACCTGGCCCCAAACAAGTGTGGTGCCCTTTTCTTCCCAGAGCCATAGGGACTTGCCTGATCCCCTCCAAACCCAGCGACGCACAGCCTGATAGTGCCAAGCTGCCATCTTTGCCTGAATGGTTTTGCAAGAGAACAAGCCACTCAATGGAAATGTCCAGCAGAAATAACAGCAGATTCCAAGCCTGAGATCTTCCTTTGGCCCAGAACAAGGACAGGGCAGGCTCACCTCCACATTCATCCACAATGACAGCAGTGCAGATAGGGAAGCACACACAGAACTTCAGAATTTTTTCAGCACATCTGGGTCATTTCCCAGCAGGATGCTTTGGGATATCAATTAATTAATATTTATTACAACTTATTATTTGCCTTTTCTTCAGTCTTCTTTTCAGGCTTCCCTCTGAGGCTGGTCCCACATACCAGCACCACACTCACATCTGCCACCTCCCTGCCGGAAGTGCTGGTGCCACCCTTGACTATTTTGGCTCCAGCTCTGTGGGCCAGAGCTCCTGCCCTGCCTCCTGGCAGGAAGGCAGTGTAGGAGCCCAAGCACAGTGAAGCAGTGCTGGCTGTCACCAGAGCTGCAGGGGTTGTCAAAACAGTAAAGGAGAGAAAACAGACAGAACAGAACACGGCAGCCAGAGGAGATCCATTGCTTGCTGTGACACCAGGCTACAAAGCCTCACAACAGCTTTGTGTGGCTCTTGCAGCACCACAGTCTGACAGGAACAACATGCTTGCAACAAGGCAAGTTCCAGAAGACAGACGGAAGAAAGGAAAATCTTCATAAGTCCCCTGCCAGCCTTCTGCTTTAAGGTCACTGCAGGGCCCAGACACCTCCCATACAGTCACAGACAGGCAGAGGAACTCTGTGATAGTGCAGAGAAAGGATGAGCTGGGGAAAAGCAGGGAAGCTTTTTGAATATGGAATGTAAAGGCTGAGACTCAGAGGCTCAGCTCAGACCCGCTTCCAAAGGAACAGCCCGAAAAACCCCAAGGACCAGTTTGCTTGGGACGAGAAACCAGGATAAGAGCAGGGAAAGTGGTCCTGGGACAGAGCAGCAGGAGACTGTGCTGGCTTGAGTTCTGGGCCCCACAAACCTTGCAGGAAGGCTGCTGCAGTGCAGAGGATTTCCTTCAAGTCCTTGGCGCTTTGTACAAGAGGCAGGGAGGCCCCCTCAGGAGGGACCCACCATGCCTTGATCATGGAGAGGAGTTTGTTCTGCCCCTCACTGCAGTGAGCTCTTCCTGGGTCCTGTGAAGGCACAGAGGAGAGAGAGCAGGGAATGCTGAAGGAAAGCAGGATACAGTGGTCCAAGTGCACAGAGAAACCGGTCCCACCAAACCACTCAACACTGCTCCCTGCAGTGGGAGCAGACTGGGGAGCAATGTCCTACCATCTGTTCCCTTCAGCTACAAACCCCTTACTGCAGTGATTCCTGCCTGGCCTGGGGCAGCACCTCCCCACCTCAGAGTGGGGTGCACCTCCAGGGCCTCCTGGCATGCAACAAACGGCTGCTGGAGTTCATTCAGAAAGACAGAACCCATCAGCAGCCTTTTGATCAGCGGGGAAGGTTCTGCATCCCACTGCTGTTCCCTACAGTCTGCAAGTCCATCTGCAGCCCTCTTCCAGCCTGCCCAAGTCTCCTGTCTGACACACAGAGGTCCAGGGCCCACACAGGCAGAATATTCTGGGATCCATTAACACTCTCAGGGCCATTAGGCTATGCTGGGATGCCACGGGGTGGATTAGTCATGCTGACTGGGCAGCACTGATGGGTTCAGCTGTCCAAGTGCCACAACAACATTTTGCAGAGTGAGCTTTATGACAAGCATGATATTTATGCCAGCTCTGCCGGCATCTGCCTGTGCCCAGTTACCTCAGCGGTGCTCAGGAGCTGGAACAGGCCAGCAACACTTCCCAGCTGGCTGGCTGCCAGCCACCAGGCTGCTTGCAGGGCCGCGAGGCGGTGCAGAGGTGCCTGCAGCTCCTCCACGGTTACCTCCTGCAGCACCTTTTCCCACAGCTCCTCCGTGCCAAGGTCCTGTCCGCAGGCCCCACAAGCTTCCAGAACTGAAAAAAAAAACCCAAGCAAAAAGACCTAGAGCTGTGAGACAACGTGTTTGTGCCCTGTAATAGACACCCTGAATGCAAGAGGGAGAAAAAGCCTCAAGCAAGCTCAGGCTCCTCTTAGCGGTGGAAGGAATGGTGTTGCAGGGCTGGCCTGGCCTCAGCAGAATGGAAAACAAGCTCTAAGAGAGAGGAGATGACAGCAGCACACACAGGAGACAACACACAGCACAACTCAGAGCTAGACTCCAGCTCTGCTGAGCCCTCTGGAAGTCATTTGCCTTCAGGTAAGCCTGTGCCAGCACTGCAGATCCACCTCTGAACTGCAGCCTGTTTCAGTGAGTTTTCTTTGAAGCCAGCACACCATAAAGAAAACACTAATTTTCTACTGTTACTAAAACTCTGCTAGAGACTTGGCAACTTTTACATTAAAAACTCTTGTTTCCCTTGAAACCTCCACCCTATCCCTGCAGGCAGCAGCAGGCAGGCAGCTGCACATTGTCCCTGGCCACATGCCACTCTACCTCCAGCTCTTGCAGGCAGAGCCTGGATGTCTGCTCACAGTTCCCCCCACCTCCAGCCTTTCCAAGCACAGCCAGGAGTGCCTGTCCACAGTTTCCGGAGGAGCCAGGCCTGTCTGCTCACAGTTTCCCCCATCTCTGGCCTTCCCTGGCAGAACCAGGAGTGTCTGCTCACAGTTCCTGCACCTCTAGCCAGTCACCAAGTATCCCCAGAGCACAGAGAACGCTCTCCACACCCCGAGAACTCCCCAAACAAACAACCACATCCTTACCCCTGAGGAGCCCTTGGCGTATTCCTTCTGCTTCTCCTCTGATGGCAGAGTCAGATGCTCCCACAGTGAAAAGCAGAGAGTTGTAGAGGACAGTGAGTTCCAGAGGCAGGGCAGGGAGGGCAGCCGGCAGCCCTGTGGGCACAGCCAACCCAACAAGAAATTTAGCTGGCTAAGAATAAACAGCTGTCCATGCTCAACACCTGGCTTGCTGACAAGAGAGGTGGCTTAGCAAGAAGTTTTTAGTGATTGTGGTGTGATTTAACCACCTGGGAACTGCAGTGCCAGACAGACAGCATGAGTCAGCACTCCAGGTGCCAACAGTGCTTTAGACATCCATTCCCCAGCTACCAAAATGCTGCAGTCCTCCAGGAATTAGGCCTTTCAGCTCTCCCAGAAGAGCAGCAACAGCCTACTCTGCTCCAGTACACATCCACCCTTTCACACACCGTATCTCCCTCCTTATCACAGAATCACAGAATGGGTGGGGCTGGAAGGGACCAGAGTGGCTCACCTGTTCCAATCTCCCTGCTCAAGCAGGGCCATCTTAGAGCACGTGGCACTGGATTGCATCCAGATGGTTTTTGAGTATCTCCAATGAGGGAGACTCCACAACCTGTCAAGGAAATTTGTTCCTATGTGCAGTCACCAGGGTAAAGTTATTCCTCATGTCCAGGTGGAACTTCTTGTAGATCAGTTTCTGCCCATTCCTCGTGCCTACTGCTTGGCACCACTGAGCAGAGCCTGGTCCATCCTCTGACCCCTCCCTGCAGACACTGGCAGACATTAATGAGGTTCTCTCTCAGTCGCCTCTGCTCCAGACTGAACAGGCCCAGATTGCTCAGGCTTTCCTTGTAGGAAAGATGTTCCAGTCCCTTAGTTATCCTCATTTCCCTCTGCTGGACCCTCTCCAGGAGATCTGTGTCTCTCTTGCATTAAGGAGCTGAGAAAACTGAAAGTAAAGCTGCCTCACATTGGGCTTTCTCTGCACCACACCTGTGTCAGAGAGCCTCTTCCCTGACTTCCCACAGAAAATGCTGTCTCACTTTTATTTTACAGAAACCCCAAAGCTCTGCCCAGCAAGTTAAGGTGGAGTCTGCAGATGGTTAACCCTTTTGCTGGCCCAGGTCAGCACAGGGCAACAGAGATCATTTCACCTTGGCTTGTTTCCAGCACTGGGATACTGTAGCTGAAACTGGAGGAGCAATATTCATAAACTAAACCACAAGAACCTCCACCTCAGCTTGAGGAAGAACTTTTTCTGTGCTGAGGGTGACAGAGCACTGGAACAGCTGCCCAGGGAGGTTGCAGAGTTTCCCTCTCTGGAGACACCCAAACCCCACCTGGATGTGTTCCTGTGTCACCCGCTGCAGATGGCCCTGCCTTGGCGGGGGAGCTGGACTGGATGATCAGAGATCCCTTCCAGCCCTGATGATTCTGTGATTAACTCCTTTGCAGGCCCCATTCAGCACTGGGCAGCGGGAACCCTTTCGCCCCACCGCCTTCACGCGTTTGTTTCCAGCACCGGATCACCGGAGCTGCATCCCGGTAAACAGAGGTGTCAGGGAGCCGGTGCTTCCACGCCCACACGCTTCCGGCCCGGGTCGGCAGCAGGACCTGAAGGCGGGCCAGGGCGGCCGCCACTCACCGCGGATGCTCAGAAGCAGCTCCCGGAACTCGTCTCGCAGCCGCCGGCGCTCCTGCCGCGCCTCTCCGCCGCCCCGCGCCGTCTGCAAGGGACGCACTTACCGCCGGCCCGGCTGCGGAGCGGCTCCGGCGGCAGCCCCGCGGCTCGGGGAAGAGGGACGGGGGGATGGGAAGGAAGAGGACGTGCCCCACCGTCCATCGCCCGACCAGCGCTCGGCTGTGGGCGGCCCAGGCCCGCAGGCAGCCCGGCTCCGGCTCCGGCTCCGGCTCCGTCCCGCGCCGCCGCTTCATGGCCGCCGCCATCGCCCGCCGCCATCGCCCGCCGCCGCCCTTCCCGCCCTCGCCGCCGATTGGCGGGAACGGCCGTCACCAAGGCGACAGGGAAGCGCGAGGCCGAGGGGGCTCGCGCCGGGAAGGGGGAGGCCGCGGAGGGACAAACCTCGTCGCAAGGCGAAGGCAGCAGCCGGAATCTGGTAGGGAGCGGCCCGAGGCGGAGGGGGCCCGCGGCTGAGCGAGTGCAGGCCCGGCCTCCACGCAGGAGCCAAGAACCACACACGTGCGCTGTCCAAACCTTTACTGAGCGCCGTCAGGCTTGCAGCCGAGACCCCTGCCCTGGGGAGCCTGTTCCAGTGCCCAGCCATTCTCCTGGAGAAGTCTTTTCCTAAACCCCGAGAGTCTTGGACCCCAGTTCAACCTAAACCCGCCCTGAGACGGGTGCAGGCTGCAGGCCGTTCTCTCGGGTACTCTTGTTGGTGTCTGCAGAGAACAGATCAGTGCCTAACCCTCCATTTCCCCCCAAGAAGGAAATTATAGATGAAGAAGACCCCAGATGGGTCGGGAAGGAGAATCAAAGAATGAGACAACACAGCTCTCCTCGGCTCTCACCGTTTTATTTGCAGACATCATTTTCACAGCTGCCCGGAGCCCCGTGCCACCCTTGGACAGCAAATCATACCTCCCCCCTACTCCCGATTAATTAATTATGCAATTTAACACCGGAGCGACCCCTTCCTGGCTGCCTCACGGGGTCAGTCATGCCGTACCCAGGGCGCCAGGTGAACGAGCACAGCCAACTTGCCTGTTTTGGAGGGTTTTTTTGAAAAGAAAAAGGCTCTGCTTCCCAGCAGAGACTTGAGCATGGCTTCCACCCTCCAGGTGTAGCTGCTGGATGCGAATGAAAGCATTGACAGCCAGATATGTAGATACCCAGGAAAGTGTAGCACCACGCTGCATGCAGAGCTCCCAGGTTGCTTTCCACAACTGGGTCCATCCCCTTTTTTTTTTTTTCCCCAAATGAGGGACTGAGGTACGAAGAGGTTAATAAAAAATAAAACAACAATCTTGCTCCAAGCCACGTGGTGCACTGAGCCAGGGTTCAGAGGAGAAAGCAGGGCTCCCCAGCTCTGCTCCACACACTGGGACTGCTGCTTCCTGAGGGGAAGGGGGGACATGCACACCGAGACTGGGACTGTGCCTTGGCATAAAAAAGCAGCCTGAAGAGTTGAGGGGAAACCAGAGAGAGATGGGACAGAGGAATGGCTGTGGGAACAGAGCTGGAACGAGCCCTGGGCTCCCCAAAACAGTGCCATCCCTTGGGATCTGTGTTAGCCCCACAGACCAGAGCTGCGGGTGCTCCCGACACTCACAACTCTTCACAGTGGCCGCAGCTTTTGGTCACTATTTTCTAGGCAGCAAAAAAGAGACATAATTGAATTTTTGTTCTGTGCCAGGACCATGGGACACACCATGGGCCTGAGCCAGGGAAGTTTCCCAATGGCTCTCCCTTGCCAAGAAACACATGCACAGCACTTGCAAAGCCCACAGTGCAGAAAGATTGTGGAGTGCAGGATGAAAACCGCTCAGCTGAGCACCCTGTCCCTTGTAACACTCAGCCCAGGGACACAGGGACCAGAAATAAACTGCCTGGAATAACTCATCTAGGAGAGCCAAGTGGGGCCCTACAACAACCTCTTTGGAGGGATGTGGGGCAAAACCTCCTCCCCAGCACTCCAGATTTCCCAAAAAGCCTTGGTTTGGACAACCCCCTCCTGGAGTTTTAAATCAGCAAACACAGCCCTGTCTGCTCTAGCATCAGCAGCATGATCTGCTTCCAAGGTCGCCAGGCTCTAGACTGGCATTAACTCTGTAATCCCCAGCATGCTCAGAAGAATGGCAGCCAAACAATCAGCTCGAGGGCAGCTGAGGAAGGCTGACAAAGACTGAAAGAGTCCATGAAAAGAAGCAAGAGTGTCTCTGGCCCTTGGAAAACTCATCTTCGTGAATCTGAAATCTTTGGTGTAGCAGCCAGTCTGTCGTGTCCGAGCAGCCAGCACTCCATGGCATCTCTGCAGTGACAAGGATGCACTTGCAGCTCTTCCACTGCAAGTTATGTTTAGTCTCTGATGAGATAAGTGTGTCCTTTGATGATGCTACAGCTCTGCTGTTCCCTCTGCTCTCCCTGGCCTCCTGGGACCAGAATCCCACACATGGCAGAGGGCTGGCACGGAGAGGTGAGGAGAGGATTCCCAAGCCCCATGTGAGTGCTCCAACCATGAACAGTGGGCATGGGAAGGCCCAGCTGCACTGGAGTGACCAGTGAAAAGAGAAACAAGTCCCAGAGATGGAAGCCAAGGGGCCTGGGTGGCAGCTGTGGGGACATCAGGGGCCAGTCCTACACTATCAGTGGCCACAGGGACTTCTGCCAGCACAAATACAGGCAGGCAGAAAACTCCTGACCGGGGTATGAGGTTACAACAAGACCAATTTGAGCGCCAGCCTTGAGGTTTAGCAACGTGTGCTATCCAGATTAACCTCATATTAAATGAAAATTTACTGGGTAACTGCTACCTCCACCCCCTTCCTCCTCCCCATATTGATGCACCCCTTGTTCCTTCAGAAGCATATGGCCACCAGGGAGTCAGATTTCAGCAAATAACCTATTTTTAAGGGTGTGACTGCCTAAGCCCATTTTAATTGTGGGCTGATGCATTCCTGTAGCTTTCAGCTTCCCTCACTGTTTGCCACTACCCTTTCCTTGTGCTAGCACTGGTGTTGTGCATCCAGGCAGTGAAGCAGGCCAGGGTGTGATGCCAGCTACAAACCAGTCCCTGCTTGTGACAGGTGAAATTGAGCAGGACCACAGAGCAGAGGACGTGAGAGGCTGAGGTAGCAGAGCACAGCCAGCAGATCAGGAGCAGGCCAGGCAATGGAAACCTAATATAAGAACAGTTTAAGCCTTCCTGGAATTGCATCTGAACAACTGAGCAGGCGTTTTGCAGGGGTGAAATACAAAATTCCACCTGTGCTCAAGAGCCACAGCAACTGGGCACTTGGGAAAAATGGCAAGAAATGAAATCATGAGAGGGATTTTCCCTGGGACTCTGCAGGGCAGAGGAGAAGAAGAGCCTGGAGTTATGCTAACAGTCTGCAGTAAGGAACTCAAACAGGGGCAGTCATGGTGCATGAGTTAAAAATTAATGGGATCGGGCAAATATCATTGCAGAAATCCCAGGCAAGCAGTCCTTGTCTCTTTCCAGAGAGGAAAGAGACAAAAGGTTTCATAGCACCAAGTAATGCCACCCAGTGGTTCAGGGCAGTAAGGAATCCCAGTTCCAATGGAAACTGCAGGAGGAATTGAGTTGGGATGTGGCGAGGCACCATGGTAACCATCCCCAACCTGTGCCCATAAAGAAAGAAACACCATGCCTCCTGACCGTGAGCAGTCAAGGGCATGTTGGGCATAGCTCACTTGTGACATGAAGTCTCACAGAGAATGCCAAGGCCAAGAGGGAGACAAACCCCAAACATGGGATCATGGATGTGATTGCATCTGGTCCACAGCACGCAGCACACACACACAGACACCAGTAAATTAAACCACTTCCCAAAAGAATTGGTGCCTGCTCCAGGCTTTCAGGGAGCTGTTCTCAGGCTCTGGAGCTCACACCAAGGCTACTCCTGCAGCTGGGACAGCTACTCCAGGTTCCCCTTTGCTGCTGGCCAGGCCCAGCATGGGTGTGAGCCCATATTCTGTCACTACATCCTCCTGCATCTTAACTGTTCACAGTAAACGGCCAGCATCCAGCAGCACACAGCCAGGAAGAGATCAAGAGCCTTGGCTGCTACCACCCAGCCCACAGGGACCCTGACAGGTTGAGAACAGAAGTGGAGAAATTTCTTGGCCATGCATACAGCTGTCCCTGCAACCACTGGCCCAAGCTAAGCCTGCTGTACAAGGCAGCCCAAAGTGCTCCCCACTGCACTTCACAGGGCTGGGGGGAACCAGGAAAGTGGGATTGAGTGTATGGCAAGAGAGGCCTCACTAGAGAGCAACTGACTGACTTGTCAGAGCAGTAGCTGCCACCGAGGCTCCAGGAACCATCTGCCTGGAACCATGTGCAGTGTGATTCCAGCGTGAAAACCGAGCACGTGAAAACAAGTGGTGGCTGTGGGACATTCTCTCCCCTTCCAACCTCCTCTCCCCTCCTCAGCTGGCTCCATCCCGTGAGTCTTTGCACAGTCAAGGTGAAACCTTACTGGCCACTGAAACCTACCAGCTGCACATTGTGGCAGGTGTCAGGAAAGTACCAGCAAGACCCCCCCTTGGTGTTTCTCCAGAGGAGCACTTCAGGACTCTTGCTTCTTGGGCTCTTGCAGCAGAGTCCTCCTGCTGCCAACAAAGGCCCAGCGAGAGCTCTGACCTCCCCTGCTGAGAAACACCATCCCCATGAGCCAGGAACAGATGGCTCCAGTCCTTTTGTACAGCAGAGCAGCAGGGAGCTGGGCATAATCCCTGACTGCTGTCGGCAGGCACTCGTTTGCTGGCGGCTCGTGTATCCTCCCAGCCCGAGGGAGGCAAGGAGACAAGCTCAGCCTGGGCCGACGAGCAGGTCAGGCTCCCCACGCCTGCAAGGCTACCTCAGCCGCAGCTGGCTGAACCAGGTGCTGACGGCACAGTCCACACGCATCACCAGGGAGATCCCCAGCAAGAGGCAGATGCTGCTCACCACAAAGCCCAGCGACTCAAAGAGGAACCTGCAGGCACAACAGATGCAGTTAAGGATACAACAGCCAGCATGACTACAGAGACAGGCTGCTACCCTCCAGCTGACTGATTTTGCTGACAATGAGAGGCTGGTAGCATCCCGCATCCTAAAACCTGAATTACATTCACTCTCCAGCAGCTGCTGCCTGAAACCTGTAAGCCAAGCACTCAACTGATTTAGAGGCCGCTCAGGACCTGTTGACTCAGGTGGGATTGTGAATCCTTCAGAGGCTGAGGCCACCCTTCACACCAACTAGATCAAAGGTTTGCTGGTTCAGCATTTCTGGGTTTATTGCTTCTGGTCTGGTATCCTTACCTTTGACTCTCTGACTACAACATTCTCAGCTCCCAGGTGGGCTCTGTGTGTCCTTGGAAATTCAGATGAAGAGAAACTTCTAGGCTCTAGCTCAAGTCTAGCTTCTGAATTTTGAGCAGGAGTTAGTTAGGGATATTCCTACAACCAGTACTAGGCAATGAGTCAGCAGATCAATTACAGGGTCTCTTCCAAAATTACTGTCTGTGAATTCTAGTCAAGGTGTCAGGGACATGAGCCTTAATCCAGCATCAGAGCAACTTCTGGGACTTACTTTGGGGCAAAGACCTTCCAAACCATGAGGTGTCTCCTGAGGATCATAGCTGCACAAACACAGGCCAGAAGCTGTGGGGAAGATCATGAAAAACAAGTTACAGGTGACTCTGGAGAGACCTCCTGGGCACTAGGTTCACATCTGAAGGTGGTACTAAACTGCACATGCCTGAGAGGCTGGCACAGCACACATCAGGAATAAGCATCCTAAAGAGGATTCCCTTCCATGATGTCCTCAAGACAGGAAATACAAGCAGCTTGGCCTACATGAAGGCCCTTGTGGGCCCAGGCTGATGCAGCACAGGGGAGGGCTCACACTGTGGCTAAACCTGATCTACTATTTCACTGAGAGGGGAACTGCTGCTCTCTGCTGCAGGGTTTGCCCTTTCCCTTGCACTGTCTCTGGTCTGACAACACAGGAGAATGATTTGAAAAGATAAATCCCAGAAAACTATTCACTTCTTTCACAGGATTAAAATTTCTGGTGTTTAGCTTCCTGTATCATCGCAGCACATATGAAAAGCAGAGCTGGTGTGAGATAGGAATGCTGAGGAAGATGGGGAGTAGGACTACAACCCTGCAGCTCTTGTGCAGACATTACCACTCTGGGCATATGGGTATGAACAGCATCCTAATGGCAGCTTCCATGCTGGAGCCCTTCCCAAAGCACAGAGCAAATGGCATGGCTGAGAAGGGACCTGCTCTTCCACCTGCAACCAGACACTCCACCCCAGAGCCTGTCTGTGTCCTGGCTGACCCCTTTCTCTCATCAGAGTGCCCTGCTGTTATCACAACACACCAATTTCCTCCTGAAGAACCTTTCCCACAGCCATCCTGCCTCTGCCCGTACCTGTGCCCCAAGGACAAAGAGGTACTTCAATCCCAGCCGCAGCAGAGCAGTGGAGAACTTCTCTGGAGACTCCCGCAGCCTCATTTCCATCATGTGCTCCTCCACCTCCTGCAGCTCCTCCCGGCACTCCTTCTTGGGCTTCTTCCTCTGTGAGCGGGACATCTCACACACAAAGGGCCACAGCAGGAGCAGCGGGCAGCCAACTACCTCAAGGACAAAGGCACATGAAGTCATCAGAGCCCAGGAGGCGAGGAGCAGTCCAGGCTCTGCCATCCTGCCCTGGATTTGCAGGAAGCACGTACCTAGCTCCAGGCCAGGCTGCTGTGGCCCCACAAGGGGAACAGCGAGGATGCTGTTGCTCAGCTGGTGCTGGAGCCTTTATTGCCTCGTGCTCAACCTGCAGAGCCCCAGGCAAGGCACTGCAGTGAGCTATGTCTGCTCAGGCTCCATAGCCCAGGAAGAAATTGATTTACCTGCAAAGAGGATATGGGAGGCAAAGGTGTTGGCTCCCACCAGGACAGCAGGCAGAAGATTCATGCTGTGGTCAAGGTGGAAGCCAACAAAGGCTGCATTCCAGTGGATGGCTGGGAAGATAGGCTGATGGCCTGTGGAATAGAAGAACTGTGAAGCAGCAAGGAGCCAGGAGATCACTGCATACCACGGCACTGAAAACAGCTCTGAGAGAATAAAAGACAAAAACAGAGGCAGGGGGTGGGGATATCAGCATCAAGGAACAAGACATATCCATGGTCAAAAAAAGGCTAGTGACCTTTCTTCCCAGCTTCCCTTTCCCTTTCTCTTTTAAGAGACAGGAAACAGTCCAGCTCCCCTCACAGATACAGCAAGGGGCCAGCATTCCCTCTGCTGGTGCCAGTAGCCTTGATACTGGACTCTGCCAGCACCAGTGGAGTTAGGTGACACTGTTCACACCCTGGGAAGAAGAGACTCCTCCCATGTCCACAACCCTGCTGCATGCAGCTTTCTTCTACCAGAGGATTTAAGCAGCTCTGAAAAAGCTAAGAGTATCCTGAGGATCAGTGCACCATTCTTTCCCAAGACTAGAAACTAGATCCTGCTTCTCCCACTGGAATTAAGGCAAGGTCACTGCAGGCTAGGCCCAGGTAACACATCCAGTGGTTGCTCTACTGAGCCCAGACTCACCAGCATCTCCGGCAAGGCCTCTGGCACACGTGTGGATGTGCAGCAGCACAAAGGCCTCCACAAAGAGGAGCAGGAAGGCAAAGCTCAGCCGCTCGCTGTGCAGAAGCATCAAGAGGAAGCCCAGCAGGGTGAGGGCTATGACCAGGGCTGCTGAGTACACGCTGCCCAGCCCGTATGCTGCAACAGTGGCCCTGCAGCTGCCCCGCTCCAGCCGGCTCTTCTGAGACTCCTGCATCCTCTTGTAGATCTGAGGGATGACGTGGAGAAAGTCGACTTCGGAGCCAGGGACCCCCAGGTAGGGAGTGACGATGGATCCTGCTGACTCCCGTGTGTCCTTTGCAAACACCGTCATGGGATTGCACACCAGGAGCAGCAGTCCCATGGATGCTAGTCCATAGACAACCCTGGGAAAGACAACAACTGCAACCTGCACCAGCTCCTGCAGCTTGCCAAGAGAGTCATCAGCACTGGAGGCAACGGCCCAGTAGCAGGCAATGCAAAGGACCACCAGTGGGAAACCCCAGCGCACGAAGAGCACAAGGGGGTCCGAGCTGTTGAGGTTGCCGTAGTGCCTTAGCCAGCTCTGCACTGCATACACCAGCCCAGCCAGCAAGGCCACGCACAGGAGGTAGAAGAGGTTCTTGGCCCGTGTGTTTCTCAGGCTGGCAAGTGGGGAGAGGAAAACAGAGGGCCGGCACTGAGGAATTTCTTCACGGCACTGGTGGAAGAAACTGGAGAGGCGCACGCAGACCAGGAGCATGGCCACGAGGCACAGCAGGTACCAGATCTCTCTCCGGTAAGAAGAAACGCCAAGGAGCTGCTGCTTGGGACCTTCTGGCACAGTCAGGTGACCATCCCAGTGGAGCTTCCCTACTAGCAACATCACCAGCGAGGCCAGCAGGAACGGGGCCACCCGTGCCTCGGCCACAACAAAGCTGTCGGAGAACATAGCTCCACAGCGGAAGAACAGAATGCCCATGGGGAAGGCCAGCCCCAGCCATGCCCGCAGCCTCTGCCTCAGGCCACCACTGGCCAAGGGTGGCTGACTGCCTGTCAAACGGGCTCTCTTGAGATGCTGGCCCCACCAGTGCCAGAAAAAACCCAGCTGAGAAGCAGCGGCTGCCCATGATGACACCAGGAGCAGATCCAGCCCCTCCTGGGTGAAAACATGGACCAGCCACAGCAGAGCAGCCCCCACAGGGCCCCAGAAGAGCGGGTACAGGAGGCAGCTGCGACAGAGAGATTGTGAGGACGCAGCCAGCTCTGAGGCCATGTAGCAGAGCAAGCAAGAGGAAGCAATAAGGATGCAGCCCCCCACCATACGCAGGGGGTGGAAGCGGGCCCAGGACTGGGTGCACACAGCCCGTGCCTCCCGCAAGTAGCGCTGGAAGCGACCGATGAGGCTTCCCAGCCTTGGCTTGAGCTCCGGAGGCACTGTTGTCCCCTGCACCTGGGTCAGGAGCTGTGTGTGCTCCTCCACAGCACTGGAGAAGAGCTCCTGCAGGTGCTGGAGCTGCTCTGCTGGCAGGTCCTGAGCCACAAGCGAGTAAGACTGAAGGAAGCGATCCACCTACAGGAGAAAAGACACAGGATCAGACAGCAGGGAAAAGAGGGAATGGGATTCACTGCTTCATGCTGCCCCTTCATAATGGAAACAACCCCAGTTTACCAAACTCTGCCAGGGCAGACTTGTCCCCAGCCATATCACCCAGGGATGTCACCATCAGGAAACTCAATCTCTCTGCCAAACTGACATTCCTCTCAAGAGATGCATCCTTAGAGACAGCCATGATGACTCCTGCAGCAACACCTCTGCTAATGCTGTGCAGAGCCCCATAAGGGCATTTATGGAGCCTTTGGCAGCAATAAGGAGAAGAAAGTCCCGCAGAAAGCCAAGTCATTAGTATTAATGACTTGTTAATCTGCACCCCATGTTGAGTTTTACAGTTTTGTCTGAGGAAAAACATCACATTAAAAAACTTACAGTGGATGAAACCAAACTGTTTCCCTTTCTTCAATAATAGCACATTAATACACTGTACCATAGTTTAAGAAAAACTCATTCTTTTTCCTTTCTACTTCAAGATGACATGAACAGAGGCAGCCACGATCCCAAAGTCATAGTAAGTGTTACAGGGACATTAGCAGGGCAGAGAACCTGCACACACATCCATCTGCTTAGATCTCTCCAGTCCTGAATTGCACCTGTAACTTCACACACCTTCTATTTGCCTTAGAGCACAGTCAGAATCAGTCTGCCCCTGCCCATGGATGGCACACACAAGCACTGGCTCTCTCAAAGGCCTCCCTGGAATGCCACGGCTTCTTCAACACCACTGTTATCAAGTCAGAAACCTCCTCAAACAAGGATTGCAAATATTTAAACAGGCACAACTTGATAATGCTAATTCCTAACAAATGATGATTGATATCCTCAGTGAATAATGGACACTAACATACAGTATGATCTTTAAATGTCAGAGCACTCTGCTGCTCTATAATTACAGAGCTGAGTATTTCTGCCTTCCCATCAGCAACCATTCTCTCCAGCTCCTCACTGGCTTGCACCGGCGGTGCCCAACTGGCACTCCAAGGAGCTGGTTGGGCACTGGAGGAATTATTCCTGTGCTCCCAGCAATCCAGAGTCCCTCAAAGGCAGACTGGCGCTTAGCTGAGATGCATGCCTTGCAATGCCTGTGACAAAGCTGGCTCTGTAGCATGACCAGAGCCACAAGAGATGGCCCTCACACCATCCACAGAGGCTCTCACTTAGCCTGCCCCACTGCCTGGGCTTCTTTTATACCTGATGTAGAGACACTCATTCAAATTTTGTCAGTCTGCTCCTGGGGTTCTGTATTTTGTTGTGCTTTGTGTGAATTGGTCCTTCAGTATCCTACTTTAGTATTAACTGTTACATGGTTATGTTTTTATTTGGTCTTTCATTACTGTTTTCCTTCTTCCACTAATCTAGAATAGTTTTTTTGTTAACACTGTTTCTCCTTCAAAACTGAAGCAGCATCAAAATCTCCACTTTTACTTTCAAATCTCCAATCACAACACTTGCCTCTGGTCATCTTCAGACTTGAGGAACCAGCATCCCCTATTACTTAATCCACTTCTGACCATCTGGGTCCAGCCACCCTCCACCTTCCCAGACAGTATTTTCCATACCACAGCACTAAACAGGCCCTCACTTCTCTTTAGGGAAAATGGGGCTGTCTTTTACTGGAGCAAACACTGTAAGGATGTAAAGCTTCAAAGTAAGTTCCCCATGAAGATAACAGCACGTCACCATCTCACCTTCACCAAACAGAAGAGGTTTGTGCTTAAAAACCCATTCCTTCTCCCCTCTAGTTCAATGGGAGGCTTACCACAGCCATACCTGCTTGGCATTGATGTGATAGACTGAGAGCTGCTGCAAGGCTGCAGACACAGCGTCAGTGTCCCCAGCGAACAACTCGGCCATCACCTCCCCAATATTACTGTAGGGGATGGGCACACCCAGCAGCAGGGCCACAGTGGGCACCAGGTTCACTTGGGGAATGGTTTCAGGCTCCTAGAGAGACAGGGGAGGAATCAGAAATTCAGAGAGAACACAGCAATGCAGCTTTTCACTCATTTGAGAGGACAGTGGGGAAGACATCCCTGTTCAAAGGTGAATCCAGGCAGAGGCTAAGCTCTACTCTCCCCAAGGGTCCTCTGGTGAGAAGCACGTTGGGAGCTGCACGTTGATGGGGAAGACACTGGCTGTCCAACAGCTCACCTGGCCCCACACAAGCACCCTCCACAGCTGTAGTGACCTGAACATGCATTACAAACACTTCAGTCCTCTGTACGCTGTGTCAGCCCTTCCACTGTTCTCTAGAGACAAGGTGACAGACCTCTCACTCCTCTCACTCAAGGCAAAAAGGTTGGAAAACAGCACCATGGAAAGAGACCTGGAGGTCCTGGTTGATGGACAGGGCCCTGGCAGCCAGGAGAGCCAACCCTGTCCTGTGGGGCATCAGGCACAGCATCAACAGCTCGGCAAGGGAGGGGACTGTTCTGCTCTGCTGTGCTCTGGGGCGGCCTCAAGTGCTGGGGACAGTTTTAGACACCAGAATATAAGGAAGATGTTAAGCTATTAGGAAGCATCTAAATGACAGCCAGGAGGCTGATGAAGTCTAGAGGGGAAGCCGTGTGAGGAGTGGCTGAAGTTATTTGGTCTGTTCAGCCGGGAGAAGAGGAGACTGAGGGGAGACCTGGTGGTCTTCAACATTTTAACAAGGGGAAGAAGCGGGTCAGGCACTGATCTCTTATCTGTGGTAACCAGTGACAGAACCTGAGGGAATGGCCTGAAGTTGCGTCAGGAGAGATTTAGGTTGGATAATAAGAAAAGGTTCTTCACCAGAGCATGGCTGCGCACTGCAACAGGCTCCCCAGGGAAGTGGTCACAGCACCAAGCCCAACAGAGTTCAGGATGTGCTTGGACAATGCTCTTAGGAACATGGCATGACCCCTAGGGGTGTCCTGTACATGGCCAGGAGTTAGACTTGATGATCCTGATGTGTGCTTTCCAATTCAGCTTATTCCATGATTCTAAGACAGACTCCCCATCCCCCTCAGTCTAAAAAATCCCAGTCAAACTGTTACTCTCTGTAGTCCAGGATGCAGTTTTCAGGCACCAACTCAGGCAGGGATAGCTAAGAGAGAGATAGCTCCTCACCTCTGGAGGGCCACTGCCAAACAGGGGCGTCCTGCTGTATACAAACAGCGCTGCATTGACTTCCTTCTCACTGTCGCCACCATGGTCTCCAGTTTCTGTCATGCCGTGGTCCCCAGCCACCAGAAGAAGAGTGTCATTCCCCAGGTGATCCACCAAGGACCTGCCACCAAGATAAGGAAGGTCAACTCCTCCCTGGGCAAGGGCCCCACTAGCCTAGGTGGAAGAGGATATCTCTCCAGCAAGCCTGCCTGCACCCCAGAGGTGAAGCTCACAAAAGGATATGAGCAAAACTAAATGCCGATGCAGAACTATAACAAGCCAGGGTCCAGGGTGTTTTAAATTGTTGCTTTAAAGCCAAACTGAAAATTCAGAGCCCTAAGACAGAGTGGACCAATCTTGCTTGGATCCCCAGCAAAAGTGCCTTCAGGGAAGTGACAAAATACAATTCAGAAAAAAGGCTCCTGACAAAAATGAAATTTTAGGCTGCTTCTATTTGGGTCATGTATCATGTTACGTGAAATATCTCCCACTTCAAAGGAAAAAAGCAGGGATTAGTCCCTGAAGGATGCAGTAGCTATGACACAGTATATGCTGCGCTCTCAGATACAGCAGGGAAAGTTCCCAACTCCTTCTAGCAGCAAAACTTAAAATCAGCCCTAAGAATCAAAAGCTGCAGCATTTTGGGCTGAGACACACCTGCATGACTGAAATTTCTGTATCCCATTCTGCCCTCTGTCTCAAAGGTGCAGCTCATGGTTCTGTGTGATAAATGCAGCACTCATTCCCTAGCCAGGGTCCTCCACCTGCTTCTCAAACATTAGCCAGACCTCAGTGGGACAATATCCATGTTAAAGATGGAAAGAGAGAGGCTCCGTTACACTCCAGCTGCACTATCATCTCATGGTTTGGTAGAGAAGCAAGACCTGAGGGCAGCCTTACTTATGAAACCAAACCTCCCAACACTCATCTATGCAAGCAATACTGTCCAGGGCTGGCGTTCCAGCTGCTGCTGGCCAAAGCTGTTTTCCACATTAACAGGCTCAGTAGCAGGCCCTGCTGCCCTCTGCATCTGTCAATTCCCTGGGAAGATCTCACCAGCCTGGCTGAAGGAAGAGGCCAGTTAGCAACCCCTCAGTGCCGCGCTGATCACCTGAGCATCTCGTTCATCTGGGTGAGCTTCTTCGCCATCTCGGGGTGGTCGGGTCCGTGTTTGTGCCCACAGTGGTCCACGCCAAGGAAGTGAGCAATCAGCACATCCCATTCTCCACTGTCCA
Source organism: Motacilla alba alba (assembly GCF_015832195.1). Taxonomy (NCBI): domain Eukaryota; kingdom Metazoa; phylum Chordata; class Aves; order Passeriformes; family Motacillidae; genus Motacilla; species Motacilla alba. Next base: position 8,968,023 of record NC_052046.1, read on the forward strand.
CTGCAGAACAAAATCAAACTTATCAAGCACCAGCCTGGAATTCTAAGCCTGGATCCTCCTGCCAGAATTTCCTGGTTGCCTCTGGATATTGCTGTTTCTTCGCCTCCTGCCACTGTCACTGCCAGCTCTTGAGGAAATGGATGCAGGTTTTAAGTCAGGCATACTCTTGGCCAGAGATTCCTGGGTGCAATGGCACAGGGACCTCAAAGCCTGGAAAACATGCCAGGATCTCTGGTTTTTTTCTCCCCATCCCTCAGGAGGGGAACAGTACAATGTCACCCAGGTCATCTTGAACTCACCTTATGACTAAGCTGAAACAAAGGCATGCTCAGAAAAAGGAGAACCCAGAACTCCCATCCTTCCCTGGAGATTTTAGGAGAACCCATCAATGTGCCCCTCTGCATCGCAGGACATGGGCATGACACACCAACACAGTCCCTAGTTAGAAAGTTACCCGGGCCTCTCCCCTCTGCTTTAGGGCCTTGACACATATTTGAAGTTAAAAACCAACATATTTGAAGTTAAATGATGACCTGTAGCTCTCACACAAGGCACACAGACTTGCCTGTGAAAGGCCACTGCACCCCTGATTTGCTTATATTCAGACACAGAAAAATGAAAGAGCATGTCCCTTGGTCCCAGGACCTCTGGGAGGTGGAAATCACCTATTTCATGCTTCATCTTCCTCCCATGACAAAAAGCACCAATGCTCTGCTGAGAGCAGTGCTGTGTCTCAGGCTCCTAACTTGTGTTTCCCCCAGAGCATTGTATGCCTGCCCAGGCAGCCATGTGTCAAAGGTAAGGTGCTCCTCTGTCTCCATCCCACCAGTGTATTTTGTAAGACAGATGCAGAAGTCTAACCTCATCCCAAAAAGCTGAATTCTGTCCCAGACAGAGGAAAGGTATCTGCAGAAATGGTCTGTGGGCTCCAAGAACTGGCTTATCTGTGGAAATCCAGCTAGAGCACTGTAATCCTAAGGCAGCAGCATATAACTGCCCAGTGCTCCTTTGTAACAGAAAAAATCCTCCAGCCCTACCTCAAATTTGCAGTAGGACTACACATTAGGCAAGGTTTATCCATGCCCTGGTGAAAGAGCTACTTACCAGTTGGATAGAGATGCTGCATGATCCCATCATCCACAGTGTGAAGATCCTTCACATTAAAAGAAGGGAAGAAATATGAACGGAAGAACTTCTTTGGGAAGAGTCCTTCCCACGTGTCATCACCCATGAAAACCACTCTCCTTCCTGAGCCAGAGAGAAAGAAACCAATGTGAGATGGAGACCTCCTGGGTCGTGCTGTTACCACAACAATGCAAAGAGCCTGGAGCAATGGCTCCTCTCCATGCTCAAAACTAAAATTTTCACTAAAAAAAGACTTTGAATACAGGGAGGGACCAACCCACGAGTATCTGTAAGTCCATGAGTGCCCCCCACACCAAAGCCACTGCATAACCTCAGGACTTATTGCTGACCTGACACGTCACCCCTGCAGGAAGACTCCTGGGCCACCACAACACAGGGGGGTGCACGGGGTGCAGCAGACAAAGCCTCACCCGAGGCCTGTGACCCCACTGCAAAATGCAAGGCAGCAGGTGATGGAGTACAAGATGTGAGTCCTGAGCTCTGGCTTTTAAACACAATGGTGATGGTGTTCCAGACACGGAAAAGAGAAGCAAAAGCACTGATGCTTCCCTCTGTGATTGCTCTCCTCGCCCTGCCTGCAATCAGCCAGCTGTTTCCACAGAGCCTCTTCAGCCTGGGAGCAAGGAACCTTTTTCTCTGAGACTGCTACTCTGCCACAGGATGTACTGTGATCATCATTTTGCCTCAGATGATTCACTGCATTTGCCCACCTTGCTCACACAAAGTCATGTTGCCTTAGCCCACTTTGAGCCTTGGGAGGAAATCTCTCCATGTAACAAACCACTGTGGCCTGTCCTCTTCCATTATACCAACATAGCAAGCCCTTTACCACCATAAGCACCCCCCAGCAGCACCAAACCACAATAAAATGGGATGAGGTTGCTGCCTCATGGCTGCAGGCAGCTGTCCAGGCAGGCTGGCTGCCTGAGGGACACCCCCACAGCGCACCTGGCACCACCTGGCACACCTGGCTCCTCCCTGTCACGTGCCTCACACAACACAACCTTGGCAATCCTACAGGCATTCCTGGGGGTGACCTTGGGACAAACACCAGCAGTGCAGCCACTTCCACCTGCTTTCTCGTCATCTTTGAAGATGATGAAGGTAAAGTCATGGTCACAGCTACTTCTCACTCCCAAAGCAAGTTGGTGACGCCCTGCCTGCATGACAACCCTGCCTTAGGTAACTGTCATTAGGCAGGGAGAAAGAATCAGCTCACAGTGGGGGAATCTGTTGTAAGGAATGCCCTTCCCAGGGAGAAAGTAATCGAGGTTTGGAATATAGGTTAAACTGAGCAGAGGTTTGCACGTGCCCTATCCCAGTGGGCTGCTGCCCAGCCCACACAAAGTCACAGAATCAGAGAATGTTAAGAGGTTGGAAAGGACCTGAAAGATCATCCAGTTCCAAGCCCCCGCCCATGGGCAGGGACACTTCCCACAACATCAGGTTGTTCAAGGCTTTATTCAGCGTGGCCTTGAACTCTTGTCAGGGATGGGCCATCCACAAGCTTCCTGGGGATCCTCTTCCAGTGTCTCACCATCCTCACAGTAAAGAATTACTTCTTAATATCTAACTTAAACTTCTCTGTCAATTTGTACCCATTGTTCTTCATTCTATCACTACAGTTCCTGACAAAGAATTCATCTTCAACTACTGGAAGGCTGCCATGAGGCTGCAATACAACCTTCTCTTCTCCAGGTTCAGAATCATCATCTCTTCCCCAGTCACAGAATCATCAAGGCTGAAAGAGACCTTCAGAACCATCCACCCACCACTATAAACCCTAAACCACACTACCCAGCATGAGATCCTGAAGCCTCTTCAGCACTTCCAGGGATGGTGACTCCACCATCTCCCTGGGCAACCTATCCCTGTGCCTGTGACAAATGTTTTTTTATATCCAGCCTGAAACTCCCCTGCCCGAGCTCAAGGCCAGGAACTCACCGTTCTGCACCAGCTGTGCCAGCAGGTTGTCCTCCTGGATGGCGTAGGAGGCAAAGTTGCTGCCCACGTCGATGAAGGTGGGCAGCGAGCCGGTGGTGAGGCCCTTGATGCGCTGCATGGTGGCCGTGGGGGGGTCGGCTCGGAAGCGGTAGAGCCGGGCATGGCGGGGCTGGGAGGTGGCCAGCTGGTGCAGGACACCCAGCTTGTTCTCGTAGGGCAGCGGGCTGGCCTTGGCGGGGTCAAAGCGGGCGAACTCAAAATGGAGAGCGTCGATGATGACGAGCACGGCCTTCGAAAAGCGCTGGGGAGCCCAGCAGGAGCCTGGAGGGAGGCTCTGCCTCTCCCAAAGTGGAGGCACGAGTGGGTCTGAGCAGGAACTGCTGCTGGCAAGCTCGATCCGGGTGAGCAGGAAGCCGCTCATGAAGAGCCCGATACCAGCAAAAAAGAGAAAGCAAACCCAGGCCAGGAAAAGCACCACTGGCCACCGCTGCATCCTAGAGGGAAGGACAGGCAGGCTCAGCGCCCAGCGGCTCCACCTGGGCAGGCACCACTCCCTCCCTGCCAGCACCCACCCCTGGCCCAACACCTCCCACACCCGCCCGCCCCGCAGTAACCCCATCAGCCTGCCGTGACTTTACTTGGTCCCATTCGGTGTCCGACAACTGCCCCACGCACTTCCTCGTTTCCCCTCCTGAACGGGAGCCGAGTCCGGCTCCTTCCCGACTGCCAGTGCCCTCTCGGCACCCCCAGCCCTTCCCCGCTTCCCGCATCCCCCTCCCGACACCCCCATTCCCCCTCACACACCCCCAGTCCCTCCTCTGCACCCCGACTCCCGGTCCGCCACCTCACACCCGCGCCACCCTTGTGTCCCCCGCGCCCCAGACTCCCCTCCCGGCCCCCCAGCCTCTCCCAGCCCCTTTCTGAGCCCCCGGACCCCGCTCCCACCCCGTCCCACCTGCGGCTCCCGGCGCCCGTCGCTCCCGGAAGCGCCGCGTGTGGCGCCGCCGCGCTAGAGCGGCACCGCGGGGAGCGGCGCGGGGCGGCAGCGTCTCCTGGCGGCCAGGAGGTCACAGCGCGCCTCCCGGCAGCCGAGGCACACTCACAACGGCGAAGTGTGGTTTTAATTAATGAAGTGATTAATTAATCGACAGAGGAACTCCCCGCCCTGTGCTGGGCGCTGTGAGGAGCTCGCTGTGGAGAACGCACAGTCATGCACTGTAGGGCAGCTTCTGGGAGCTGACAGAGGAGAAGATAATGAGAGCAGCTCACACTCCCAGACAGGTGATGCACGGGGAGGGGCATCCTTGGTAAGAATGGGGTCCCCAAATTCACAGAATCATAAAATGGTTTGGGTTGGAAAGGTACCTTGAAGATCATCTAGTTCCAACCCCCTTGCTGTGAGCAGGGACACCTTCAACACGACCAGGTTGCTCAGAGCCTCATCCACAACTTCCCAGAACAACCTGTGCCAGTGACTCACCACCCTCACAGGAGGAATTTTTTCATGGTAACTAATTTTTCACTCTTGTATGTCACTGCATGTCCATGGGAGATCCCAGCAGGAGCCTGCTCAGGAGGGATGATCCCCCTTTGGCATCAAATGCTGGGGTCAGGCACCCAAGCACAAGGGAACGTGCTGCAGCAGCACTGTTACCATTTATTACATGATTTAAATCCAATACAAAATAGGGACTAAGGGAACAAGAGCAACTGCCTGCAGCAGAACAGGACTGCTGGCAGGCCTCAGGAGAGGCCAGCTCCAGCCCTGTTAGCTGGAGCTGCCCTGTTCTGCCTTCAGCACCTCCGTGGCAGGAGAGTGGGAGTCCTCGTGGGCTGGAGGCATCTCATCTTGGGTCTTCACAGCTTGTGGCTTGGTCAGTGTGGTGTAGATCCCCAGGGCCTGGAGGGAATGAGACACTCGTAAGGCGGGAAGGAAAAGAGAAGGCCAGGCCCCAGCATGGTGGCCTCTTCACCTCCCTGGAGCAAGACTCACTGGGATGACAGCAAGAACAGTTTGGGTTGGAAGGGATCTTAAAGATCCTTTCTGACACCCCTCCACACGCTGCACTGGAGCAGGTTGTTCAGAGCCCCATTCCACCTGACCTTGAACACTTCCCAGGATGGGGCATCCACAGTTTCTCTGGGCAACCTGTGCCAGGGCCTCACTCCCCTCAGAGGAAAGAATTTCTTTCTAAAATTTAATCTCAACCTACTCATTCAGTTTAAAGCCATTTCTCCTCATCCTATCACTACACGCCCTTGTAAACCATCTCTCCATCTTCCTTGTAAGCCTCTTCTAGGCACTGGAAAGTGTTAGAATGTCTCTCTGGAGCCTTCTCTTCCCCAGGCTGAACAATCCAAATTCCCTCAGCCCTTCCTCATAGCAGATGTGCTCCATCCCTCTGATCATGGAGGTGGCCTCCCCTGGGCTCACTCCAGCAGGTCCCTGTCCCTCCCGTGCTGGGAGCCCAGAGCTGGGTGCAGTGCTCCAGGTGGGTCTCAGCAGAGCAGAGCAGAGGGGCAGAATCCCCTCCCTCCCCTGCTGCCCACGGGGCTCTGGATGCAGCCCAGGACACATGGGCTACACTGACCTGTGCGACCATGTTGGTGACATCGCCGGTGTTGGCGGGCAGCAGGACGGTGTTGGAGTCTTTGGCAATCTTGGAGAAAGCGTTCACGTACTGCTCTGCCACAGACAGGGAGGCAGCAGCATTGCCATGCTGGGGACAGAGGGACAAGTCACGTGCCATCAACAGCTCATGCCTGTCTGTATGCCCAGCCCACCCCAGTTCAGCAAAGATCCTCACTCCCTGCTGCTGCCGAAGGTGCCAGGGAGTGTCCAGGAGAAAGCCAGGTGCCATCCTGCCCGCAGTTTGACCTCCCCCAGTGCCAGCATCAAAGCAGTGGCTGCTCCAGACAGCCATCACTCACCTGCTGTGCCAGAGCAGCTGCTAGGAGCTGAATTGCCTCTGCCTTGGCTCTGGCCTTGACCAGCATGGCGTTGGCTTCTCCTGCAATGAACCACAGCAGGGTGCACATCAGAGTCATGACAAAGCACTTGCGAGGACTGAATCCCAACCATTTCAGGGAGTGAATCAAGACAATTTCAATGCATGCATGGCTGTCTCTTCCCCAACAGCAACACTATCACAAGCCTCCTGCTGCCAGGAGGCTGGGGCAGGGCAGCAACATCAACTGGAGCTCAGCCTGAGGCCCCAGCAGGGAAGGATCAGAGTGGCTGAGGAAGCCTGGCTCACAGTAACGCGGTCTCTCCCCTGCAGCACCACCCCTCAGTCCAGAGGGCTACAGAACCCCACGTTTCAGCCCCAGGCACTACCAGCAGCTTTGTTGATTTGTTCGGCCTTCTCAGCTTCTGATGCCAAGATCTGGGCCTGCTTCTGGCCTTCAGCCACATTGATAGCTGACTCCCTTGTCCCCTCCGACTCCAGCACTGTTGCTCGCTTCCGTCGCTCTGCCTCTACCTGCAACACAGGTCAGACACCAGCCTGCCATGGCTGTGCTGGGGAAATCCCATCCGTGGGGCAAGGACATGTTCCTCTGTTCTGATGGGGGAAGCATGGCTCACCAAAGCATGAAAATAAGCTACAGAACACTGTGTGGTCTCGAATAGGGCTGCTTCTGCTCCTCATGCCACACAGCCCTTGCCAGCCCCGTCCCCACCTAAGTGGACAGTTGCCTCCCCTCCTCCTCTTCCAGCCCAAATATCTGGTGTCCAGCTTTTCTCAAGGGGAGAACTTCAGCTCTGAGATTTGCTTCCCCACAGAGCCCAGTAGGGATTTTAAAGGGCCCTGACGGGGTTTGTATATTGCAGGCAGGGGCCACCACTACAAAAATTATGACAGGAGTTACTTATTCAGTAGCTGTATGTCTGCAGCCAAAGTGCCCTCCTGATGTAAGGGGTGGGTGCTGCCAGCTATGGGCAGGTAACAATAATGAACCATAGCCTGTATCAGCAATAGTGTGGCCAGCAGGACCAGGGAAATTATTATCCCCTTGAACTCAGCACTGGTGAGGCCACGCTTTGAGTCCTGTGTCCAGTTCTGGGCAGCTCAAGAGGGACACTGAGGTGCTGGAGCATCCAGAGAAGAGCAATGGAGCTGAGGAAGATTTGGAGAGCAAGTCTGATGAGGAGCCCTTGAGAGAGCTGGGGTTGTTTAGTCTGGACAAGAGGAAACAAGGTCCTGAGAGGAGACCTTATCACTCTCTACAACTACCTGGAAGGAGGCTGCAGTCACACAGGGCTTGGCCTCTTCTCCCAGGTAGTCAGCAACGGGATGAGAGGACACAGTCTCAAGCAACACCAGGGAAGGTTTAGGTTTGACATTAGGAAGAATTTCTTCACAGAAAGGGCGATTAGACATTGGAATGGGCTACCAGAGAAGTGGCAGTGACACTGTTCATGGAGATCTTTAAGCAAAGACTGGACATGGCACTTGGTGTCATGGTCTGGTTGACAAGGTAGTGTTTGGTCAAAGGTTGGACTTGATGATCTGAAGTCTTTTCCAACATTACTGATTCTGTGATTCTGTGATGCAATATGGAAGAGAAGGCTTCCCTCTTGTTCCAGACCTCTCTCCCAGAGAGCCTCACCTGCATCTGCATGGATTCCTTCACACGTGGGGGCACGTGGATGTCCTTGATCTCGTAGCGCAGACACCGGATGCCCCAGCAGTCTGAAGCCTGGTTGATAGCATCCACGATGCTGGCATTGAGGGACTCCCGCTCCTGGATGGCACAAAAGAAACGGGAGAGAGCAGAGAAGAAGGGCTTAGCATGAGAGAGGTGTTAGGAGGGAAACAGGCACCTCCCTCAGAGGCCATGCTCTGCCAGAAAAACATCTCCACAGGTTTTGGGAACGGTTAGGTTCTTCCTGCAGCTGTTGCAGGGGTCACCATCTCCTAGAGAGAGCAGTGCCCCACACTGAAGCTGCTGGGATACAACATCTGGCATACATCTGGATACAAGAGAACGCCAGCAACTCCCGTTTCTTCCCAGCAAATGTAGTACAAGAATTACAGTACCCCATGACACAGGTCAGGCATATTCATCACTGGGCCTGAGTAAAGAGTCACTGACTCAAGATAGGCAGCTGGACCAGCTGGGTATGGGCACATACCACCCATCATCCCCTCCAAATAACCCAGGGCAGGGCAAAAAATAGCTCCTGTTAAAAAAACAACTGAAAGAAGACCCATCTCCAAGGATTCACCAATAGGTCAACTGAAACAGAAGCCATAAGCCCTCTAAGCAAAGGGCATTTTGCTGTTAAGCACATCAGCCTGGCCATGCAGGCTGTCCTGGGATTTTGGGAGACACTGTCAGCTCTGTGATCCACCTCCCCAGCTCACCCGGAAGACTCTGTCAAGGGAAAGCTTGCCAAGTTCAGATCTCATGGTAGTCTGGGCCAGCTGGGTCACTGCATACTCAGGATCTTCCACCCCATAGCTGGCCTGAAGAGCAGAAGCACAAAACAGAGTGGATAGGGATGCCAAGAGGAACCCTGAAGAAGGCAGGAGAGGCAGACACCGCTAAAGCGAGAAATCTGCCAGACACCCCTGCTGAAAACATGGAGTCTGGAGCCTTGGGAGTGCCCAGCCCACCTGCCAGGCAGAACACAGAGGCTGGAGCACACATTTTGGGGAGCAGGGAGTGGGCAGAGCCAGGAGAAAGGTGCCCAAGGGGCAGGGATGGTACCTTGTAGGGGTCCATAACCCGCAAGTAGAGCACACCATCGATCTGCAGGGTAACATTATCTGTCAGGAGAGAACAACAGAACATGTTCACTGAAGCAGCACAAACAAAACACAGAAACCCCCTCTTCCACAGCACAACTGGGCACACTCATCCTTTTTCACCCTGACATAGCTGTATGGCACAGAAGAGGACTGGCTGAAATAGATCTTCTCATCCAAAGGCTTTGTAAAAAGGACCTTATAGTCCCTGGACAATGCTGTGATGTTTTAATACACAACAGGTCTTGATTTCCCCAACAGAAGCATTTCACACTGTCGCTCTTGTAAATAAGATTTAAGAAGGAAAAAAACCAAAACAAACCACTTAAAACTAGAAATATAACAGAGCTGTCCATTAACATCACATCCATTAACCCGTTCCAAAATGTTTTTTAACAGAAACAGAAATTTCTTTCGTGGTTCAATACAGGAAAACACCTGAAAAATTTATTTCTGGCGAGGTGCATTCAACTCAGCAAGAAGGGGCAGCTGCAGCCCAGAGAGAGCAGATGGAACCTCCTAGGATGCCCCACTCACAGGAATAGCCTTCCAGCACCTAAAGAGAGCTGGAGAGGGACTTTTCACATGGACCTAGAGGGATGGAACAAGGGGGAATGGCCTGAAGCTGACAGACGACAGGCTTAGATTGGATGTAAGGAAGAAGTTCTTTACTGTGAGGGTGGTGATGCCCTGAATTAAGTTGCCTAGAGAAGATGTGGATGCCCCATCCCTGGAAGTGTTCAAGGCCAGGCTGGACAGGGCTTTGAGCAGCCCAGCCAAATGGAATGTGTCTCCGTCTATGGTACAGGGGTTGGAACAAGATGAACTTTAAGGTCCCCTCTAAGGCAAATCATTCAGTGATCTTGTGATTTTATGGCCAAGCCTGGGTACCAAGGTTCAGGGCTGAGTGCAGGAGCCTGGGACAATTCCACTCATCCTCACATCGTCCCTTGCTCACCCCAGATGCAGCAGAAGGAAAGGGGCAGGACACGGAAGCTGTTCCTCACCCAGTGTGACAGCTGACTGCTCTGGGACATTAATGACGATTTCTTTGAGACTCTGGACGTAACGAATCCGATCCAGGAGAGGGATGAGGAAGTTCAAACCCTGGGAAAAGGGTGGGATTAGATGGCTGATACACTAGAGAGAGTCATGCAAAGCCCATGCCACACACTGCAAACACATTTTACACACAAGGAATTTCAGTTACTCAGTGCTTTTAACACCCCACCAAGGAAAATTAGTCCACAGGCAGCCAAAAGGATTTCAGCCTGGGAAACTAAGCCCACCACCCCTCGGATCCTCGTGCAAAGGACGCGCCTCGCTACAGCTTTAGGAACCTGCTGAATCCAGAAGGGGAGAAAAGCTGCTCCTTACAGGCTCGAGGATTCGGTGGAACTTGCCCATCCTCTCCACCACCCAGGCCTCCTGCTGCGGCACAAAGAGCACCCCGATGTTCATGGGCAGCCCGGAGTTCCAGCGGCACGGAGCTGGGGCCAGCCGTGCCGCACGCTTCAGCTGCTGCGAGTGCTGGGGGAAGGAGATGGAGCAGGGTTGACACCAGCTGCTGGCACCTCAGAGCCAGCTCCACACCTGCTACCCCATCAGGGCTCATGACCAGGAGACCAGGGCAGGAAACAATGCCCCTAACAAGCCCATGCTGTAAGGGTGTTCCCACAGGGATGAGGCCTGGGCGACAGGGACAGTCTTCTCCTGCCGAGCTTTCTGCACATCTCCACTCCTCTCACATCCACCCTGGAGCAGGGAATGAAGCCTCCCTGCCACCATAAGGCCAATGAAGGTGTGTGCTCTTCTGCTCCACTCAGCCCCTATAACCCATTCAGGCCCAGGCCACCTCAGTCCCAGGCCACCCCTTCCCAGCATCCAGTCCCTCCCAAGTTCTGGCTGCCTCCAGGGCTTCCCACAAAGAGCTGCTTTGTCTGAGTATTCCCCCACCCTCCTCTCCATGGACCCTCACTCACACAGCTTCCCTCAAACTCCCCCCATCCCAACCTAGCTCACACCTCCCCAGCCCCACACACACACTTCTGCTACAAGAACCCAGCCCCACCTCACCACTCCCCATGTTCAACCACCCCGCACTGGCCCTCCCCATAGCCATTCATCCACAGCCTCCTTTGCAATGCCCCCCCTGCACCCCAATCCGTGTCCAGATCACCAGCACCATCCCAGCACTTCCGCAGACCCCCAACACCCCCTCCAAAGACCGCTCTCTCTCAGTCCCCCTCGTAACCCCCCTTGTCCTCTGCACCCCTCTTCCTCACACCTCCTTTTCTGCCCAGCTCCTCGCCGTGCATGGTGTCCCCCAAACCCTCCACCCCACTGAGCCCCCACCTCCTGAGTTACCTCTTCACTCATTTGTCCTCTGCACCACATCCCTCTCCCTCCTTACTTTCTATCCCTGTGCATCCTCCTGCCCCCACCCCAGCTCTTCCCAGCCGCAAACACTCCCCCACTGACCACCCTCTTCAGCCTCTCTATACCTGTCTGTTCTCTGCATCACCTCCCCGCCCTCCATCTCTATCCCTGCCCGGCTGCCCCCAGTCCCCGCGCTGTCCCTGCTCAGTCCCCATACGCACCGCACCCCTTCCCCCGTCCCCGCCCAGCTCTCCCTCACGGAGCCCCCACACCGCCAGCCCTTCACCGGACCCCTAACACCGACACCGCCCTCCCGCCGACTCTCTCTCAGTCACCCCGTGCCCACACAGCCTTATCCCTGCCCAGCTCCTCACCAGCACGCCAGCACTTCCCCGGAGCCCCAACACCACGGCCCGCCGCTATCTCCTCAATTCCCCGATCCCCATTTGCCCACAGCGCCCCGTAACCCCGTACCCCCACGGGACCCGCCAAACCACCACTCCCTTAAACCCCACCCCCGACCCCCCATGCCCGTCCGTCCTCTGTGTCCCCCCACACCGCTGTGTCCCTGCCCAGCTCCCCCCCAACACTTCCCAGACCCCCAACACCATCCCCCTCATCCCGGCGCCTCCAAGCCAGATCCCTTCTCCCGGCCCCTCCAGCTACCCGGACCTTCCCCACGTGGGCACCCTCCGAACGGAGAGTTCTCCCCGTTCCCTCCCCACCCTCGCTGCCCGCACCTGCAGCAGCCCGAGGCCGGGCCGGGCCCGGATCCCCGCCCGCGACAGCATCGCCCCCTCCGCCCGCCCCTCTCGGCGCCGCCGCTCCCGCACTCCCGGAAGGCCCCTGCGCCGCGCCGCTTCCGGGTGCGCCGCCCGGATCGGTCCCTCCGGCTCCTCCGGCCGCGGCCCCCGGTTCCGCCCGCCCGCGATTCTGCACCGCCCCCCCCCCCCCCCCCCCCCACGCCGGGCGCGGCAACCCCGGTCTCGTTGTGGAGCTCCAAACGGACGTTTATTAAATTAGAAACGAACACGAAAAGTACCGGCACGGCCTTCGCGAGCCCGCAGGGCCACGGCGAGAGGGGCAGCCCCGGTGACCTGGGGGCGAGGGGGACTCCGGTGTCATGGCGGTCCCCGGGACGCGCTGGCCAGGGCAGTGGGGAGCGGCCCCCGCTGTTCGGGGGGGTCAAATCCACGGTCTAGGGGAGCCAGGGCCCCCAGTAGGGGCAGGTTCAGGTTTCCTAACCCCAGTGCAGCAGGGCCGGAGCCCCTCGGCTGCCCCCGGGCAGGGCAGGGCAGGGCAGGGCAGGACCTCGCCCTGCACCCCACACTGGGCTCTCAGCCTCAGCGGTGGGAGGTGATGGGGCCGGGCCTGTCCTCCTCTTGTTCTCTATGATGGAGGGGCTGAGCATCTCCACAGCCTGGGCTGGCAGGGGAGCCCTGCCAAGACCCTCAGAGGGCAGAGAGGTGATACAGACAGAATGTGCAAGCTTGTTTTATCTTGGCCCTGTCCCTCTGACTGCCCCAGTCTGGATTCTCCCAGTCCTGCTCCTGGGGAACCAGCCCAACTCCCAGAGTTTGATTTCCTCTGTTGCCTCCCCATTTCCCCATTTTTCTAAGCTGGGGCTCCCGACCATCCTCGAGCTCCTGATCACCCTGCTGGCAGACTCTGCCCAAAGCTGCCTCCTGCATGGGATTCACCCACACCCACAGACAGTGCAAAGTTCCTTTTTTTTTTTTTTTTTTTTTTGGCAATCTTCTCAGATTCACAGCTCACGTGCTCTGGAGGCTCTTGCCCAAAGGGCTATCCCCATATTCCTGCAAAGAGCTCCAGGTCCCCATTCACGTGGCAGCTGTGTCTCTTACCTTCAGGAACCTGGCAGTGGCCACTTCCTTGACAGCCACAGGTCTCTTGGGACTGGCTTACCCTAAAAGACTCAGAAGATAAGTAGAGGCCTCCCCAAGCTGCTTGTAGTTGGACTGGGCCTGCAAAGCTGGTGCCAGCGAGGCTCAGCCTGTCAGTGGGCTTTCAATACACCTCTGATCTGGGAGTTGCACCCTTTTTAAGCACTGGGTCACTCTCCCTTCCATGGGCTGAGGCCTCCCTGTCCCTAGTCATCCTCATAGTCCCCACAGCCCTGCCCGAACACAGGCAGCCTGGTGCAGGCAGGGCTGAGGGGAAGAACAAGCACAGCACCTCTGATCCTCTGCATGAGCCTCCTCTGTGCTCCCAGCAACAATAAATACTAATAAATACAAACTCTTCCACACTTTCTGCTCCCAGACCCGAGACCAGTGCAGGTGGTCTCACTCACAGCTCCAGTCCAACTCTTCACTCCACACCCACCCATCTCAGCCACAGCCAAGTCTCCAAGCTGGGAGCAGTGCCAGCAGAAGGCTTGGGCATGTCCCTGGAGTGCCAGGGCTGCTCCTCAGCCCCTGCCTCTCTTGGTGAAGCCCCCTGGGTGATCCCAGCCCTGCTGCAGAGCGTGGTGTCCGTGCTGGTCTGGAGGGTGGGTGATCTCAAAGCAGTGCTTGTTGGCCCTTTAGTCATCTCTCCCCAAAGTGCTGGGCTGGAGGCTCCCCAGTGGCCCTGGGGGGCGGGGAGTGAAGAAGGTCAGGCCCGGGGTGAGTAGCAGGGGTTTCGCGGCATCTCCGTGAAGGATTTCAGTTCGTAGGGGATCCCCGAATCCACCTCGATCGACTTGCGGGAGAAAAGCAGCCGAATGTCGTCATGAAGGTAGATCTTCCCTGACTTGGAGCTGTGAAACCTGCGTGGAGACGAGCAGGGCACAGGGACCTCAGGCTCCCCAGGTAAGGGCAGGGCATCCTCAGAGAGGGCACAACCCCCTTGACTACTTTGGTCCCTGGTCAATGTGGCCACCCTCTGGTTGCCTTCAGAGGGACAGAAACAGCTGCCCTTGGGCAGGGTGGCAGCTCCAACCTCCCCAAAGGAACAGCTGGTCCCTGCTCCTCCCCAGTCCCTCCTCCTGTCTTGCAGGCTTGGGACAAGACAAGAGAGGAGCCCAGGGATGCCCTTGCAGCAGGTCCCCATCCCCCTGCCATGCTTTACCTCAGATGCATCAGGTAGCAGAGGACCCTGCGGGGTGGGCTGGTGCCCAGTGGGTCACTGGGGGCCACTGTGGACCCCTCTTCCTCCCCCACGGGCACCAGGAAGATGCGATGGCGTAGGAAGGTCATGTGGTTGGCCGGCATGTCCTGGAAGTCGTATGTCACCAAGAACATCTTCACCACAGTCTTGTTGGGGTTAAATAAGGTCTGGGGGCAGAGGGGTAGGGGGTAAGAAGGATGCAGGGCAGAGATGAAGCATCTGGAAGCAGAAGCTGCTGGACCAAGAATCCAGCAAGCCCCACACAAGTCCTAGAGGGCTTAGCCTGAGTGCCATAGGTCAGTTCCTCTCACCCACCTTCACATGTGTGCTCCTCTTCCATCACACCCCATTCCCACTGCACATACACACTTTCCTGCCAAAACCTTCACCCACCTCTTCCTTCCCTGATTCTCCCATCACCTTGTCTCCTTGACAGCACCCTAGGTACCCTGTGCTCCCCTCTGTTATGCTGTCTTGGTGGCCGTGTAACCTCTCTGCAGGAGACACCCCTTCCAGATGCTGCCCTGCCTAACAATGCCATGGGGCATACCCCACCCAAGCAGGGCAACCAGAGCCCAATCAGCCCCTTCCCCACAGTGCTACTGCAGGCCAGGGAATGACTCACCACTTGGATGGTTCCAGCTTTGGGGACACTGTAACCCTTCTTTCCCAAGGCCTCCAAGTCAATCACTCCCTGGGGCAAAATAAACAGCATGTGAGAGAGGGAGAAAGCCAAGGGAAAGACCCGCTGGGAACCAGCATGGGCCTGAGACTCCCCTGCTGGAAGACTTGGCACAAGGCAACAAAAAGATCCCCAGCTCAGCCCCTCTCCAAACCAGGAGAAGAAACAGAGAGGTAATGACAATGACAACCATCAAGCAGCAGAGCCTGTGCATGTTCCCTCTTCTTTCCCTTTTTGCTTTCCTGAGTTAAGGACCGTTCCTGGCACGGGCAGCTATCTCCACAAGCAGGTAGTTGCTTGAGCCATCCTCTACAGCGAGGGGTTGCCCCAGGGTGTCAGGGTAGAGCCCCCCCAGCTCCCCCCCATCCATGTACCAGGAAAGGCGAGGGCGCGCTGTGTTCAGAGATGTCGAAGTAGGTGACGTCGACAGGCAGGGTGACATGCTGGGGACAGTAGGAGCCACTGGCACCAATCTCTGCCGTGAAACCCTCAATCCTCCCCGATGGTGCAAAGCGCCCCTTCAGGATGGACTCCTGAGAGGGAGGGAAGCGTTAGGGAATCTCAAACACCAGCACTACTCCCTGTCTCAATGCTCCAGGTGAAGTCATCCCCATCTTCACTGCACCCAGCTGACTGCTTGCTCTCGTGTGCCCAGAGACCTCACTCTGAGACAGACCCACCCTGAACTGCTGGAATAACACCAACCATCTAACAGGGAGAAGCAGAGAGAGTGCCTCGGCTCAGCCTCACAGCACCTATTTCAGCAGGTTCCACCGAAGGATCTGCTGGCTGAGTGGTCTGACTGTGCTGCTGGTGAGTCTGTGTGGTGGTGACTGCACACCAGGCCTTTTGGGACAATCAGCCCAGCCCCACACCAGAGCTCCCATCAGGTTCAGCCTCTCACACTCATTGCTAGCCTTGTGTGGAGTCTCCGGGACCCACCTACCCCCAGCAGATAGGCACCATTACCTCAAAATTGCCCAGCAGAGCATGGCTGACAGTGGTGGTGGCCCAGGGCACTGTGGGGGACCTAGTGCCTCTCCGGAGGCTGGTCCGGAGATGTCGCCTTGGAGTGAGGAGAGAAGACTGGTGTTGGATTGAAGAGCACACAGCCCTGGGGTGTTCATGTCCCTGGGAATCTGGATCCCTAGTCCCCCATACCTTTGCTAATGGTTGAACCCACTTTCCTACATCCCAGGGGAAGAAGAAACACCACCCCCCACCCGAATCTGTGGTCTTATGGAAGGGAGATACAAGGGCCAGGGCAGGGAAAAGAACTCAGCCCAAGGTGAACCTCCCAAGGGGCTGCAGGGCACTGAGGTGGGCAGGCACCCTGGGCCCCCATGACCATCCCACGGGGCTGCCAGGACACTCACGATTTGAGACGCAGCCCACTCTTCAGCCTTCTCCCGACCGCAGTGCAATCTGAAGAGCTCTGGAGAGGACACGAAATGGAGAACCATGTGAGGGCAGCAACCAGGGCCCATGCATCCTAGGAGGTGCCATTGTCCCTTGCCCTGCCCCATATTCCCATGACGGTCCCAGTGGACAAAACAGGCTCCTGTCCTTGGGCAGCCATCAGCGGCCACTGGAGGAGTGGCCAGCAGGGCAGCACAAGGACTGGGGTGTCTGGTGGGAATATGGGGCTGCCCAAAACCTCAAATGGCTCAGCTGGGAATGAGGATGTTGGTACGCAAGGGTACTGTTCCCTCTTTAGAAAGCAGGTCTCAGGAGCAGCCCCAGGGACAAGACAAGACAAGACAGAGCCATGCCATGACACCCCCTTGCGCCTCCCAGGGACTGGTGACACCTACAAGGACACTCCCTGACCAGCCTCGGAGAAGTTCTGTCCCCTGGTGATTCATGCAAAGTCCTCAGCAGTGCCACCAGGCAGAGGGGTGTGTTGCCCACCCCTACCCACAGCTGGGATCCTACAGCTGTGGGGTGGGGGGGTTAAAGCCACAGTCACACTGCAGCCTCCTTTTAAAGATGTCCCTTTTTCAGGGGCTTTCCCTTCTGGAAGCCACACAAAGGGTAGCACAACACAAAGGGATGATGGAGCTGGCTGGCATGACCAGGCGGGAAAACCCAGGGAAGCTGCTGGACGGCTTCACTCTGCAAGGACAGTGCTGGGGGCAGCTGGGCTGGGGGACAGTCATAAAAAAGGCAGGCAGCAATGAAGCTGTGTGCCATGGATGGTGTGTCCCAGCTCCAAGCAGCAAGAAGCCAGCTCTGACATCAGTTCCTGTGGGTCCCCACACCATGGGATGCCCCAGAGAAAAAGGAAAAGGTGCCAGGTCTGGCTTGAGCCTGCTGCAGCCTCAGCTGGCAGGACAGGGTGAGGGCAGGGGGCTGATAAGAAGAGCAGGGTAACAAATGGGGAATCGGAGGCAGCTCCTGAGCTGCTGGGGGGGTTGCAAACCTCAGGTGTCTGTCCCATTACTGAGAGCTTGTGGCACCTTGAAGATGTGCTACAGGCACCTCAAAATGGCAGAAAAGCCAGTGGCATCTCTGCACACAGCACTGGGCTCCTTGGTCAAAGCGTGTCCAGTCCCACTGCCTGCCACTGGTCACTTGCTCTAATGGGCATCATGGCCAGGAGATCAAGCCTTCCTCCACACATGTGACTTCCTCCTCATCAGGCAGGCAGAGGCCAGCCCTGTTCCCAAGCTTGCTGGTATATCATGGCTTAACATGAAGCCATCAGACACTGAAAGTGGCTTCATGACATGTCCAGCTCTCACTGCCATGGGGAGGCTGTCTCCAATCAAGGCTCTCCAGGAGAAAAAGGCAGTTGCATGCAGAGGATCCAGTGACTACAAGATGTCAAGAGCTGGTTAAAACAGACCATGTGTGTCAGGGCTGACTGTCAGCTGCTGCCTTACTCACACCAGTACTGCAGCTCAGGGACAGGACAGGGCATGGTGCCACAGTGGACCACACTGCCCACAAGCAGAGTTCTGAGCTCTGGGAATTCCCTACTTTCCCCCATGAGCAATGCTCACCTTGGCTGCAGGAAGCAGGTGATTCCAGAACGGAGCTCCCTTGGCATCAGTGCTGCGGCAGGCTGTGGGCACAGGATGGCATGGCAGGACCCTCTTCTTCCTTGCTGGTGGGGACAGGCTCTCATCCTCAGAGCAGGAGTCAGCCATAACCTCGCCAGCGGGCAGCAACTTCCTTTTGGCTGGGCAGGTGATGCTGAGCTGGCTGCTCCCACAGGGTGTCATCTCCTGGGAGCTCAGGTTGCTGGGCTCGGGGCTGAGTGCTGTCTGCGGAACTGGGGACTCCCTGCACCCATTGGCCACTGCTGGCCCTTCCGCTTCTCCACTAGCCCTGCTGGTGTGAGCTGGGCTGCTCCCTGGCTTCTCTCTCTTCCCACCAGGGTCCAACTGGGTTGTTTGTGCAATACGGTGCAATTCAAGGTGAAGTACATTGTGGCCACTTGACGGCTCCCCATTCTCTCCATAGTCTATGGGCTGATCCCCTGATGAGACAGGGCAACTGTCTCTCATGTGCAAAGTACTGCAAGCAATGTGCCGGGGCCAGGAGGAGGAGGAGGAGGAGGAGGAGGTGGAGGAGGAGGAAGAGGAAGAGGAGGAAGAGGAGGAGGAGACATCCTGCGACTTGTCCTCTCTGCTGGCCTTAGGGCTGTGGCTAGGGCTGCCCTCACAGCGGTGCTCCACCACCCGCAGCCCACTGTGGGAGAAATGCTGGGCAGAGCCACAAAGGGAGAGCTCCTCCACCAGCAGACCATCCTCAAAGGTATCATCATCATCCAGGGAAGGCTGCCCAGGGCCCCCATCCACCCCCCTGTCACCCCAGTGAGTTCGTTTGGGATCTCGCCCCCCCTCTGGAGTTCGCTGCTCGGGGTATCCCCTCTTGACGGCCGGCCGGGTGCCTGCCCGCTGCTCCGTGCTCTCAGAGGAGCTGGAGAGATGGGAGAAGATGGACACCTGGTAAACCTTCTGGCGCTTGATCTCTGTCTCATTGTAGCCCATCAGGATGCTGCGGTGGGTGCAGCACTGCGAGGAAGGCTCCAAGGGTGTCTCCCCCCTGGGCCGGGACAGGCTGGGCTCCGTGCTGCGCTCCGGGGGCAGAGACGTCTCTGTGTGGATGTGCCGCATGGAGCTCACTTGCTGGGACTCCGAGTGGAGCCCATGCAGCAGCAGGAGGGGGACTGTAAAGTGCCACAGGTCAGGGTGCAAGGGCAGAGGGTGGGAGCTGGGCCCCCTCTCACTCAGGATCTCTGTGTGAGCCCTCTACTATGAGGTGCTCTGCAGCACAGCATCTGGAAAAAAAAGAGAGCAGAAGGATGAGGATCAGCCTCAGATCTCCATCCTCATCCAGGCTTCCAGCTGCAAGGGACCCACTGGGACATGGCTCCTCACACAGCCCACTTGAATCTCCCTCTCTAGGAACAGGAAGAGGAACGAGGCTGATGTGCCTTTCTGGGAAACCCTGAGGCATCACCCAACTGCAGGTGCAGCATGCACTCCCTGGCTCAGGCAAGGAGAGAAGTCTCCAGACAGGCAGGAGACACCTGTGGACAAGTCTGGACAGGTGGGGAGGAAGAGGCCTGCCCTCTGCCAGGGACACGCTTGTGCTGTTGTGAAGCACAGGAATCAGGCAGGTCAGACCAGTCCCAGGGGCTCAGGCCTGTAATCACCCCTTTGGGCAACAGCAGCAACATCTCCCAGTGCTGGCCAAGACATCCTGCCCTGGCCACGTGCACTGAATGAGGCAGGGCTGGTGCCAGCCCCACAGCAGGGACAGGAACCTGTCTAACATCCCTGTTACCTCTGCCAACTTGGACCAGGCATCTCCAGCATCTCAGTCAGCAGCTGGGAGGTACCAGGGTCCCCATCCACCCACTCCTGCCAGCTCCAAGAGCCTGCCCTTCTCTGTGCAGCATGGTGCCTCACTTTTGATTTTCAGTCCAGTTTGAGAGCTGTGAGAATCCTGTCCACATGATGGTTTGTTTCAGGCATGAAAAATACTGAAATGGCTGCAAGAGCTGAGGAGATGCAGGAAAAGTCACCAGCAGACTGAGGACAAATTGCCCATGCCTAGCAGCTCTGCCTTTTGCCTATTTTTGCAGCTGTGCCTGATCTTGTGGAGCAAGGGCTTAGGGGCAAGTGAGCAATAGGGAAATTTGTTCTCCATGTGGATCAAAGTTATGTGGAGAATGAGCCTGCATATACTATTTTGACCCTGCTGGAATGTGGATGTGAAAATGGCAGGCCAAGGTGCTTGAGACCAGGGATTCTGTTTAAAAGGAGCAATAAAAGGTATAACCATGCACCAGGATATGTTGGGGACTGACTGGCTGGAAAGCAGCACAATAAAAAAGGCCTTGGGGGTCCTGGTGGGTGCCATGTTGACCATGAGCCAGCAATGTGCCCTTACAGCAAAGAAAAACAATAGTGCACCAGGCACAGGATTAACAGCAGGTTGAACAAACTGATCCTCCTTCTCTGCTCAGCGCTGGTGAGGCCACATCTGAGAGAGTGCAAAACAGGGACACTAAAAAAATTAAGGGAATGGAGCATCTGTCCTATGAGACCTGGGACTGCTCAGCCTGGAGAACAGAAGGCTTGGTGAGATCTCATCTAGGTATCTACCTCTGTAAGAGGTTCCCTCTGAATATCAGAAAACAACATTTTGTTTAACTGTGACCAAGCACTATAACCAGTTACCTAGAGACATTGCAGAATCTTCATCCTTTGAGATATGCAGAAGTCATCAGGACAAAGTCCTGAGCAATGGCTCTAGGTGGGGCTGGTCCAGATAACCTCCAGATGCCCCTGCCAACCTCAACACCTCTGTGTAGCCCACAGCACTGCAGCCCATCCTGGCTGCCCCACACTTACTTACCCCTGCTTGTGTCTGGATTAGCCTCCCTGCCCCGCAGCAGGCAGTCGTTGGCACAGCCAGCTGAAGATGCCTGCCAGTCAGGCACCCCCCAGAAGCGGCGTGGCTGACGTGGAATGGCTCCCACCATCACGGTGTGCCTCCAAACCTCTGCAACGTCCTCTCCAGCTCTTCAGTGTCCACAGTGGCTCTGAGGGGAAGGAAAGGGGGAGATGCAGGGCTGAGGTGATTCAGATGCTTCCTGGGAGAAGGGCAGGAGGGTGCTTCCTGTTTGCAGGGTCACGCAGGCAGGGAAGGCAGCATTTAGGCTCAGCCTTTCCCAGCCTCCCAAATCAAAGGCCACATATATCTCAGCCACCTCAGGCGGTGCTAACATCTTGATTTCCATTTAAACCACAAGTATTTTAAGCTAAGCTGTGAACTCTCATACCTGGCTTGATTTTACATCCCTTTTGCATGCCTTCCTGTATGAAACCCTGTGCATAGGAAGAGATTCCTCTTTCTTTCTGTCAGCCATTTCATACCTTGCTTTCCAAGACACTGCAGCAACCTCTGGGCTTCCAGCTAGCTCCTGGTCTCATGTTCACCTCCTCCCCCTTCCACCCACAGCACAGGACACTTTCTGGCCCTACAGATAAGGAGAAGAGCTTGGAATTGTTTTCTTCCAATATGAGATGCCTGTCAGGGAAGGCAGAAATGAGGAGCCTGACAGCCCCGAGCCATAATGGCCCCCCACCAGTTTTCCCCAACACAAAGGCAGCAATCCTTTCATGTGCACAGCAATCACCTGTTCAGATGTGCCCTTGATGCACAACAGAGATTTGCAGATGCAACACAGCTCCCCTGTGGTCATAATCCATGGGCAGCTTTGATGCCTGGAAGAGGGTGTGGAGAAGAGTGAGCTGAAGCAGCAGCTCATGGTGCAACAGCTTCAGAGTGTGCAGGAGCCCTTGGGCACCTCACCCTCAGCACCTCTGTGGCAGAGACAGCTCATGGGCTTCACCAGCCC
The DNA here is from genome assembly GCF_015832195.1 of Motacilla alba alba. Taxonomy (NCBI): domain Eukaryota; kingdom Metazoa; phylum Chordata; class Aves; order Passeriformes; family Motacillidae; genus Motacilla; species Motacilla alba. Next base: position 8,989,918 of record NC_052046.1, read on the forward strand.
AGGTGCCTCCAGGTAAAGGAGGAAATCATGCCTATCCCTAGGGATCATGCCCTCCCCACCTCCCTCCATGCATCCCTCAAATGGAGACTCACTGCAGCACCCATCCAACAGGAAGTCACTGTCTGGGCACCCCAAGCCAGCACTAAGTACTGCTCTGAAGGCTGGAAACAGCAGGGCCAGGCAGATGAACAAAAACCCCAAATGGATGCTCAGAGGCAGCAATACTCAAGTGCAATCCCCTTCTGGCATCCTGGTCTGGCAAATTCTGCATCCCTGCAACTTGCACGTGGGAAGCCAGCATCAGCTGTGCTCGCTGCCTGACCTCACCCACCCCAGAAAACAGGCTGTTCTCTCACTACATTTCCAATAAGATTTGTAATTACAGGTTGTCATGACCAGTGTCTGAGAGCTGGACAGCTCAAAAGCCACCGCCACTGCTGGCAAAGGGCACTGCCAGCAACCAGCCTGTTGAGATACAATACAACTGCACCCAAGGAGCACTTGCAGCAGGGCAAATCAGTGCTGCAGCATGACAAATCATGGGTCTAAAACCTCAACAAAAGCTTTTTGTAAAGACCAGCTCCTCCTGGCACCCCATGAGGTCTGCACCAAAGCAGGTAGGAAAGCAAGTGAGTGCCCTCAGCTGTGGGCGGATGCTGAAGTGGTAACATGCTGTGCTCTGCCTGCCTGGAAGGTTGCTGTTTCCCTCCTCCAACCCTGAGGGAGACTTGTACCATGACTTGTGTGGCACTATAAACCAATGAGAAGCAAAATCAGCAACCAACAGCAAGAATCAGCTTGGTGCAGTGGAAGAAAGAGTGCATCCATGCCAGAACACAATTTCACCTGCATTCTCTTCCCCATGTCCCACTGAAGTCACAGCCATTTTCTCCCCGGCAACAGCTGCCTTCGGAGAATGGATGTATAAGGACAGGCTGACCTGCTAGCACCACAAACCCCTCCCAGCTGAGTTCTGGACACCAGTCATCAGATGCTGCCAGCACCAGCCATTAAAACAAGGGGCTGCATCACCTTTTGCCAAGCCCAGATACTGCTGTTTGAAGCACCATGCTAGAAAATGTCAGCCCCACGCCAGGGACAGGAAAGTATCACCCAAAGTGTCTCCAAGTACACCCTGAGATCTCCTTGAATATCCTCTGGGAGGAATGCCCAACATCCTGGGATGGCAGCAGCTGGGGTATAGCTCTGCTTCTCACCCTTCTTGAGATGCAAGGGGCTGTGTATCCCAGGGAGGTTCTCTTGGCAGTGCCAAGTGCCTCCCAGGGCAGTTCCTCTCTGCTGAGAGCCCATCCAGCTCACAGCAGAGCTCAGCCTCTGATAGCACCAAGGGAGCCCACTACCTCCCCACAGAACAGCAACTCTGGGACCACGGCCTCCTGCACTCCAAGCAGGCACAGGTCACCTCTGCCTTCTCATGTCCTTAAGCCAGGCATTGCCTGAGCCCTAACTCTGGCCACATGGATGAGACAGAGCCAGGCCCAGGGCTTCACCAGCTCAGCTGAGCAGCACAGGTCCTTGTGGACACAGCACATGGGGCTCCATGTGCCCACACCAAGGGTTTGGCCCCTCCTAAGCCCAGATGATGCTGATTTTTTTTTTTTTTGGACAGTGTTCAGTCCATGCTGGTGCTCTAAGATAGGACTCAAAGAGCTTTGCCTCTTAAGGGAAGCCGATTCAGAGCTCTTCCACTCTCTGCCCTGCTCCTGCCAAGGCCCCCTCATTGCTCAGGGAACAGGCAGGGGCCTGTGCTTTTGCCAAGATCTCCCAGCACCTGGATCTAGACCTATGCCAGGCACAGCTTTCCTCTATTTCTTTGCTGGGGAAGGGCACCACGCTTCAACACCCAAGAAATACCCAGTGCCAAATGACCTGCAGAGAGGGAGCGTGTCCCAGGCACTGGGGCAGAAACCCTGTGTTCCTTGGGGACACCGAGCCACCAGAGCCTGACGTGGAATAACACAGCCAGGCCTGGTGGCGTTGGGTCAGGGGCTTGGCTTACCTGCTGGTTCCATTCCTATTAGCACATCCAGGGGGAAACCAGGATTAACAGACCATGGTCTCAGTCTGGAGGCAACAGAGCAGGATGGCGAGTGAGGGCTCCTGGCTGGGCAGCGCAGCAGCGGTACCGCATGCCGGGCTGCAGCCTGCAAAAGGATCTGCTGCTGTTCGAGCTGTACTGTGCCAGCCGGAGAGGAAGCAGGATGAGTGAGGGGCAGGGAGGTTATCTCTTATGAGGCAGAGCCCTTGAGAGCCTGGCAGGGCCAGTAGCACAGCACCAGTGCAAGGAAGAGAGCAAGAGCTGTGCCTGAAGTTGCCATCCTCATCCAGGGGAAATCCAGTGGCTTCCCAGAGCAGCACTGCCAGCCAGTCAAAAGGGACACATGGCCAGTGGACAAGAAGCTTTGACCTGGGCTCTGCTGCCTGGGACAGAGCATCCGCCTGGTGGCTGGCAGGGTGAAGAGAGGTCTTTGCAGAATTTAGAACACAAAAAAACCCCAAACCAATGCATAAGTGGCTTTTGCTGTCTTCTCTCCTGCTTCCTCTTGTGTGAAGTGCTATGGAGAGGCACTGGTGGCCTCACTGGGGGTGAAGCAGGAACCACACAGCCAGGAAGAAGAAGAGCCATCATTAGAAGAAGGCAAATAACCATCCTCAAAACAAGCAGAGTACAAGGCAAGAGAAGAGGCAACAGAAACTGCTGGAAACAGACTGTCTGGAGGATAAATCATAACTCTATTGGTCCTATCTTAACCCAAGGCGAAGGAAGGAAATCTAAGTAGTGTGAGCACAAACCCAGGAGCTCCCTGGCACAGGCTTAGAGCAGAGCTTGTGAAGTGCCAGCAGGCAGAAAGTTTCTGTCACAACCCTGAAGGATGGCAGCACTAACAGCAATGCTGCCACCAGAGAAGGGTTCCTGTAGTCTGACAGATCAGGGATGTCACCATCAGGAGAGAGACAGAAATGTGAGGCTACCAGCACTGTAGCAGAGGTGGCAATCCCATGGAGAAGCTGAGTAACAAGATGCTAGAGGAGCAAACTGTGCCTGAAGGGGAAAATGACCACTGGCCATGGCTCTGGCACTATCCTGGAATTCAGGTCTGGGAGGAAGGAGCTGACACTTGATGGAAACAAGAGAGAGGAAGAAGGAGAGGGAGGGGGAGTGGATACAGAGGGAGGGAGCTTCCTTGCCCCACTGCAAGGGCAAGTGCTGCTCTCGAGGGTCCTCAGGAGGCCTCCTGCCATGCCAGATTGATGCAGCTGCAGAGCCTCATTCAGTGCTAGCCCCTGCTAGGAATGGAGAGGAAGCCTGAGCCCAGAGAGGAAGGATGGGGCAAGAGGTATTGCCCATGTCACAAGTGCAAGCTCCTAGAAACCACCAGACATAGCTTTTACAGAGACCAGATATCTCCCTGTGCCCACAGCACCGCGTCCCCGAGGTGCTGCTGCTCCCTCCCATCCCCTGGGAGGTGGCACTGACAGGGTGCAGAAACCCCCAGGAACAGAGCAGCCCTCTCTGCAGTGCATCTTGCTGGGGCTCCAAGCTGCAGCAACCTCCTTAAGGGCTGAGGTCTGCCCAGCAACATGCAGTGCCTCCCCAGCCCTAGCACCACACTCAGGTGCTGCAGGGACTGAGCTCTTTTCCAGTCAGCCAAGTCGGGATAACACAATGAAACCTCTCCTGGGAGCTAGGGGAGCTGGAGCAGAGCTCCCAGCCCAGGGAGTTACCCCTTTCCTCTGATGCCCCTCATCCTGGCACGGATTGCCTCTGCACACCTTTCCCAGGTGCCTGGCTTGCACACGGCGATGCTGACAATAGCCTGCGGCTGGGAAGGGGGGTTTACAGGGTCTGCAGACAGAACCCACTATGCGACAGCCACCTGTGCAAAGCTTTACCCCACGTCCAACCCCCTCTCCGCCAACCTTCCCTCCACGCACGGCTGCCCCTCTTCCCAGGAAAGCGCAGTCAAAGAATGAAAAGCAGCTTAAAATCCATCAGGACAATCGGGTCAGCAGCACCCCCTGCCCACCCAGCCCCGCAGGTTCAAACCTCTGCGATACAGCCCACGGCTGCCCAGCTCCAGTGTTCGACCGGGAGCTCAGGAAACCTGCAGCAGGCAGGGCAGGGAAATCCCATGCAGCAGCCGCTTACGGGGAGGACAGCCCAGGTTGAGGACAGACCTTTGTCTCTGCCTGCCTGTCTCGCTTGCTCGCTGCCGGAGGAGGAAGAGGGGGGCGGTGGGGGACAGTGAGCAAAGATAACACCCCTAGGAGGGATGTCACAGCCACGTTAATCACTTGGAATTCCAGCCAGCGCGCCGCAAATATGGGCAGCAAATGGAGATGCTCAAAGCTCTAAAATAATTGGATCCTTTCACAAGAGCCGAGCCCAGAATCCAGCACAGGAATTCAGTCCCCGCTGGAAGTCGAGAGATCAAATACATAGAGAGGCAGGCTCAGCACAAGGCAATCCTGAGCCACGGCTGTATCCAGCTCCATAGCCTTTGGCGCTGCTTTAATCTCAGGTGCCTTCCCAGCGGGAGCGAGGGAGGACCACAGTGGAGAGCCCGAGTGCCCAGCTGAGGACCGGCCCCTTCCCATCCAACTTACTCGACTTGTGGCAAGGTGCAGAAGCGCTGTCAATGCAAAAGAGGGTTTTGTGAGGGAGACCAGCTGCCTCGAAGCCTTGCCCGACCGGAGGAACGATCCATGGGATGGAGACCCCTGAAGCTGCTGTTTGGCCTCCGCTGCCCTGCAGGGGATTTGCCTGGCCCGGCAGGATTCCCAGCCAGCATCACATTCCCAGCGAGACGCACACGCAGCACATGTAGGCTCCTGCTCGGCGCCTCAACGGCAATGAAAAGGCACAGAGGCTTCTGCCAGAAAACAAAGAGGCAGCGGCAGAGCTGGGGGTGGGGAAAACTCTCCGCTGCCCAAGAGGATCCCTGCAGAGGCAGCAGGATGCTGCTAGGCTCCACCGCAGCTATTCACCCCCGTTAGCCCGAGGTGGCACCTACTTGCCCGACACAGGGAGTCGAGGGTGGGCAAGCCCCTATTCCCCTCCCCAAGGCAGCACCCAGGTGAAAAGTGCTGGAGGACATGAGCCAGGCCCAGGGCAACAGCTGTCCACAAGCAGCAAATTTCCCTGTGCTGGCTCCACAGCATAAAAAGCCGTGTCTTTTCACCTCGGGGTAGCTGCTGCACAGGCGAGGGTGCAGCCAGCACTGCACCTGCAAGCCCTGGGGAGCCCCATGGCATTGGACTTGTGGCAGCATAGCGGCCTCAGCAGTCACTTTGTGGCAAGAAAGAATGTGAAAGAAAGCCCCCGGCCACCCAGGCACTGGGACATGTCAGCCAGCTCCCTTCCAGCCCTCCTGTCCCTCTTCAGGGGTGGTGGCCTGAGGAACAGGC